>NC_085138.1:9096322-9696322 GCF_035046485.1 Aedes albopictus
TCAACCGATAGGTACATAACTTCCGACTCCAACCACTACGGCACACAGAAAAAAGCTGCTTCATTCATACACATACTCCACAACGTGGCCATGGATAAAGTTGAATAAAACGAAGAGAAGTCTCGGATTTTCAAAGCAGCTGAAATTAACGGCTACAATAAGGGTTTCGTAACTAAAATTATCCAAAAACACAAAAGGAAAAAAACGCCGAGCTTGCAACAGAAGAAGTTAGAAGAATTAGCCTCCCATTCTACCCGAAAGTCACAAATCCAATCAAAAATACACTCCGACGACAAGGACTTCATGTTGTTCATAAGAGTGATAACACGTTAGGTGATCTTCTGTGTAACCTGAAGGACAAAGTCCCACCGGAAGAACAGTCTGGCATATACCTGACGGTACCTTGCAACGACTGCCTGGCGGTTTACATCGGTCATACACACCGCAAGGACGTTTGAAAGAGCATCAAATCGCAGTGGAAACCAACAAACCCAACGAATCCGGAGTTGCAGCACATACGGTAGCCTCTACGCATAACATAGATCGGAAGAATGCGAAGCTGATCAAGGCAGTCAGAAAGGCTTCGCATCTCAATGCATGGGATTCTATGTTCATATCAAATGAAACGCAGCCATTGATGAACGAAGATGACCCCCCTATCATATCTGGTCTTTCTGGCCTGGTAATCACGACAACTATCAACTGATTTCTCATCATCTCGGACGAGTACGAACAACGTACAATCATTCGACGTAGCCAGTCGGACATTTTTGTCCCGAGGATGGGTAACTTCGCACCCGAAACCGGTCGACAACAAAGGTAATTTTTAACCCTTTGACGATTGTAAGAACTATAAGTGTTATGTCCTGTCTCCCGTGTCGCGTCTTGTGAATGCCGTGTTTCGGCTATTCAGTCTTAAGATTTCAAACGGCAATTTGTTAACTGCCCGACGTTTTGGCTGTATTTGGCAGCCTTCTTCTAGGGGAAACTGAAAAAGGGTTTTTATTCATTTTTTTGCTCGATATCTGATCAAAATTGTTCATACTTCTATCATTTACGTTTGTGAACACATATCGTGTATTTGCTTGTCGTACATTTTTAGCGTGAATATGTGAGAGATAGAGTGATGTGTTGGGAACGTCTTTTGGGTGTAGAATTATGTTGGTTTACAGTTGGGGAACGTCCATAAATTACGTCACGCTTTGATGGGGGAGGGGGGGGTTCAGCAAAGTGTGACAACCCATACAAAAATTTCAGAGGTCTCATACAAAAAGTGTGACATAGGGGGGAGGGGGGGTTGAAAATTGTCAATTTTAGCGTGACGTAATATATGGACGTTCCCTTGTGGGTGGCTTGACTACTAACTGGTGCAGACAGGTGGCCAACTTTTCCGGGCCCATCTTGATGAGTTCTGCAGCGATACCATCCTAATCGGCTGCTTTGTTAACTTGATGATGCTGGATGGCATCCCTAACTTCCTTCAGGCTGAGAATCGGTTCGTTCCCGTCCTCTGATGCACCATCTTAGTCATTTCCTCCGCTGCTGCCTTGATCTCCTGTACCTACATTCTTTTCGCCATTCAAGTGTTCGTCGAAGTACTGCTTCCACTTTTCGATCTCCTCACGTTTATCCGTCAGGAGGCTCCCGTCCTTATTCCTGCATGTTTCGGCACGAAGCTTTTGTGGGATGCGTTGAGCTTCTGGTAGAACTTACGTGTATATCTTGAGGGCGGCACATCAATTCCATTTCCTTGCACTCCGCTTTTGACAAGTGGCGCTCTTTCTCTTGGACGAGGCGGGTCCATGGGTGAGTCTGCTGGTTCTGCTTCTGTCTGTATCGCTCCACATTCTGTCGGGTTCCATTCTGCAGCATTACCGCCCGTGCAATGTTCTTCTCATCCAAAATCATTCTGCACTCCTCGTCAAACCAATCGTCCCGTCAACTTTATTCCACATATCCGATAGTGCACTCAGCTGCGTTGTTGGAATCACATCGAGCACATACTCGTCCGGCAACGCTACCTAATGATTCTCCGTTTATACGGTGGTGACATCCGTCGCTGAAGTTCGTAACGGTACCGTACATTGTTGATGACGGATAGTTTTGGGCTTCGTCCTGACGCCGATAATGTCAGAGAAGTACCGTTCATCAACCAGAACGTGGTCGATTTGCGATTCTGTTTGCTGTTGTGATTTCTAGATGTAACGATAAGGGAGGCTGGAAGAAGGTGCTACGACTGTTCTTGAAGGCGGCAAAATCAATGAGGTGTTGGCCCTTGTTGTTCGTTAGCTGGCGAGCGCTCGTCGTCGGTCTGAATTCCTCTTCTTGGCCTACCTGTGCGTTTAGGTCTCCTATGATGATCTTGAGTAAAATGCGTCTTTGACATCAACAGTGCATCCATATTGTGGGCTGTGAACGTTGATTATGCTGATGTTGGAGAATTGACCCTTGATCCGCAATTTGTACATTCTTTCGACTATCGACCACCAACCGATCAAACCCCTCTACATGTCCTTCATTACGATAAAAGCTCACGTGTGTTACCGCAACTCCTTCAGCGTGATTACACATCCTTCAGCGCTATTATTCCGATCTCGGGGTCCTTCAGCATATCGGCGGGTATGCTAGTTGTCGGGGAGCTTCCTTCGTCCAAGCCCCAACATCGACTGGGAGTATGGGTTGCCCTCGGAAGGACCGGTATGTAAATCCAAAGTAGAGGGGGGGGGGGGTGGAGCTCCTAAGCTCACACTTGCTTCACGATAAACCGAATCACTATCTCTCTAATTGAAAGTCCAATAACTCCACATTTTACGAGAAACCAACACTTAACCTATAACGTTTATTAACATAACTATTTACAATATAGGCTACATTTTATAAATTGTCATGCAAGGGTCTTCGACGACCACTTGCTCCGAGTGGAATTGTCTTACAACTAAACCAAATGTTTCAGGGAATTCCCTCTGCCTTTACGATCAGTTGAGTCATCCGTGACGTCATCAATCTGGTTAATCTCTCCTCTCATTGCCCGATAATCTCTTGGAAAACCACATAGACGAATGACGTCCAGGGTTGTATCCTAGGGTGGGTGATCTTAGTCTCGAACATCCTCACTAGACCTGTTCACTTTGAAACTTTTTTTCTCCGATTCTCCGTGACACATCAAATTATCAATCCACATGTAAAACCAAGTTTTCAGTCCAAAATTGAGCCAAATTGATGAACATTTAAAGGTGTATCAAATCAATTTTGTGTTTTTTTAGCCGTTTTCACAGAAATTTACTCAGATATTCACAAAATTGCTCCGAAAAGATGCCGGAGATACCGTTAGGATATAGTTAGAACAATACTCTACAACTTTGCCGAAGACACTATGGTGTTTAAATTGCGTATTTCGAAGTTATTCAACAATTTTAGTTAAAAATTCACGAAAAAACACGATATTTTTACGATTTTACATATAAAAGTCATGTAATTTTACATTGTTTGAAGTGACTAAATTAATAAGCGATTACTCCTTTGTGTAACGAACATTTCGTCCATACATCGTTTTTGTGTAGGAATTCGTTTTCATTGACTAATTATCAAAAGTATGTCACGTTGATACTAAAAATCGCACAGAGTTACCAGCACGAATTAAAACAAAGTTACCCATGATTAAGACGTCATGCCATCGTATTCTAATGTCTTTTGATTTAAGTATCAGAAATGGTGCAGATGGTAAGGCTCGAGCTTGCGGATCAGAAGGTCCCAGGTTCAAGCTCAAAATACATGATAAACTTTTTGCCTTTCTCGTACACCAAGGTGTACCGAAACGCTATATGTTCACTCCAAAAACGAAAATTTGATAGAGCCTCCGGAGAGGTCAAGTGTTATATACCAATCGACTCAGCTCGACGAGTTGAGATGATGTCTGTGTGTGTGTATGTGTGTGTGTATGTGTGTGTGTATGTGTGTGTGTGTGTATGTATGTGTTTGCGTATGTGTGTGTGTGTGTGTGTGTGTGTGTACAAAAAAGGTCACCTAACTTTTAGATAGTAAACATCAACCGATTTTAACGACCGACGGTTCATTCGACGCGGAATCTGGTCCCATTGTTTCCTATTGAAAATGGTTCGAATCGGTCAAGCCGTTCCGGAGTTATGACCATTTAGGTGTTCCGGATCTGTACCCCAGGAAGGGGCTGGATTTGAAAATGCAACAAACCCATGCATGTGACCCATCAAACCACGGCATTTTCGATTATCTGATGAACGGGAAGTAGGAAAATAGTCTCAGACCATGTCTGAACCGGTAGTGTTCCGGAACCGGTTCCGGGTGTCCTTCCGGAAGTGGCCAAATATAAAAGTGAACATAACCCATGCATGTGACACATCAAAGAGCGGCTTTTTCGATAACCAGTTGAATGGTAAGCAGGAAAGTAGTTTCAGACCATATTTGAACCGCTAGTGTTCCGGAACCGGTTCCGGTTGTCGTGCCGGAAGTGTCCAATTAAAAAATTGAGCCAAACCCATGCATGCGACACATCTAAGAGCGGCTTTTTCGATAACCAGATGAATGGTTTGTAGGAAAATAGTTTCATACCGTATTTGAACCGGTTGTGTTCCGGAACCGGTTCCAGGTGTCGTGCCGGAAGTGGCCAATTAAAAAAGTGAACCAAACCCATGCATGCGACGCATCAAAGAGCGGCATTTTCGATAACCAGATGAACGGTAAGCAGCAAAATACCTTATCTGAACCGGTTGTGTTCCGGAACCGGTTCCGGGTGTCCTGTCTGAAGTGGCCAAATATAAAAGTGAACATAACCCATGCATGTGGCACATCAAAGAGCGGCTTCTTCGATAACCAGTTGAATGGTAAGCAGGAAAGTAGTTTCAGACCATATTTGAACTGGTAGTGTTCCGAAACCGGTTCCAGGTATCCCGTCGGAAGTGACCGCTTATATATCAAACTG
The DNA here is from genome assembly GCF_035046485.1 of Aedes albopictus. Taxonomy (NCBI): domain Eukaryota; kingdom Metazoa; phylum Arthropoda; class Insecta; order Diptera; family Culicidae; genus Aedes; species Aedes albopictus. Next base: position 9,101,277 of record NC_085138.1, read on the forward strand.
ACGAAGTTTTAGGGGTGAATCCAACTGAATGCGTCCGACGATGATCGAAGAATAGTAGGTCGTAACGCGTAACGCTTAACAAGCTGTTTCCGATATTCGTCATCGATAATTACCAATCAATCCACAAATAACATACCTGAACCGGTTTCAGGTGTCCCGCCGGAAGTGGCCAGTTAAAAAAAGTGAACTAAACCCATGTATATGAAATCTCAAATCATCAAAAATGTTGGATAACCAGATAAACGGGCAACAAGAAAATATACTCTGACCACACCTTAGATTACCAGCAGTGTTGCAGAAACAGAATTGGATTCATCGCTGAAATTACGAAGGTGAACAAAATCAATGCAAGCGATAAATATGCGTAAAAGAGCAAAATATTATACAGTAGGATGAATCAACGTTGTGTATGGGGAAGTTTTAATTTCATAGCATCATCTCCTTTTGCGGTTGAAATTACTACACACAATTTTGATGCAACTGGTTGAGCCCTCGCGCTGTGTAAAAAGGTTGAAAATTGAATTGGTTTTATTATGATAAATTTTACTAGCTAGCACTTTTTTTTGTCAAATTTTACATAAATCTTATAATCAACGATAATAAAATAAAGGCTAAAGTTTGCAGAAAAAAAATTGCCGAAATATCTTGATAATGATCGGCATCCAGTGCTAGTGAAGGTGGTCAAGCAGTCAACTGAGAGGTTTGATATTTTTCAGTTCTGCTTATACGTTTAACATGATACATAACTTCGGAATATGAGCCATCAATAAGTTTCCAAATTCGATTATGGCTTTGATATAATTGTTGCTTTTCTGAATAAGGCTGACACAAATTTCGATTTTCTGTTAAGTCAAGAGGGGTCTCCCTTGGAAATTTTACTGGGAATTCATCATTTTGAGGAAAGGCACAAATAAATAGGTGAGATCGGGGCATAATGGACACCCGGGGCGAGATAGACACCCCTATTTTTGCCGAAACCGTTGACTTTTATGCTAAACTTTTAATTCACAAGTGTAAAGGAACAAGTCAACGTTCTATTTTTCAAAAGTATCATTCATATGCCTCCAAAGTAGCCTAAATATCATTGAAATTGAAATATGTTTTTCATATGGTGAAATTCTTATAATTTCAACGCAGCAGCAAATAAGGTATTACGAGTGTTTGAGTGTGTCCACCATAAAAACCATTGAATTGCTACTTTATCTGCATGTGTACGTAGATTTAGCAATGGATAAAATATTGTATTTGTGATTAGAATTTATTCAAAATTGAAATTTCAATGTTGTAGTCGATTTGGGGCGAAATGAACACTGGTAATTACGAATGGATGTACGCGCATTGCATACTCTTATGTGTTTAAGAGTGTTTGGAAAAAATCAATTGGATTATTTTAGCCTAAAGTTTATTTAATTAACTTTGATGATTCGTAAACTCGTCTAAGATGGAGTATTTTATCTATGGTATCGATCTACGTGGGCAAATTCTTAACTGATCGATGTAATCAAAGAATTAGCATAAAGTATGCAGGAGTGTCCATTATGCCCCGTACCTTCTTTGCCAGCCCTAAAAAACACACGATTTACAATTCATTATTTCTTCACAATAAAGGCATTCTACCTGCTGTAAATGATTGAAATACGTAGGAAACAAACTAAAGTTGTAAGCCAACTAATAATATGTTAAGTTTTTCTCTGTTATACAGACCTAACGTACTCATTTGCTTAGGGTGTCTATTATGCCCCTAATTCCCCTTAACCAATAATTTTTTAAATTTTAAAGTGAAATTAGAATCCTCCAGAAAATTTCTTACCAAATCCGATTCCCTACCAAATCCGCTTAGCTTAATTGTCTGGGTATTTTTTCATCAAATACATTAATTATTTATCAACTCTACTCCCCCATTGATAAGTCAACGAGCACTGTGACAAAAGAAGAAAATTAGATTTGATCCATTCTAGAGTATTCTCAGAATTCAGGAACACTTCGGCTTATAGTTCTTGAGTACATATTCGACGAGAAAGGCACTATCACCACTAGGTGGATTAATCTGGGTTTTTTTCTTTGTAGCAGTTAGGATGATGAATCTGCCATGACTAACACGCAATCTCCCAAAGAATAATGATCGGGACCTGCCAATTAAGCCCATTTGATGACTAGCTAGATATTTAGTTTATACTTGTTGACAATAAATCGTGTCAACGATATCAGCTGGGCGAAATATTGAGCATCTGTTTGATAATGATCAATTTAGCTAAAACAATTCAATACGATGATGGAACTGCTTCTGGATGCAACATTTTACAGACAACTGTGGGTGGAGCTTACTTATTATCTTTCTACCCACAAATCAGCACAACTACACGATGAAGGGAAACTTCATTCTTACTATGCACTATACGGTTCCGAAACAATGCTATGATGCCAAATTGCAATGACATGCAGTGCGTAGTTTCATCAACTTATAGCAGGATCGAGACGCAAAAAAATGCTATTCCAGGACTCGAACCTTGAATCTTCGAATCCACAATCTCATGCTCAACCAACTGCACCAAATTTAAACTGATGCAGATGAGACAAAGAAGTGTAATGACGTTTAAATCATGGGTAACTTTGTTTTATTTTATGCTGGCAACTCTGTACAATTTTTAGTCTCAACGTGACAAACTTTTGATAATTAGTCAATGAAAACGAATTTCCACACTAAAATGATGTATGGACGAAATGTTCGTAACACATAGGAGCAACAGCTCATAAAATTAGTCACCTAAAACAATGTAAAATTACTTGACTTTTACATGAAGAATCGTAAAAATATTGTATTTTTTGGTGATTTTTTAACAAAAATTGTTGAATAACTTTGAAATACGCTATTTAAACACCGTAGTGTCTTCGGCAAAGTTGTAGAGAATTGTTCTAACTATATTTTAACGGTATTTTCGGTACCTTTTTGGTGCAATTTTGTGGATATTGAAGTGCATTTTCGTGAAAATGCTCTAAAAAACACAAAATTGATTTGATACACCTCTAAACCTTTATCAATTTGGCTCAATTTTGGACTGAAGCCTTGTTTTTGCATGTGGATTGATAATTTGATGTGACACGGGTAGGTCAAAAAAAGTGAACAGGTCTAATCCTCACCCATCCTGAAATGTCCTACATTTCTGAAGCTCCTCATTCTTCGTCCGAATGTTGCGCGTCCCTGGAGTGCTTAACAAGTGGATCGATATAGGTTGTGTTGCGATCGGCTCACCCTTCATGTAGTAGTGGATCTATCAAGTATGGCCAAATTACCCGCTGAACTCGTGAGTGATCTTCCAGTTCTGCTAGATCATGTATCCCTCATAATCTAGCATATCCATTGGGAAACGCCGATCAACTCTTTGGTCGGTTGACCGTGTAAAACGTTTCCTTCGCATTGACAAATGGTATACCAACCATTGTCCTGTTGATTGGATGCACTACCCTATGCAGTGCTTCAAGAATAGACCATTGGATTTTGCTGACCAAAACGCCAAACCAACCCTGTTGATTTCGTTCCTCAGCTATACCGTTGAATTTCACGAGAACCAGTTTCTCGCGTCCTTGGTCACGTTCCCCATGAAACGTTGGGCTCACTCATTGACCTGTTCAGATGAGCGTCCTGCTGCCATCCGTATGACAGCATTTGATGATTATTCCCTCGAGTTCATTGATAATTGTCCATGCACGTGACCACGCCACGTACACACAGTTGGTGTAGTATGCCTCCAGCTCACTATAAGCATTCTTTATGCATGTATGCATGATCCATCCGAGTTTAGAGTGTCCCATATGATGTGGTTGATCTCGACGTGTTGAAGCCGTTGTTTTCCCTTTCTGTGCATCTCAGTATGCGTCAGTGATACGAAATGCTCCTCTTGTTGATATCGATCCTATCCAAGCCATGGTGTGCGTATAGTAAACTCGAGTAGTAGGTACGAAAGTAGCTCCGTGTTTGTCCACATTGATGATGTAGAGAGAAAGTGTTGTTGTAATGGACTGTATAATACAAAGCTTCGGCGGACACACACTGTTCAAGCATACTGACCTTACGGAAAGTGCTGGTGCACTACTCGCGTTGTCCATTGTACATACACATCCTTGGTTGTCGACTCCAGTTTCCAAACGATCGTCCGAAACGTAGTATCGATACCGCGACAGATTGCGTCGCATCGCCGCCGCCGGGTGAATCAAATTAGACCAGTGAAATTTTCCGCGACCTAGTGTGTTTTGGGATGCTCATAATCATCTGTGATGGTACCACAATCAGCTGTTCCGGGTCTCCAGTCGAAATTATTTTCGTCAATATCGGTTCCAATAACGTGGGAAGATTTTGCGTCAGCCAGGTTTCCATGTAGTTGTTGTGGATATGATGGTAGAAATAGTAGACTATATTCGCAGCCTTGTGCCAGTGTGATGATTCAAATCGTGAAGATGGCTGTATAGTGTTCTCTGAAGCTCCATTCAATGCCATTGCCTACAGAAGTGTGTGCCTAGTGACGTCATCATTCTTTCTACCGTTGTTGATGTTGACTTGATTTATTGCGGGCGATCGGTTTCACTCGGTGAAGTTGATGATGTTTATTCGAAAAGGAAAATTTGCTCAATTTGTGTAGATCTGCAAGCCTAGCTTCGCAAGGCATATACTAAGTGATTTACCTGCCAGACCATGAATTGCTACATCCCTTTCGAATAAACTCGAAGCTCAGAGATGCCAGAAGTGGGAAGCGATGTCCTCAGAAACTTGTGCTCCGTGGGTATGCGAGTCGTCCGCTCCCGTGAAACCGAAGTCCTTGCTAGTTCAGTGAATGCCAGTGCAGTGGAAGTTCAGTGATCCGGCGGTAGCCATGTCTGCCTTCCAGTTGAGTGACCATTCCAGTGTATCCAGTGCGATGGTGTTTCATCCTTTTATGCGAGTTGAATAGCGATCTTGGAAGTCTAATGTAGCTACAATGGCGAACTCCACAACCGTGACCTCCTGATGTCCTCCCGGAGCGATCCGGCTCGAAGGACCAAAATGTCGGGGAGCTTCCTTCGTCCAAGCCCCAACATCGACTGGGAGTATGGGTTGCCCTCGGAAGGACCGGTATGTAAATCCAAAGTAGGGGGGGGGGGTGGAGCTCCTAAGCTCACACTTGCTTCACGATAAACCGAATCACTATCTCTCTAATTAAAAGTCCAATAACTCCACATTTTACGAGAAACCAACACTTAACCTATAACGTTTATTAACATAACTATTTACAATATAGGCTACATTTTATAAATTGTCATGCAAGGGTCTTCGACGACCACTTGCTCCGAGTGGAATTGTCTTACAACTAAACCAAATGTTTCAGGGAATTCCCTCTGCCTTTACGATCAGTTGAGTCATCCGTGACGTCATCAATCTGGTTAATCTCTCCTCTCATTGCCCGATAATCTCTTGGAAAACCACATAGACGAATGACGTCCAGGGTTGTATCCTTGGGTGGATGATCTTAGTCTCGAACACTAGTGCTCCCAATGAAATTAAGGGATCTGCAGTTTCACGTACCGAGTTTCCAAACGCAAGTCTCCCTTTGTCGCTGTAGTCGACACCATTGGTATCGGTTCGCATTCTTTTTCTCCTAACTTTAGTGCTGAAAAGCTAAGCTCAAGTGTCGGTCTTCGTTCAACAACCATACAATATGAAAAACATTGTGTGGGAAGATATCCGTGGTCCGAAAATGGGATATTGAAAAATTGTCTGACACCTTTGATTTTCAGATTACCATTTTCTGTAATTCGCTGTGGACAGGTCAGCAGATATATGTCCAGTTCAAAGGTACTATAAAAATGGAGTCAACGTGTTATTGCAAACCATTTTGCCATATAAAATTAACGGTATCCTCGATATGTGGATTACAACCAATAGGCAATTCCCGAAAAATTTTCAAACTTCCAATAATGTGTCGTGTAAACTTTGAACTCCGAAATCACGCATAACCTCCGGAACAACCGGACAAGAGCTACCTGACCTTAGCGGAATTTAAATCCAGCCATAGCAACGAAGTCCATCATTAACCACTTCACTCAACCGACCGGCTGCTGCTAGTGAATAATTAAGAAGCTGCGATGATTTTCACAACTGACTCAGTTCACTAAGTTTGCCAGCACCTCATTGTCTCGCCATTGCGGTGCTGTTGATTACTGGTTTGGGTCATCTCGGAACTGAACATCATCTCGTTATTGGTTCGAGCTCCTTTTTGGAGTGCAACATAGTCAGTGACCAAAAGTACACCGGGGAGGATGTTCCCTCGTTAGTGTCGCGGTCCGTCCGCGTTCAAATAAATCAACCGCCATAAGGCTTCTTTCAGCAGCTTTGTAGCGCGCGGTCTGATATGGGTACTAGGTACGTAACGTACATCCATTAGAGAGGCAACATCGATGAATCACGCTGCACAGCGGGCAGGCCAATTATGGAGGTACCTGTTCAATGCGATTCTTGGAAGAATGAAACCGAACCGATTGACAGAATCACCCGTATCTGTGTGGGATCGTTCTAATCCTCATTAGCGATTTAAATTTATTCATAACTTCTCTACCACGTCGGTACTCGACTCGTCGTAGGATTCTTTGCCCCTCGTCCAGTTTCATCAACAGCGAGCGAATTTCACGTTCTTCTTCTTCGTGCAACGGAACGGACTGTCTCCGCAACTGACTGTTGCGAATCGTGTGTGAGCGGATCGGTTACGGGGCTGGATTCGCGCCCAGTCCCATGCGTGTGTAGGCGTTGACAGATTTTATCGGAGATTATTAATATGTTTCTCATAAGCTGGGGCTCTGCTACGAGTCGAGGAACTCCCCAAGTTGCACTGTGGCGACCACTAAAATCGATCGAACTTGTCGAGCTATTTGGTAAAATACTGTCAAACGATAAAATTTACGACCTTGTATAACCACTTCGCGCGTACGCGGAGTTGATCAACGGTGGAATGATTCAATTTTAAAATATTTAACAAACGATGGGAAGGCTTTTCAAAATATGGGATTATTTCCGAGAAGCAGCACTCTCTTGAGAAGCTTTTAGCAAGAACGTTGGTGATCCGACCGTTTTTTTAATAACGATTTTTTTGCACTATTAAATCATATTAAAATATTAGCGTTGAGTGGATTTTTTATATCATATTAAAAGCAGAAAGGCGCTTCATTTGAGAGTCGTAAAGATCAATAAACGACCGCAGTGTTATCGATTAAGCATTGAAAGCAACAATCGAAACATGATCATCGATGAAACAGTCCGAGTCAGTTCGAAGAAGATACTTGGGTCATTCGGATTCGTCTTTTTCCTGTTGCTTTTATTGGCTAGTTTGCGGTTCAGCGTTTGACTAGCTATATCGAAAGGTAACTTTATCCATTTCTAAACAAACATTCGTTTCCGCGACAACTGCGATGGACTTGACGTGATAGAAAGGTGGAAGCAATACTTTGACGATCACTTTTCGGCAGAAAGATTTATTTATGCTACTAAAAATTGTTCAGAGCATGATTTAGAACTTCTTATATTAATAACATGTCTGTGCAAAAGTTCAAGAATAAAAGATAGAGCTTGCTCCTATTTTATCCAATACTCGTTTGAAACCTAACACTTTCTCATTCAAACAGTCTAACACCTAATGCGTCCTACATGCTTTTTATTTTGCTTTGCGATTTCCCATTGAAACCGATTCCACACAGCACAAACTCGTTCTCCGCCCACCGCACCGACACGGACTGGCTGCCGCTAGTTTCGAAGGCCAACTTGACCGAAAACAAACTCCGATCTTTTATATTATACCGAGCCCCGAGTCCCCCTGAGTCGGCGAAAAATTTCGTCCGTTTGACGAGATTAGGTTTTGAAGTTTTGTCAAAACACAACAAAAACCAATGAATCACTTTACAGAGGCTCAGCACTATTCGAGAGCGTACTAGGTACTCGTGTCGATGGTCGTCGAAAGGCCGGCGAACAAAAAAATGGAGTGATTTGGCAAGAACTCTGATCCAGGCAAGGAATATGACGGTGTGTTTGTTGAGGCAGCAGAGCTGCCACCGAGCTACTATACTCGATGAAGAGTGGGTGTCAAATCGTCGCCTGGTTTCAAGTTTGAAGCTCGGCGAACTTGAAATGAAAAAAGTGCTCAATTCAAACAGAAACCTGCCCGACAGGCTTATATGGCTCGTAAAAATCGTTGGCACCGACCGACAGTGAAGTGAAATTAAGAGGTCATTGAATTCGCACAAATTTCCAGCTCTGCAAACAGCCATAGCGATCAGCGGCGGCGCATGTTGAAGCCTTAAGAACCTTTTGGTAGGCTCTTCATTGGGTGAGTTGACAGCTTGGTTGACGTTAGAATAAGACAAATAAGCTACGAAAATACGTGGTTATCAGAACTTTACTTCGTGGTCTATCAATGGCGTTTGCGTCACCTATACCATTATAAGCAGCTCAATTTGCAAGTTCCAATTCTAGTGTGATGCTATTCTTCTTCGGCTTATGGTCTCGCGGGAAACACAAAAAGATCGCCCACTAATTACTTTGGCGAGCTCTCACGAGTGATCGATGCGAATCGAGACCGCGCGATCAACGCGATCGCTCGATCGATCAATGATCTCGTGTCGAAGGAAACGATCGTTATTAGGGCACAGTAAATTGGCGTGTGCTGACGTCGTCATTCAATGGTTCGGAAGACTATAATCGACACTTGGCTGGCGGGCATCGCGAGTGTGAACCTAATTGGAGATCAGCAAGTGTGAGAGCGTCCAAAATGGACCATTGTTTGATTTATGCGAAAAGGGAAGTAGTTTTCAGTGGGATAAAAACTATGTTCCCTATGATGTTGGGAACCGGCTAGCACGGCTTGCAAACAGGTTGGTTTGGTTGGCAATAAAGAACGTTCCGTGATTGTACGCTATCATTAGGCCGATGCAAATATTTAATTTGTTTTATGTCACCCCCCCCTTCAAAAATCTCAAAATATTGAAGGGGCGAAAAAAAAACATGGCGTCTCATGACTCCATTTTCAATAGACAATTTTTTTACAAGCAACTATTTTTCAATAGTTGAAAAATATTTTTTTCAATAGTTGGTAAAAATTCCAATTTTTCAATAGTTTTTTTTTTCGTTTGTTCCTTATTTATGTTTGTCCCCCCCTCGTACCTGATGAGAGGTCTCGGACATAAAAGAAAAATAATATTTGCATCGGCCTTAGTCGTTTCTTATTTCAAGTTTCATTCTGTAACTTGCAAACCTTAGCCCTATACCATAGCTTGTAAGCATTCGGCATGATAGCATAATAACAGACAATAGCAGTGGAAACATGGCTAAGGGCATTGACTGCAATCGATTTGCTTTGGACTTCGAATATATGCAGTGGTGTGAATAGTTGGGGCTTAAATGTATCAAACGAGAAACATTTGGTAAAATATGTTAATAGAAACTGAAACGTTTTCAATTCTTACAAGGAGCTTCTTTAGTTCAACAATAAGAAGCATAGTAAGACAATAATTTGGCCGAAATAATGATGCATTATCCAATAAGTTGTTTCACAAAACTTTGAAGATTAACTGATTGAGAAGATTCAAAACTGGTTGAGAACTGTTTGTTTGTTTAGTTATTTTAACGTCATCCTGCATCTAGTTTATAACATAATAAGTTATAGAAAGATACAACATCATAACACAATATGATACAAATTTGATATAATTTTCTAGTCAGGATACCGGAAGCAATATCCTTGATGGAATCCATAAAACATTCATGAACAAATCCTGAAAGAAATCCCTAAAGGAATCCTGAGAGGAATAACTGAACGAATCCCACAAGGAATCCCAAACAGATTTCCAGAACGAATTTCTGGATGAATCCTTGACAGAGTACTGGAGGAATCCCTGAAGAAAACTAAGGAGGGATCGATAAAGGAATCCCTGAAAGAATCCGAAAGGATTTCCGGGAGATTGCTCAGAAGGAAGCCCAGAGAAATGCCGAAAGAAATACATTAAAGAATTTCAGGAGAAATCAATGAAGAAATCCCGAGAGAAGTCTCTGGAGGAATCCAGTGAAGATATCCTAAAAATGCCTAAAAGTATAAGTCAATGAATCTTTGCAGGAACACCTGCATGAATACAGGTAATAATTCCGGGAGAAATTCCCAAAGGAATCCCTGGAAAACCCTGAAGGAATCCTGGAAGAATTCCTGATGGAATCTCAGGAATAATTCGTCAAAGGACCCCCAGGAATCCAGAGAGAAATCTCTAAGGGAATCACCGAAGAAAGGAATTCCATGAAGGATCCCTGATGAAATGTCGGAAAATATCTCTGAAGAAATTCAGGGATGAATCAATATCTCTGAAATGAATCTCAGAAGGATTTAGTATCGGATTTCCAGAAAATAATCCCAGGCAAGATATTAAACAAATCCCGTGACAAATCCCTAAAGAAGTAACGTGAAAAATCATTGAAGGAAGCCCGGGTGGAATCCCTGGAGGAATCCTTACAAGAATACTTGAAGCGATTTCAGGAAGAATGCTGGGAGGAATATCGGGAGGAAATCCAGGAGAAATTCCATAATAAATCTGGGAACGCACCCAGGAGACATTGAACAATCCCGTGAGAAATCTGGAATCTCAGGAGGAATTACAAGATAAATCCTGATAGGAATTCTAGGAGAAACCCATGGATAATATTTTGATAGATAAATCCTTGCGGAAGGTCTTGTATTTAGACCATGAGCGTTTACGCTACCGAATGAACCAATTCTGAACTACTTCGCCAAAGACAGTGTGCTGAAATATTGTGTAATCCTCAAAATATTCACTTCAAAAGTACTGTCCTATAAATTTAATAGGACGCTGGGCGGTATGGGTTAATAAAGGTCTAATCAAGGTTGGTAGGGTACCAGTCTAAGTGAAAAGGGAAATCATTTTTCCAAAAAACAATCAATAATCTCACGAAAACTGCCAATAAGTCCAATGAAAAGCTTCAGTTTAGATTTTGTAGGAAAAATGCTGCAAACAAGCTAAAACTTGTATTTTGCATTGGCTGTCTCACTGGTCAAATTAATGGCACAGTGCTAATTTTCGGCATATTCTTAACTTTGAATTCTATTCCGGCCATTCACTTGTATTTCATATTAGAGTGGCCAAGTTAGGAGCAGAGTGTGCGGCCATTCGGCCGAAATATAGTTAATAAAAAATTAGAGGTGCGGACAAACTGAACTGCCGAATTGCAAAAATATATTACATTTAGACTAAACCCAAAAGTGGGCTCCAAACCACTCACGTAACAGCACGTCGTTTACGAGTGTTAATGTTGTTATCCACCCATTTTTAACATACTTGAAAACTAACTGTTCATCAGATTTAGACTTATTGTTAGAAGTGAGAATGAGTAGCGTGACGTTACAACATTGTAACGTCACGCTACTCATTCCCATTTTTAACATACTTTTCCGATGAAAACTAACTGTTCAACGAATTAAACTTATTGGGAATTTTACAAGGAATCCGAATATGCAATAATATTTGAGAGTTTACGGTCGAATTCACAAGTTATAGTGGAAAATCTGACCAAAAGGCGTCAAAACGTTGTAACGTCACGGTAGAATGTGTCCTAAACCATTCGACATGCATTTGGTTGATTGTGTTCGATTGTCACACAGTTTAAATCAATGTTTTTGATGATGATGATGAGAAAGTGTAACTTGCCTAGATACTTTTTCCACAAAGATTAAATAATATAAAATTTTCAATATGCAGGAAAAGTGTTTCCCTCGATCCCTTTGAGGGGCTCAGATTCAAAAGGTTGTAAGTGATCATTTTGTCGATTTTGAGCTGAGAAAACAAAAAAATCTTTATATTCCCAGTCTCAGGAACTATTTTTAAGATTATTTTTACAAGGATTAGAACAAATCGGAGAAAATTAGGTCGATTTACAAACAGCATATATTTTGTATGGATAATAAGCAAAAAACTTCAATTATTATAGGGATACCTTCGATAAATAGTTTTTAGGAATACTTCCGGTAATTTCTGTATTAATTTCTCTAATAATTTCTCCAGAAAAGCATTGAGAGTTGCTTTTGGTAGTTGGTTTTGGTAGTCAAATAAAAAAAATAGATTTATTCTTTGAGGTATGAACTATAATTTAATCGATGGAACTACAGCTTGCCCTGAACAAAAAAACAACATACAAACTTTAAATGCAAAGCACTAAAAATTATAAAGTTTTTGATGTCGCATTATTTAGAATTACTTAGTAAATTCTTCAAAAACTCATTCGACAATGTTTTCGGGATTTCTTCCGTATATTTTATACGATTTGTACAATAAACTTCCTTAAAAATTTCTCCAGTGATTTTTTATGAATTTTATTTGGAAATTTTCAAAGAAATTCTGGAATTTCATTAAGATTTTTTTTCAGGCAATTTATTTGTGGATTATTTAGTATTATTATTATTATTATTATTATTATTATTATTATTATTATTATTAAGATTATTATTATTATTATTATTATTATTATTATTATTATTATTATTATTATTATTATTATTATTATTATTATTATTATTATTATTATTATTATTATTATTATTATTATTATTATTATTATTATTATTATTATTATTATTATTATTATTATTATTATTATTATTATTTAATTTTACCATTTTTAACCTTCCTTTTGTATCACGTTGGCAGCAGTTCGCTGAAGTAGTGTACGGTTTGGGTCAAAAAATGACCCCAATGCCAAAGGAGGGTTAAGGAGTTCCTCCGACAATATTCAGCGATAATCTGCTAGTAAAGAAATTGTTTTTTTTTTTTCAGGAAAGTTATTATGAAATACCTTTGGCAATTCTTTTAAGATTTTTTCTGTTATTTTATTTAGAAATTTTATTGCAACTCCTTGAAAAACACCCTGGTTTTTTTATTTCAGATATTTCTCTAGCAATTTCGTAAGCAATTTATCTAATATATTTTCAGGAACTATTTTAACATAAATTTCCTTAGAAACTCTTAATATTTTTTTCCACGAATTTCTCTGACTATTCCTTTGAATTTACTTAATTAATTCCTACAGCTTTCCATTCAAAATTATTCGGGCGTTACTACACGTTATTTCTTTAGAAAATTTTCTATAAATACAGGAATTATAGCCACGAGCTATTTATTTAGAAATTCCTTTCACAATTTATTTTAAATTTCGTTTGGATTTTTTTGGGGAAAACTTCCGGCATTTCCTTCAGAAATACCCTCAGCATTTTTTTCAGGAATCAGCTGGTAATTCTTATAAAAGTTTCTTTGAATATTTCCTGCCTTTCATTCCTTCTTAAAAATGTCATCAAATTTTCTCCAATTTTGAAAAAATGGGAAATTCTATCTTCAATTCCTTTGGAAGTTTTTGAATAATTTCTTCAGGAATTCGTCCGGAGATTTCTGGAATAAAGTATTTGTAGGAATTCCTATTGAAAATTTTTCAGAAATTCTTCCTGCCAATCCTCGCGGAATTTTCCTTGTAATTTCTTCTTTTTAAGGAATCCTGCAATACATTGACGAATTCATCCTGCAATTTTTAAGGAATCCCTCTGAATATTTCTTAAAGAATGGCTCCGTTAATTCATATAAGAAATCGTTAGGGTACTGTATTGCCGGAAAAGTTGCTAAAGTTGCTAATATCCGAAAGAATTTTCAATGAAATATCTGGATAAATTTCTGAAAAAAATTAAGGAGCCATACCTTATGAAGTTGGCAAAAGAATGTGTAAAAAAAACGAGTTAAAGTACAGGGGATAGGCAAATGATCGGGACAGGCAAAATTTTCACTTTTCAAAAAATGTTCAACTAGCTGTAACTTTTCGAAAAGTGCATCAAATATTCTCAAATTTTTACTGTGAGTTCATCAACTAGTTGTGTATCAGTGGTCCAAATTTAGAAAAGATCGGGCCATTCTCCACAAAGTTATAATGATTCTTGAAAAAGGTAAAATTAACCGATAGCCAACTTTGAGCTGTTATATCTCCGGATTTAATGAACCGATTGAAATGAAATTTTGACCATTTATGACTTACATAATGAACTCTGGAAAACATTTGACTTAACTTGAAATTTTTAACAAGAGACCAAATTATAGCGATTTTAATTTTTTCACGATTTTTTAGTAAATTGGTCTATTTTTAATATGCATTCTATTACTTTTTCAATTTATTGGTGGTTATGTTGTTACCTTCCTTCAAAACACATTCATATATAAGTCAATTAGAGGAAAATTAAATGAGCTATAATTTACATCTTGAATTTTGAAACGATGTTGATATTTTGGATAATTTGGTGTTTTATTAGAAAAATAATCTAATCGTTATAATTTTCTTCCGTATTAAGAATATTAAGTTATGTCAATGGTTTTTCATAGCTCATTATATAAGTCATAAATGGTCAAAATTGCATTGCATTCGGTTCATTGAATCCAGAGATATACCAGCTCAAAGTCGGCTGTCGGATAATTTTACCTTTTTCAAGAAACTTTATAACTTCGTGGAGAATGGCCCGACCTTTGCTAAATTTGGACCACTGATACACAACTAGTTGATGAACTTACAGAGTAAAAATTTGAGAATATTTGATGCATTTTTCGATAAGTTACAGCTAGTTGTACACTTTTTTAAAAGTGAAAATTTTGCCTGTCCCGATCATTTTGTCTATCCCCTGTAATTGTCTAAGGAAATTCCGGAGGAAATTCTTCAGCTGTCGAAACAGTACCTAAAGATCCTACTAGAGAAATGCCTAACGAAATTGTCACAACAATTGCTCAACAAAATGTCGAAATTTATCTAAAAAAATGTCGGTGGCAACTTTTAGTAGAATGCCGGAAAATTCTTTAGAAATTGCAGGGGTTATTCCCTAATAATTCCGTATGACAATTGGGAAAATATCTCATCTGAAATAAAAATCCCAAAGTTAATGTCGGACAGATCCCACTGAGAATTTCTTGAAAAATAATTAGGAGAATTAAAAAAAATGTTGGTTAAATTCCGTGGAAAGCTTGGATGAACTTCTCGCAAAACACGAAGCGACTCTCCACGAGCTGAGTGTAATTTACATTCATCTCGTGGAGAGTTGCCTTCACTGCTCCCTCACGACTTCGATATGCGTGTGCGACCTATACTCTATTCGGCAAACTTTTAGATAAAACCAAAAGGCAAAAGTCGTCCATACATCGTTTCTTGATTGCACGCTTCTGAGCAGAGAAAATAGCAAGTGAGTATAACTCTTCGCAAATGAGTGTTCCCATCCTTGGTGTCAAGTAATGAAAAAGGCATCATTGATCGTCGAAAACCCCTGCCATAGTAAATTTCTGGCTACGCCTCTGCCTGAAGGAATTACTGAAGGACACGACAACACTATTAGCAAAGACATTAGACGGTGAGCGATATGCATGATTTTCCCCTGAAGAAGGCATCAATAATTGCCGAAACGTAGGGACGAGTCCAAAACGGTCGTTCTCGAGATCTGTAGATGTAAAGCCGAACTCCCACCAATCGTTACTGAAGGACTTCCGAAATAAACTCTCGCCAAGGAACCGTCGTAAAATTTCTGAAATGTTTGTCAGAGAATAATGCATAAAAGTGACATGTTTTCTTGCATGATTTAAAAAAACTGCAGTTTTTTATAAGAGAAATAGACATTACTATTTTTTTTGATATATTGAGTCCCCGGTTTCGAATGGAGTCAACATCTTGGAAAACGGTGGTTGCGGACATTGGAAAAAAAAAATAGACGGTAGAATTCAATATGGTCAACCCAACTTTTCATAGCTGTTACTCTATCTTTCCTCTGATCAAGTACATTAATTTATGGGGAGTTTATATCAACTGTAACATTCTGATGTCCGGTCAGTTTCGTAGAGGTTTTGAGAACCGTTATAAAACCAAATACCTTTTATTTTGGTTTTATAATGGATCGTAGAACCTGTTTTTGTCTGTTCGATATAAAGTGTAAGGGGGGTGAAGGGTTGCTAGGTGGGTAAATCCATTTGTGCAACAAAACTCATTCTTCCCTATTTTTGGCGAGTACTTTCAGAAAATCACTTATATTATGCTCCGAAATCCGAAGTGACCTGGGATGCAAAAATTGACTTTTCACCTACTTTTATGTGTCGCAAATCGATTCGGATGAGTGCATATTGTAGCTCCTAATTAGTTGAGTGATGTGCAACGTCAACAATCAGTTCAAATTTACTTCACATCTGTAACTTCGCGACTTCGATTTGGTGCTGCGACGATAATATATGATTTGAATGCTCAGGAACCCCGAACCTGGAATACACGAAGTCCATGGTGCACAAATAGAAGTTTTACCAAAATAGATTTATTACCTAACTGCAGTCAGTTCTGTTATTTGTAATAACCTTGTAATCAAAGGTTGCATAATAAGGAGACTAAGTAGCTAGGAGGAGACATGCTGGGTTTCTGCTGGGGTCAAGGGAGTTTCAGGGAGATTTCAAAAGCGTTTCAAGTTTCAGGATTTTAGAGGGTTTGCAAAAAAGGCAGAATTCCAGGAAATTTCAAGTGGCTTCAAAAGGCTTTTTAAGCGACTTCATAGTCAGGCTGTCAATTGAGCTCCAGTGAATTTCAGAGGTATTTCAAGACAATGAGGGACGTTTCACGGAATTAAGCAAGGGCTCCAAGATGTTTAACCATCGAGTGATCACGTTGTTTTATTATGCTGTTGAAAAATTCTCACTTTTTATATTCAGTATCACCGCGGTGCTGACTGGCTGACGGAAGGTTAAGGATGCTTCCGTATAGGTTTCAACCCTTTTTGCGCAGTACAGGTATGTTCCGTTTTTATCAACACGGTCCGCGATTTTCAGTTGACAAAAACGGAATAGTGATAAAAACGGAATAATTTTCTTTGACAAAATATTTTGCAACATTTTAATATGAATTGAAAGTATAACTGTACAACACATTCCGAAAGTAAAAATATGCAGTTTACTATGAAATTTAATTGTTTTAATGTCTTTCAGCACATCTTGGTTTCACAGTTCAAACAACATTTTTTATAAATATTTCGCCTAGGATACTTTAAGGAAATCTCCAGTAATTTTTCTAAGCAATCACTTGTAACTTCTCCAGAATATTGGATTCTCAAAGAAGTTCCTCCATGCACAAAATGGGCTAAGAAAGACATCCTGTTGAAATTCATCCAAGAGTTGCTCCGGTGATTCACCAGGATTTTACTTTTGAAATACAGATCGGACTTGATTTTCCGGAGTCGTGTTTTTGGCGCTTCCCAAAAATATATCTTGCAAACGATATGCTTAAAGAAGCTGAAATATTGACTAATCAATGTTGTCTTGACAAAATGTCCATATTTCAGCTTTTTAGAGCATTTCGTTCCCAAGATATGTGTTTGAAAAGCATCAGATCCCGGCTCCGGATAATTGAGTCCGACCTGTATAGAAGTTTCTCCATTTCTTTAGAATTTCTTGCGGGAATTCTTTCAAGATTACTTTCTGAAATCCCTCTAGATTTTTTTTTCTGGTATATCCCCGAAGGTTCTTTCTGGAGTTGCTCCAGAATTTCTTTCTGGGATTCGTTCAACAGTTTTTCTAGAATTTCATCAGAAGTTCTTTCTTTGATTTAAACAGTTTCTTATAATATTTTTCCCTGGAATGTTCTACATCCAAAAATTTCTATAAAGGAATTTTTATTAGGAATACTTCCCTGGGATTTTCCAAGAGGATTCCATCTTTCATCCTTGGGCTGAAAATCTCGTAAATAAAGGTAATATAATAATAATAATTTTCCCCGATTTCTTACTGCCTTTATTGGGAATCTCCCAGAAGTTTAGTCTAGTAATTTTCCAGGAATTATTTCCTCAAATCCTCCAGAAGCTTCTTCCGGGAGTACTCCTGAAGTTCTGTATAGAAATCTCGGGGAAGTTATTCCTGAAAATCCTCCAAAAGTTCCTTGTTGGAATCCTCGAGAAATTCCTTCTAGGAATCCTGTATAAGTTCTTTCAACAAATCATCCAACGGTTCATCGAAGGATACTTTCAGAACTGATGGGATTTCTTTAGGATTTTTTTGGGAATCCTTAGTCTTCTGGGAACCCTTCAGGAGTTGCTGGAGAAATCCCCAGATTGTTTTCCAAGATCGTAGACTCCTTTTTCCTAGAGAAATTATTTCTGAAAGACTAATTCACCTAACGGAACTTCTGAATTATTTCCTTATTCTCAGAAGAAATCCATTACAAAATCTGGAGGAGTACAAGGTTGAATCCCTAGTAGGAATTACTAAAGAAAACCTAAGATAACAAGAGAGATCTCCGGTAGAAATTTAAGCCCCGCCGGAAAGAAATAGCGACCAGGAGAGGAGAATTCAGCACATCGCGTAATTTCAAGAAAATCGTGTAAAACATCGGGTGAAATTTATTTCACTTAAAAAAGTCTTGCAAAAAGATTCTAGTGTAAAAATGCAGGCAATGACAGGCAAAAAAAGCCTTTAACTGATAAATTTTTCGAAGAACACTTGAAGAAGCAAGCCAAGTTCCGGTTGGTACGTAGAGCCGTGAAGATGAAGAAGAAGAAAGGAGAAGAAGGATCTCCAGAAGGAAGTTCTTGGAGGAATACCCAGATGGACATCCTGTAGCAATCCCCGGAAGGGACACCAATTAACACAATAAGCTAAAAAAATGTTCTATTATCCAGAGTGTTTTTTTTTCCTATTGCCGGATAGTCGAGTCCGTCCTTTGATGGTTTTATATGCACAACCCATCTATGATTGACCTTTATTGTTTAGCTACTTATGTTACACTTGGAAAATGATTGAGCCGTTTTACAAAACGGTAAAATTGGTTGATGATGATATTGATATTCACGTGTTACCTCTCCATTTCCTGTCAGATTTTCATTAATTATATTGGCTTGGTTTAATTGTTCTATTGGACTATTCCCAAGCAGCACACTTGGACATTAATAAGTTCCTGTAATTTGTATGCAACTATATTGAAAGTTATGCCATTTGAACCAATCGTCTTATTAACGACTGATTTGCAACCAAAAAAGCGCAAGAGGTGGAGCCAATATAAAACATCCATTCGTGATATAAACGGTTTTAATACGCAATCGAATTATAACCAAGATACAACTTATAGTCGACCTTAAAAATGGTGACTGATTCGACAACTAGTCACATTCGTCACTGCCAATTATTATGCATCAACAGTTTCGTTCATGTGATTAAAAAATTGTGTGCATAAACGTACCGCAAATAAGGCTGACCGAGAACGTCAAGTTGTTTGCCGTTCCAGATTTATCGGTAAGTTACGCATTTTAGCTTCGTATTCTCAACGCGCCTCAGTTTACCTATCATTTTGCGACTGAAAATTTAGGCATTTGTGGTTAAAATTAACTCGCCATATTGCTTTGGCGGAGTGCATTTCAGCCGCTTATTTAATGCACCCATAAAATACTGAAAATTAATTTTAAAATTGAGAAAGATACTATTTGCTGAATCATGTCTATGGGCATCCGTATTACAAAGTACAATGCTGCACGTGGTACACGGAACCGCCAAACTACCAAAAATTGGATTCTTTTGACGCTATTCTATAGTTCGGCCCAATAAGTCAACATTTGAGTGAATCGATTGAACTCACGCAAGGTAAATTGCCTTCACCTCCTACTAAAAATATACTGAAAAGTAGTTAAATTTATCCCAAGACACTCTTCATTCAACCCAAATTTGGGTAAATCTACATTTACCCAAAATTGGCTTTTATTGGCCTCAGGGACCCCCGTTGGATAGACGCAGCGCTGTTTATTTACGACAACATCTGTGGGGGAGAGAGGAAAAACAACCTAATTTTGGGTAACTAATCAATTTCATATACTCATTTTGAGGTAAAATCGACCCAAAATAATGTAGTTTTAATTTTCCGTGTAGGACATAAATAACCAAAAAAGCAGATACTTGGACGTGTATACTTTCCATTTACGTCGACAAGAGGCTGTCCATTTATTACGTATCGAAAATATCACGTTTTTTGTAAAAAATGTAAACCCATTGTAATTTTTTTCGTGGGAAACTCCTAATATTTTTGTACGTTACGTTAGATTTCTCAAAACCCCTTATATTCAAATCTTCCCAGGGGTAGGTACCAGTCGTTCAGTACTGCGAAAATAAGACAACATTTTTTTTATTGGGTCAATATTATACTTCCAGTCAGATTTTTTTTCTATTTTACCACTTTAATTTTATAAAACTTGGAATATGTCAATAAATTTATGAAGAAAAGGTTACATTTTATTTGTACATGATTTCGTTATTTTGTAACATTTTGGTTTTTTATAGTGCATTTTATATTTTTCGTGATCACAAAAACATTTTGCCGCACATTTTGGAACTTCTACCTCTCCTGTCAAAATTGCTCGTTATGTTCTAAATAAGTTCCAGGTGCAACATGTTTATAACAATCAGAATCAATGTTTTGGTTGATTTGGTTTGTAAACGGTTGTAACTAAGATTCGTTGAAACAATCAGATTATACTTCAGTTACAAATTGGTTTCGCAAGTTTCGACTAAATGATGACGTTTGTTTTCATTTTGTTAGTTGTTATAAAACTGTTACACCTCAGTTTGGCATTAACAACAGGATTTTAATAGTTTTTAATTTTGTTTGTTTCATGAAAACTCAGTTGCAACATGTTTGCAACGATGATCATTTCCATTTTAGTTGCAGGTGCTACTTGGGTTGGTTTATATTTTTCTAATGTTCAAATAAGAAGCAAAATTGTGCGTGAGAGAAAGCATGAATTAACATTATTTACACTTGAATTTGAATAGTGTTGAAAGCTACAGTGGCGTATACGACTTCTATGTCAGCATTGGTTGTTGCTTCAAAACCATTCATGGATACATTGCCTCAATATTAATATTAAACTATTAATAACTCGTGTTCGAGGAAACAAATTTGACAAAAACTTTAGTGTTGACAAAAACGGAATGAAATGTTGACGAAATCGGATAGTGACAAAAACGGATAGTGATAAAATCGAATAGTGACAAAAACGGAACATACCTGTACATACGATTTTCGTATTTTTTATTAACGAAGTTTGAAGCCAAATCTACTGAAACAGTAGTTCTAATCCTTAATACACCCATGTTTGCTAGATATTCCCGTGTTATTTGCCGAAAGCATGATTTAAGAATTATTTATGACTTTTAAGAAGCGGATAATCTTCCTACTCTGCCTGGCACATTCGTTCTCGGTGAAGTCTTGCGCTGTATGACACTGCAACTGTGAACAAGAGAATGCATTGTTGTAATGAAGATCTTGACGACGACGACGACGATCGGCAGTTATTTTGCCTGCGCACCGACTGAGATCATCAGACTAAGCCATTTGAAATGTTGTTACATCCATCCGTGACAGGTGAAACCCTGTGCGCTCGCTTCGCAGATAAGCTGCTCAGTGCGATGATTTTGACATGTTGCGATATGCGAGCATTAAAGACAACGATCACGATCGACCACCACCAGGCAACTAGCAGCCAGTCAGTGTGTCACCCCCTGGTCCCAGCAGCAGCGATGACGACGTCGATCGCGATACCTACTTGATTATGCGAATCAAAGCATCGAGCACACGATCGTTTAACTCACGGACGGACAGACCGACATGGGCAGCTCAATGGGCATGGCGCGGTGGCGGCGCGGCG
The DNA here is from genome assembly GCF_035046485.1 of Aedes albopictus. NCBI lineage: Eukaryota > Metazoa > Arthropoda > Insecta > Diptera > Culicidae > Aedes > Aedes albopictus. The sequence goes on from NC_085138.1 coordinate 9,123,014, forward strand.
GTAGATCTGGGCCGTAAATTCTCACGGTACAATTTGTTCGATCGCCGCATTTTCACAACTTTTTATTCTTATGCTCCTTGCTTGGAGGTGTTTGAAATTGTACATAAAATATCGATAATATAAATCATAATTATGATTCATTGTGCTCGGCGGAGCGCGAACTGCACGCCACAGCAGTAGAATAGCTTGTTGAAAGATTCTGAACCCGAAATTGGGTTCTCTACCCGTGGCAACAAGGCAGTCAGCTCGTTGAAAGGGCACCACTTTCGATGGGACCACCGCCGGGCAACATAAACATATGCTCAACGAGTATTTTTCTTCGCCGATCCCTCGTCGTGCGCCCTTCCGAATAGAGCATAAATATCCAGCGGCGGCGCGGACGGGATCACTTGCGATCGGTTAAACATGAATGTATCACTCCCCGATACGCGCGAGCCAGGTCTAATCTCTGGGTACATTATTAATATCAATTTACCGCGCTCGTATATGCGGTTAATATGATAGGGTATGTGTACCATTCCTTGGCCTAATTTGCAAGCCGCCTTGACAATTTTGACCATAACTCATGAATTAATAGCACTAGAAATAATATGTTGACCCTATTACACACTCTAGGCAATGCATGTTTCGCCAATTGGAAGTAAACTTACGTAAATATTCAAGAATTTACTTAATTAAGCTGAAAAGATTCGTTGCGATGGTATGCAACGTTGGTCTATGGTACAAAAATTGGCCTATTAGTGGATACAACGTTGGCCTATTACTTGTCATGCACTAGAACCACTTATTATCTCATTTTTTCAATATTTCTGCTGAAGTATTATCTCTGTTTCTTCACCAATCATACTTTAAATTACATTTTCGGAGCCAAATTTTCAAAAAACTATAAATAAATCACTTTATCTAAAGTTCTTTCTTAATCTAGTAACGAAAACAACGCAACCCTATTTTTGTGTTATATTTTTACAATCACCGTACACAAAATCTTTCTTCCTGTTCGTTCTTTCTGGTTCTTATGCAAGAAATGTTGTTGACGTCTTTTTATCGTTGTTTTTGACGTCACTTTACTGATGGGCCAAGATTTGGGTACATAGTGAAAAAAATGTCCTCAATATTCGGCCCACATTAAATTTGTAAAATAGTTATTATTCGTTTAAAACAAATACACATGTTCAAAAAAGCATCTTTAACCGTCGCATCAAATGTTCAGTTATTGAAAAGTCAATTCGAAATGTTACAAAATCATTCAATTTATGATCATGTGTATAGACTACCCACTAAGCCGAAGAATCATGGCGTCTACAAAAGTTAAACAAAGTGACATTTTCATTCAATTTTAATGCTCCAAAGTGCTAAAATTGAAACGAAATGTTACAGTTGTTTGGCGCATAGCTTTTCCGATATCCAGTTATGCGTGTTTGTTTGAGTTTTTGGTTTACATTGAGATAGGCCGAACGAGGGGGCTATGCCAACGAAGCATCCCGATACCCTATTATGCGTTGCGCGAAAATTTGTACGCGCAAGCGCCCATACATCTCCGCCTGTAAGGAAAATCATTTCGGTGTTTTCGGCGCAGTATTCCTTGGCCAATTCGCGCACTTATTGTAGAAGACACCATAACGATTAAACATACCAGCGGAGGTCTATTAGCGATTTTGCACCTTTTTCGCTCTCTATTTTCTTGCAACGGGTAATACTGCCTTTGTACAGATAGATTTGAAGTACGCGTGCGGTAGGCCCCCGTCCCATCAATATTTTCTCTCCTTATTCAAACGCGGATTGTTATTGCTGCTGCATAAAAAAGGGTCCAAAACTTTTGAAGAGATCCGTTGCGATCATGTGCGCGCCTCGACTCAGCAGTGTGTTGCAGTTCAGTTTCAAAACTATTGTAAAACATGTTATGCTAAGTACGCTACCAGGGGGTAATCTGATATGCATATGCACTCACATAGAGAGACGGTGGACCGACCGACCAACCAGCATGTTCCACAGATTGATCGGTTAGGCTGAAAATGGGATATGATGTACGATATGGCGTGGCGCAGGAGTTGGTGCGGTATCGGTGGTGGACTTGGTTTGGTGTATCAGAAATCAGCTGCTTTTTATAGACTGTGCAGTTCGCGAATGCTCGCCAAAGACAATCAAATGTCAATTATCTGTGATTTTAGATTTTGATCTCATCGGTAGCCATTACTGGGTATTGTGTCACTCAGTTTGCTAAATAAGAAATTTACAATTGGAGATGACAACTTTCTTGGTGACATTCGATTCGTATTGTTGTTATCGAACGTTTTGGAAGCTGCTAGTTTCACTTTCCTTGGAGATTGGACAGGAGTTTCTCCAATCGTTATCCAAATAATCATTACTTGTTTGAAGATGTTCACATATCATTATTAAAATACTAGTTATCCTACTGCATACTACCTGGAAAACCCAAAGTTCTAAGGGAATTTGACAGTTAATCTGTTTTATTTTAATTTCTTGCCATTTTTCTGAATTGTTTTTTTTTTTATAATTCTTGAGCTGTTGCATTTGTCGAAAACATTCTAAAATGCGCATTGTAAAAAATAGGTATAATGTGCGAATAAATACAATATCTCTGCTCGAAGTGGATGTATTCGAATGAATTTTCGACACAAACTGCAAAACTCTCTACAGTTTCAGATAAAGAGGGTGTCATTCGCCCGGAGGTGCATCGGGCCCGTTTTACCCCACCCTCTCTCGTTTTCACCTTTTTGGATAAAGCCTGGAGTGTAAAATAAATTATTTATTTAACTCCTGTTTGTGCAAAAACTTCCAATATCGAATGGCTCACCACACGGCATTAAAAAAATGAAATGCCTTCAAATAACCCCGACATCCCCTATTTCACTAAACTTCCACATGAATCTCCGGCCGGATCGGAACGCATTTGATAACCCGGGCAGAGGTCAAGTACTGACAATCAAAACGTGCTATTGGTTTGATTGGTATAAGAGGTAAAAGTACTGAAAATAATAGCAAAAAAATGTTCCTATGACGTCTGACCAATAGCAAAATTTGCTATTTGAAGATCAACCGAATAGCTCGCTGCTATTGGTTAGCTCTCAAAAGAGCTAAATTTGTTATGATGATGTTGGTTGAGGAGTAAATTTTAGATATTATTTCCAGTACTTTTACCTCTTATATCAAACAAACCAATATCACTTTTTGATCTCCATATCAAAATATGCTTTCATTGAGTTTTTTTTTCTTCTGCTCGGGAAGAGAAACACGCCAGTCGGGAATAAATGAGGATTTTTTCAAAAAAAGATGAGAAAGAGAGCGGGGTAAAACTAGTTCAATAAACTGATTTCTAGCATCCTGCGGTGAATGACACCCTCCTTATCTAAAACTATAGAGATTTTTGCAGTTTGTGTCAAAAATTCATTTGTATCCATCCACTCCGAACAGAGATATCGAATTTATTCGCGTTTTATACCTATTTTTTCTCACTGTACATTGTCAGAGGGGTTTCAAGGCGTTTCAGAGTTTCAGGTGATATCAGGGACATATCTACTGATATCACATTGAATTCCATAAAACCCCATATATCCCTAGAACTGAAACATCCTGGAATCTGGAATCCAGTGAACCCTCTGGAACACCTTATGGGAAAATCTGCTCAACAGACACCCGAACAGGAAGGTCTGGGTAGTGTGGGGTTAGAGCCGTCTTCTACAACAGAAGTAAAAGCCAGAACTACTCTCTCCTCGATCCACTAAACACATGCCTATGGTCGCCAATCCCTTTGTCTCTCCGGAACCACCAAGAAGGCATTGCTTCAGAGAGGGGCTAGTGCACATCGCACCCTCAAGGTTAGCTACGTAGCCTGCAGCAACGAACATCGATGACTCGCTTTGGAGAGCCCATCACGATAGCATGCTGGCGCTTAGCCAGTTTCCCGAGTGGTCCTCGCCACTCCCTTTGTCCTCGGAAGGTGGGCAGGGTCAACCCCACGCCCGCGCCCAACTGTTTTGCAGATATCAATAATCAATGCCTGCTTGCAACCAAATCTGACCTACTGAAGGAAAGGGTATCACTACCCTTCAGGCTCTATCAGCTGCACCAGAAGGTTGCTGACAGTAGGGTCTCCAGTAGACCGACGACACGACAGCAACCCTACCAGGACTTCCTCTCCGCGATCACTTAATTGCTGTAAGGGTCAATATCGACCCGACTCTGAACCTCTGGACCACCTTTTGTACCGAATCTTAGCTAACTATTCTCCGAGTCCACGCGCCACCTCTTTTGTAGCTCCCAGACAATGTGTGTGATAGCCGTTGAATCAGCCATCCATCATAACATCATCTGGAACACCCTTGGAATGCCTCTAAAGCCCTAAAGCTCCCGAGAACCCCCTGGCATGCCCCTGTAACCTCTTGAAGATCCGTGTATCGACCCAGGGACCTCCTGAAACTCCCTGCAGCACCATTTGAACGCCTCTGTATCACCCCTTGAATGGTCTTTACCCCCTAAAATTCCCTGAAGCCGACGCATAGGGCCCTCTCAAATACCCACAGTCACGCTAACAGTTTAGGTTATGACAATGTTCAACAATTGGACAATAAAAAAGCGTGATGAAAAACATATTTATCTAATACTTGCTGTCCCGGCAAACGTTGTCTTGCCAAGCTGTGGTGGTTCGACAATTGTTGAGCTCATAACGTCACCGCACTCTAGATTGGTTTCATTTTGATCGTGTTGATTTCCTTCCCAGCTCACGAAAATCAGTGTTTTATCAATTTTCTTACTTTTCTAGTTAATTTTCGTAACTTTTTGTACATATAAACACAGCCAACACGAATACGAACCGAACCGTGCAAGAGTCATACTGATCGGTTCAGCCGTTCATGAGTTTTGTTGCCTCAAAGGAACTTCAAACTCATTTATATATAGATACTAGCTGTCCCGGCAAACGTTGTCTTGCCCAGATGTGGTGGTTTGACAACTGTTGAGCTCATAACGTCACCGCACTCTAGATTGATTTCATTTCGATCGTGTTGATTTCCTTCCCAGCTCATGAAAAATCAAAATTTTTCAATTTTGTTACTTTTCTAGCTGATTTTTGTAACTTTTTGTACATATAAACACAGCCACCACGAATACGAACCGAACCGTGCAGGAGTCATCCTGATCGGTTCAGCCGTTCATAAGTTTTGTTGCCTCAAAGGGACTTCAAACTCATTTTTATATATATATATATATATATATATATATATATATATATATATATATATATATATATATATATATATATATATATATATATATATATATATATATATATATATATATATATATATATATATATATATATATCCCTGGCCAAGTTCGCAGGGGTTGACGGTATTAAAGTGAAGGAGTTTCATTTTGATTATTGTAATGTAGTGTTCTTTAGTGAAACATATCACCTTTTTAACACTTTAATGCGCCTCCAACGGTTCATCACGAACCGGCTGCTGCAGATGGAGTATAGCTGATCATATGCATCAGACATGCTCGATAAACATGGAGGATCCGCCAGGGCTCATTAGAGTCTATTCCCAAGCAATAGTTCCAAGTCGGTTGGATTTAAGAAGGTTTTGATGATCGTTACAAATCATAATAAAAGTATTGTAGGATTTGTGACAGGTTTTGGAACCTTTTACAGCCAGCTGACTTCAAAATGTTGTTTGGGCTCTATTTCCCACGTTTCTCGGTTGATTTTGATTAGTAATTCATTAATGTCATAGTCGCTTTTTCGAATTTTTAGAATGTTAGTTGGTCATATTTTCTTTAAATAAAGCAATTAAAATCGACCGAAGAATTAATAGTGGGAAGGAGGTTTGCAGCACTTAATTGTGCTGATAGATTCGAAGCTAACGTGCGAACACTTAAACGCATTGTTGACGTCAATGCGTTCGACGTGACATTTTGGACAAAAACTGACTGCTTTTTATTAACTGAACAACGTTACTTGTGTATGACTAGGTTGACATTTCTAGGCAACGCTTGAGAAAATGACATGGTTTATCTAGGTAGGACCGATAGGACAATTGAACGAATTTGAACATTTTTCATAGTATTTGTAGGGGGACGAATACATAATAGTTGACAAGCAATCTTTACTATTTTAAAATTTTATTGCAACGAACCCGACGTATTTTTGTTTATCTCTTAGATGGTATTTTGACACCAACAGAAAAATATCAGAAGTTCAGTTGCATGTCTCTGTGGGTTTTGGACCGATGACAATTTAAGGACACAAGAGATGAACACAGAGAAGTAGAAAACGATTAGCGAATTCAAGAAAACAATTTGACACAGGATCGCCTATATTTTAACATACAGGGTTTGATTGATTCGATGAAAAAAAAAACAAACATATGACAACTGATTTAACGAGAAGAAAAACATATTGAACCATACTACAAAATCGAACAAGACGACAAACACAAACCGTGTGACCATAACACTACATAGGCATATCCTGACTGACTGACCAATTGAAAACTTTCCAACCTTCTACCGTAACTTTCTGAGTCAGTAGGCAACAGTGTCTTAATGGATATCATTTTCCGCGTACGGCTGGCAAACTGCTTCTGAAAGATTACGTACTCTTTCCTATCTTCGGGTCTAGTGTAGAGGTTTCAACTCTATTCAGAGTGCAGCTAAAAACCTAGCAAAAAAAAAAAAAAAAAAAAAAAAAAAAAAAAAATATATATATATATATATATATATATATATATATATATGAGTTGGAGGTTCGGTAGTTAGTTTTTAAAAAACAAGACACTTGTTAACTCGACTGCGCCTAAAACTGAAGTGCGCGTTTATTCAAATTAAAATTACTCCAAACCTATCATCAAAGCCCTAACTGCTGACCTAGCTCCTTACCAGGAATTCTGCCAACATGCCATGGGTGCTATCGTCGTCGTCGTCGTCGTCATCATCGTCGTTGCTGCATGCGCGGGACAGTATCTAAGTGCAACGTGTTGTGCGGTGTCGGATTATGCTAGGGAAGCAGATGGATTGGACTGGTGGCGACTAATTGAATCCAACGTGACGGCTACTTGTTGTTGTTGTTGTTGGACTTGGCTTAAGCGATGGGCCAAGTCCCTTGATGATGCATCCGGCCTCGAGGAGTGGTCTTTAACTTATATATATATATATATATATAGATAAAATAACAACGTAAAAGTAATTTAACACAATGCCAAAGTTAAAAGTTCTTGTCCCAATTCTTGCAACTAAGGTGTGACTTCGATCTCTGTGGTCGGTTTGTCAGCAAAGCGTAAAAGAAATTTCTTAAAAATAATTTTATAATGATGCAGTTTTCGTGTCATCAACGGTACAAAATATTCATTTAATTTTTAATGGAAAATATTTTTAATGTTGCAATATCGTGGTACTCATATGTATATAGGTATGTATGCATCTACGAACCAAATTTTTTTAGCAAAAATGCTAAACACTGCTAAATATTATATAAAATCTCCACGCGTTTTCAATATGTTAGCGCTGCAAATCGCTCTTTAAACATTTATCTTAAAGAAGAGTTGGTTGATTTATCTTCAAATGTAACAGAAAATTATTCGAAAAATAAGGCCTGTCGCGCAGACAGTCGTAAAATCGGAAAATTACTGTATTGCATAGTTTCAGAGTCTAAACTTTATGAAACATTCGCCATCTTGTAAGTGTTGGTTATTTCGTGTCGTGAGTGTTACCGAGTTTCGTGATTTGTGTTGCGTGAAATGTTAAAATGTTAATGGCAGGTAATACTCGTGTTTAGTGTAGGTCTCACCCAGCTAGATGCTCTCGATAGTTAACCCTCGAGCGATCGCTGTTGAAAAAATCTCGCTTTTTATATTCAGCATTAGCGTGGTGCTGACGGAGGTGCTCAACCGCGCGAGTTACGGAAGGTTAAGAAAGGACAAGGCTAGGCCCCACCATACCACCCCGCAAACAATAGTAAGCAAGATACACACCGTGGTTTAGAAACCCACCACCAGAGGGACTGGTTACCATCCACTGCGCGGCCATGAGGGATGGCGTAATGGGGGCCATTGAGAAATTGGACGGTTGGGGAGGGCAATGACTGAGGAACGAGGTCATGAACATCAAGGCGCTTGAGGACTCGATGATCCTTCACTTGCCCAGAGTTTATCGACCAAGACAGCAGAAAGCCAAAAGAAGTATCCAGTATGAAGTTTGAGATGTAGAAAGAAGTCGGAGCTTTAAGAAGTTTGTAGAAGTGGACAGGAGTGTGTGCGAAGTTGACTATAGGTAATTCTACCATACCACTTCCCGTTTGTGGAGCCTCGTAGCTGTGCGGTTAGGGTCACCAAGTTTATAATCGCACCATGCTATGGGGTGAGGGTTCGATTCCCGCTTCGGGCGTTGAAACTTTCCCCGTTTCCACTGGTGCATGCTCCGTTGTCCGTTGTCTAATGTTAAGTTTAAAACAGTCTGTACAGCCGAAAGCTGAAGACGTTGTCCGTGTCTTTTTTTTTATGTAAACCTCTTAGGAATGTCCTCCCTGTATAACAGAACCCCGCCGTTTTTATACAAATACGTCATCCAAGTGTCCGTGTCTGGGCGAATTCTGGCACAGATTCCGCCGAAGGCTGTTCCGTCAACACTTCGGCAAGACTGGACACGTAGGAGGTTCAGTTGGTCCGTGGGAAGTGTCCAGGAATCCGTGCGTCACATCCCCAATGCCACGACCTTTGCAACGTACGCCATTACGTACGCCATTACGTACGCCAGCGCCAAGAAGCAGAACTAAGTGTCCGCGCGCCGCCATCGCGCGCAATTCGGAGGACGCAGTGAAGGAAGGAGACCAGGAGTGGTGGAGTGCTGCAGGAGAGGAGGCCCCAACGAAAAGGTCAGGTTAGAATTAAGAAAGTGGGAGAAGAGGGAGTGTAAGGAAGTGCCAGAAATACAGACCAGTTAGACTGAAATAAAGCATTATTGTCCGTCAAGTGCTGTGGTAACCTGTTTTAAGTGCGAGAGTTCCCTGCCCGCGAGCTCCGTGACATGAGCGTGCCGATCCTGAGGCTATTGAGTCGGGGAGTCTCACTACTGCTCGTGACCGACTTACCCGATAATTACAATCTTGAACATTAGCCCGTAATCTTGGATATTCTGGTTGTCACTATTGGATTCGTGACATATTCCCTATTCCAAATATACCCATATTGCATGGTATTAGATACAATATTTTGTTCCCCATACCATTGTTCCCTATACACTCCCGTTCAAAAGTTTGGGGTCACCCCCTCAAAAACATGTCATTTTTTTAGGCCCATATCTCCGCCAATTTGCGTCCGATTTCAAAACCCTAGGTTTCATTCAAAAGATAATAAGTCAAAGAAACTTTGAACATGATTTAAAAGAAACTTTTTCAAAAAATTTTGTATGTAAACTTAACCCAAAGTTGCCAAATTTTCAAAAAAATGAATATAAACTTACGGCAGTGTCGCTGGAAGTCGGGTCGACCAAAATTTAAGATGAGAGCGGTAATATGACCTATTTTCCATTAGCTTTCAACTGCTTTTTACAGAACTTAGCTAAAAATTCTAGAAAAAAAGTTATTAAGTAAATTAATCCTTGATGTCATCGACCAAAAGTTTGGGGTCACCCCTCAAAATGCTGTATCGGCCAAAAGTTTGGGGTCACTATCGTAAAACATGGAAAAGTGATTTGTTGATATCTTTGTCATCTTTCATTCAATTTTAATTCTTCTTGGCTTATTTGAAACAAAATGAATGATACGTACTGCATAGGCATTGAACCACACATATTTGTTGAATTTTACATACTAAAACTTAACGTAGAGTTGCCTCATTTTTTGAAGCGTGGTAAAATGTGCTAACTTTACATAACATTTTTATATACAAAAATCGTTAAATACGTTAAGTTGAAAACATCAAACGTAAATTTAGTTAATTATCTTTGAAATGAGCCAAAAATAATTAAAATTGAACTATAGATGACGAAGATATCACCAAATCACTTTTCCATGTTTTACGATAGTGACCCCAAACTTTTGGCCGATACATCATATTGAGGGGTGACCCCAAACTTTTGGTCGATGACATCAAGGAATAATTTACTTAATAACTTTTTTTCTAGATTTTTTAGCTAAGTTCTGTAAAAAGCAGTTGAAAGCTAATAGAAAATGGGTCATATTACCGCTCTCATCTTAAAATTTGGTCGACCCAACTTCCAGCGACACTGCCGTAAGTTTATATTCATTTTTTAGAAAATTTGGCAACTTTGGGTTAAGTTTACATACAAAATTTTATGAAAAAGTTTCTTTTAAATCATGTTCAAAGTTTCTTTGACTTATTATCTTTTGAATGAAACCTAGGGTTTTGAAATCGGACGCAAATTGGCGGAGATATGGGCCTAAAAAAATGACATGTTTTTGAGGGGGTGACCCCAAACTTTTGAACGGGAGTGTATATACCACAAGGTTTCAGAGTATAAAACTCTGTTATCCTGAATTGTAGGCTTAGATGTTTTGGGATTTACCAAAAACTCATTAAAACAGCTTGCCATATCTCATTGTGGGCCGCAATCGTGAATTTTGGGCTGTCATCTTGAATATTGTGGTCGTCAGGTTTGGACTCCGGACATCTTCCTCATACCAAATATATTCATATTCCATGATTTTAAAGGCTAAAACGTTAAATTGGAGCCGCCATATTGTAATTTGAGCCGCCATCTTAGATATTTTGGTTGCCATATTTGGACTTCAGACATTTTCTCCCTACCGAATATTCCCACACTGCATGTTTTTAGAGTCCAACACTCCTTAAAATAACTGTCAACTCGAATTGTGGGCCACCATATTTGATTTTGGGCCACCATCTTGAATATTCTGGTCGCCATTTTTGAACTCCGGGCATCTTCTCCATTCCAAATATACCCACATTGCAGGCGCCTCTCGAAATTGTGGGTCGCCCTCTTGAATTTTTGGCTGACATCGTGGTTTTCTGGATTCTATTGATGCTTTCCACATGAAATACGTCAACTATCGCATGATAGGGTTTGGTTCAGTTTTATATATGACCAGTTTACCTGTGCTGATCCAGATCATTAAAACGGCCATAACTCCGGAACGCCTTGATAGGTATCCGTACCATTTTCAATAGCAAACGATGCAAAAAAAAATTCGGTTCGATTTGAGCTAAAATCCGTAAAATCGGAATGTGCAAAAAATGAATGATCTTTTCTGTACACAGACATACATATATCATCTCAATTCGTCAAACAGAATTGATAGATATATGTGACAAGACCCTCCGAGCCTTCTATCAATATGTTTTTGAGTGAACAATTAGCCTTTCAGTACACTGTGGTGTACGGGAAAGCCATAAGAAGGAATTAAAATATTTCAGCAGATACATATTTATCACGTTTTCATTATTTCTTCCAATTTGTTTATCTTTGAAATTATTAACGGCATAACATTGAGTAACTGCTATCATAACTTATACATTATTGCCTGATACCTGTTGATACCGCGTGGAACGAACCCACCAATTTACATATTGCATCGCTTCATTGCTCTTCTTCTTTCTAACCTTTTTCTTATAAACATTTTTAAGTTAAGTCAAACGTTTTTCAAAGCTCATATGAATTCTCAAAAAAATCATTTCATACAATTCATTGATTCCGGAGACTTAACAGCTCAAAGTTGTCTAACGAGTGATTATGCTTTTTACTACAATTTTTCTAACTTCAAGTAGCATAGCACGATCTTCCCCGAATTTGGACCATTGCATTGATGGACATCTAGCTGATCACTTTACAGTCATCTGACGGCAGTCAACGCTCGATACATAAATGCAAAAAAGGTCAATCAGCAAAGAATGCTCTTACCCAAGCAACACACATGTTATAATAGAGTTACGACAGCGCAAGTTTTGGTTGTATAGAAGTTTATATTACGTTATTCTAACATTGTGTTGAAATAACGTAAAATAAACTTCTATACAACCAAAACTTGCGCTGTCGTAACTTTTATATAACATGTGTGTTACTTGGGTAGTTGAACTCTAAAGAATAGAGTTCAGTGTCTTTTCTCAAATTGAATTATACCAACAGACATTATCTCAGCGTCGGCAAACGAATTTAAAAGTTTTCACCAACTTCTCGCAACCTACGCATAACTGATCGCGCTGATTGGCTGCGCAAAGGCCAAGTACCGAAATCTGACAACACACTCACCGTTTATGCTAATCAAGACACGTACTTCAAATTTGGTCGCACTTCCGCTTCCCCTGTCTGCCTTGTTGACACACTCTTTTGTTCCGCTGCATGCACGCTGCTAATGGAGTGCCAGTCAGTCAGGTCATTGGACACTCCGCCCAACTAACTAACTAAGTTAACTTTTCTCCATCGCGCATCGCACGCTTTTGGATCGCGCTGCTGAGCGCTTGGCTTGGGTGACCTCCTTGAGTCGAAAATAGTAACCAACAACCGACAAACCGTCTGTCTGCGAAACGGGTGTGTGCGACTCCAAAGTTACCTACTTGCGTGATACCTATTGGTATAGCGACGAAACGGGACGTGTGACTCCGTGGCTGCTAGGCTAGCTAGCCAACGGAACGCGCAGGTGGTTACAGTTAAGGCATCGTGAACAAGACGGCGCGACGTCGACGACGACGAAGACGACTGGTGACTGGAAATACATGAATGGAAACTGTCTTTCTTTGCGTGTGCCCTAATGAGGATGGCGATAGAAATAGAATTTCCTTATGAATAACGCAACTCGAATGGTCGAATTGCGATAGAGGCTTAGAAATCGGATATGAAGAATGCATTCTCTCTCTCTATATATCTGAATACAATCGAGTCTGAAGGGTGCAAGGAAAAGAATTAGAATGGACGTTGTTTTATGGTAATTTTGGAAGCATAAATCATTCCTAATGCTTACGACAACAGACAAATGTGCTATTGAAGGTATCAGAAGAGCTACGTTCAGCGATTTAAAATTTGTTCACATCATGACGGTTTGAATCTGATAGTACTCAATCTATACCAAAACTTAATCATGCCATTTTTGAGTTTAGGAAATCTTTACCAATTGAACTTTTGAAATCGACCTTAAAAATTAAAACAAACTAGTGTTTTGGATTCCTACACAGTGTAATGTACGATTGTAGTCAAAAACTCCGACCAATACTTATTAGTCAAATCATAACCAAGCATGTAATTCCACCAAAAACAGCAGATTCGGGAGAATTTTGGAATGAAGGAAATGTTATTAAGATTCCTAGACAAAATTGCGTAAGGCATCCAGGAGTGAGTATTCCTGGAATTACTTGAGAAATGTGCAACGGATGCCTTCTTGTGGGCATTTACAGAAAAACTCCTGAAGGAATTTCTGGCGGTTCTGGTTGGGGTCATTCAAAAATGACGTCCATAGTTTAGGGGGGAGGGGGATCTGAGAAAGTGTGACACTCCATGTATAAGGTATACGAAAAATCAAAGGGGAAAGGGGGGGGGGGGTCTAAATGATGGACGTCATATTCGAATTGTTTCTTTAGAAGTTTATCTCGGATTATCTCCCGACTTTGTTTAGAAATTGCAGTGAATGTTTCGTCATAATTATAGTATGTAGCAAGGCATGGTACATTTATCTCAGAAATTCGTTAATAAATCAAACAAGTAGTCCTTAACGTAATTCAGCGCCTAATGTGAAAATATCTTTTTTGTTTACATATGTTACATACGGTGTTTGGTAAAGTTAGGCTTGAAATAATATGCAGAACACGGACAAAATACGTATTCGTGGTTAATATTAAAACCTAGACTGGTGTGAGTAAGAATTGAACAAATTGAAGCGAGATCTGCAAAAAAAACAAAGAAACATGGTCCAATAGTCTTGTTTTGCAAAATCATGAAGTTTGATATATCACAAGCTAGGTTTCAGAACCGGTCAGTAAGTCGCCATTTCCCTGGGGGCACCAGGTTCCGGAACAACCGGAGAAAATGCCAGGGCATCCAAAATCTCTATAAACATGGCCCAATACTCTTGATTTGCAAAATCATTAAGTTTGATATGTCGCAAGTTAGGTTTCAGAATTGGTCAGAAAGTGGCCACATTCCTAGGGGCACCAGGTTTCCGGAACATCCGGAGAAGTGGTCACTGTATCCGAAATTTCAGGGAACATGGTCCAATACTCTTGTTTTGAAAAATCATAAAATTTGATATGTCGCAATCTAGGTTTTAGAAACGGTCAGAAAGTGGCCACTTCACTGGGGGCACCAGGTTTCTGGAACATCCGGAGAAGTGACCAGTATATCCGAAATTTCTGGAAACATGGTCCAATACTCTTGTTTTGCAAAATCATGAAGTTTGGTATGTCGCAAGCTAGGTTTCAGGACCGATCAGAAAGTGGTCACTTCCCTGGGGGCACCTGGGTCCGGAGCATCCGGAGAAGTGGCCAGTGTATCTTAAATCTCTAGAAACATGGTCCAATACTTTAGTTTTGTAAAATCATGAAGTTTGATATGCCGCAAGCTAGTTTTCGAAGGCAAATTATAGGGTGCACCTCTATCTGATAAGGAGGTTACCCCAGTACCCCCGGCCATAAATCCGGTACAACGGAAAAATTATACCGGTTACATAAACTAGAAGGATTTTGTGATCGACTGTCAAAATTTCATTAACTTGCTGAGAATCAGATTTTTGAAGTTTTGAAATTGGGTGCTAAATGAGGCTCAGGCACATAAATGTTAACGTTTTCAGACTTTTTATTTTGTGGTATTATCAATTTTATTCCATTAATCTACTACAATGAGCTACTAATAGCACCACTATTGATACATTAATAGTTATTTATGTAGAGTAATGCGGGGCAAAAGTTCGCACGGGGCAAAAGTTCGCAGTGGGTCTTTTTCTGAGCACAAGTTAAGAGCCCAAACAAATCTGTATGGGTTTGACACATAATCAGGTCAGTTATTCGTCAATAAAAATTGGATTGATTTCGTTATGGTTTGGCAGAGTTATGCAAAAAAATTTGTTTCGAGGAGTTTTCATAGAATTTTTGGACCTTTTGGAATAAGAATTTGTAGTAACAGGAAGAAGAAAAATCTCATAACCTCTTGACGTCGGAGAATCGTTATTCCATAGTAGTTCGAGAGGTGCACTCAAATAAACAATAAACTACTAGTGCTTCTTACAGAAAGGGACATTGTTAAAACCTCGACAGTGGGGCAAAAGTTCGCAGTAGTTGTGGGGCAAAAGTTCGCACTAGATTTCTGAATCTAGTACATCAATATAATTACAGAATCTTTGAAGCAATGAAGATATCGTATAGAAACTACTATATATGTATAATATGTGTAGTATGCACCCTGAAATCGTTCCGGCAGAGTTTGAACTTAGTTTTGTGAGAAGTTCCATTGTAATGCAAACATTATGTTAACCAATTTAAATAAAGAAATGAAAAATGTCTAAAAAACATTTATAAACATTTTCTTTGTCATCCTCGTAATGTCTTTTCGTATGTTTCTGAAGTTCTTATGTTCATCTACTCTACCGGGGTCTTTCATAGCTTAGTTTGTAAATTGACAGCTATAACTCATCACCATACTGACGGGGAAAAGATTCGATTACGGTCCTGTTCAACAGTTTTGCTGCATATTTGTTTCTTTTTTCATGTATTTTCTATGATGATTACCCCACAATGTATTTTGACAACTTCAGTAACGCTGTAAAGGACAGCTCTTAGTTAATAGTTGTGGAAGTCTTCATAAAACACATTCTATACAAAAGCTGAACACCAGGTCGTATTCCAGTTGGGTCGTAATGCTAAGAA
Organism: Aedes albopictus; assembly: GCF_035046485.1. Taxonomy (NCBI): domain Eukaryota; kingdom Metazoa; phylum Arthropoda; class Insecta; order Diptera; family Culicidae; genus Aedes; species Aedes albopictus. Next base: position 9,138,853 of record NC_085138.1, read on the forward strand.
CAGAAGGAAACAGATTTCATAGCTAGAGTGAAAAGACAAACATGAATTAACATGATATAAATGAACATCACACCAATAAACTACCCTGTACAAGGTGCGAACTTTTGCCCCGCATAATGCGAACTTTTGCCCCCACTATGGGGCAAAAGTTCGCATTGGAGTACTTGTATTAAAAATTGTATTACTAATACTACAAAAGTAAAGCGGAAAAGTCTAGTACTACGTTTTGAAGGCAACATGATAGGGACCCGTTTAACGAGGAAAAATGATACTATTTTCATTTCGTTTATTAGTTATTTTGTTAAGTCTGTTAGGTGCGAACTTTTGCCCCGCATTACTCTAATAAGTTGCAAAAAGTTGATTTTTTCAGCAAGAGTGCTGAAAAAATCGAGTTTTGCAACGAGTTTCATACAAAGTTTTATGCAATGATTTTTTCATTACATTATGAACATTACACACCTATTTTTCATTATGCAATTCATTTCAGTTGCATAATGAGCCAGTTCGAAAAAATTGGCCATTATGATATCAAAATGAGTTATATAAAATGTAAATTATGATACTGAATTGCATAAAAAAATTAAGATCACATGAAGCAATACGTTTCCAATTTCTTGCCTTTCAACCTTTTGTTCTTTCGACGTTTTGCCTCTCAACCTTTTGTCCCTGAACCTATTTTCGATAGTTTCTAACTTCAAAGCTGCAAAACAATGGGTAACTGTTTGAACCATATGGTTCTTGTTTATCGATTGACTTGTTCTTGCTTTTTTCAATGACAGGTTGACAACGACATAGGCTAAGTGTACCAGGTATCGATTCCTTATTTAGCCATTCGAGTATTTAGAAAATGTCAAAACTTTGCATCAGTTTGCGTGTTTTAATATTAGGATACATTTAAAATCTTGCTAATAAAACACTCATAAAAGTTCCAAGTTTGAAAACCTTCCAAATCCACTGGCCAAAATAGGAAACAACTATGGCGGTAACTGGCACATTTATCCTTCTTTATAATAGAAATATCAATCTCGTATGTCGGAAAAAGAAGACATTCTGGAATTCCACCAAAATTCTCCAATAAAATCTTGGAGGTTATTTTTAAATTTTATCTTCAAAATCAAATCTTCAGAGGCATACACGTGCTGAATGAAGCAACACACCAATTAGAATTGGTGCCACATGCAGAAACAGATTAAGGCCTGACGAGACGATATTTGAATCGTTCGCCATTGCTCTGTTGTTGGTAAGAAGGAAATCTCATATATGTTCTACTCTATATTATGGACTAAAAATGTGATTGTTCATTCGCTAAATTGCGGTGCACAATCGACTAAAGTTTTAGCTACGTTAGTGAAGTGGATATTGATTAATTGAATCTGCAAAATTGTGAGGCAAATTGTTAGAAAGAGATGGGTAGATAGCAAAAATTACACGTTGTCCCGAGTCACCTTAACAAAGGTCAGGTGCATTGGTCTACAGATCTTCGAAGTTAGCTCTGTTAAATCGTTAGTAGGGGTTCAAATTGACAATTACTGCGGCAATGTTGGCTTCTCTTGTTTCTCTCGTGACCTTTTTGAAATATGAGTCTGCATAGTTTGAGAAACTCTGTCTGACTTAATTTCAATCAATTGGAGTCGTGATCGGACTTTTTTCCAATTTTTTCTCAATACTCCATAAAAAATAGTATTCATGACTGAAATTCACACTCACCTTTAAGGGTTGATTCCCCGCATGTGGTTGCTCACGACTGCTGTCAAAAGCTCACGCTGTAGTTTCAACGAACGTCACAATTACTCCGTCAGAGACACGCACTATTCGACTCTCACCACAGCAAGCCTATGCCACTGCACTGCACTGCAAGTGGAGTTTTTTTTTAATAATAATCTTATGTTTTCCTAATTTCTTCCAATCTGGCTTTTCGATTCGTACTATCGGGGTTTATATTCCTTTGGGTTTCGTTGTTTCCTATGTTTCGGTTATTTTTATTCCACTTAACTCATGTCAAATATAGAACCATAATGCTTAATTAAACACCAGAGCGAAGAATGTAGCACTCAAAACCAAAAAAAATTCGCCGGCGATGACCGCTCGCGCAAATAACAATTAAGCAGAACAAACAGGCACTTCACAGGGGTTCTTCTTGTTGTTCTGTTGCACGAACCTTTTCCTAGCGACGACGGCGGCGGCGGCGGCGCGATGATGTTCCGCTGTTGTATGTCACTGAACAATTATTCAACACTGAGGTTCTTCGTCGCGGTTGTCGTCACACGGATTGAGGCGGCTCGTGGCCAGTGTTCTGCTTTCGAAATCGTTGAGGCTTTTCAGGATGAGCTAGAGACTGAGAGAGTTCACACGCGATTGCAGGCAGGCAGGCAGATTGACTTGCGCCTTAATGAGGGGGTGTCCAAAATGATCAGTCCGGCGCAATCCACCACCACATGGCTGCTGCTGTTTTTTTTATTGCCGGCGTTTGTCGTTGTCGCTGTTGATTCCTTGGAGATTTGCGTCGCCGTTAATACGCTCAGCGATTGGATGGCACGCTGTGGTGGTCGAAGGTCCTGAAATGGGCAGATAAATAAATTGACGAAAATTAGCGCCAAAACAATATTGAATGGAATGTTAGCTTTTAATCGAATATGGGTAGTTTCGGTGCTAATAAAGAATGATGTGATCGTTGAATTCATATTTTATTGCAGTTGTTTTGGGACTTTTGAAACAAAGAATGTTTTCTTTGTTGATAGTTTGCTGTGTTATTTTCTTAATAATTATCGATCAATTTACATGAGTGTTACCACCAGGATTTGCTTTTTCCTATCCACAAATTTTGTAGCTATCGTTGTGCTTCTGTTCCATTGAAATACAGTTATAGACACTCGTTTAGCCGAGGCCAAAAAAATTTCAAAAAAGTGTCAGGAAACTCATACAAAAGATTTTATGATAAAACTTTTTTATGTCAGTTATAGTATATCTAGTACTGTTTTATAAAAATGTGATACATCACACTTACATATACACTGAAACAAAAACGAGGGTAAAAACCCTTCAAATGTCATTTTTTGCCTAGACATTCGTTTAGCTGAGGTAAATGAAAAATTGGTTTTCAATAGATTTTTTGCAATTTCGTGAGTATATTTCGAGGATATACCCCAAGGCATTTAGTTTATGACGTGTTAGCAAGATAGTTGATCTTAAAAGTTTATTCATTTGTGAAATTCATAAAAAAAATGTCCCGATAAGGAGAAGCGATGATAAACAAATTTATTTAAGAAAAATGATTTCTGTAAACACTCAAACGTAAGCTAGATTAGCAGTTTTGAAAATATGACACACAATTATTGTTAGAAATGTTCAAATTATTGCATGGAATGTCATGAAAAATATAAGTTTATTGGTTTTTGGTTGGCTAAACCATAAAATGGGATTGATAGAAGCTAAAATTAATAGTTCTGCGTTGAAATAAAGACGTGCCCTAATGCCTGTGGAGTATACCTGTTTGATACTAGCATTACCAAATGAGTTAGAAGACTGCTAAGTGAAAAAACTACAAGAAGTGTCAGAATTTGTGTACCCTGTTTATTTAAAAGCAGATGCGCATACAACGATGTGTTCAAACAATTGGCTTATTTCATTCAATCTAAAGAAATATATTATAAATGAGTCTTAGTTTTGAACCACATTCATTTTTAACATGCTTTATTTGAAAAGAACGTCTAAATTATGAAACAAGTAGTTCATGCTAGAAATTTGAATACTTTCGGTGCCATTTCTCGAAATGTGAACCGTCCAATGTTATTTCAGCCAGAATACAGTCTAGAAGATATTAGGAGCTATTTGAAGACGTAATAGTAGTAAACGCTGTGATTTATGCAAGTCAAACCATCATATTTCATCAAAACAATACTTAAATACGTGTTTTTTGATGGTTTGCGTTATTTTTATCTATTAAAACATTGTTTTTCGTAAATTTTCAATCAGCACTCGTCATGAAACTTTCATTAGATTCTTTTGAAACACTTCCGATAAAAATAACTACATCAAATTTCAATTTGGAATCATTTACAATGGCAACACTTACGAAAACGATCAAATTCATGATTTACAAGCCGAACTACAAAGCAGGTCGCCATACAAAATGATTGTGTTGGATATAATTCGAAATTTGTTTGTTTTTTTTTTATGGAATTCTAAAAATTGTACAATTCGGCTAAACGAATGTCTAGGCAAAAAATGACATTTGAAGGGTATTTACCCTCGTTTTTCTTTCAGTGTATATGTGATGTATCACATTTTTATAAAACAGTACTAGATATACTATCACTGACATAAAAAAGTTTTATCATAAAATCTTTTGTTTGAGTTTCCTGACACTTTTTTGAAAATTTTTTGGCCTCGGCCAAACAAATGTCTATCACTGTATAAGAATTGATTTGTATGCCAAATGTCTTGTGTTCAGTTCTTTTAATCTTTTCTGTATGTTTCTATCCATTCTCTCCCTTTTATGTTTATATAAAATTCATGTTCTAATACACTAAGGTCTTTTTTACACGGGTAGTTTTTCTGCTTTAACTCGGTCAATTTTGAACCTACCTATCTGATTTTCCGCACACAGGTAGTACTAACCGTGTCTACCTGTGTACAAATTTTCATGTGAATTGGCTCAAAATTGACCGAGTTAAAGCAGAAAAACTACCCGTGTAAAAAAGACCTTAGTGTATGTTTATAGCCCTCGCAAGAAGTAGAAGCGAGTTGAGAACTTAACAGTACAGTAAAGTCAATCTATCACCTTACGCATACCAAACGGCAATTGACGCTATAACGTGAACCTCTGTCAAACAGCCATTTGACACTCCGACTATCACATGAATTTGTTCGAATGTAATGGTGTATACGATCCTCCATCTTTTCTACATTCACTTCTAACGTTACATGAGCCATTCTCGTCTTTAAATAGAAGACTAGGGGATTTTTTTTATTATCGTACAAATTGGGCCGAAGGGTCTCAGATTTTCATGAAACTTATTCCACAGACAGGGCTCATTAACAAAAAAAATGTGAAAAATTCTGGGTTGCCTATTTTCCCGAAAAACTCAGGTGGATTTTTTTTGTTTTCCCCTGACACTACTTTAAAAAATCATAACTCACTCGTGGAAAATTTTCAAAAAAATATTTTTGAGAACATTCTTTCATAAGCTTTAATCGCTGAAATTTTTGGAATGCACTTTTTTTGTTTTTGAATTATGGCCAATTTTGCTGAAAAAATGTCCAAATGTGTCATATAAACCTTTTCTTTGAAAAATCATAACTCAAGAACGAAGCATCGTAGAAACAAAGTTTTTGAATGAAAATAAAAGCAAATTTTCTCAGGAAGTGGAAAAAAGTTTCCACAGAATTTTCTTCCGTTGAGAAAATTTATAAAGAAAAGTCGGATAAACTATGCCCGAACTCGCGGAAAATTAAAAATAAACTTGAGATGGTAATTTCGGAAGCTTTAATCGGTGAAATTTTTGGAATGCACTTTTTCTTCTTTTTATGCATATCTGGCCAAACATGTCTAAAGGTCCTAGATAGGCTCTCTTTAGTTTCCCTCTCTTTCGTTAATATCTCAGCTGTTAATAATACAAATATTATGATTGTCTCCTTACATTGAACGATGATTAATCGTCTTTTGATTTGTACTGCAAAAATAGTTGAAAAGTGTACCATTACATTGCAATAATTGAAAGAGAAAGTGAACAAAGAGAGCTTCTCAAATGCAGATAGGGCGTATCAGCGATCAAAGTTTATGAAATCACCTTCTAAAAAATATTTTTTTTTCAAAATTTTCCGCGATTTCGGGCATAGTTTTTCCGGCTTTTCTTTATGAATTTTCTCAACGGTGGAAAATTCTGTTGAAAACTCTTTCCACTTCATATTTTTTTGAATTTCTGAGAAAATTTGAATTCAGGTTTATTAAAAAACTTTGTTTCTACGATGCTTCGTTCTTGAGTTATGATTTTTCAAAGAAAAGGCTTCTATGACCCACTTGGACATCTTTCAACAAAATTGGCAATAACTCAAAAACGGAAAAAAGTGCATTCCAAAAATTTCAGCAAATTAAAGCTTTTGAAATAATTTTCTCAAAAATCTTTTTTTGAAAATTTTCCACGAGTTCAGCCATTGTTTTCCGGCTTTTCTTTACGAATTTTCTCAACTGTGGAAAATTTTGTGGAAAACTTTTTCCAGTTATTTTTTTTGGTTTTGAAAAAAATTGCTTTCATTTTCTAAAAAAAAACTTCGTTTCTATGATGTTTCGTTCTTGAGTTATGATTTTTCAAAGTACTGTCAGGGGAAAACAAAAAAAATCCACCTGAGCTTTCCGGGAAAATAGGCGACCCTGGTTTTTTCTCATTTTTTTTTGTTCATATATCCATGAGCCCAGCCTGTGGAAAAAGTTTCATGAAAATCTGAGACCCTTTGGCTCAAACCCGTACGGTAATAAACAAAAATGCCCACTATCAACATTCACACACTGTTGATGCCTGTTAGTGCCAAGTAGTTATCTCATAGGTTCATTGTGTACGAGTAACTGATCTGGCAATACTAGAATAACAATTATGGGCGGTCAAAAAAAACTTTAGATCAACAGTATTTTTTCTGGTTTGTGTTAGAAAAAAAAATGAGAAATTACTATTTGATATGTACTCCTGAGCGAATAAAAAACGGCAGGCTGTGGTGGGCTGAGCTCGTAGCTCACATACCGGAGAAACGACAAGTTAAATCATATCCAGCAGAGGACCAGGAAGGGGTCTTCGGCTTCGTGGAAGGCCGAATGGCGCGCATTCGTTGTTTTTTTTTGCAGTTGAGGGCGTTCAGGGCGACTGGAAGCGACAATTCTCCATGAATTTCTCCTAATATTTCTACCAGGTTTTGTCTTGTAATTCCTCCCGAGAATCCTGTAGTATTCTCCCAGGATTATTTTTAGGATTCCTCCCAAGATTCCTTCAGGTTTTTCTTCAGAATTCCTTCAGTGTTTCCTTCCTAAATTCAACTGGGGTTTCCTTTATTGTTCTTTTACGGGATTTCCTACAGATTCCTCCCGGATTATTTTACGGGCTCTTCCCGGAATTTCTTTAGAGATTTCTTCCGACATTCCTTCGATTATAATCGTCGACAAAATTGAAACTTTTTTCACTCACTTTGACCATTTGTTCCATTTTTAATGGAATTTGGCCCGCTGATTTCGAATCCGACTTCAGAATTCCTGTAACACGTACAGTTTTTGAGAAAAATAGGGTTTATTCACAAAAGTACATATTTTCATAAAATAAACTATTGTCATTACATTTTATTATCTGTTAATCATAACCAATATTTATATTCAATTGGTTTTGATCCACTGATTCAAAATCTAACCGGAGAATTTCAGTAACACGTAACTTTTTTGAGAAAAATGGTTTTTTTTCACAGAATTTCATATTTTAATTGAAAATGAACTATTGTCTTTATTATTTTAATTTTTTCATCTGCTCTTCTTAACCAATATTTATATTCATTAGATTTTTATATATTGACTCGGCATTCGACCTAAGAATTTCTGTAACACGTAAAGTTTCTGAGAAAAATAGGGTTTTTCAAAAAATTTCATAATTTTGAATTTTTTATCTGCTCATCATAATCAATAGTTATATTCAATAGATTTTGATCCACTGATTTAGAATCTGACCTAAGAAATAACACGTAAAATTTTTGAGAAAATAGGGTTTTATGCATCATATTTCATATTTTCATGGAAAAAAATAAAATAAAATATGGTCTTTATAATTTTATATTATTTTATCTGCTGATCATAACCAATATTTATTTTCAATAGATTTTGTTCCACTGATTCAGAATCTGAACAAAGAATTTCAGTAACACGTGATTTTTTTGAGAAAATAGGGTTTTATTCACCATATTTCAAAAAACTATGGTCATCATAATTTTATTTATTGCATCTGCGAATCATAACCAATATTTTTCAGTTGTTTTTGATCCACTGATTCAAAATCTAACCTAGGAATTTCAGTAACTCGTGAAATTTTTGAGAAATAAAGCATTGTCCACTTAGAATCCGGACGCATGACATATTTTCTACGCTCTCATTGATCACAATCTTAATTCTTTTACAGCAGTCAGATCCTACACTAGTCCTCTTTAAATGGTGAAAATTTCATCGATTTTCTTGCAACGAATGAAAAGTTATTTCAGATTAAAGACAAGATAAGGAAAAAAATCTTGCACAAACACGTTGAAAATTTAGCGTGATCAGGTACGACAGTCGCAAAAAAGTTAACATCTCCAAAACCATTACGTGTTTTATGCACAGATGTTGTTAATTATGGCATAAAGAAGTGTCCCCAGAAGATTAAAGCTTGGGTTCATTGATTAGTCTGCTTGGAATTCGAAGATTTGGCAAGAAGTTCGAACTCTAGGCATTGTTTTTTAAAAACAAGATGATGAGAACACATTTGTATAATGATGATGACAGCCTTTATGACCGCGTGCTGCTTTTCAAAAACGCACACAAGGGGTCTATGGAGGTTTTACCTATTTTGACGATCTGTCACGGCAGCTGGAGCCTTTCAGTAGTATCGTCATTGACGGGTAGTGTTTATCAACGAAAAAACACTCAAATTTCGCGTTCACTCTATTTACCAAATTGCCCCTCATTTCGCAATAAGAAAAACGTTTGGATTTTTTTCTTCGGAATCCCAATCAGACTAGTCAAGGCACTCAGGAAATTGTATAGACGACCTGGTTGATGGACTAACATGCCGAAGGGATTGATTCTAAAATTTACCACCGTTGTGCAGATTTTTAAGGAGGATAACACGGAAAAAGTGAGAAAATGTATTTAAAATATAAATAAATAATTTCAATACCATTTTTCCATGACACTACAATAAATAATCTTCGTTTTGAGGGCTTCATCTTTTATGTTTGTTATTGCATCCCTGAGATATACGTGATTTTGTCCGTCCGGATTCTAAGTGGGCAATGCCTTATGTAGTTTTTTCACAAAATTTCATATTTTTAAAGAAAGTAAACTATTTTTATTATAGTTTTATTTTTTTAATCTGCTCTTCTTAACCAATATTTATATTTATTAGATTTTCATATACTGACTCGAAATCTGACCTAAGAATTTCTGTAAAACGTAATTTTTTTTAAGAAAAATAGGGTTTTATTTACAAAATTTCATATTTTCACACAAAACCAAATCTTGTCTTTATAATTTTGAATTTTTCATCTGCTCATCATAACCAATAGTTATATTCAATAGATTTTGATCCACTGATATAGAATCTGACCTAAGAATTCAGTAGCACGTAAAATTTTTGAGGAAAATAAAATATTGTATTTTTAATTTTATTTCATTTTATCTGCTGATCGTGACCAATATTTATTTTCAATATATTTTGTTCCTCTGATTCAAAATCTGAACAAAGAATTTAGTGACACGTGAAATTTTTGAAATAAAAAATGGGGGTTTTTATTCATGAAATTCATATTTTCGTAGGAAATACACTATTGTCTTTATAATTTCATTTTTTTATCTGCTCATCATACCTAATATCTATATTCAAAAAATTTTGATCCACTGCAGTGGATCAGTGCACTGATTCAAAATCTGACCTAAGAATTTCAGTAACATGTACACAGGTTTTAAGAACAATGGCATTTTATTTACAAAATTTCATATTTTTAAAGAAAATAAAATATGGTCTCCATAATTTTATTTTTTTTATCTACTCATCTTAACCAATATTTATACTTAATAGATTTTGGTCCACTGATTCGGAAACAGACCTACGAATTTCTGTAACATTTAAAATTTTTGAGAAAAAAAGGGTTTTATTCACAAAACTCAGTATTTTAATAGAAAAAATATTACTTTTGTTTTAATTTATGGTCCTCTCATCAAAACAAATATTTGTATGTAATAAATTTCAATCTGCTTATCCGAAATCTAACCTCAGAATTTCTGTACCACGTTCAGTTTTTTGTATGAGAACCCACTTTTAATTTGTATGGCGCGAAAGATTTCTCGAGCTCCCCTCCTTCCATAAACCCCTATGTCATTAATGGACAGCTTTTTACTAGATCGTAATAGATTGTATTTAATGTATCCACTTATGCCTTATTCTTACCTTAGAATTGCTGTAACATATTCATTTTTTTCAAGGTGGGTTTTATCAACAAAATTTCACATTCTCATGAAAAAAAATTTTTTTTTCATGAATTCATTTTTTTTTTTGTAAAAAATGTGTTTCACACAAAAACTGTACGTTTTACAGAGTTTCTGAGCAATAAATCTAAATCAGCTTTTCAAATAATATTTTATATGAATTTTTGTTTCTAGATTTTAAAAAATAAAGTCAATATTTTATTTTAAATGACCATATGATGTTGTAAATATAATTCAATTTTTCTCAAAATCTGTACGTGCTACAGAAATTATACGGTATGATAAGAATTCAGCGAATTGTCCTTATGTATTTGCACAGTCAGGTTTTTTTCACGCCGGGGATACGTACCGTGCTTATTCGTGAACTCAGTCCAAAAACTATACGTGTTACACAAAATCTTAGGTCAGATTCCGAATCAGTGGATCAACATCGTTTGAATATAAATATTGGTTATGGTTAGTAGAAAAAAAAAGATATTAACAACACAGTATTTTATTTTTATGAAAATATAAAATTTTGCGAATTAAATCCCATTTTTCTCAAAAATTGAACGTGTTACAAAAACTCTTAGGTTAGTTCCGAATCAGTAAAAATAAAAATGTATTAAATATAAATATTGTTTAAGATTACCATATAAAATTGTAAAGACAATAGTTTATTTTCTATGAAATTTTATAAATAAAATTCCATTAATCTCAAAAATTGTACGTGTTACACAAATTCTTAAGTCACATTCTGAATCAGTTATTTAAAATTATAAAGACAAGATTTTATTTTCTATGAAAATATGAAATTTTGTGAATAAAACCCTATTTTTCTTAGAAGTTTACGTGTTACACAAATTCTTATGTCAGATTACGAATCAGTGACTCAAAAACCATTAAATATAAATATTGTTCGTGATGAGCAGATAATAAAAAATAAAATTATAAAGACAATATTTCATTTTTTTAAGAAAAAATGAAATTTTGTGAATAAAACCCTATTTCGCTCAAAAACTGTATGCGTTTCAGAATTCTGAAGTCAGATTCCTTATCAGTTTACGAGATTCTATTGTATATGAATATTGGTTAAGATGAGCAGATAAAAGAAATAAAACTATAAAAACAATTTTTTATTTTCTATGGAAATTTAACACTTTTTGAATAAAAATCCCTTTTTCTCATAATTTTACGTGTTACAGTAATTCTTAGGTCAGATTACGAATTAGTGGATCAAAATCTATTTAATAAAAAATATTGGTTAAGATGAGTAGATAAAAACTTCAAATTCAAAAAGACAATTATTTTATTTCCTCTGAAAATATGAAATTTTGTGAATAAAACCCCATTTTTCTCAAAAACTGTACGTGTTACTGAAATTCAAAGGTCAGATTCTGAATCAGTGGATCAAAATCTATCGAATATAAATATTGGTTGAGATGAGCAGATAAAAAAAATAATAATATAAAGACAACAGTTTATTTTTTTATGAAAATATGAAATTTTGTAAAAAAAACCCTATTTTTCTCAAAAACTGTGCGTGTTACAGCAATTCCGAAGTCAGATTCGGAATCAGGGGGTCAAAATCCATCAGAAATGGAACAAGTGGTCAAAGTGCGTGATCCACTGTCGGCCAGTGTTATTTCTTCCAGGATTCCTTTATTAGTTTCTCCAGGGAGCCCTTCCAAACTTTTTTTTTTCAGGTATTCCATCCGAGATTCTGGATTCTCTAAGAGACTCCTCCTTTTTTTCAGCGATTCCGTCGGGATTCTTTCATTGATTTCTCATAGGATTTTTTAGGGTTTATCGCCGAGGATTTTTTCAGGAATTTTTCCTGGGCTTACGTCATCACTTCCTCCAGGGATTCCTCCCTAGGTTCTTCCATAGCTTTCTCTTGCGTGTTCCTCCGGAATTCCTTTCGAAATTATTTCCGGAATAACTTCATTGATCCTTCAAGGGATTTCTTCAATACTCTGTCAAGGATTCCTTCCGGAATTATTGTGGAATTCCGTGAGGATCTCTTCCCGGGATTCCTTCTTCGGAAATTCCTTCAATGTTTTTGTTGGGATTCCTTTAGAGATTCTTTCTGTGATTCATTCAGGGATTTTTCCAAGGATTTTTTTAGGGATTTTATTCGAGATTCCTTTTGAGATTCCTTCATTGATTACTCCCGCGATTCCTTACGGCATTCTTTTAACCCTCTTCGTGTATTCGCTGAACTTCACCCCGCTAACGTAGTGCACGTTCAACGTGCCTGTCTGGGTCATAATGACCCCAATGCACGACTAAGGTTGAGTATTCTTCTCGAGATGCTATTTGAGATTCTTCCTGGATTCTTTCAGAAATTTATCCTTTGCTCCATTCCATGATTCCCGGGTTTCTTTTAGAAAATTATCCCGGTATTCTTTCTGGATTCCGCCTAAGATTCCTTCAAAGTTCAGATTTCTCCTGGGATCCCTCTAGCGATATCTTCAGGGATTCCTTCCGGGGTTCCCTCAGGGATTCCTTTCAGGATTGTTTCAGGGATTGCTCCAGGATTCCTTTCAAATTTCAACATCAGAAAAACATTGGTAAATTGGCTGAGAAGCTAATGAGGCTGTTGTGCTAAACAGACCATTTTTTTATTTGTTGCAAAACATATGAAATTACTATATTTGTTTTTCTTTGTTAACTAAGTTTAGTCAGCTGTTTTTCAAAGTTTAATATGCTTGTCAGGAATTAAAAAAAAACATATATTTTTTTGTTTCATTAAATCCGGAAATAGGGTATTGGTTCCATTATTAAGCATGTTTCTTGTAGGTCCCATATTCATCCTACGAAAAACAATGGATTGACGCGTTGTTTGTTTTGTTTCATATTTTTGTATTTTTTGTTAGAAGTGAGAACGCATGATGACACACATACCCTACAACAGTTAAAAATGACAAGTGGATTCCAAATAATTTGAAGAAAAAAAAATCCACATTGTTCTGATGGGATTTAAACTGTCTTCCCAATGCGCTGGGGAACCAGGGTGTGTTAACCAACATTGCTCCAGAGTCGAAAGCCAACCTGAATTCAATGTCCATCGCACCCGAAGAAAATGTAGGCTTTCAACTACAACTTCAGAACCTATACCTGTTCTGTGGAGAAGTTGGTTGACGTACCATGTCTAGCGCATTGCGGAGACGAGGTTTCAAATCCCACCAGAACTACGTGGATTTCTTGTCCATCGTTTGCATTGAACAATCATCGAAAAGCAAAAAGTCATTGATTCTTAATAAAATCCAGTAATGTATCTTTTTTGACTAATTAAGAGTTCTCTAACATTGTTTCCTTCTTTAAGCGTAACAACAACAACGGCATGTCTGATGTATGAACTTTTTGTATTCGATAAAGCACTGATAGTAAATACTGCTGGCCAACAAGGTGACGAGCTAACGGAGAAAGGGGTGAAAGGCAAACTAGAGACCCTTAAGGGGAAGCAATATGGAATCTGATGGAGGATTTTACAGGGAGATTTGAGGGTACTTCAGAGGGGCTTCTGGTGCTTCAAAGACTTTTTGGGTTTTAATTGCCATTTCAGGGAGTTTTAGGGGGTCTTGGGGGGTTTCTGGAGGCATTTCATTGGATCTCAGGGGGTCTCAGGGACGTTTCAGAGGCAGTACAGGGTCGTTTCAGTACGTCTCAAGGCATTTCAAAGGTAATCTGGGGATTTCAGGGGGTTTCATGGGACCCCAGGGAGATTCTGGGGATTTCAGGAGGTTTCAGGGCATTTCTAGCAGTCTCGAGGGTTTCATGAGCGGTTTCGTGGTTTCGTAGGGTCTTAGGGAGCTACAGGGGTGTTTGAAACGCCAATCAGAGGTTACCGTAAAACCTCCTGAAGCGTCTTTGAAACCCGTTGAAACGCATTAGAAAATCCCTAAAATCCCAATGAAAAAACACAAGACGTTAGGATTTTCGCAAACGCCTTTGGAACCTCCAGAATATCTCCTGAAACCTCCTGAAACACCTTATAAATCTCCTGAAGAGCCTTATGAAACACCTTGACACGCCCCTGGAAACCTCTGACATGCCTTGACACACCCACGAGACTTTCTTGAATCTCTTTGAAGCCACCGCGAAACTGCATCGAATTCCCTCAAAAGTTTTAGGGGGGGTTGGGGGGCTAGGTGTGGTTGTTCTAGTAGGCAGGTGGGGGTATTCTAGTAGGCCACTCTTCGATAGTGACCATTCAGTAATAACATGTGTAACACCTATACTCATAAGTGCATAATTTCCAGACCACACAAAAAATATGCAACAGCTACACATTCACAAAATCAGCTCCTTTGTCCGCAAAATCGTGAGATTTGCAATTTTTTATACAGCAATCTGAATAGCTAGGTTTACTGGTGACCTTGGTGTACCAAAAATATTCACACGTCGCATCTAGAAACGTGTACGAGTTAATTTTGGGAATATGTAACTGTTACACATTTTTTATGTATTCTGGAAATTATGGTGTATGAGTAGGTCTAACACATTTTAGTGTTTAGCGATTCTAGCGTGTGCTACAAGGTGCAGAAGAGCTTGAGCTTGAGATCGCTCATGGATGCTACTACAGTATCACCAGACCAGCTACACTCACACGAGGAACCAATGAGATATTTGCCTGGGACTAGGGAGGCATCTTCAGTGTGTGAGTGTTTGTGATCTTCTATTTTTAGGCGAAAATGGCGCCTGCCACGTCAGGATGCAGGTCAATGTGGGGAAGGGGAAGAAAGTGATGATTGCAATCGTTTGTATTTACAGCAGATCGACTGTACCTCTGCGTCTGCACAAATTCATGCGGATGTTGGAGAGTTGGTAGAGGGTTCACACATTGGTGCGTGGATGCCAGGCGTAAAGATTGCATAACTCGTAGGCGTTATTAGTTAGATTGATACTGTGCTGTGATAGTTGGTGGAAGTAAGGGATACGGCTTTTTCAAACCGTTTCTGTTCTAGCGATAGCTATAAACATGTGAATATACAAGAATTGTATATGTAGGAACGAGAAAGTACATTCCTTTTTCTATTCTTTTTGAGCAGTTATTATCACTGTCACTCGTATAGAGTTATCTTGTATCTATCTATATGGGTCAAAATATAACGATAGTGTAAAAAATGTGCTGACAAAAAATACTTGAAAAGATTGAGGATCTGGCCCAATTCTGATTGCCAAATTCGAACGCAAAAAAATCTGAAAACTCTGATAAAATTCTCGCGTCTACTTCCATCGCTTTATTCGTACACTCGAGTCTATGAAGCACTATCAGTATTATTATCACGTATTGAAATTGTAAGTTTCACAGTCATCCAGACACACGCCTATTCCACGAACCATCATGTCGTGCCGCTGTGGTCTAGTGTGTCTAATATTCTCTCATCGACGCCATACAGTTGAACTCGATTCGTTATTCGATTTTTACGACCAATCGATATTCAAAATTTGTTGATTGCGGGAACGTATTAAAAGTGCTGCCCGCACTCATCACGCCCATTTGGGCCTTTTTTACGACTTTTGACTTTGACACAATCACACAAATGGGTCGTCCATCGTTGGCTGCAACTATCTACGGCACCACCACTCGATGATGGTTTACGATCAGGATCGACTCCCTTTGGGTGTTTGGGGGCGCTCTTGGGAGTATTATGGGTCCGATGGGAACCGAACACGACGGCCGGCGACGACGCACACGTACCTATACATCTCAATCAGTATTCCAGGCGCCGGTCCCATTTTAGGGAAACGTTGTCGGATTGAAAAAGTAGGTCTGTTGATTCTCTGGTGGGCATTGTCGGCGAACAATGATTGTCGATCTGTTAAGGTGTCGAGATGTTTAATGAGATTCGCAACTTACTTGAAGTTTAACGATGCATCCCCATATGGATTATATGACTTTTTAATCCCAGCAAAGTGCAATAACTACTTCTGAATGGATGGTTTGATTGTAATACGCGGTGGTTTGCAAACATGTCAGTTTGTTGCTTTTTACTTCTTTTTAATTTCATTATCAAGTTAGTATAACAGAAGAAGGGGATTTTTTTTATTATCGTACAAATTGGACCGAAGGGTCTCAGATCTTCATAAATTTTTTTCCATAGGCAGGGCTCATGGATATATGAACAAAAAAAAATGAGAAAAATTCAGGGTCGCATATTTTTCCGGAAAACTCAGGTCGATTTTTTTTTGTTTGAAAAATTATAACTCAAAAACGAAACATCATAGAAACATATTTCGTTTTAGAAAAAGAAAGCAAATTTTCTCAAAAAAAAATATGTACTGAAAAAAGTTTTCCACAAAGTTTTTTACAGTTGTAATTGTTTTATTTATTCATAACGATAACCTATAGGATGTTAGTTGAGAAAATTCGTAAAGAAAAGCCGGAAAAACTATGCTCCAACTCGTGGGAAGTTAAAAAAAAAACATTTTTTGAGAAGGTTATTTCATAAGCTTTAATCGCTGAAAATTTTGGAATGTATTTTTTTCGTTTTTGAGTTATGGCCAATTTTATTGAAAAATGTCGAAATGTGCCATTTCAGTCTTTTCTTTGAAAAATCATAGCTCAAGTACGAAGCATCGTAGAAACAAAGTTTTTTAATGAAAATGAAAGCAAATTTTCTCAGGAATCTAAAAAAATGTGAAATGGAAAAAGTTATCCACAAAATATTCCACCTTTGAGAAAATTCACAAAGAAAAGCCAAAAAACTATATCCGAACACGCGGAAAATTTTCGAAAAATTAATTTTGAGAAGTTAATTTCAAAAGCTTTGATAGCTGAACTTTTTGGAATGCACTTTACTTTCGTTCTTGAGTTATGGCCAATTTTGTGAAAAATGACCATGTAAGCGCCTACATTATTTTGTTCATATATCTTGTTTCGTGAAAATCTGAGACCCTTCGGCCCAAACCCGTACGATAACAAAAAAAAAATCCCCAATAGAAACTGTGGAAAATTTGTTGCAAACATCTTCTGACAAAATCAATAAAAATAAAATGGTATTCAGATTTACAATACTCTGAGTAAATCTGAATAACATTTTTATAAGTTTTACCATTGCATTGAAACCTATTTAACTTTGTAAAAGCTTCTTACATTATGGGATAAGAAGCAAGGGCTCGTAACTCGCCGTTAATGAGCTCCCTCAAAATAAGCCTCTTAAAAACCTTGCTGACAATTGCTGCCACAACATCGACAACGGCGCGCCATATTATCACTTCCGAAGGTCTTCCAATTAATCTACGAAAACACTATTCAACTGTCCCCGCGTTTCCGGTGTTCCATTCTAGCCAGCCAGCCGGTGTCCCTCAGAAGACACCTGTCCTCTCATCCCGCTCTCAGAGAATGCCGCGCCGCCACGAATAATTGTCATTTGTCGGCTTTACGGCATTAAGCCGGCATTGATTCCCAAACTATCCCATCCTTGATTGCGTTCGAAATCCGGACCGCGTATCGTCGTTGTCGTTCGTTCGTCGTCATCTTAATTGCTTCTGTCAGATAAAGGACCCGGCGCGATGGATATTCTTCGGACGCGTGCGTGCAATCACTTTGTAGGTAAACCATTAACCTGTTCTGCAAACTGACCGTCGTGTCGTCCACCACGAGGCATTGATATCAACGGGGCAGAACCCGACCGAGATACGGGAAAATGTCACTTAAAATAACACTTTCGAAAATCCACCCGCGGGCCGCTGACTGCGGTGAATCGATATTGGCTCTTTTTTATCAGAATGAGGGTTGAGCGAAACTTTGAATGTGCATATTTTCGATATCTCCATCAATGACGGACTGCGTCACTTTTCGAAATTGATATTTTAATCCTCGGTTTATGGGCTTCGCATTGGGCGCGCTTCTCGCCGACACTGAGCTAAAATGCCATTCTCTATTCGTTTGACGATTATGGGGTAGATCATCATCAGACGATTACCACACCTACATCAAAATCATTCAACATTCGAATGATTCGGCAATCGATTCTGCGATGACGATTTCGTTCAGTGTAATCCCTAGCCCGGCTAGCTCAAATCCCAGATGCGAAGGAAGGCGAATAGCGTCTCTGACTGATTAGTCCAACCAGACTGATTAAAGCCGCCAAACCAACCACAAACACGTTGCTAAACTACTGCAGCTCTGCAACAAGGCGTCAGCAGCCAGGAAGGTAGGAATGGGAGGGTGCGAGGCAGGCTAAACGTTTTAACCTCGAAGCTCTTTCAAGTTTTGTTGAGGAGAAAATTAGTAAAGATTATCGGCGCTGTTTTCAGCAGTGATCGAGAAACAGTGTATTTTTTTTTCTTCGTGTGAGATATGTGAGAGCGGATCATATGTTGATAAAATTGTAATTTCTCGAAGGTACAAGCTTAGTTAAATTTACACAAGCGTGTATGCGATTTACTCATTTTTGTGTTACAGTAGCCAGGAGATACGTCAAATTATAACTGTATATTTCTTGATTTAGCATTGGTTCGAATAATCTATTCTCCGCATTTTTTGTAATTTGTAATTTTACTGAACTGAATGATTACTTACATCTGGAGTTTTCAGATCGTGCGCCGCGGTGCACTTGGTGCACTTCAATGCCTTGCCAAGTGCACCGCGATAATTTTATTCAGTTGCGAACAAGATAGCAGTTTGATAAAAAAAAAAGTCATAATAAATAAACCGACGAACAGTTACGTTGACTGATAGCAATGCTATATGAGTGATATTTTTGAACTTTTGGAAACCTTCAAGTAAATAAGTGCAAATTTTGAAAACCTTCAAGAAAATGAGTGCAAATCACCTCTATCGCAAACTATTCTAAGTCTACAGACAAATGAAATCTATACTGAACTTCCAAAAAATTGCAAAAAAAATCTACCAAGAACCAGATTAAAAAAACAATAAATTCATCAAGGTATACTTGATACTAAAATTCTTAAGAGAACTTCACTAAAAACAATCTTCAAAAAGAATCTAGTACTTCCGAGAATCTGAGAAAGGGATCTTTCATTTATCTTTCAAGTAATTTCTCATCATCTTGTTGAAAGTTTCTGTAATTTTCTAAGAATATTCCTCACATCTATCATGATCAATACAGATACTCTTCGATATAACGTTTCTTCTATTTTTTTCTTTGTACGTTTTATCGAAGTGAACGTTACATCGAAGCAGCGAAAAATATTGGTAATATTTTTTATGCTAGTATTGATAAATAACCCTACATTATGATTTCGTTGAAATACACAACACTAATAATGAAAAAAATGAGTTTTTACGATAAAAATAATTTCGTTTTTTGTGCTTCGATTTAACGTACATTTTGCTTCGATATAGCGTACATCATAAATTTCCCATTTTGCGCTAATTCTGGGTAAAAAGACTAATGCTATTTTTTTAAATGTTGTACGTTATATCGAATTCGCTATATCTAGGGTACGTTTACAAGAAATCGGGTTCTGAATCTGTTAAAAATTCGCAAAGAACCTTGTCCAAAAATGTCTAAAAGTTAAAAGTCAATGTCAAAATCAAATCGGCGTACGAAAAATATTAAAACTCGCGTCCATACCATTTTTAACGAACTCTGAATTCCATATTTCAAACATTTTGTACAAGTGCACCGTGCAGCCATATATTTTCAAATAGTGCACCACGAGACAAAAGGTCTGAAAACCCCTAGACTTGCATTATCAAGAATCATTATTGGACAGCATGAGCATTAGCGTGGGACACAAAAAGACATGTTACTCCTGTACACTTTTTGAGTTCCATTTTAGCCCCATATCAACTGTGCAAAATTTCAACTCGATCGGAGAAACTATATTTAAGCGCCAGCCGTTTTAAATTTTCATACAATTTGCTATGGGGAAAATCACTTTTTCAAAGAAAAATCGCCACAGGTTGCCCCTTAACCCTTAAAAATATATCGATGAATGATTTCTGTTGGAAATTTTACGAGGAACAAACTCTCTGAAGACCGCAAAGCGATCTAAGGCATGTGGAAAAAGTTATTGACTGAAAACCAAATGACATGCCAATGCTGTTTAACATGTAAGGAATAACAATAAATAATAAAATCTCGTCATTTTATCGATCGGGTAAGGCTTAATAACTTTTTCCACGAATGTCGTATCGCTTTGCGGTCTTCGGAGGTCTGATTCCTCGTGAAGGAGTTGCTGACCTCTGTGACTTCTCCAGGAGTTTCTTCTGGATTTTTTTTCATATGATCTTTTCAGCAATCCAACAGATTAAAAGTTAAATATCTCCTGGAGTTTCTACGGGAATTCCTTGAGTAGTTCTACTAGGTATTGCAATTACAGGTCGGACTCGATTATCAGGAGTATCGATTTTTATTTCACTCCGGATAATCAAATCGCATATAAAAATAAAATCAAAATTCAAAAACGTATGAAAATATATGTTTTTTTTTTAATTTTCATGAAACAGTGGCGTAGCCAGAAATTCGAATAAGGGATCGTCCATAAATTACGTAAGAAAACTTTTTTACTGCCCCAGTTACACTTTTTATATAAGTTTTCCGAAGTTTTAATGGATCATCACAATTTGCTACATCTCCCTCCCCGCCCCTCTCAAAATGTCACGTAATTTATGGACATTCCCTTTGATCCTGATAGTGTTTTAGGTTGATAAGATCAGGGCGCTGCCAAGATAAGATTGATAAGAATAAGGTTGATAATATCTGTCAATTTTGAACTAAATCAAAAGTTCTGGGTTCGTGAAACAAAACATAAGGGGCCATCCATTAAGTTCGTAGACTCATTTTGGGCAATCTCAGACCCTCCCCCTCCGTAGAATTTTGTTCAACCAAAATTTTCGAAATTTGTATGGAGCGTAGACTTTGGCCAGACTCATAAGTTGAATTCTTTTGTCCAATACCATGTAACTAATGACGTTAAAGTATAGCCTAGGATATGCTGAAAAACTTTGACCACAACTGAGACCACAAAGTGATCGAACGCTTGTGAAAAAAGTTATTCGACTGGTAACTTAGGCCAAAAATTGAGATTTTATTATTGATGTTATTCCTTTACATGTTAAATGTTAAGCACCACCGGGCAATCTGTACGTTATAACTTTTTTCACAAGTGTCGGATCACTTTGCGGTCTTCGGCAAAGTATTTCGGCCAGAGGAAGCTCTCAGTGAATAACTGTGGAAGTGCTCATAGAACACTAAGCTGAGAAGCAGGCTTTGTCCCAGTGAGGACGTTACGCCAAGAAGAGGAGAGGAGGAGGTCCTCACAGAAAAATCCGTATAAAAATTTCCAATTTTAGCGTAACGTACTTAATGGATGTTCCTTAAGGAGAAACTTCAGAGAACCCAAACATGGCTGCCACAATGGCCGACTTGGTCCCCTACTTACGTTTTCAAGAGCACCAATGTAGAAAATTCGTAAACAAATACTCTCTATTTGGAAAAGCTGCCTCTTTTTGCAAGTGAGCAAAGCCAGGATAAACAAGTTCGGCTTGGTTTGATGCTCGTTCGTCAGATTTGTGCCTCTAAAGTTTGTATGCAAAATTGCAATGGGATCTTAAAGATGGCATGGTTGAGGGAAAGGGGTGTGATTTGTGTAAATTGGAGAAAATGTTAAGGGACGAGAAAAAAAAACTTTTGAAGTGAATGAGGCTGTTGTATGATGAATTCAGCGATTGTTTTCTAAGTGTTCTAATTTAGAAACAGCCTCTTCCGTGTGTCTATAATACACACGATACTGGGAGCAGTGATGCCGACCCAACAAACATTTTGATCAAACTCCTGAGGGAATACGGGAAAAATAGGCCTGTCTAATTTTAAAAACGTTCTCTGATTCTCAAGTCCACCCCCACACCCTGACTGGCATCCAACAAGAAGTAACTGCTTTTGCTGGTTATTTGCTTCTTTGGCATCAATAACGTAGGAGTTGAGCGAAAATTGTTAAAATTCGTGAAAGCCTAATGTGTTCTAAAAACTAGCTTTTCGGGAGCAATCATGCTTTGGACCTCTTAATTTCAATGGATTTGGCTGAAGTTTTGACCAGTCACTTCTTTTTGGATGCCAATCAAAATATGGGGGAGGACCCGAGAATCAGAGAACGCTCTTGAAAAAGTGGGCAAGCCTAATTTAAAACTTCCTGGGGAAATCTCTAAAAGAATTCTGAGGAATATCCGGAAGAATTTCTGAAGAAATCAATGCAAGAAATCCTGTAGAAAATAACGAAGAGAAAAATCTGGAGCAATTCCTGAAAGAATCCTAGGAGAAATTTCTGCATGAATACCTAAAGGAATCCTCAAGGACTTCTGGTAGAATATCAACAGAAAATTCCGAAGGAAACTTTAAGAGATACCTGGAGAAAGCCCCGTATGAATCCCCGGAAAACGTAGATCCACCTGTGGCCATTTTTATTAACGTCACTATAAACTATAAAGTTCATTCGCGACGGAATTCCAGCAGGGATTGCTTTTGGAATCTCAGCAGAAATTCCCAAAGGAGTCTCAGGAGGAATTATAGGATGAATTATAGGAGGAATAAATCTCTGAAAGGTTTCCCCTAAAGAAAAAATTGGAGAAATATCCCAGAAACACTATCTGAAAAAATGCCAGCAATCATTCTTTGAAAATTTCCTGGATGATTCACGGCATGTTTTGAAAACAGATGCAATTTTTTTTCATTTTCATTTCATTTTTTTCACAAAGTATTGAAGCAGTCTAGTTTACACGATTCCTGATGAATTTATGTTCTTTTAAAGGGTCGTTTAAGCAGTTGGTTGAACTAGCTATTGTTATCTATCTACTAATGTATAATAAAGTTATTGATATTGTTTTAATGTGATTCGCAATACCTTTTTTAAACAAACTAGTCGAAGCAGAATTCTTAATGCTATCCGATGCTATTTGATTAAAAACACATGGATATTAAATTTAGCGATTTCTCGCCGAAAAGAGATTTAAAATTGTTTAACAATTTTCAAATATAACGCGAGATTCTTATGTTACGTAATTTGTATATGACGCCAAAAATTATCAACTGAATTTGAAATACACTGTAAAATACTGGAAAAGTAAAATGTTAATGGTGAGTGTAAAACATTTTAATTTTCTCGTTAAAAGAGGCTAACATAATCGGGTCAAAAAGCCGACATAATCGGAGAAAAACGGAATCGGGGGCCCTCAAAATCGTGTCAGCACAATGTTATAATACTTAATTATGTCAAATTTCATCATTGAAATAAAAAAGTATCGCAATAAAAATACTCCGGATAATCGAGTCTAAAATTCCGGATAATCGAATTCCGGATAATCGAGTCTCCGGATAATCGAGTCCGACCTGTACTTGAGAAATTAAATCTGTATTTTTGTCAATAGGAATAGATCCTCTTAAAATTCTTTTTTGAGTTCCATCTGAGATCACTCCAGATGTTTTTTTTTTTTCTAAAATTCCTCTGGGAATTCTTTAAGTTTTTCCTTAAATTCATAAGAAATTTAATCCAGAAAAACTTTCTGAGGCTCTCCTGGACAGGCCTGCTAAATATCAGTCAGTGCCTGTTTTTCAGCCGAAAATGAATGAATGAATGAAACGACCGCCACGTTTGCAGTTCCACGATGTGAGAACTGACAGAGTCCGAGAGCTCCATTCGTGACCGACCCAACAAGGTCAATTCTCAATCATCCACACACTACTCATGCTGACGGGCCATTCGTCTCAAGCGGTGGCTTGTGAGAGTGAGTGCCCTATACGCTACCACGGGTGAAAACACTCAACTACAGAAAATTGAATGAAAATTTAGCCCTGTCAGCTCTCGCTTTCAGCACGCTGTGTGCGAGTGTGAGTACCTATTTTATTTCGTTCCCATGTTGCTGATCGGAAAGGAACATTGAGAGGAAAACCAAAACGGAGAAAATGAAAAAAAGCAAAATACCGCTATCATAAAGGCCTGTCGAAAAATTGCAGCACTGTTCCCGAAGTTTCCTGCGATTTCAAAAGTTTTTATTGGGGTTCCTACAGGGGTTTCTTTTAAGATTCATTAAAAAATTTCTTCTGGATTTATTTTGGGAAACTCTGCTAGGATTGCGTACCTATGACTGTGAGGCCAAAAGAACCCCACTTACTTCTGAGATTCATCCAGCAATTTCTCTAGAAGTTTTCTCTGGCATTAATCCAAGAGTTCCTCCCAGCAGGAGTACTTTTTGGGATTCCAGCAGAAGTTCTATCGGGAGTTCGTCCATAAATTTGTTCATCGATTTTTCCAAAAGCTTCTGATGGATTTCCTCTAACATCGACTGTCGAAATTTTCCACAATGTTTGCTTCTTCTTCTTTTTATAGGGGCCCTTCTACTGCAATCCATCAAGAGTTTCTTCAGAAAATTTTGTAGGAGTTTCTTTTTAAAAGACCTTTAAGATTTTTCTCTGGGAATCCTCCAGAAGCATTTTTTCTGGAAGTCTTCCAAAAGTTTTTTTTTTTTTGAAAATGCTCCAGAAGTTTCTTATAAAAATCCCCCACCTTCAGGGAGCGCTTTTAGAATTCATTCTGGAAATATTCCTGGAGTTCTTTCTGGGAATTCTCTAAAAGTTGATTCAGAAATTGTCTAGCAATTTCTTGTCAGAATCTTTCAGAAATTCTTTTTGGGAATCTTATTCCCAACGTGTTTTTTCTAGTGACCCTACCCGATTCCTCCTAAAGTTGTTTATAGTTAATAATTTATTCATAGCATTCCTCCGGGAGTTTCTTAGGCGAATCTTCTAGATGTTTTTCAAGTAATCCTTGTGGAAATTCTTAAGAAATTTCTGGAAAAATCCCTAAAACGAATTGCTGGATGTATGGAATTCTCCAAGGATTCCCAAAATTACCTATTGTAGAAATACAAAAAGGAACTTCTGGAGAAATCCTCAAAAATAATCCATGAAGGAATCTGCATAAGGCATTCGTGGAGTAATCATAGGACACATTCCACGCACTTCTACACCGTGGTTTTTGAACTTCATTGAACGATATTTCCGGGCTCCTGCTGTCAATGATGATTCTTTTTGCACCAACATGAAGATAATTACTGATTTTCTTCTAATAGTACCTGAAAACTGCTTCTAGAAAGTAGCAACTTTCTTGGCGTTCGGCCAAAATTCGTCATTTTTTGTGATGGTGTCCCGTTACGCTGTATTTCTTGATTTCTTTCGAAGTACAAAGGTCCAAATTCCAATCAGAAAGCATAAAATGAATCTTCTATTCAAATCTGATCGTTTGATATGCCGGTTTGCATGTATTCAACAACCTAGCGATTTTTGGAAGCAAAAGTTTGATTCTCGCGCAAAACGTAACGCGTGGAATGTGTCATAGAATAATTTTGATCTTGGATTACTCCAAAGCTTCTGCTGAGTGCCTTCCAGAATCGCCTTTTGAAATTCTTCAGGATGTCCTACCGCAAGAGTTCCCTCAGATTATCCAGGAGTTTCTACGGTTACCAGTAGTATTTGTTGGAAATCTAGGTAGAATTCTTTTTTAGGAATCCTTTCAGAGTTGTTTCCGAAAATCCTCCATTGGCTGTATCTGTATCATGACTTTTTCCTGGAAGCCTTCCAAGAGCTTTTTTTTCTGAAAATGCTCCAAAAGTTCCTTATAAAAATCCTCCACCTTCTGTGAGTTCTTCTAGAATTCATTCAGGAAATTTTCATGAAAATCTTTCTGGGAATTCTCCAGAAGTTGCTTCAGAAAATCCTCTAGCATTTTATTGTGCGAATCTTTCCTTTTTTTAAGAATCCAGTTCCTTCTGGGAATTCCTTTAGAAGTTCTTGGAGGAATACCTAAATCGAGTTCCAGGATTGATTCCCGGAGGGAATTCTCGGATAAGTCTCTGACTTGAGCCCGTCTATAAACTACGTAGACGGTAAAAAAGAGGATGGAGATGTAGAGTTTTGGCCAAAGTCCATGCTCCACAGGAAAATGAGATGACAACAATGAATCAACATAGTTTATGGACAGCGGCTTAAACTATTGTAGGAATCTCAAAGGAACTTTTGAAAAAAACTTCTGGAGAAATCCTGAGACAGAATCCATAAAAGAACCTACATAAGGCATTCGTGGGGTAATCGTAGAATAAATTTGTTCATGGATTCTTCCATGAGCTTCTGCTTCAACCCCTATAGAATCGTCTTTAGAAACTCTCCAGGATTTCTTCTTTGTTCCATCAAAAGTTCTTTCAGATAATTTTCCAAGGTTTTCTTCTGAGAACCCTCTATGATTTATTTCTAAGAATCCTCCAGGGACCAAGAGTTTTTTTTTTTCTAGATATGCTCCCAGAGTTCCTTCCTGGCTTTCTCTTTGGAAATTCTCCGGAAGTTTTTTAAGAGTTTCTAGTGAGAATCCTCTAGAGATTCCATGTCTGAAGCCTCCAGTAGTTCTTTATAGCTTTCATTGGGGAGTTTCTGTGCGAATGTTCCACGAGTTTTTTTTTCTAGGAATCCTCTGAGAGTTACTTTTGTGAATTCTTGGAGAAATAACTAGAACGAATTCCTGCATCAATTTCCAGAAGGAATTCTCGTAGGAGCCCCAGTTTTAACTATCGTAGCACCCGAAGTAACTTCTGAAGAAACTCCTGGGGGAGTCCCCAGATGGAATCTATATAGGAATCTACACAAGGCATTCGTGAAGGAATCGCAGAAGGGAATCCTGGAGGAATTTTCTGAAAGAATGCCTACGACAATCACCAGAAGAAGTTTTGGAAGAAATCCTCCTGGTAATGGAAGAGCCCTATAAATGCTTATTAAAGTTCGGAAAATATTCAAGTTAAAATTCAACAGAGAAATAATACTGATAACTTGTCTAGTCGTCAAACTCTACTCACTCCATAGTGTGTCGTTGTCATGTCGGCAACCTGTTAGGTTCGATCTGAACCCGGAAAGGTCCGGGGAGAACTAAATAGACCAAGTGAGGTAAATTAGGGAAAGAATCTAACATTTATCCATTCGTCCACGGTAGACCGTCAGACTAACTGCATCTGTGCAAGTTTATTATTGGGCTATGGATAACAGTGGTATAACTTAATTTTGTTTAATGAATTGCCAGCTGTTATACAGGGAATAGACAAAATGATCGGGACAAAATTTTCACTTTTCAAAAAATGTTGTAGCTGTAGCTTTTCGAAAAGAGCATCAAATATTCTCAAATTTTTACTGTAAGTTCATCAACTAGTTGTGTATCAGTGGTCCAAATTTGGGAAAGATCGGGCCATTCTTTACAAAGTTATAAAGATTCTTAAAAAAGGTAAAATCATCCGATAGCCAACTTTGAGCTGTTATATCTCCGGATTCAATGAACCGAATGCAATGTAATTTTGACCATTTATGACTTATATACTGAGCTACGAAAAACCGTTGACTTAACTTAAAGTTCTTAACACGAAAGAAAATTATAACGATTAGATTATGTTTCTAATAAAACACCAAATTATTCAAAACATCAATATCGTTTCAAAATTCAAGATGCAAATTTGAGTTCATTTAGTTTCTCTCTGATTGGCTTATATATAAATGTGTTTTGAAGAAAAGTTACAACACAGCCGCCAATAAATTGAAAAAGTAATGGAATGCATATTAAAAATAGACCAATTTACTGAAAAATAAAAAAATAAAATCGCTATAACTTTTTCTCCTGTTAAAATTTTCAAGTTAAGTCAAAGTTCATTATATAGGTCATGAATGGTCAAAATTTCATTGCAAACGGTTCATTGAATCCGGAGATATAACAGCTCAAAGTTGGCTATCGAATAATTTTACCCTTTTCAAGAATATTTATGCCGGAGCCCGTGGCGTAGTTGGTCACACGTTTGCTTCATATGCGGATGGTCATGGGTTTGATTCCCAGCCCCGGCACTTGCAATTTTTTGTCAGTTGCTTTTCCCCCGAGAGCAACTGACACTGACCCTCTTCTGAGACCATGGTTCAAACGAACCCGGATATCTGGACATCGGCGAACTGCTACTCATCAGGTATCAGTAGGTCGGCTCTAGAGGCACGTTCTACTGCTACTCACTGCTACTCATAATGGACCCCCAATCGGACTGAAAAGGAACAACGGCCATCCATCATCATCATTGTGCTCATCATTCTACTAGGTATAAAGTAGAAAAAAGTGAAAGCAGCAGAAAGGCAACCAGCTAGATAAAGTAGAAAAGAATCTAGGCGCTGTACATTGAAATTGCTCACGTAGTGCCCCAGTGGACAATAGAGCTGTAAATTAGGTTAAGTGGTTAAAAATAAAAAAAGAATATTTATAACTTCATGAAGAATGGCCCGATCTTTTCCAAATTTAGACTACTGATGCACAACTATTTGATGAACATACAGCAAAAAATTTGAGAATATTTGATGCATTTTTCAAAGGTTACAGCTAGTTGAACATTTATTGCAAAGTGAAAATTTTGCCTGTTTCGATCATTTTGTCTATCCTTTGTATATAATATGCATTTCTCAACAGCGGCCAGTGAAGGGTTGAAAAAGCATAATGTGAGTGTGAGACGGATATACAAGAAGGCATATATCAGAACGATATGCGGAAGTTTTATGCAACTATCCATGGCACGTGGAAAAAGACTGCGTCAATGCTCGCCATTTGGCATGACTAGAAGGAAAATTTGCTGACATACAAAATATTGTTGTTCATCAACATGCGAACAGTCACAGCTGTAGCATGCGGTTGGCCAGGTTGGCCCCCGCCAAGGGCGCCAGCTTCAGAGGGGCGCCGAAAAGGGCTAAGGCTAGAAGGAAACAGGATGATGCTGTTGTTTTCTTGAATGTTATCAGTTAGATTTAATTATTTACAGTATTCAAAATTGATCATGTGTTTTACGTCCTTCCGTATTCTCAAAAAATTAGATTTTTTAGACAATTTTAAGATTGTGCTTTTTTTTTTTTTTTTTTTTGTTGATCGATCACCGATTATTGCTGGCAGATGCAGTGGAAAGTTTGTCTTAATACGTATCAATCGTCTCTGACAAACTCTGACTTCACTGATTACCTGTCTCTGAGCCAAATTTGGTATAGAGTCTTCAGTCTCCGATTAACCGCTTCATGTTTGATGGAGGCTTTTAATCCAATGGGTTACATAGCCGCTATCCGAATGAAGAGAGTAATGTTCCGCGTAATATATCACAAATCAAAAGAGTTACGGTACATTACGTGGAGCGGATATACTGAATTTGGTACCAGACTAAGTCCCTGCTGGGTGGCGCTAAATAGGTGAGCCATAGACAATAGAATCGTCAATGTCGTAGGGCATAGTATGTGACTATTGTCGAAACAACACTATTTTTGGTCATTGTCCACTAAGCGCATAACTATGTTAGGGTCAAGATTAGGATGGAATCATTGGTAAAATATAATAACACTTTTTGTTTGTGTAGTTAGTTGAACTAGTGTTAACTTTATTTCAAATAATCGGTATTTTATAACTGTAAACAACATTATTCCTTCTTGATAAAAGATGTATGGACATAGAATTGCCAAACTATACATCTGATCAGATATTTTTCCGGTATTAAATTTGGGGTAGAGAGTTAAACACCTACGGAAAATAGTTTTTCAATGTCAGACAAACATCACATGAACACAGCTACCAATGTACCAAACCTTCTCTACTGTCTTCTCATTTCGCCGCTTCCTATCCTCAATTGAACTTATCTGACACTAGTTGGACTGTCTGTGGGAGATCCGGGTTTCTAATTCTGTGTAGGACTTGTTAAAACGGGATGCCTGATATATACTGCGGACAAATTGTTGCTGGAAGTACTGAGCAATCACAGTTACTGTCTTACTAATCATATTAAATGCATGCTTTTCTACTTACATCCCGAACGTCGCCAACCGGCAAAGAGGACATGACGAAAAAACGCGAGATGGCCCTAACAAAAATTAGAAAGGCGATGAAAATAGTCAATGATGCAACGATATGGAAACAAAATAGATGAGAAATTATCGACCAAATCATAATCTATGAACATATCGCTAATGTTCTTTATCATTCTTTCTTTTTCTCGTTTCAGCAACAAAATCGAAACCTCTCTACTATCTCTTCATTTTCTACCTCTTCCCATCCTATTCCCACATCTTCCTATATCCTCTACCCCATCTATTTAATGTATCTGACACTTGTTGGGACTGGTAACGCCAGCGCCTGCCTGTGGAAGATCCCGGTGTGCTAATTCGGTGTAGGACATGTTAACGGGGGAGGCTTAGTAGGTCCACATCTGCCTACAAGCAGATGGGCTGACAGTTGTCGGCCTGGGTGTGGACTGAGCAATTACAATTACAATTACAATTTTAAGATTGTGCTTTTTTTAGAAGCTATTTTATTTTTTTTTAATAATCAAAACAAAATCAATAAGCTTTCGATAGTCTAGTGAATGTTTCTTTCTGATAATTCCTAATGCTCTTTAAGTTCATCCAATTCTTATTTCCAGTAAATGTTTCTTTGGGCTTAAACTTTTAAACTAGCAAATCTAGCAGAAATCTTTCAAGCTGTTTTTACCCAAAAATCTACCATGGTATTTTTTTTTAATTTTCATTTCCCCAAAACAAATTCAATATTCTAGGAATTTCTTCATAAATTCCACCAGGTTATTATTTAGATTTTTTTCTTCAGAAAATCTTTCAAAAAATATATCAGAAATTTATCTTGATTTTTTTTCAGAAACTCCTTCAGGGATTCTTAAAACAAATTTTCTTGGAATATCTCGAAGAAGTTTCTAAATTCCTTTAGAAATTCCTCCAGGGAGGCTTTCAGGAAGTTATCTAGAAGTTTATTCAAAAATTAGTCAAAGGATTCTTCCCGATATTTTTCCAATGATTTTATTGAATAATCTTCCATAATTTCCTCAGAGTTCCAAAATTTTCTTCGGAATTCGTATAGTGATTCCTGCAAAAATATCTTTAAGGATTAGGTGCCTGAAAACCATTCAGTAGATTTTGTCAGTTATTCCTCCATGGATTCATTCTGGAAAATACTACAAAGCTTCCGTTGGAAATCCCAAGAATTATGTATGCAAATTTTCCAGTCTTCTATGGAATTCTTTAGAAATTCGATCAAAGTTTCCTTCAGAAAGTCATTTATAGATTCTCTTGTAAAAAATCTATCACATCGATCAGAAAAACTTCCATTGATACCTTCCCATGAACTTCCTTATAGACAACTCCAGAAAATCATATATTTGGAATTCATTCAGGAATTTCTCCAGGTATTTCTTTGGAAAATTTGTCATTGATTCCATCCAATTTTTTTCTTAAGGTTTGTTTTGGAAGCCTTCCGTGGATTCTTTCAGAAATTTTTCCGGGAATTTCTTCATAAAATCTCCTAGGCATTTTTTTTAAATTCCCCAAAGATTCCTCAAGAAGCCTTTTCAGGGATTCCTTCCAAGATTTCTTTTAGAAATTCTTCCAAAAGTGATTCTCTAGAAATTCTAACATTCCATCAAGTATTTCTTCACGAACAGATCCTGCAATTCCTTCAAGAGTTAGTCCATGAATTCCATTTGAAATTCTCCCGGATTTTCATCAAGTATTCCTCCGGAAATTTATGCAGGAATTCTAGCATAATTTATTCTCGTGATTCCAGCGGGAATTCTTCCAGAGATTTAACAAAAACTGATGTAGAGATTCCTTTAGAAATTTCTCCTGGTATTCAACCATATCCATGGTTTGTCTAATGATTACTGAACATTTTCTTACAGATCTTTTGAGAAATATTTTGAAAAAACTACAGAACACATCTTTGGTGAAGTTATTGGAAAATTTGAGTGGATTTTTATTTCTTTTTTATTTAGGGAATTTCTGCCGTAGGCAGGTTCATCCCGAAATTTGCGTGGAGTCTATTAAACTAATCACCGAAAGTTTATATCATTTGAGGATTCCTGAAAACCCCCAAAACTCAATTAAATATTTTTGAGAACAAAATTCAGTTAAAAAATACAGAAACAAAAATTCAAAAAAACCTGTAAGATTTGCTGAAGAAAATTATGCATCATTTATGTTATAAATCTGTAATGTTCGTACTTATACTCGTATAAAAGAAAACAACTTCGGAAAATTGTTAGGTGACTCCCATTGAAATTCCTAAAAAATAGACGAATGAAATACATTATAAGAATACAAAAAAAAAATCGAGGGGAAATTGTTTCTTACACTAAGTGCAACTTTTAAAGATACTTTGAAAAAAAATGAATAATTACAAACTTAGCAAATTAACAATGTCGCGGGGCGCCAATCTGGATGCTTGCCAAGGGCGCCATGGGACCACGCTACGGCTCTGCGAACAGTATTATCATAGGTATGAAGGGGTTGTAAGTGACAAAAATATACTACAAAAATAAATGAGGTTTAACATTGTTCAACCCATACGAAATGTATGAAGTATCAATATAAACCCAATTTTCTCTGATTTATTGTAATTTTTCTAAACATGGTAAAAATAATCTTTAAAAAGTTCCTAAAAACTAGAAATCTGAAGAATTTTTCAACATGCTCTGCTCAATGACGACTAAATGGTCACTTACATTGCTTTGCATCTGGACCCCTTATATTTGATGACGGTTAAACAGTAGAGTTATCTATGCAGAGTAAGGTTAAGAAACACCTGTATAAGTTGAAAACCAGTAAGGCCGTGGTCAGAAAGCTTCCGCCAAAAAGTATTCGTGAATAGGTTAATGAACAGCCTTTAACTACTCCATACATAACAGTTGACAATAATCATAATTTCAAGTGCTATAACATTCCTTCATTAGAAACTCTTAACGCCATTTCAACCTCCACCGTTGAACAACTCTAGCATCGCAGTCACCAATGTGCGAACCGCCCCCTGATGATCTCGTGCAACTAGTATCTACTGCTGCTGCTGCTGGTTGAGGTTACTACCTAGCTACTAAGGTGGTTCACATGGTTGCGCGTGGTCCGCACCAGCCCGAACCAAGCTCGAACTCAACACAAGCAGCGAACAAACAGGGCGAAATGTGGGCGTCCTTTTTCTCCTTGATTTTCAAGTTCTTCGATTTGAACATATAGATTCAGTTTTTTTTTTCTGGTATTTAATTTTTTTCTATACACTACTGGCTTCCCCACACGAACGGACGGACGGTGGCCGGCCTGGCCACACACTTCTCACTTACCTTACCAAAATTGAAAGACCGCCGCCGTCGCCGTATACAATGCGAGTGAGTGCATGTAGGCATGAGTCTGTCGCCACCGACAGCGTCTTTGATTTGCAAATAGGCAGATCACAAAAGATTCGTATGATTTGTTAGGCAAGGGGGAAAGACAGACAGACGGAGCTTGAGAGAGAAAGAGTAAAATGCCTTTTTTCACGCTCGCCGGATTGAGTGATTCACTAGTTTAGCAACGCTTGCCCGATGCCACCGCAAGGCTTGATTGAAGGAAAGATTTCATAATTTTTCAATTAAAACCTGTTCGAGCACCTTCACGTTCGAAATTTGCATAGCAGATGGATTCTTCCCCTGTGTGGATCGATGCTCAATCGCATCAGGCGTGTTTATTTTTCACTTATTCACTGGCATCTACCACAGAACGCTACACTGGGCCACAAATTAAACGAAAAATTTCGAATACCAATGACAGGCTGTTTTCACATACGCAAACATTCAACTGTTTTAGTTTTCATCTTTTTGATCGTTTTTTTATTTATTTTTTTATTGATTATGTTAGTTTTATTTATTTTTATTTTTTTTTGATTTATATAACTTAATTGATTTATTTTATTTTTTTTTATTTATGTGTGGTTTATGGCTTATGGTTTTAGGATAAGACAATTCGTTGAATTATTATTTATTTAGGGATGGTAAAAATTAAATAAATGAATAATTACATAATTTGATTTTTCTTCTATTATTGAAATTCATTATTAACTTTCAAAATGCAGTTTTTTATTTCAAAGATAGGTTTAGTAGTATTTTCAACATCACCAATTTGTTCAAAGTTTTATTGGAATGTATGCTATATTGGAAGCAGGTTGAGTAAATCAACGTTTATGAGAAATTCCAACTTTCCTATTTTCAAAAAAAAACATTGAAAATATGATTCATGTTTTAATTGCAGTAAGTACTAATATATCTAGAATCAGTTTTCAAAAGTATTGGAATGTCAGGAAATTTTTCAACCTTTGTTAGTCAACACTACTCGATCAGACCTTCAACCTTCCATAGGTCATAGATGTTTTTTTCATAGTGTAACACCGTGCATTTCGGCGAGATCTCTCACTTACATTCAATTATTACTGACTGCACTCTTATTATTTGTTGAGTAATCCACGGTTCGTTCGTTCGTCGATGCACTACTGGACACGCTTTGCGCCCAGGCCAAGTCCCCCAATATCTGCGCGGGGCAGATCAAGACCCACCGCGGGCATTAGGCCAATCGAGAGGCCCCCGCTTTATCTCACTTCTGGCCGTTGATGGTGATGATCAAACAACTCACACAAAACACCAAACCAATTTAATCCATCCAACTATCCAGTAAAGCACTAACTGACTGTCGTCCACGTTCAAAATCTACACTCGCGGGCGTTCTTCCTAGACGCTTGGCAGGTCTCGTTCTTCTGTGGGTTCGTTTGGGGGTCTATCCGCAGCAGCGGCAGCAACAGCACACTCACACGGGAGAAGTCGTTGTCACGACGCGGCGACGGCAGCGACGGGTGCAAACTTACTGTACTGACTGTCGATTTAATCCGATCGCGCAGACGGTTCGAACCGAACTAACGGCGGACGCCGGACCGGACCGAGCGACTTGGTTTAGCATAAAAAGATCGCGCGCGCGAGCTACTCACGCTCGCGTATAGGTTCCTACTTGCTTGCTTGCTTGCTGGAAGACGTGTTGGCTTTGCGTGACACTGCGACGACGAACTTTGTCGATGTCGCATGACTCGGTTAAGAGCTGCAAACAACCAGCAGCAGAGCGTTTCGTGTAGCATCAGTGTAGCCTGACTGCAGTTCGTCCGTTCTAGCCTGGAAATGACGAAGACGCGAATTGTCGCGTATTTGCTAAAACGTGGGGTGGTCCTCAAACTTCTTTATATCAATTCCGATTTGCATTCATCAATGTAGGGTAACGGAACCTACATAGATATAATAAGATTTACACTTCATGTAAACTTCAGTTTAGTGATGTAAACTTAATGTTATGACGGTTTACATGATATATCATATAAATTTGTATTTATGTTTGTGGGCTTCGTGGCCGTGCGGTTAGCGGCGTCAGTCGTCTAAGCGTTTCGTAAGCCTCGGAGTGTGGGTTCGATTCCCGCTCCAGTCGGGGAAATCTTTTCGTCAAACGGAAAATTCTCCACTGGGCCACTGGGTGTAATATGTGTTGCCCGTTGTCTCGTGTCAGTAATGTTTCAGTCTGTGCAGCCTCTGGCTGAAGACGGTGTAGTGTCTTTTAAACACACCTAGTCATGCTGATTTACATGATATATAATGGAAGTTTACATGATATTTTATGATTTTTACATGATATGTCATGTAAACTTCTGTGATATCCCACGCTCCAATCATGTGCATCATATGTCACAGAAGTTTACACTCTTTTTTCGATCTGTGTATATTTAGCAAAGTGCTCCCATTTTCATCAACATAGCTAGTATGCGCTATTTGTGAATTTAATATTAGGAGTGAGCATGCTGTCTTACCGAAAGAATTGAAACAATCGGAGAACAATCTATTTTTAAAATAAGATGCACATAGGAGCAATTTAGGATGGGTCAACGTTGTATGGCAAAATTTAAAAGTGATCCAATTCAATCCGATCAAAGCTTTTTAGGAACTATTTGAGGTCCCAAACAACTGAGCTAAATTTGGGCATGATTGATTTAGCACTCGGAGTTTTCGAGCGACGCGTGCTAAGGACGATCTTCGGCGGTGTGCATTTACACGAACGTAACGTAATTTTATATGATATCTCATGTAAATATGCACTAACTCTAGCATTCCAATTATGTGCATGATTTTTCGCTGAATTTTACATGAATATTTTTTTCTGTGCGGTGTGTGGCGGAGAAGAATGAACCTCGAGCTCGCTGCACTTTACGGCGAATCCAAAATCCAGAAGGTGGCCAAAGCCGGAAGGATACGGTGGGCAGGGCATGTTGCAAGAATGCCTGCAAAGCTGGTGTTTGCAACTGATCCGGTTGGCACAAGAAGGCGTGAAGCGCAGAGAGCACGATGGGCGGACCAGGTAGAGCGTGACTTGGCGAGCATCGGGCGCGACCGAGGATGGAGAGCGGCAGCCACGAACCGTGTATAATGGAGAAATATTGTTGATTCAGTTTTATCTTGAATTTGATGAAATAGGGTGCGGGCACCGGTTTTGGCCAGTCTAAGGGAAATCATTTTTATAAAAATAACCAATAATCCTATGAAAACAACCAATGTGTCAAATGAAAGGTTTCAATCTATATTTTGAAGCAAAAAGGCAGAAATCAAACCAATACTTGATTTTTGTATTAAAAGTGGCACTGGCCAAAATAGAAGCACTGCAACAGTTTTGGCCATATTCTTAAGTTTGGTTTCTATTTTGGCCAATCACGTGTAATTCTTATGGGGGTGGCCTGGCCAAAATAGATATATGGGAGCTGATTTTTTAAAGAAATATATTTTTTCTTCCAGTTTTTAATCAAAATGTGTGGTTTTCACAGCTGTTTTCATCATATTGTATTAGGATCTACTAGTAAAAAATAAATTTACGCCGATTTAGATCGCAACAGGCTCAATACAGCACTATGGCCAAAACTCCGGACTGACCAAAACTGAAGCTTCTACCCTACGAAATAAATGAATGAATGAATGGTTTAGCCTACATTTAGAGCATCACAGACCGAAAAAAGAGTGTCAAATTCTGTGACATATGATGCACATGATTGGTGCGTGGGATATCACAGAAGTTTACATGACATATCATGTAAAAATCATAAAATATCAAGTAAACTTTCATTATATATCATGTAATTCAGCATGACTCTGTGTGTTTACATGACATACAACACAAATTTACATGATATATCATTTAAACCAGAGTATCTGTACGCACAAATCTCATTACGAGATTGAGAAAAGTTGGCTGTGTGTACATGAAATTTCCTTGAGCTTGAGACTCGCGATGTTGGTGCACATCACATTAGCATTGCGAGTCTCAATGAGACATCTCAATGAGACAAGCTCCAGGAGGGTCTGGTGCAGCTTGTTATTACCCGACACCTACTTGATACACTCGCAAAACCTTCACTAGGATTACATTTACAGATAATGTTCATCTGGGATTGGGTTGACGTATTCCAGGAGTGGAAAGGATTCTGGTTATAAGTATTCTGGGGCAGATGGAAAGCAGCCGGAGGTGGTTTTACGACGGGAAAAGTGGTACCTAAGAGGAACAATCCTGGAACGAGCGTCTTTCCTAGTTATGTGAGTACATATGTCCATAATTCATAATGTTTTGAGAAACTGCATAAGAGTGCTGTAGATACTCGTTTGGTCAGTTCGTGCGCTTGCGATTGGTGATTTTGTGGACGTGTTTTGATTGACCAACGGAGGAATGAAAGGAAATGGTCCTAACGTTCTTCAATGCATAGATTATAATCGGTGGGTTCCGTCTTTTTTCACTTCACATAAATGTACCATAATTGGTTTGGCAAGTAGAGCCTGAAGCGACTAGAAACGAGAACAGTTTTTGTGTTTCCTCTGTAGCTATTCAGTGTCGCCCCAGTGTCAAATAATACGGTTTATTATGGTAAGGATTTGTAAAAAAATGGGTTCAATGTGATCTACACAAGCAAGTTGAACGTGTGCACCCACTACCCAGTGCCCCAGAGTTGTGTACCTTACATAGTTTCTAATCGATGTAACCAAAACCAATGTTCATTGGATCACTAATTCACCCAAGTTTGCGAGCGGTCTGCGAAAGGGTGAGGAGGTTACGAACCACTTCGGTAACTCCCAAAGAAACGTCAAAATCCAAACCACCACCGCCATTACCGCTCGTGGATAAATATATTGAATCCCTAGATAATTGTCGATCTCGCTATTTCTGCCTTAATTCTAGGATGGGATCAGGTTCACAAGATATCTGGGCCTCTAAAATAATTCTTCTGCAATTCGTTTCAACTGACAAATGTCTCAATGAGACGAGTCTCACGAGACGTCTCATTGAGGCACGTACACACATTTTTTTATGAGCATGCTATGATCTCAAATCACGCAATTTTCTTGAGACGCATTTCCAACCAGCGCATGGCACACTGTCTCATTCATGTATACATGAGATTTCAGACACTCTGATTTAAACCATCATAACATTAAGTTTACATGACTAAACTGAAGTTTACATGACGTATAAATCTCCTTATTTTTATCTGTGTAAGAAAACAATCTTCTCTGTATTTTTTCTTGAAAGTTGCTCAATATTGTCCTATATTTATAACTGATTATGTAAAAGTATAGCCCAGGATGTGTCGGACTTCTTCGAAGACCGAAAAGCGATCCGATGTGTGTGGGAATAGTTAATAGTTGCGCAAAGTGTATGCATAACCGATCGTGCTCAAATTTTGCATTTTTTGGGTAAATGTAATTTTTTCTCTTTTGCCGCAGACTTGAGCTTCAGTTATCACCTGCATTGTATATTTTTTTTGTTAACAGTACATACACATTACACACGCTATGTATTTTTATTTGGCTCTACAAATCTCGATATTGGAAGGACTATTGAAATGGAAAGAGATCGAAATAAAGATCCTATTTTCAATGGACGCTAGATTGTAACAAGCCAACAAGTACAAAAAAAAAATGAAAATTGATTGACCGCCCGTATTTTTATTTTCGGTATGTTATATTTATCGAGGTTACGTTATATCGAAGCAAAACAAATCCCGAAATATGTTTGAAATTTATTTTTTCGAAAATAAAATAAGGCCTAAAGTTCATGTTATTCACCTGACAGGGGTTTTCAACCTTTCTTATATTTATTGCTTTCATCATTTTGGATTTACTGCGTATATTTTCAAAACTATCTTTGTTCCATATTCTTCCACAGTTACAACAAATAAATATGTTTTCACAGACAAATACATGCAACACTTTTAGTATGTTTCGATTAAATTACCAGTCACTGAAGCATACACGCCTACCGTGAATTAGGAGGCACTACTTAGTGTGCAAACGTCAACTCAAGTTCTATGGATTTGCTGCTGATTTTTTTTTTAATTTTTAGTTGAATCAGTGTACGATGGACAAAAATGAGTGTTACGTTTGTTTGTTTGAGACATTGTTTTACTTATATGATTAAAAATTGATCAAACTTGATTCATAAGAATTTTATTTTCATTATAATGTCTGGTTGAATTCATTTTCAAGAACTTAATTCATATTGATTGCAGCTGGGTTTCATCCAGGAGCAGCGCTTGAATCTGAGTGAATATGAACAATACGACCAGTTATCAGTGCTAGCAACCACTACGAAGAACACGCAAAGGGAGCAAAGAAAAACAAAACCAACTACGACTACTGTTCTTCATCGGTCGGTTGGCTTGTGAAGCAAACTGATTAGTGATCATGCTTGCTCACTTTCTGCGGCGAGTGTGAAGATGTGGAAATGATTCAGTTGATATATATATTGCTCAAAATTTGTAAAAACAACAGTTTCGTTGGTATGTAAATGTTATACGTGACTATTATAATCGATTTAATTTGAGCTTATGCCATTTGCACCGTAATAACGGGATAGAAACCAAATATATTCATTGCCATAAACGCCGACGAAAAGAAAGATTCAGAGAACCACCACGCTGCTGAACCGTCGTTTCTCACACTCAGTAAAAAATTTGATTGCTCCTGCTCCCACTTGATTCTAAAGCATTCTAAGGCATATATGTAGCTACCGCTCTGTATTGAGAAGCGCCATCAAACAGGGGCAATTTTGGCTTCATCCGGGGAAAAACGCTTAAATTTTAAAGCACTCTTCAGGAGTTCTCTATAGAAACGCCCCCTGTAATGTTTCCAGTGATTGTCCAATGATTCCTAAGAAAATTCTTCATTTTTTCCAAGGATTCCTTCTTTTACACATCAAAAATTGTCAAATAAAATTCTTTCAGCTATCCCAGGTAGAAAAAATC
This sequence comes from Aedes albopictus, assembly GCF_035046485.1. Classification (NCBI taxonomy): domain Eukaryota; kingdom Metazoa; phylum Arthropoda; class Insecta; order Diptera; family Culicidae; genus Aedes; species Aedes albopictus. The sequence goes on from NC_085138.1 coordinate 9,179,159, forward strand.
TATTTAAAAATTCTTGAAGTAGTTCCTCTAGAGATTTTTTTCCAAGAATTCCTTCTATAATGCTTCTATAAATTTCTATTCGGATTCTTCTTATAATTCCTGATAAGATTTATTCAGGATTTCATCAAGTGATTCCTCTTAAAATATATGCTGGGATTTCTCCAGGAATTCCAGAAGGATTTCTCCAGTAATTTCTGATGTTATTCCTCCATAAATTCCTACATGGGTTATTCCAGTACTTCCTGTAGGAATTCTGCCTAGAATTGCTCCATGAATTTCTATTGCAAAATTTTCCGGGATTTCTCCAAGGATTATTTCATGAAATTCTCCTCTATTTAATTTCTCTTGCAAAACTTTCCGGGATTTCTCCAAGGATTATTTCACGAATTTCTCCTCTATTTACGTGCATTGCTTATGATTCATCTATGAATTCCAACGTGGATTCTTCTAGTCTAGTTATCCCTGCAAAGCCCCCTAAAAATTTCTGCTTAGATGCCTTCTGGGGTTCTTACAGAAGTTTCTCATGTAAAGCTTCCAGGATTTTCTCCCGGATAGTTCATCAGAAGCTTTTTACTTGAATTCCTGCGCATATTCCTTCAGAAATTTATTATTATTATTATCTTTATTTACGAGATTTTCAGCCCTGGGCTGGTTCATCTCGGAGCCTTCAGAAATTCCCGAAAATTATCTGATGATTCCTTTGGGGATTTTTCCAGGAAACACTGATGGGATTGGTGATGAGTTTTTTGGGGTATTTCTCTGAAGATTCATCCATGAACGCAACGCTATATTAGAGGCGTTTATTTTAAATTTCTGGTACGGCGCAGGCTTCTTTATTTCTTGGTATGTACAGGATTTTTCTCTGATATCTCTGAGCATGTACTCGTCAAACAATTTTTAAATGAAAAATAAAACAGCTTTGGCAGTGAAAATTCTAAAAAAACTACGATAGTTGTCATATAATATTAAGTTAGGAAGCAGGCTTAGTTTTATAATATCATTTAGATTATCATATATCATATCTTATATCTCGCTAATTATTAAAATAGCCAAAACTAGAACAAAAAATGTAACGTGATATCAAGGTAAAAGTAATGTTATGCACATCAGCTACACTCACACAAGGAACCAATGAGACCCAAGTAACATTTTTTAGTCAAATATACTATAAGAGGTTTTTAAAACCATCATAAAACCAAAACAAAAGGTGTAAGATTTTATGACGGTTTTAAAAACCTCTTCAAGACTAATTGGTTATCAAAATGTTACTTGGGGATAGCTGCTTGATACGAACAGGCATCTTCTGTGTGTGAGTATTGATGATCTTCAATTTTTAGTCGAGATTGGCACCGGCTACATCAGGTTGCAGGTTAATGTGGAGATGTGGAGAGAAGTTATGCAATCGCTTGTTTTCAACAGACCTTGGAGTTCGCTGCATCTGCATGCGAATGTTGGAGTGTTGTTGGGTAATGTTTATTTTTGGCATAGAGGTTCACGCATTGGTGCGTGGATGTCTGGCGTGAAGTGATATATTGTGATAAGATTACTGTGGAGATGATACGGCACAGTTCGCTTGGTTGCAAAACTTGGCTATGAACATTCGTTTATACATCGAAAGTAGATTGAAAGATAAAAAAACAGAAAGCAAGAGGAGGAGCTTCTGTCATAAGACCACCAAGCTCGTCTTGTAACAGCCTTCGTAACAAGTAAAACACACAAACAAACATAGGCCTTGAAGCATGTCTCTTTTTAGTTTTTTTTTCGGTTCAGTCACTAAAAAGTCGCTATTTTTTAGAAATTTAAACTTCTTCTTCTTGGTGTAACTTCCTTACTGGAACCTTGCTGTTTTGGAAAATTTAACAGTCTTTACTATGAAGAAGTTTTGAAAGAAGTGTAATATTTTGTTGGCTATATTCCGGGATGTTTTCTGTGATATTGCGCATTTACTTCACCACAAAAATTTCATTCAAAGTGCGCAATTGCATCAAACCAACCCAGCGTCTTCAGAGCACTTATTCTGCATAAATCGAAGAAATAGTGCGCTGACAGTAATGAAAATTTCATTTCGATATATCTAGATTCAATCACCTACAGCTCATTTCAGAAGCTAAACCTGAAAATATTTTTTTTTCGTATACCATATTTTAAGGTTCAGCTTCTGAAATGAACTGTAGGTGATTGAATCTAGATATTATGTCGGAATGACATTTTAAGCACTGGCGCTGAAAACACAAACTCGATTTGATGCAATCGTGTGCAATTCAGTGGTGAACTTAATGCACAATATTTTCTGAAAGTACGAGACTTCAAAAAGATTTTCAACGGAAACCTTGGAAGCATCCCTTGAGAACATCTAAACTAGTTAAAATGTAGCAAACATTTCTGAATCCAATTTTTGAAGGACTTGAATATCCTAGATATGTCTTGCAACATTGAACACACATTCTCCATAATTATGCTAAAAATATATGCAAAAATTTGAGAAAAAACAATATTTTCAACAATAGTTGATAAAAAAAGAGACATACCATCACAAAAATCAGGGTATTCGCTAAAACTGTGCTTGGCTATTTTTCAACAAAAAATAGCAAAACGTTTCTTACAAATTCGTAAGAAAATCCAGAATTTATAACAAAACTCTTGAACGTCCGCATAAATTGCTATAGGGGCATAAACTACACCTGGAATTATTCTGGGATAATGGAAAATTTAAGTTTAACGACGAATGCTCTTAAACATTCAAGGAATTCGAAAAAACATTTGGGAATTACAGTATTTAGGAATTCCCGAATGTTCATTTTGAAATTTTTCAGAAAATTTTTCGAGGAAATACGCTGATAATTTACAAATATTGACAAGAGGTTTTCAACGAATTATGTAGGTATTTACTTGACAAAATTTCCAACATAAAATTTGAAAGAAATCTTTAAATAGTATGAAATAAGACTTCTTTCAAGAATTTGTTTTATCACAGCTTCCACCAAAAACATGCAGAATACCCACGCCTATACAGCTGTGGCTATAATTTGGAGAGGAGGGGTCTCAGAAGCCTTTGAAGGGAACTTCAAGGGTTTTAAAGGCGTTTCAAAGCATTTCAGAGAGTTTCAGGGGGTTTCTGGGACGTTTTAAGGGCGATAGGAGATGTTTTAGGGACGTTTGATAGCATTTCAGGGGCTCTTCAAGTGGTTTTCAGGTGCGTTTCAGAGGGTTTCTGGAACCTATTAAAAGCATTCTAAAGGGTTTCAGAGGCATTTCACATTGAATGCGGGGAGCATTTCAATGGGATAGTAGAGGTTCAGGAGCCTCTCGGGTAAAAACGGAACCTTTCAAAGGTGTTTCATCGTGTTTCAAGGGCATTTCAAATGGATTATTGGAATTTCAAGTTTGTTTTCATAGGATATTTCAGGGGCGTTCAGGGTTTCAGAGGTGTTTCAGGGGCGTTTCAAGTGTTTTTCTGGAGGGTCTCTCAGAAGCTTAAGGTTGCGTTTTTGCGGGCACAGAACAAGAGAACCGTCCAACAAAGCAGGATGAAAAAGCAACTCAATGTTACGATCAACCTTTATCTGGTTCTGCGGATGATCCTAGACAAATTACGAGAAAACATCTTGCAGCCTGAACATCTTTTCATTATTTTGTAAAGCAGCATCTGACGTCCCGTAGCTCGCAAACGCAAACAGGGTTCATTCTACTTTAAACGCTGATCCTTCCGGTGACCCCTACGGTAACGAGATATGGAGGTTGGGAGTCTCTGAATGCAATTCTGCCCACTATGAAATCACGCCAACGTCTGTTAAGTGTCAGTTTTGAAGAGAACTTCCGCAGATGTTGTATAAATTAATACCTACCTAACTAATTAGAACCACCCTGAGTTGACAAAGTTATTATTAACTTTGTACATACTGATAAGTATTATGTTCAATCCGTAATACAATCGCCTCATAACCAAAAAGCAATACTCAATGCATTGCTAAGGTCTCCGTAACTTAAACTGGACCAGCCCACTCACAGTCCGTAACAAGTTTATATTTGCTTTCCTGTATGGAAGAACAAGAATGGAAAACGTGTGAGTGCAAACGCGAAATCTGAGCACGATCGAAAATTAATGTTGCACGACATCAGCTGCTGTTGGGTGACAACCGTTAGAGATCTGAAACGTATCAGTCAAACCTGTCGAATCATTCTGGACATAAACGTGCATAGAAAAAAGCACACATCGGGTTTTTATCATCGCGATGTTATCAAGCAGTTAATCCTTGTATCTATTGCAAGTCGACCTTCGTCATATTTCATATTCCTTATACTGCTGTGACACTCCGCGGGTCGTTATCAAGTTTGCAAAATCAACGGCCAGCACATTTTATCGTCTTTTTCGCATCAAATCAAACGCGCACGCCCGACTCGGCTTGGCTTGGTTTGGTGGCTAGCTGAGCGTCGAGCTGCTTGTTACGGCGAGAGAATCGCATCAGCCCCCATTCATAATCCGTTCAGCGTTGCGGATGGAAAATCGCTAAAAATATATTTTAATTTTTAATTTAAAGCTCGGTACCCTTAATGTGTAATTTTATTTTCCCCTTTACAATAAAATAAATATAAAAAATACACACATTTATTTCGTATCGCCATATATGCCAACTGGAACGAGCCGTGTTTGTAGCGTCGAAGGTCGCCCGCGCTTGAGACGTTGAAGTCTCTGCTTCTCTGAGGCTGTGTGATGTGTGTTGTGTGAGCGAATGAGTGCGCGAGAAAAAAAATCCGTACACGATCGATCGAATCAACCAGCGACGACGAAGGCGACAACGACGATGACGCCGGCAATGATGACTCCAGCACCGATCGCCGATCAAAACGTCACATTGCTCTCGTTGGACGCGTGCTTTTTAGTGAATGATGAGTTGAAGCACACCGGATCTGACCGGGTTGACGGATGGTTGGTCATCTTCCCACAATTTGTAGTTGGTTTGTTGTCAGAGCTGTATATGAACGGCATTAGTCCTTTTGGCCGGAACGATCCTACATGAGTACAATCCGTAGTTGCTACCCGCAGTGTTGGGAATACTCACCTGAGAAAAGATATACTCACTTGCTTCTATTTCAGTCCAGAAGCATGCTATCAAAAAATGATGTTTGAACGGCTTTTAGATTGTAGTTTAATCTAAAAGTTTGCCGAATAAAGTAAAGGTCGCAGACGCATACCAAAACCGTGAGAGAGCTGTGAATACAACGTGAGTATAAATTACATGAATTTTACTCACCTCGTACTCACAGCTCTCTCACAACTTTTGTATGCGTCTGCGACTTTTACTTTATTCGGCAAACTTTTAGATTAAACTACAATCTAAAAGCCGTTCAAACATCATTTTTTGATAGCATGCTTCTGGACTGAAATAGAAGCAAGTGAGTATATCTTTTCTCAGGTGAGTATTCCCAACACTGCGGGTAGCAACTACGGATTGTACTCATGTAGGATCGTTCCGGCCAAAAGGACTAATGCCGTTCATATACAGCTCTGACAACAAACCAACTACAAATTGTGGGAAGATGACCAACCATCCGTCAACCCGGTCAGATCCGGTGTGCTTCAACTCATCATTCACTAAAAAGCACGCGTCCAACGAGAGCAATGTGACGTTTTGATCGGCGATCGGTGCTGGAGTCATCATTGCCGGCGTCATCGTCGTTGTCGCCTTCGTCGTCGCTGGTTGATTCGATCGATCGTGTACGGATTTTTTTTTCTCGCGCACTCATTCTAAAAGCCCTTGAAACATCATTTTTTGATAGCATGGTTCTGGACTGAGATAGAAGCAAGTGAGTATCACTCTTGCAAGTGAGTATTCCCAACACTGGCTACCCGGTGATTGACCTGAACAATTGAAATTGCACAGGGAACCAACAAATGGAGCTTGGGAGTAGGTTACCGTTACAAACCTCAACAAGTATCAAATCAATAACGGTGCCGGCTTCATCCTAACGGTCATCGAGGAAGGGAAGTTATGTTAGACGCGCGTTGCTATTAGATATTAGGAAATGATTTTTTGTTAGTGAGAAGAGAGAAAAGCCACATGATCGCGATTCATCATGCTCAGCGGTGTGATATATGCAATATCTTTTTCAAACAAAACTCAACATCATTGAGCTCAACAAAAACGCTTACACCTAGTTTAGGTATTCTTGTTAATACTTAAACAGCTGCATTTAAACATTATTTTTCTGACAATACTTACATGGAACGAGCTCACCAATTTGCATCCACCGTAGGTCCACCGGAGAATATGCAACTGGACAATGATGCCACGGAAACTGAACACGACACTACAAAGCAGTGTGCTGCGCTGCCATCTAAACGACCGAACCTTGAAAAACTGAGCTCCTTTTCGACCGGGGAGGTCATTTGACCCCAAATGACGAGGAATGGCTGTATAAAATTACACACTTGATACAGGGTATGTAGTCTTAGTAACTGGCCCTGTTCCTGACAGGCTAATGTACCTGAGACCAGTAACAAGAAGAAGAATATGGATACTGTATTCAACAAAGCTGTTACAAATTTACACTTCGAGATGTTTTTAGGTTATATTAGATCAACCAAACTACCCTGGAATTCAGAAGTATCGTAAACTGGACCCAAATTGATCGCTGAGTTGAAATTGATCAGAAGAAGATCAACTCACACGTCTAAGGCCGGGTTGTAGATGTCAATCAGTGCAGGAGATAGAAACAGCCATCCGTAGCATGAAATCGAACAGGGTCCAGGGGTCGATCGCATATGAGCTAAGATGCTCAAAGCTGACCCCGTAGTATCCGCACAACTACTGCATCAATTATTCTGCAACATATGGGAAACCGCGACATTTCCGGCCGACTGGATGCAAGGTGTCTTAGTAAAGGTACCCAAAAAGGGTGACCTGATTGTATGCGATAATTGGCGGGGCATCATGTTACTGTGTACCGTTCTCAAAGTCCTCTGCAAAGTGATCCTTAACCGGATATAGGAGAAGATTGCCGCAACTCTACGACGGCAGCAAGCAGAATTCCGTGCCGGATGATCCTGTGTGGACCATATTGTCACGCTCCGTATCATTCTGGAGCAAATCAATGAATTCCAAGAGTCTCTCTACCTAATGTTCATTGATTACGAAAAAGCTTTCGACCGTCTCAATCACGAAAACTTTTAAGAAGCCCTCCGGCGCAAGGGTCTCCCTGAGAAAATCATCGGCCTCATTGAAGCACAGTCCAGGGCATTTTCGTGCAGAGTACTGCACAACGGTGTTCTATTCGATCCCATCCGGGTCGTTGCTGGAGGCAAGGATGCATACTATCACCGGTACTGTTCCTCATCGTAATCGACGAGATACTGGTAGATGCGATTGACCGTGAACCAAATCGTGGATTGCTGTGGCAGCCCATTAGCATGAAGCATCTAAATGACTTCGAACTGGCTGATGACGTTGCTCTCCTAGCTCAACGGCGCTCTGATATGCAGAGCAAGTTTAATGATCTTGCCAATCGCTTCTCAGCGGCAGGTCTTACCATCAACGTCAAAAATACCAAATCGTTGGATGTAAACATGATCAACCTTTTCAGCTTTACGGTAGCTGGGCAATCAGTGGAGAATAAATAAAAGAAAATCGCGTTAAGTACTGTTCCTTTGAATTCTACTAAGAATTTGCATCCTTTGACAGATACGTATTTCGACCTCAACTGTAAGGTCGTCTTCAGTGTCTTGTACTTGACTCGACTCTAAAATGTACAAGACACTGAAGACGACCTTGCAGTTGAGGTCGATATACGTATCTGTCAAAGGATGCAAATTCTTAGTGGAATTCAAAGGAACAGTACTTAACACGATTTTCTTTTATTTACAGATATTCCCCTAACAAGCCCAGGTTAATCATCATCAGTGGAGAATGTTGAAAGCTTCCAATATCTTGGTAGCCAAATGGCGGCCGATGGCGGCACCAAGATCGACATAGGTGCACGGATCAAGAAGGCGAGGGCTGCTTTTGCGAGTTTAAGAAATGTATGGAAAAACAATCAGATCATTCGACGCACCAAAACCCGAATTTTCAACTTGAACGTGAAATCTGTGTTGCTATACGTTAGTGAAACCTGGTGTGTATCAGTGGAGAACACGCAACGGCTGCAGGTCTTCATCAATAGATGCCTTCGGTATATAATTCGTGCATGGTGGCCTCACAATTGGATCTCCAACGTGGAGCTCTATCGTCGATGTCATCAAAAGCCGATAGCGACAGAAATTCGGGAGCGAAAGTGGAGGTGGGTCGGCCACACTCTACGCAGGGGCGGAAACGAAATCTGCAAACAAGCGTTAGACTGGAACCCAGCAGGACATCGCAGCAGAGGCAGACCCAGAAGCTCAGAGCGGCGCACCCTCAACAACGAAATCAAGCAAGTCGACAGCAATTTGACCTGGCCACAGGTCAAGGCGATGGCTGGCAATCGCTCTGGATGGAAATCTTTCAATTCGGCCCTCTGCAACACCGTGGGTGCCCAGGACTGAAAGTAGTAAGTAAGTACTCTATATAAACCATTGAAGTTGAATTGAATTGGGAAGTTGTCCCACTATTGTTGAATTACGCGTATACCAGGTGTTCCGTGCGGAACGTACCGCAAGCGAGTGCGACTTAAATTGAATAGAACGCCCGACGCCGATACCGCCCATCGCGTCATGTTGCAGGAAACGCTGTCTTTTCTAACCATCTTCATGCTATTTTCGTCCACCAATACACCGCACTCACCAGAATGCAACTCCCGAGACGACCCACCCTGTCAACGCCACTGTGACCGTGACTTCCCACCGCAACCGCAAGTGTCACCTGTGAGTGGCAGTGAGAGGCTCCCACTATCGTCATTGTCACCAGTGTGGTAACTCACTCAAAACTCACCACAGCAGTGTGGTGAGTTCAGCCTGCGCTAATTCGAGAAGTTTCCTCCCACGTCTGGAACACGTGCTGCGATATTGCGAGAATGTTCTAGACTCCGAATATGGCGATTGGTCCGCCGCAAAAGTTAGTCTGGTTTCAACCATCCGCGAACTTCGAACTTCAAACAGGATTTAATTTTTCTGCAAAATCACTTTTAATAACACAACAAAGTATTAAACTTACAAAGTATTTAGTTCAATCAGAATCATTCCCCTTTGTTTTGAATTACGGCCCGCAGACGCTTCTCGAAGTTATTACAAGTCGCACGCACCTCTTCGCCCGGTATTTCATCCCAAATTTTTACCAAACGGTTTTTGAAGGTATCCAAAATCAAGTTCTTTGCGTCGCCCAGGTTCCCTAGCATGTATTCCCATGTACAAACGTCCAGTAGGTTCAAATCTGGAGACGAAACCAGCTATTCCGATGAGCTGATGAAGCACGGTAAATTTTGCTTGCATCACTGTTCAACAACCACTACCTTATGCGTCGGTACTGAGTCCTACTGGAAACAAAAACTTTCTTTTCCAAACAGTTTCTTGGCACTGGGGAATGGGTGATCTTTGATGACGTGTTGTAAAAAGTATTCTTTGTTGATTTTTATGCCCCTGTTGATGAACAACAATGGTAATTGACCACCAAACCGGACTTCGCACAATCAAGTCGCGACGCGACCCAACTCGCGACGTTTTTTAATCATGTCAAAAGTAGTGCGCATCCTTCCCGTTGTTGTCAGCCACCCAGCGCACTAGATGCGAAACAGTTGCGACACTTGTGGACCAAGAAAATGGCAATTTTTGATTGAATGTCGATCTTGATTCCAGCCGGATAGACAATATCGTTGAACCTCTCGTTGTCGGCAGGAATTTCACGAAGACTTGCTTTATACACACGATCATTTTGTTTATTCAGAGACGCTTCCAAAGTAAAAAAAATCGTCCGAAAAAAAAATGTGAGCAGCGTGCGTCTTGAGCAGAACGCGAGATCAGGCAACCCTGTCGGAAATATTCTTCAGAGTCAATCCGTGAATCCTTTGTTTCTCAAAAGCCCCGTATCTAAGATCCCGTTTCCCCAAACACACTTGTTTTCAATGCAATAGCATGAATGCAACGTATGGCTCCCAAACTAGAGTATCACTTTCACGTTGCCACCCTGTACAGTCCACCCGACCCGACCGGAGTTGGCCACGGTTAACGCGCCAACACCAGGAATCAGAGTCGGAAAAAGTGAGTTTGTCGCAGGAGAAAGACTTCGGAATATAATTCCAGGTAATCGTGTGTGGCCAACGACGGTCCAACTTTCCGTGCGCCAGTTTCTGTCGAAGAAGCTTCCGACAATCACGTAGTGATTCGAGGAATAGCCTATGTTCATCAGCGCCTACGAAACGTACACAGGGGCGTGCAGATTTTCTAACGTCGAGAATCTAGCCCTACTGCAAAATTGTTTAAAGCGGTAAAATGCAGGCTCCTACTTCAGAGTTGTATACCGCAAATTATCAGAATGTTGTGGATGCTGTAAGGTAGGGCTGAATAGTTGCTATGTTGCTGTCGAACGTCCGAAAGTCTGCGTCTCTAAGAGCGGACAAATTGGCATCGTGCATCCAGTTCGGTGTGTTAGGGAGCTTACCGATCATTTGTAGTTGACAGAACTGATAACGAAGAAATTGCCGGTCAGCACGTAGCTGGTCGTTTCAGATCAAGCATTCCGGAAGAAAAAGGTGCATAGTGCCGAATCCAGCGGAGTTCCCCGTCAGGTTCCGAATCAGAAGAAGAAGCCCTGCAGGATCTGCGGCCGCTGCGATCAACGTATCCGTAACTGCTAGAGCTTCAAAAGAATGCGGTTGCTGGTGAGGTAGGAGATGATACGGAAGTGGAGTCACGGAAGCGCACGAATCAGTGCGAGCTCCACAATCCGCTGCTGAATATAGAGCATGGTATGAGCACCAACTGCAGCGTGCACCTCCATCGGCAGTCGATGATTTTCCTGATGATACGGATCACATTGTACAACGGGAAGCACAGTGTGGACGCGATATGCGTAGACTTTACCCGGGGTTCAATGGTAGTATGTACGCATATGACCTCCTCTTTAGCATCCTATTCATCGTCATACACGACTTCTAGTTTTGATGGGCATTTACGCTACTGGAGAAGTCGCTGGCGATCGCGTTGTAAATCCAAGGTGTAATGCAGCCATACTATAAGACCTGGGAAGCGTGTGTATCCATAGTGGTGTAGCAGTCCCAAAGTGTGAAGATCTTCGTATTAGTCAGAACAGCGGACAACGTGGACAGCCTGAAGTTGCCGCATTCAACGGTATTCATATCGGTCATTGGAGGACACTCCAACCTGCGAGGACTTTTATTGACTTTTTTTTTCAACTGTATTAACGAGATTTTTAGCCCTAGGCTAGTTCATCTCGGGGCCCACGCTTTACTTCCCTTCCGAAGGAAGAACTCTCATTTGTGAGTTTGTCGGGAGTGGGATTCGATCCCAGGTCCTCGGCGTAATAGTCAAGTGTTCTAAGCATCACACCAGGTCTGCTCCGCTATTCATTGGCTTAATTCCTGCGTAGAGACCCGCATATCCCCATCGGCCTTTGGTACGCTCCTTTGGAATTCGGGAAAGGAAAGTCTGACGAAACGACCGCCGTCCGATCTGAGCTAAGCTGGAAGATCATCGGGCTAAAGTACACAGATCGAGCTGAACCAGGTATAGTCAGTCATCGCAATTTCCAAGCGGTTGCGAATCAAGATTTGCACGACATGCTGCGAATCCATTACAGCCTGGAGGAGTCGGATTGGATGTTGAGCATCGAACATTGTTGTTTCCATCGAACTTGTAACACTGTGCAACTGTGGTGTGACCTACAAAAACCCCAAAATACGTCAATGACGTACATATTCGCTAACGTCAATCACATTCTTTCTAAGAAGATAGGTGACATCCAAAAAACTGCTTCATGAATCAATGACGACCACCAAGCATCGCGATTGGATCACCACAGCATCGTCCATAACTCGTTCTGCCGTCGGCCGTGTGATATTGGACTTGGTTGACCATAAAGTGTATACAGATGAGATTGACTTCCTCCGCTCACTCTCGGCTTGAACGAATAAGTGTTTATGAACTGCATCATCACCAACAGCACCAGAACCACCAGGTAGGTAGGTAGGCGTCCACCAAGGCACGTTCCGCTCTTCTGATGGTGGTGGGCTTTATGGTGCCGTTGCGTTGCGTTGGGGTGTTGTGAATGCGTAGTGAAATAATTTTTTGTTGATGATGGCGCTCATATGATGGCGATGACGACGACGACGACGACGATGATGATGCGTTAAATATTCATCGGAATCGGTGGCGAAGGAGTCGGAACTTTGCCCTTGTTGTTGTTCTTGCGATGGTCAGGGACGCCGGTTTTGCATGCTAACATCGTAAATTTTTGAAACGGCAATGGGAAGTTTTTCAATTAGTTTCCCTTTTTTTGTCGGTAGGTTGACGAGAACTGTGGACAGTATGTTGGAGTTCCTGGCTTGGTGAGGGTATTCTAAAGAATCGAGAATGAATGTCAACCAAGACCCAATTCAGTACATTAATTTGAATTCCGACAGCAATGTTCGGACCGTTTTTCTGGACGTGAAACCGATTTATCACGATGAAAACCGCGTACTGACTAATGGATTTAACAATCGAGTTGGATTTCCGCCAACGTCTCCCAAGAGAGCGTTCGGTTTGGAAAGTGAATTCAACACTCGATCGGTGAGTATGACGCACCACCAGACATACGGTTGGAACTTCCTTCCAGTAACGATTTCGCCATACCATACGCAGGATATAGTTTACGGCACCACGAAGCCAATCTACAACGTTCTTCGGATGCTGGGAGTGTTTCCTTTCTCGAGACCTTCACCCGGTGTGACATTGTTCGCTTGTGCGAGCCCGGCGATGGCGTACTGCGGTGTGTTCTTCATGGCACTTATGGTAATTTCCGCATTCATGACTAAGTTTGGGTGATATTTTACGCGGCGCTAACGTTTTTGGTCATATCCGTAGTCTTACGTCATCTACATCACCATCCTGAGGATCGACATCGTCCGCACGTTGGAAGGTCGCTTCGAGGAAGCGGTGATCGCATATCTCTTCATCGTTAACATCCTGCCGGTGCTGATCATTCCGTTGATGTGGTACGAGACCCGTAAAGTTTCCAGTTTGCTCAACCAATGGGTCGATTTTGAAGCGATTTATCGAAAAACAGCTGGGAGGGAACTGGAGTTGTCGTTTCGGACTAAGGCACTGTTGATTGCTATATTACTGCCGGTTTTGTCTTGTCTGGCGGTCATAATAACCCACGTAACAATGGTCGAATTTCAGCTGATTCACGTTATCCCTTATTGCATTCTGGACACGCTTACGTATATGATGGGAGGTTACTGGTATATGACCTGTGAATCACTTAGCATAACTGCAAACATTCTAGCTGAAGACTTTCAAAGGGTACTTTATATCCTTATCTATAGATTACCACCATAACCAACCACGTATCTTCCAGGCTTTGAGGCACGTTGGACCTGCTGTTATGGTATCGGAGTACCGTTCACTGTGGCTGCGTTTGAGCAAGCTGGCCCGGGAGACGGGATCGTCAACGTGCTACACTTTCACCTTTCTGTGTCTCTATCTGTTCTTCATCATTACCCTTTCGATCTATGGTCTGATGTCGCAGATTTCCGAAGGTTTCGGCATCAAAGATATCGGCCTGGCCGTAACTGCCTTCTGTAGCGTTGGATTGCTGTTCTTCATCTGCGACGAAGCTCACTATGCATCGTTTAACGTGCGAACGAAGTTCCAAAAGAAGCTGCTGATGGCAGAACTTAGCTGGATGAATTCGGATGCACAAACCGAAATCAGCATGTTTCTGAGGGCCACCGAGATGAACCCGTCTAGCATAAATTTGGGCGGGTTCTTCGATGTTAATCGGAATTTGTTTAAATCGGTAAGTGAAACTTTTAAAGGCAAAACGTTATTCTATCAAGGTGTCCTAATTTTAGCTTCTGGCAACAATGGTGACTTATTTGGTGGTGCTGCTGCAGTTCCAAATCAGCATTCCGGATGACTCAAGCATGATAGTTATGCATAATATGACGTTATCCTATCGAGAGTAATTTTTTTCAGTTAACTAAAAAATTGAGTTGATAAAGAGTAAAACTTCATTGACCATTGACGTAACTAGATTACGTTAAGTAAATTTGATATTGTAAAATAAGATTCGGAAATCGGAGAGATGAGAGAAAAAGATACACAATCGAAACTAGGAACAAAAAACAACTTAGAAAAATATAGAAAAAAAAAAACAAATATCACCTTCTCTAGAAATACCTTCATCATCGACAAAGACGCCTTTGTAGTCATCCCTCCGAAAAGACTCATTTCTCATGATATGTGCTGCGGTTATTAATTCTAAGTCATCTGCCCCCAGTCATTCATCTTCGATAATTTCCCATAAGTGCATCACGTTTCCAGTCGACGGCGGCCTCATTCTACGCCGCAACTCGTTGATTGCACCCGCACTTATTAGTCCACCACCACCACTGACTGTGTACTGTACCAACTAAATAGCCTCGCACTGCCCCCCTTCACTAACAGGGTCTCCGGTCACCTCGCGTTGATAAGTTGGGGATAATGACTGGCATTCTCGCTAATTGAAATCGATAGTGTATAAAATATCTCAATTAATTTACTCTGTCATTAGATCCGCACCAGCCAGCCTAGTTGACGAACGACGACGATGACGGCGGTTTCAGTTGTTGCAACTCTATATCAACTTGTGTATCACTCTTGAGTCCAGCAGGAGGGACACTTGTGTGCATCTGCACCACTAGGAGACCACGATCGAGTGCCACCACTTGCATGGGGTGTCTGTTTATTCAACCTCACGCTTCAGCTGCGCGTCCGGAATGGCCAAAATTTTACAACCATCATCAGGAAGTGTCCGTTGAAGTGGCTGCATCGAGCAAATCCACCATCCACGTTTGGAGGAGTGCTTAACCGTTGTTGTGGCTGGTTGAAACTTTGCGAGCAAGGGTGGTTTAAGCCCATATCGGAAAAGACAAAATGGATGCAGATGATCAATACTTTGTCCATGATTGATCAGAACCAGTGCAAATAATTGTTTTTGAGAAATGTTTCAGGCAAAACTTTCCGAGGAAAACATAAAGAGGAAGCTTTTCTGATTAACCCTTTGGGCCTAAGTTTTCCCAAGCTTCAACTTGAAGTATTCCGAATGTTTCGGTACCCCACTTTACAGAAAAGACAAAAGAACGTATAACCGGGGATGGAATCACTCACTTGTACTCAGATAAAATCATTTGCTATTCTCTCAGCTCAGAAGCCTGCAATCAAAAAACAGTGTATGGACTATGGAGGAGTTTTACTTTGTAGTTTTATCTCTCTTACGGCTTCAATATGCGTTTGCGATCCTTACTCTATTCGGCGAACTTTAAGATAAAACTGCAAGGTAACACTCCATAACACTGTTCCATTACACTGTTTTGTTTTCAGGCTTGGGAGCTGAGATTATAGCAAGTGAGTGTATCTTATTACAAGTGAGTGTTTTCATCGTGCCTATGCACAATACATCAACTGAATAGTTGGCTGGGAATGGTCAACATTCTCACTGTGCACGTTTCAGGGGTTATCTTTAACGGTACAATAATGGCGCCGGCCACGTCCTTCGCAGTCAGGTTGGGAGAGGGAAGGAATGTTAGTAGCAACCTTTGTTGTAAAGGACCGCGTTTACCGCTGCGTCTTCACCAAAGGCTGCAGGGAGGAATGCTTGTTAGTCGGGAGGGTATCGTTGGGTCTGGCTTGACTTTGATAAGTAATACATATGACCTTTTGAAGTTGAATCATGCCATGCAAACTGCAGCGTTGTTGCTTATTTCACGCAGGAAGCAAACAATCCACCACACGTCAGGTGATCACTCTATGTTTATTTATAAAAAAACACAGCAAATACACATAAACATTGGGTCTCCAGGTAGCCTCGTGGTTAAGGCTACGGATCGCCAATCTGGAGACAACGGGTTCGATTTCCGTTCCGGTCGAGAACATTTTTTCGACTTCCTGGGCATAGTGTACGTATCATTGTACTTGCCACACAATGTAAAAATTCATGCAATGGCAGGCAAAGAAAGCCCTTCAATTAATAACTGTGGGAGTGCTCTAAGTTGAAGAGAGGCATGCCAAGTTCCAATGCGAACGTCGAGCCATAAAGAAGTAAAAGAATATAAACAGATGCATAGAAAAACAGTATGTGAGATATTATCTGTCAGATTGCACAAAAAAGAGAAATTCAAGAAATAAGCAGAAGAGAATTTGTAAGATGCATTCATTAACAGTGACAAAATGAGATAAAAATCCAAGTAGACACTCATAATGACGAACTATACAAAATCAATGAAAAGATATTTCTAAAGAGAACAGCACAAATATGAGAATACAAACTATGATCTATGGTATAAGACTGAAATAATAAAATAATTGAAATAGAATCCACAGAAAGAGAATGACAAGGAACAGGGTAAGAAAAACGGATCACGCTGAAAAACAAACGCTTTGTCCTAAGCGGTGCATGTTGGTAACAAATGCGCTCCGCAACAAACGCATGTCAGGCGATGAGAGCAATAAATGGTACGTTCTCCAAGCAACCGAACGGTTCTGGCCGGAGTGAACCTTGCACTGACTTGCTTCCAGCTACTCAAAAAAAAGTGCAACATATGTTTGTGCTATATCAATCAAAGTGCTCTTGTCCTCCAAAATAATTTCTTTCACTATGGCACCAAATCTACAATGGATGCAACATCCTCTTTCTTTATTTAGATTTTCTTTCCAGTATTAATTCACCTACCTACTATGAACGTTGTTTCGTTCAAGGTTTCGTTAGATGCAGGATGATGCGGACATACCCGGGTAGAGGTAAAATACTGACGATCAAAACATGATATTGGTTTGATTGATATAAGAGATAAAAGATCTGAAAATAATATCTGAAAAATGTTCTTGGAACATCTGAACAATATCAAAATTTGATATTTCAAGATCATTCGAATAGCTCGCTGCTATTGGTTAGATCTTACAAAATCTAAATATGATTTTATGATGATGTTCCAGGAGTAAATTTTTGATTTTATTTTTAGATCTTTTATCTCTTATGTCAATCAAACTCATATCACTTTTTGATCTCCATATCAAAACATGCTATTATTGAGCACTTTTCCTCTACTCGGGTACCCTCTCTTCGGGATTTTGAGGGGATACTCGCTACCAGCCGCCGCAACTCTCTCTCTTTACTGTCTTTATCAAAGCTTGCAGGATTCCATCAGCTCCAGCTCCAGGTTATACTTCGCTCACCATGCCACGCGTCCAATTCTTCGTCACTGCTTCATCCAAAATGTAGGCTGAATCTTCCTGGCTGTCGGGCTGGTTTAAGACGCTCCGTCGTGGTACGTTTGGTTGATCGCCGTCGAAATATGCTCTATCGCTAGCTTTGGAACATTCACAAAGCGCTTCAGCGTCAACGCATCGCTGGCTTCCGAACCTGCACCGGTGTAAGCCAACGGACACGAATTTAAGTCCTCCGCTTCTGTCAACGTAATGAGCCATTTTACGAAGTGACAACAATGTTGATGATGATATTGATTTTCACGGGTTATTGGACGCTACCTCCTGTCAAAATTCATTCATAAAATCGGCTCGTAAAATGGACTATTAGCAGCACCTCATCTTTCCATTCCGTCCTGTAGCACCGCCACGACTACTTTCACGAACCGGGCCAGTCGCTCCCAAACGCCTCCCAACGCTGTTCCACCTCTTAACTGTCATCGCTTCACGTAAAGAAGCAGATCCAGCAGCTTTTCACCTATCCATACAATACCATTCCATTCCCTCTTCGTCCAATAAGATGTGTTGCTGCATAGACCGCTGCACTTATCAATCGGGTTTCACACGCTGCGTGGAAGCTCACGGTTAATCGTCATGATCTCTTCTTCATAGATATCGGCTTACGCCGATTGCGCAGACACATGCACTTCCGCTAGCTGAAACTTTTCTCACTCAGGGGCAGCATGGATTACAGTCCCGGGGCCTTCAGGAATCACAGGGCTGTGATACCAAATTGCCTACGAAAAATGTAAATAGTTAATTCGGCCCCGTTAAGCTTTTGGACGTATGGGCCTACAAAATAAAGAATTTGAAAAAAAAAAAATACTCGGACGTCTTGAAGGTGATGCGAAGCAACGCCAAGCTCGTGGATCTGGGAGCCGACGTGCGCAGTATTAGACGTACTCGCACGGGTGAAATGATCCTAGAGCTAAAGCGCGACAAGGAGAGAAAGGGCGCCGCCTACAAAAGTCTGGCGGAAGAGGTCCTTGGTGAAGGGGTCGAGATAAGGGCTCCTACAGCCACAGCTGAGGCGACTCTAAAGGTGAAGAACCTAGACGAGATCACTGAAGCGATAGAGATCATCACGGCACTTGGTAACAGTGCGAAATGCAGGAGGCCACCGCAGCCGGTCGGATACGGAAGGGGCTGGCAGGGACCTGTGCCGGACGTAAATAAGTCCGTTAAAGTAGGGAAGCTGTGGGTATCAGAAGGCCGGCTCTAGAGGTACGTTATCCTTCATTTGGGACATTTGTGCCATTAAGATGAAGGTGGGCTGGTTAGTATGCCAACTGACCTTTCATGAGCCACCGGTGGTTTGGTTCAGGTGTCTGGAACCTGGACACAAGTCATGGGACTGCAAAGGTACTGACACGAGTCCACCCATTTGTCTGATTTGTTCCGGGAAATGCGAGAACAACGGGCACCGAACGGGTGGTCCAAGGTGCCCGGCGTTCAAGAAAGCTGCAGTTAACAAATACCAGTGCAGGTAACGCACCTGAACTTGAACCACTGTGACGCAGCTCAGAAACTGTCCGGCAGTTTCTGTGTAGGGAACGGATATCGCCATCATAGCGGACCCATGCCGAGATAACTATAAACAAGGATGTGATCATTCATTTGCAATCAGTTACATTCACTTGCGAATAACTCGCTTCAGAAACGTCGGGGCAAAAACTAATGTATGGAGCACTTTTTCATTTTTGTTTTACCTGAAACTTTGTAGAACAATGTACTAGTGTAGCGCCAATAATAAAGTCAACAGAAGGCAGCAAACACAACTCTCCACGGCGTGAATGTAATTTACATTCACCGCGTGGAGAATTGCCTTCACAGCTCGTTCACGAATTTGGAATGCGTGTGCGATCCTAATGCTATTCGGCGAACTTCCAGATAAAACTAAAAGGTTCAATTCATCCATACATAGTTTTTTGATAGAATGCTTCTGAACTGAGATGGTATCAAGTGAATGTAACTCTTTGCAAATGAATGATCCCATCCCTGACTATAAGTTTAAAAAAATTGAATAATATTTAAAAATGGACTATGCCCGTACAATTTTTACATAAATGTAGAAAGTCAAACAAAATATCAAACTTGTTGAAAGGTTGATGGTAGCAGCAGTTTGCACGAACAAGCTAACGCGTTTTGCCGGTTTCCATTGTAATTCAGTACTTAGAGATACACTCAGCATTGTCTGTCGAAGTGTTCAGATTACGAAAATGGAAATCGGCTCGTAAAATATGGTCAAGTGCATTCGGGATTTGTCACCGAAGTGGGTCCACTTGATTGAAGCGTCTTCATCGTCATCGCTGCCGTTGCTGGAAGACAGTTTAGATTTGAGTGGCATTACTGGGCAACTGCCTTTACATTCCAGATGGAAGTGGGCAAGTTTTGGTTATGCTTTCAATTGCAACCCTTCTACACTTTTTATTGCAACCGACTCATGGACTCAGTTCTCGAATTGCAGTTCTTGATCTATGGTAAACCTAAGGAGTAACCAAAATGAATGTGTTGCACCTTTGGAATTTGCTGATGACTGGCCGCAACTGAAACGTTCTACTCAACAGCATTGGTTCCACTCATCCATCCGCTACGGCGCTTATGGAAATGCAATGTAATAAACCGTTCTGGGAATAACGATGTCGAGGCCCACTTCCAGCTGGCTTAAGTGACCGCACTGTGTGACGTCATGGATCGATCATTGTATGTACCGACCAGGCCGTTTGTACAAGCTGCAAGCGGTAAAACCGTGATTGTGCTAAATCAATAATGGAGGGGATTTGATAAACGGGGACGCGGATGGACATCAATTGCACTGTGTGCAATATGGGCCGCCAATCACCGAAACGGTTGATTCATATGCCGCGGTTAAACTACAGGCTTATCGGAACGTGTACATTGGCGTAGCTAGGATTTTTTTCTGGAGGGGCCCGATATGTGAATATGCAAATCGGCATTGCAGTTTTTAGGAATCGAATTATAGATTCGTAAACTATATGAATGTCAATAGGGTCTCCAGTTAGCCTAGTGGTTAAGGCTATGGATCGCCAATCCGGAGACGGCGGGTTCGATTCCCGTTCTGATCGAGACAATTTTCTCGACTCCCTGGTTGTTCTTGCCTCACAATATACAAATTCATGCAATGGCAGGCAAAGAAAGCACTTCAATTAATAACTGTGGAAGTGCTCAAAGAACACTAAGTTGTAGCGAGGCAGGCCAAGTCCCAGTGAGGACGTCGAGCCAGAAAGAAGAAGAAGAAGATGAATGTCAATAATTCCTCCAGGATTTTTTTCCATAGCCACCCAGACATATCATCGGGATATCTTTAGTGGTTCCTCCTCTTTGAGGTTTCCTTACAACTCCCATATTACGTGTCTACGTGTCGTACCGTTTATCCCGAAGCTGCTTTTGCCCCTCAACTAATTGCTTTTTTCGGTTGTTTTTAACGTTGGTTGAAGTTACGTTTAGATCGGACAACCGTGATTTAACATAATTGTGCCCAGTTTAGTGCCGTGGACATCGTTGCGATTCAGGAAATTACGAAAATACAAAATTATTTTGCTACGTATCTCTTTAGCAGTAACTGCCATTCCTGATCGGCAATGGAAAGAGATAGAACTTGCCGAAAATGCTCCAAAAGTGTGGACTCTACTACTGAACTATTCACAGTTTGCGGAGGAGATTGCGTGGGACTTTATCACGCTAACTGTGTTGGACTAAGCGAAGAAGATGTGTGCACCCTCTCCTTGAACATCATTTGGATGTGCGATATCTGCATCGATAAGTTCCGGAGAGTGAGAGACGGTATCTCATCCGATCCTACAAGCAAACCAACGAACGCAAAAACGATTGCAGAAGAAGTGAAAGAGTTAAAATCAACTGTGGCGGGAATTCTCGAAATGCTGTCGAAAGCTACACCACCGGCTCCAGCAGTCTTCTCGAGTCGTGTTTCGCTGCTTCATTCGACACCCATCGCATCGTCCGAACTATACAACGAAACCGATATGAATGCCCCACACACGCAGAGTAATGAGAAGCTGCGCACTGCAGATGACGACGACGACTTCTCATTGTTCGTCACAAATATTGATGAAAGTGTAACCGAACGGGATATACATGTGATGGTCTCTCGAGCAATAGGTACTCCGCAACCCGAGCGCATCGATGTAGTGAAATTGACTTCCAAATGGAATCGTTGCAGAAAACCCGATTTTATTTCTTTCAAAGTTGTCATTGATAAGGGATGGAAAACACGAGCTATGGATCCGGGTATATGGCCAAAGAATGTCAAAATAAGAGAATTTGTTAATCATCACAATGAAACGTGGAAGCCTCATTGTCAATGAATTTGAATGTTACTAGTTATATTGTCACAGATAGTTTTGTCTCTTCTGAATGTAAATGAAATTTGATGATGTTAACTGTGTAGAATATGATTTGTATGTGTAGGTTTGAATTTTATTTCTGAAAATTGGAAAATTTATGATGATTTTTAAATGTAATAGTTTTTTTTTGCAATAATTGTTTGTTGTTCGTATGCTTTAAATGTAGTTTTGTATCCATAGTTTTAAGTTATTCAATAAGACTTCAAAAGTCAGTTGAATTATGAGTAAATAAACAAATAAACAAATAAACAAAAATTTCTCCAGAGATCCATCAAGGTATTTCTTCAGAGATATCTTCAGGGATTTCTCCATATATTCCTTCCAGAATTCGGCTAGAGATTGCTCCAATAATTCCATCTGGAATGATTCGAAGTATTTTTACTGGAATTTATTTAAAAAATGCTTTCAGAAAATTATACCAGCGGTTATTTAAAAATAATCCAGGAGTTGCTTAAAACATTTGTACAAAAAAACTTTAGGGTTCCTAACAAGTATTCCTTCAATAATTCGTCCAGAAATTACTACAGGCACGGATTTCTTCAGATTTTTTCCAGGGATTCCTACAAAAATGCTTCCAGAAATTCACTAAGAATGCTTTCCCGAGATTCCCTAAGGAATTCCTCATGGGGTTTCTTCAGAAATTTCTCCAAGAATTCCTGCAGGGAATCACCAGCAAATTCATTCTATAATTTTTTCAGGAACAACTTCCAGGATTATTGCAAGAACTCTTCTTGGGATTTTTTCAGAAACTCCTTCAGGAATTAATCCAGGATTTCAGGATTTCCTCAGGAATTTCAGAAATTCCTTCAGTACGGAGATTTCCTCAGAAACTCCTTCTGGAATTCCCTACAGGAATTCCTTCAGAAATAATTATCGCAGTTCCTCCAGAAAATCCTCCAGGGATTCCTTAAGAAACTTCCTCAGGAATTTGTCACAGAGTTAGTCCAGTAATTACTCTAAGAATTCCTCCAGGGATTCCTGCATATATTCCTCAAGAAATTTCTTCAGGGATTTCTTCAGGAATTATTCCAGGTATTCCTCCAGACATTCCTTAAGGATTTCATCCAAGCATGTCTCCGTGAACTCCTCCAGGAATTCCACCGAGAATTTCTCCAGGAATTACCCCAGGTAAATCCAGAAATTTCTTCAGGAAATTTTCCAGGGATTTATCAGGAAATTTTATCAAGAATTTGTTCTCCAGGAATTTTTTTCATGGACCCTCCAAAAATTGCCCCAGGAATACACCAGGAGTTCTTCAGGGATTCCTCTGAGGATTCTTCCAGAGATTCCTCCAGGAATTCTTCCGATGGTAGTATTTCCTCCAGAAATTCCTCCAAGAATTCCTCCTGGAATTCCTCCAGAAATTGCTCTAGCGATTTCTCCTGGAATTTCTCAGGAAATTCCTTATGGAATTCCTCCAGATATTCATCTGGAAATTCCTCTAGGAAGATTTTGAAGATTCCTCCAGGAACTCATCAAGTGGTTTCTTCAGTATTACCCCAGGAATTTCTTTAAAAATTCCTCCAGACATTGATCCTGGAGTTCCTCCTGGAATTTCTACAGATATTGCTACCGCAATTTCCTTCAGAAATTCCCCCAGAAATTCCTCCCGGATTCCAGGAATAACTCCAAGAATTCCTCCAGGGATTCCTGCATGAACTCCTCCTGAGATTCCTCCAGGAAATCCTCCAGGGATTCTTTCAGGAATTACCCCAGAAATTTCACCTGAAATTATTTCAGATATTTCTCCAACATTTCTCGAGGAACTTCTCCAAAAATTTCACCAAGAATTCCTTCAAGAATTTCCAGGAATTCCCCTGCGATTTTTTTTTTTAGAAATTCCTACAGCAATTCATCTACGAATTTCTGCAGGAAATCCTCCAAGGATCTCTCTAGGAATTCTTCCTAGGGAATTCTCTACGGATTTCTCCAGGAATTCTTCCTAGGTTTCCGACAGGAATTTGTCCAGAAGTTCCTCCAGGCACTCTTCCTGAGGATTCTCTAGAAATTGCTCCAGGGATTCCTCCAGCGATTTTTCCAAGAGTTTCTCTAGAAATTTCTCTAAGGTTTCCTCCAGGAAAGAGGTTTTTTTTTTCAGAATTAGTCCAGAAATTTCTTTAGAAATGCCTCCAGGAATTCCTTTAGGTGTTGATTCAGGAATTTCTTCCGAAATTCCTACAGCAATTCCTCCAGGAATTCCCCCAAGAATTCCTAAAGGAATGTATCCAGGAATTCTTCCTGGGTTTCCGACAGGAATTGGTCCAGAAGTTCCTTCAGGCATTTATTCTGAGGTTCCTCCAAAAAATTTCTTCAGGAATTTTTTCCAAGAATTCCCAAAGGGATTCTTCCAAGAATTTCTGTAGAAATATCTCTAAGAATTCCTTCTGGAATTTCCCAAAAGGGTTCTTCTGAAATTTCTCCAGAGAGTCCTCCTAGAATTCATCTAAGGAATTATCCAGGAATTCCATCAGGATATCCTCCAGGGTTTACTCCAGGAATTTCTCCAGGGAGTCCTCAAGGAATTTCTCCTGGAATTTTTCCAGGGATTCTTCCAGATATTCCTGCATGAATTTCTCCAGAAATTCCTTTGGGAATTCCTCCTGGATTAATACAGGAATTCTTCCAGGGGTTTTTATAGGAATTCATCCGGAAATTCCTGGATTGCTATAGGAATTCATCTAGGGATTGCTCCGGGAATTTTTCTAGAGGTCGTTCCCAGAATTCCTCTAAAAATTTCCTCAAGAATTCATCTAGGAATTTATCCAGGGATTGTCCAAGGCATTCTTCCAGGAATTTCTCCAAGAATGCCTCCAAGAAATTCTTCAATTATTACTTCAGAAATTCATCCAAGAATTTCTCCAAGGTTTCCACCAGGGATTTGTCTAGAAGATTCTCCAGGATTTCCTCCAGAGATTCATCTAGGAATTGCTTCAGGGATTTCTCCAGGTATTCCTTCTGTGATTTCTCAAAGAATTTTTCTTGGGATTCCTCCAGAAATTCGTTCAGAAATTTCTCAAAGAATCCATCCAGGAATTTTTCTAGTAATTCTTACAGAGATTCCTGATGCGGTTTCAAAGGATTCCTCCAGGAAATCATCCAAGGATTCCTCGACTCATACTTTCAGAAATTCCTCCAGGGATTCCTACAGTATGTACTCCAGACTTACCTACAGGAATTCCTTTGGGGAATTTGCCACGAATTCCTTCAGGAATTACTCCGGGAATTCCTGTAGTGATTTCTTCAGAAATTCCTCTTGGGATCTTTTCAAAAATGTATTCAGGGATTCGTTCAAAAATTTCAGTAACCCGTCAATCATTTTTTCCAGGGAATCACCCAAGATTTTTTTCAAGTATTTCCTGAAGAGTTTTTCAATTACTTGAAGGTTTTCTAGAGGAATTGCTCCAGCGATTTGTATTGCAATTCTTCAATATAATTTTAGAGGAATACTACAAGAAGTCTACAAGAAGTCATCCAGGTATTCTTTCAAATTTATCTCCGAGAAATCTTTAAGGAGTTCATGCACAGATTTATTCAGGAATCCATCAATGAATTTCTTCAAGAATAATCCCTGCAATTCCTGCACAGAAGTTTCCTCATTAAGTGGTACTGCGATTCTTTCGGAAATATATCCTGTGATTCTTCAATGTAACTAATTTTTAATATACATATAAGTACTTACATGCTAGAAGCGCTTTCGGACATTTGTCCAGGTAATCCTTCAGGAATTCATCCAGAGAAGATTATTTCGGAATTCTCCCAGAAACTGTCCAGAAATCCTCCAGGGGAATTCCAGGTTTTTTCTCCGGAAATACTTCCAAGAAATTCTTCAAGAATTTCTCCATGGATTCTTTGCAGAGATTCTTACTAGGATACCTCAAACTTATATGGGAAAAACACGTATCAATAAGTTCGATGGGCACCCTTTTCAGTTCGTTCTGATTTTCAGCTTAATTCATTCACAGTTGAGCGGTGCTGGTGAGGTTTTTTTAACGTAAGGTACAAAATACAACAGCGTGAATGCTGAAGAATGCACGCAGTAATGCTTTTCAAGAACATAATGTTATTATTTTCAATTACATCGTGTTACGTTTAGTTATAAAATCAATTTGTTGAGGCTGCTCAAACCACCTAACCACGAAATTATCTAATTTTAGGCGTTATACGCAGTTAGATGCATTTTGCTTAACAAATAAATCCTATGAGGTACATGCTTTGTAAGAATTTAAACAACATATTCCTGATTCAAATGGTTATCCACCACTAACGAAAGAACCTTTACCTTCCTCTGATAACTGTGGAGATGCAGAGGCGATCAAGTCTAACAGTACTTCCCCAGGTTGCTGCATTGGAAATGTTGAAGTGCATCAATATAGTATCTCTATCTATAGCTTCATTAGTCTTCTGAAGGAGCCACCTTTCTTGCCGCTGAATGATTGACTTCCCAGTCATTTGAGACACCTCGCACATCACTTAGCAGCCACCATGTCTCTATTTTCTACACCCCACATCATTATTGCCCATTATTATTTGAATTTGATTAGGTAGGTATGCGGTGGTCTTCGGCTGCGATGCAAAGCATTTTTCCTTCTCCATCCATCTATCCATCCGTCCCAAAACGGACAAACAAGCAAATAGAGGTTAAGGTTAATTGTGTCGCTTTATAAACATGTCATCTGGCCGAATCGACCGATTGCCACTGAATCTACTACTGCTGCGGATGGATGTGTGTTTTCGGACGTTGTCCGCTCTTTGATTATGTGTGATATAAAAGGGATGACGGACGGCAATGACCGTCAACCATCAGCGACAGTTTATGCTACTGCAGCTCAAAGGCGAGATACCTATACCTAGCCTAGGTGCGGAGAGAAAACAGGTATGCATTAAAAATGCTTATATGCAAACTGAAACGAGTCGCCGCCACCGCCCCGAAAAAGTGTCAGTTGCTTGTTATGCTATTATTTATATGAACGTGTGATGCTGCGCTCCGAGATGTTGAGCTGCAAGACCGGATCCGCGGCTGTCGGCCACCGACCGCCTTACGGTTATGGACGTCGTTTTCACGGTCACTTTGGATTTCGGGTGGCTTTTGTGGCACACGGTTGAGGACATTCAAACTTCATCACCTCATGATTTATGGATCGGGGCATAGCGGACGGAAGACGGCATTACAAAGGGTACAGGCTGCAAGGGTTTATTTGAACGTTTTGAATAATTGGGCTCTATCTGAGGCGGTAACGGTTAGTATAATGAATATCAATTAGCCATGGTTAACCGAAAATGTTTTTTGTAGGTATCATGGCTCTCATAAATTCAATAGAGGATGGTACATGGAAGATGTAAAACGGTGAGTCGATAAGAAGAGCGTCCAACATAGCTAGCTCTGGTCATCACAAGTTCCTACCTCATTTTCCACGGGTCAAGCGATGACGAAGACCGCCAGCTAAGAGTTGTGTACTTAGCTGGTAGTGCAGTCTGGGCACTGTTGTCCTTCTGACTTCAGCTAGATTGAGGAGTTACGACCCGAGTTGTTGTTCACCAAGGAGGTGCGGCTCAAACAATGTCTGTTCTGGCATCCAGCTGGACGCTCGTCTTTCTGGCATCCAGCGGCTGTATCACACCCAGCTAGATCCAAGGTGGTAGCCCCATCCGTGTGGTCGTCCCGGTATTGGTTAGGACGTTAAACAGAACTGGCACGATGGCCCTCCGGCGAGACAGGAGTGTTGGCGTAGGCCCAATAAGCCACCCACAATCGGCAAAGACCCACGCGACGAAATAAGGACTACGATTGGAAACTTGGATCATGGAATTGCAAGTCACTTGGTTTCGCAGGATGTGACAGGATAATCTACGACAAACTACATCCCCGCAACTTCGACATCGTGGCGTTGCAGGAACTTTGTTTGACTAGACAGAAAGTGTGGAAAAGCGGGCATCGAGCGGCTACCTTCTACCAAAGCTGTGGCACCATCAAATAACTGGGAACAGGATTTACAGTGTTGGGCAAGGTGCGTAAACGTGTGATCGGGTGGCAGCCAATCAACGCTAGGATTTGCATGTTGAGAGTTAAGGACCGTTCCTTCTACTACAGCATCATTAACGTGCACTGCCTACACGAATGGAGAATTGACGATGAGAAAGAAGCGTTCTACGCGCAGCTAGAGAAAATATGCGATGGTTGCTCGCCACGTGACGTGAAAATCGTTGTCGGCGACATGAACGCACAGGTAGGAAGCGACAAAATGTACAGATCGACCAGCGATGCGTAAACTTTGCAGCCTGCCGTAGAATGGTAGTCCGACGCACCTTCTTTCGCCGCAAAGATATCCACAAAGCCACCTGGAGATCACCCGATCATCAAACATAAACCAAATCGACCACGTTCTAATCGACGGCAAGTTCTTCTCGGATATAACTAAATGTCCGCACATACCGCACTGCGATTACAGATTCGGTTCACTACTTAGTCGCTGTATGTATTCGCTCAGAACTTTCGACAGTTCGACCACGCGTCGAAGTCGAACGCCGCGGCGCATCATCGAGCAGCTGCGTAACGTAGAAGTGGCTCAAGACTACGCGCAGCAGCTAGCAGTGGCCCTACCAACGGAAGAGCAGCTTAGCGCAGCTACGCTTGAAGATGGCTGGAGGGACATCCGATCTGCCATAGGTAGTAATGTACCTCGGCTACAGCACTAGGCTTGGCGACTCCGAATCACAGAAACGACTGGTACGACAGCGAATGCGAACAGTTGATAAACGAGAAGAATGCAGCAAGGGCGAGAATGCTCCAACGCCGTGCGAGAGCGAATGAGGCACGTTACAGACAGGCGCGGAACTGGCAGAACTCAGCCTTCCGGAGAAGCGCCAGCAGGAAGAACGAGATCGCGAAGCGATGGAAGAGCTGTACCGTGCTGAGGACACACGGAAGTTCTACGAGAAGCTGAACCGCTCGCGCAGAGGCTTTGTGCCACAAGCCGACATGTGCCGAGACAATCACGGGAATACTCTCACGAGCGAGCGTGAGGTGGTCGAGAGGTGGCGGCAGCATTACGATGAGCACCTCAATGGCGTCGTTGCAAGTACCGAAGGTGGCGTGGTAACAGATCTAGGAGTACGTGCGCAGGACGACAACCTTCAAGAGATTGAGGAGGAGGATTTCCGGTTGAAAAAACAACAAAGCCGCTGGATCAGATCAACTACCAAGCGAGGAGCTTCTAAAATACGGGAGAGAAGCTCTGGTGAAAGCACTACACTGGGTTATTACCAGGATTTGTGAGGAGGAAGTATAACCGGAGAAATGGATGGAAGGTATCGTGTTTCCCATCTAAAAAAGGACTACAAGCGGGTACTATCGCGCGATCATACTACTGAGCACCGCCTACAAGATACTGTTTGAAATTTTATGCCGCCGTCTATCACCGATTGCAAGAGAGTTCGTGGGGTATCAGGCTGGATTCATGGGTGAACGCGCTACAACGAACCAGATGTTTGCCTTCCGACAGGTGTTGCAGAAATGCCGTGAACACAACGTGCCCACACATCACTTGTTCGTAGATTTCAAATCGGCGTATGATACAATCGATGGAGAACAGCTATGGCAGATTATGCACGAATACGGATTCCCGGATAAACTGATACGATTGATCAAGGCGACGATGGATCGAGTGATGTGCGTAGTTCGAGTATCAGGGACACTCTCGAGTCCCTTCGAATCTGGCAGAGGGTTACGGCAAGGTGATGGTCTTTCGTGCTTGCTGTTCAACATTGCTTTAGAGGGTGTAATAAGGAGAGCGGGGATAAACACGAGTGGGACGATTTTCACGAAGTCCATTCAGCTGCTTGGTTTCGCCGAAGATATCGATATTATTGCTCGTAAATTTGAGACGATGACGGAAACGTACATCCGACTAAAGAGTGAAGCCAGGCGAATCGGATTAGTCATTAATGTGTCGAAGACAAAGTACATGATGGCAAAGGGCTCCAGGGAGGAATCACCGCGCCCGCCGCCCCGAATTTATATCGACGGTGATGAAATCGAGGCGGTTGAAGAATTCGTGTACTTGGGCTCACTGGTGACCGCCGACAACGACACCAGCAGAGAAATTCAGAGGCGCATTGTGGCAGGAAATCGTTCTTACTTTGGACTCCGCAGAACTCTACGATCGAATAAAGTTCGCCGTAACACGAAGTTAACCATCTACAAAACGCTGATTAGACCGGTCGTCCTCTATGGGCGCGAAACATGGACCCTACGTGCAGAGGATCAACGCGCCCTTGGAGTTTTCGAACGGAAGGTGCTGCGTACCATCTACGGCGGAGTTAATTAAAATGGGCGATTAAAATGGTTCTCGAGAGTCATCCGACCGGTACAAGAAGACGTGGAGCGCAGCGTGCTAGGTGGGTCGACCAAGTGGAGGACGATCTGCGGACCCTATGCAGAGTGCGGAACTGGAGACAAACAGCCATGGACCGAGTGGAATGGAGGCGGCTACTATGTACAGCAGAGGCCACCCCGGCCTTAGCCTGATCGGTAAGGTAAGGTAAGTAAGGTAAGTAAGGAACACGGAGGAAGACGGCTATAACCGAAGGTCATCGACAGTCATCGGGGATGGCTGATCCTATGCTTTGATCTAGTCGGAACCTTAACGTTGAACAATTCGTCATTGAAATCATCGTCATCATCAAATATTTGAAAGCAGTTTTTTCGTTCAAAACAAAAGTCTTTGCTATGAAAATATATTCACTGTACTCCACATGAGGAATAGAATGCAGTGAATATATTTTCATGGTCGATATTTTGATTTACAGCGAGAAAACTGCTTTTTATTTTCCGAAAAATGATGACGGATGCTTGAGCCTTAAGCCGAGCATGCGACGCCGCAATGCCAATGCGATCCCTACCCAGCAATGAACGCAAACTGGTATACTGGTGGCGGTGTACAGATATCGTAGAACTCCGCGCATCCTGCCTAAGATCTAGGAGGAGGATGCAAAGAGCTCACACCGACTAGGGTAGAATGGCGCGAAGTGAGGCCTACTGGGCACTGAACAAAGAGGCCAACACGAGCCTCTGGGGTGATACCTACGGAGTAGTCATGGCCAAAACGAAGGGCGCATCAGCACTCCCAGAGCGCTCCCCCGAGATGCTGCAGAAGGTCGTGGAAACGTTGTTCTCGCACCACGATACAAGACCATGGGCATTGGGCACCCGTCTGCTATGGCCAAACCGGCCAAAGCGCGGTCGACCCAGTGACGAACGACGAGCTTATCGCAAAAGTGAAGTCGCTCAAGTTGAACATGGCTTCGGGTTCGGATGGTATCCCGACATGTTCAGAATGGTTATGCAGATGTGCCTAGACAGAGGCGAATTTCCGAAGTGGTGGAAAAAGCAAGGATTGGTTCTACTGCCCAAACCCGGGAAGCCACCTGGCGACCCGTTGGTATACAGACATATCTGCCTGCTGGACAACACCGGGAAACTTTTGGAGCGCTCCAGGGCGTCGTGGATAATGGCAATGGTAAGATGGCATATTGAGGCACGCATTTCCACTGGGCGTAGAACTGCTTGGTTTTGCCCTCATGGTATACGGTGACTGGAGAGTCAATAGAGGAAGTGGAGCTCACAGCAGTGCGAGCGTTAGGCTTAGTGAAAAACTGGATGAGGTCAAGACCGCTGGCACTCGTGCACCACAAAACAGAGGTGATGGTGATGAGATACCGTAAGTCTAAACGGCAGGCAGTGGTCATAACGGGCGGATGCACGATTAAATCCAAGCGCTCACTGAAGAAATTGGGGGTCATAATCGATGACAAGCTGAAATTCTGAAGCCACGTGGAATATGCTAGCAAATGGGCAAGCATTATCGCCATGGCACTGTCGAAGATGATGTCAAATTGCTCGGCAATAGCCTCGATCAAGCGTAAGCTGCTCGCGACAGTAGCGTTCTCCATACTACAATACGACGCCGCTGCGTGGTCGAGTGCGCAAATGGTAGTGATGGTTGATTTTATCCTATGAATCAACCCAGATTGAGGTACTTTGGGCAAACGTCGTTAACCCTAAATGAAGACTCGTCGTCCTGGACAAATGCGAATCTAAACACTAAACTACGAGATCAAAGTAATGGTCGTAGTGGATCAAATTTCAACAAAAAAGTGAATGCTTCCCCAAAATACCAAAATGATGAAAAAACAAAGTCAACACTGAAGCAAGAAATGGTTTTGACTGAACTACTGGTTTTTAATGAAGCATGGGCGAAAACCAGAACTTACCATAATCATCAATTTCCGATCCCGTCGACGTGTGTGGGTTCTTGCTCGGGTTCTTGTTCCCATCCGTGCGGGTCGTTTGCATATTTTTTTTATCTTAATTTAATTAATTTTTATAATCACTCCGCTGTAACACTAATTAATCAAGTTTACGCCAGGCGAGGTCTGTCTTTGCTTGTCTTACCTGATGCCCCAGCGAACTTGATTCAACACGGCCAACCGGCGTGGCAGAGCAAAGATCGTGTGCGCCGGCTTTAGTGACTTGGAAGCTCTGTCTGTGAGTGAGTTTGATCTGACATCGAAATTATGCGCTTTATTCTCCTTCGCAATTCCCCCGAGGGGACGAAATCGCGTTGCGTTGCCCAACGTGCCCCTATACCGGAGAGGTGAGGAAAACCTGGGTAATTTGCGCCACGGCAAAGGCAAAGGCTTGATTTCGACCAAGAAATAATTCAGGCATGATCGTTGTGATGTTCTGAATATGATTTTTTTTTTGTTTTTCAATTCTATATGTGGAAATACTTTACTACTGCACATTTTACCCCACTGTTCCCAATTCAGCTCTCCAAGATCAATGATCATTTAGGGGGTAGTTAGTTGGAACAGAATTTAGTTGCATTGCTCAGCACACTTGTACCTATCGGCGCGTCGTCGTCGTAGTCATCGTCGCGGGGGGTAAAGAGTCAAACCTAGAGCTCAGCCAACCAACCAGCCAAACAACCAATCGTTATCGTCAATCGATGCCTGGTGAGCGAGCTTTGTGGGTGATGAATATATCATTTCCAGAGCCATTATCCGCAACGTGAAATTAATGCAATCAAACGCAAAATCTGATGCCGAGAGTCCAAATATCATCAAGAGATCGCGCCCGGGCCCTCCTTCGAATGCTGACACCTTTTCTATTTAGCGAGACCCGAGCGAGCAGGCAGCCGCGGTATCGCAGGTATGCACGCGAGATCACATAATTACAGGTTGTAAATCCTCTGCGCTGCACTGCTGCTGCTACTGCTGCAAGTGAGGTGGTTTTGCACTCGCATGGCACTGGTGGTGCTACTGTGGTTGTTTGTTGAATTGAGTTGTTGAGTTGAACTCTGGGTCGAAGGATGGAACATTTATGAGGTTTCCACATCATATTTGGCGGTGGAAGAGTGGTACACGCTGGCGGTTACTTGTTCTACATTGCCACACATCATTCCCACAAGTGTGTCCTTAGCTTTCACACTCCGACTGCTACTTGATCCTTCTCGAGCATGGTGTTTGTAGGACTTGTGCTGCTTCACGTTTCAGGCGGAAGTGTCTGCAGCTCTGTCAGCGTTTCAAATGTTCTAGTAATAATTTCCAAATAGTCAGCAAAACAGACAAACTGACCGAATTTCGAATGTGCAGGTTGAAGATCAAGGACCGATTCTTCAACTGCAATATAATGAACGTGCACAGTTCACACTCCGTACTGATGATGAAGATCGGAGCGCCTTTTACGCGCAGCGTACTACGGTTCTCTAAATCTCGACGTCAAGATCATCATCGGAGACCCTTAGGGAACGCTTAGGAAGGACAGGAGGAGAAATTCAGACCGACGATTGGAAAGTTCAGCGCCTCATCTGATCAACGGCTGCATAATGTTCCACGGCAGAGTAGTAGTTCCAGGCAAGTTTCGACATCAAATTTTGAAACAATTTCATCGTGGACATTGTAACCGGTTGGTTCCAATTCTTAGGTTTTCTTGTGTATGGACACATTCTACCGTGACGTTACAACGTTTTGACGCATTCGTAGTCAGATTTTCCACTATAACTCATGAAAACGATTGTAAACCTAAAAATATTTTTTCATATTCGGATTCCTTGTAAAATTTCTGATATATTTGACCTATTGAACATTTAGTTTGCATTAGAAAAACGTGTTTAAAATGCGTATTTCTAGCGTGACGTTACAACGCGCTAGAATCCGTCCCTCTCTACCGCGCTACCAACATCTTAAAAAATCTGCTCGGATTTTTATGATATTCTATTTTTTTTCTCTACCATTGAAATTTATTGGTTGGCTCTTCAATTCAATGAAATAAAACATATAAATTTCGGATTTGTTTTTGGATAATCGACTTTTACATTTCGTGACGTTACAACGCCCGTTCAGTGTCAAACAGGGTTCTGCTCGCGTTGTAACGTCACGAGAATGCACATTATGTTAGAATCAGAATAATCAGCCAAATTTGCCCGAATTTGTGATTATGTTATTGCATTATCTTCACTGCTTCAAGGGGAACTTTATACTATTGAAAATCCGTTTTGTGATAAATGGCTCGGAGGGCCAAGTTATTGCTATCAGTAGTATGAATATTCCTTCATAAAGGTTAATGACAACGACACCCATCTTCAGTTTAGTACCATCCATATTCTTATAGTTTTGTCCCAAAGACTAGCGCGCTGAGATCCATTACTTCACACCGCCAGACATGTATATTTTTCAGCATATAACTCATCACGCCGTCGAGATAAACATTTTTTCAATAATCTATGCAATGTCATCTATTCAAGTGAAAATGCTTTAATTTGTTTGAGAGAATTTGTTGAATCAAAAGCATACCAGAGGATCTGCATACCACTTAGGACCCTAAGATCAACTTCTGTGATCTCAGAGACAAATAGACCTAACAGTGATAAAAAAAATCTTAATTACTTAGAGAGTTGGTGTCTTTGGAAAAGTTGTTTGATAAATCAAAGACTTACAGCTAATTTACCATTTGAGTGAGATTTCGCCACTGGGCGATGCAAATTAAAAGTTTGTAATAGTTTGCAAATGATTTCTCAAAAAGTTTCCTACAAGTTTTGACTAATTGAGAAACTAGCAGTCAAAATTTGTAAATTTTTGGGCACCTTTTAAAAAGTTCCAACTTTTCTTTTATAAATAAATAAATATAATTTCAACTACCACTAGGCAAGTACAACCTTAAACCAAACGACTTTTAAACTGAAGATACTTAAAAAGTTAAATAACTCTCTAAGTAATCAGGGTCCTGAGATATATGAGTCGGTGATTCTTGTGATATCAAAGACAGACGTAACACTGACATAATTTCCATTCCATAGGGGAGACTGGGTAGACTTGATCCCTTTTTCTTGATTTGCCTGTAACTTTAATTAAAACAAAAACTAGATCCGATTTTCGTACAGAGTACAGGTGAGCATCTATTGCAACTTAATACACAACATAAAGGCTTAAATTTATTGTTGAAGTTTTCAAAACTATGTTTTTGGGACATGTCTTATGATGTATTTTACAAAAATGGGTGAAACTTGATCCCCTTTTAAACACATGGTTAATCTTAAGGGAAAATAACTTCAGAGGCTTCCTATTTATTTTCTTTTCAAGTTTTCTTATTGATGATAAACCTGGGCTTGTTAGGGGAATACCCGCAAAGAAATTTACCGCACATAAAACGGTTCAAACCTTAACATTACCATTATTTCTGTTTTCACCCATTAACCATACGTTCCACGTATAGTGCGTTTGTTATGGTAGAACGATATTGGGAGTCGTTAATATTTATGTTACATTAAAAACTATTGTCCATTTATTGTCGCGAATGATCCCACTGTGTAGAGAGCTTATCGAACATTAGCAGTACCATATATACTTATAAGTACTGATGTTCGTCCCTGTTTCGAGTCTGGCAGTCTGGCGTCTGGTGGCCATATTTGTTTTGGAAATTTTTTTAGAGCTTTGCCGCAGCGATTGCTTTCCTAATTTTTCAAGTAGTTATTCCTGAAGTTTCCAGTTTTAATAAGTTTAAAGATCAGTGGAAAAGGTGATTGGATCGAGGATAGGACCAGGATCAGCATTCCGCTGAAATCTACAATTCCATCGGAGGTTGGCAGACGACAATACGGGAGGAAAAAACATACCCACTCAAAATGCATACCGTAAAACGGGGTATCATTGATCAGCGGGGTAACATTGATCGGCTTGACCGACCTCATGAAATGTTCGAACAAGCATTTTTCATTGAATCAGTTTCTGCTGTCGAATGGTATATCGTAATCTGCTGTTATTTAGCTATTAAATGACATGTAATTCTTTAAAATTCAATTTTATAAACACTGAAGTAAATTGATTTTTCCATAACTGTTGTTCGCGAAGATGCGCTTCCAACGTAGGCAGCAGCATGCTGAGATGCGCAACCAACACCAACCGTCGCATCGGAACTGTCATCGATGACCGTCACGAAGCACGCGCACTCACCCGAGCCGACGGGACAGCAGCGACCAGCAGCGAGAGAGTGAGTGCCGTGAGATCCAACCGTGAGAGCAGCAGCGAACGCCGCCGCCGTAGCCATCATCATCATCATCGCCCTGCAGCCAATGTGGTGATGGTTTGTTCCATACAGGTCGCGTGGGTTCTACGCGCGCGTAGAACCTTCCACGTGGTTCTGGAACGTTAGATTTTTGGTATATATATGCGACCCGTTTGCGGTCGCAAGTCAGTTCAATTTCGAAAGTGATAAGTGACAAGCGTACGCGTGGCTTGGACAACGCGAAGTGAAATTACCCACGTGTAAATAGTTAGCAGTAGAGAATAAAGTAGTGAAAGTGAAAGTGCTCAAGTGATTATTTCCTCCAAATCCGAAATCCAATTCTCTATCTGCCGTGCCAATACAGTCCAGTGGTTTCGCCTAAAATTTCTTGTGTTCATTGCCGAACAACTGTGTTTCGTAACGCAATGAGATACATTGTCAAACATTCATGCTTGGCATGAATACTGGATACAATATGAGGATAGAAATCACTGTATTACTTCAATTTGATATCCTAGAGTTGGATTTAATGAACGAAACTTTTATGATAATGCTCTTTTGCAATAAAATATAGGATTTATTAAAAGTAGCCTAGCAATTCCTTAAGCCATTGCCTACCTTTAGGCGTTATACGCGGTTTGGAGGATTTTAATCTTAAAATAACTCAAAAAGTACATAACTTGTAAGAATTTGGACAACATATTCGAAATCAGCGACCCCGAATTCAGTAAGTAAGGGTATTTTCAACACAAACGAACATTGATCACTGACATGATCAATGTTACCCCAAATCAACAAAATCAAAAATTAGATTAAAAAGCCTCTTTAACCATGTTTAAAAGTTTTACAATACTTTTTCGAGTAGCTTAACACATGATCAGAGGTCCAGTACTTGTTTTAAAAATATAAAACATGTAACATTTGCTTTAACAAGAGAATTATTTAAGAAAGATCGAAAATTCTGATCAATGTTACCCCGGATTACGGTACCGTAAGTTTTTCATCGATCGTGTAAATATATTGAATTGAAAAACAGTATTATTTTCTAGTGCCATCGAATTGCGGGAACGATTCGCAGTAGGTTCTGGGAACCTTCCACCCGTATTCGCCGGAGTGACTGAGCTCAACACCTGCAGTAGCACCGCGACTTGTAGGATCCGGCCGGAGTCACAAAACCTACAACTTCCGATAACTTCCACACAGGAGGAATATATACATTTATAACTACTTTATCTTATCGGGGCCCGTGGCGTAGTTGGTCACACGTTCGCTTCATATGCGGATGGTCATGGGTTTGATTCCCAGCCCCGGCACTTGCAATTTTTCGTCAGTTGCTTTTCCCCCGAGAGCAACTGACACTGACCCTCTTCTGAGCCCCATGGCTCAAACGAACCCGGATACCTGGACATCGGCGAACTGCTGCTACTCATAATGGACCCCCCAATCGGACTGGAAAGGAACAACGGCTATCCATCATCATCCATGTGCTCATCATTCTACTAGGTATAAAGTAGAAAAAGTGAAAGCAGCAGAAAGGCACCAGTTCGATAAAGTAGAATAAGATTCTAGGCGCTGTACAAAATGTAAGTACAGTTGTCAATTGAAATTGCTCACGTAGTGCCCCAGTGGACAATAGAGCTGTAAATTAGGTTAAGTGATTAAGAATAAAAAAAAAACTACTTTATCGGCGCTGCAGTCTTGGGGAATCAAAACGACTGTTTTAGATTTGTCCCGACGTTTCGACTCTGTTTCGAGTCTTCTTCAAAGGGAAAATTCTGACTAGTCGCTCTTTGTTCGAATGGAACAAAAAGCGACTAGTCAGAATTTTCCCTTTGAAGAAGACTCGAAACAGAGTCGAAACGTCGGGACAAATCTAAAACAGTCGTTTTGATTCCCCAAGACTGCAGCGCCGATAAAGTAGCTAGATCACACATATCAGTCGAACTCTCTTAAGTACCGCTATACATTTATAAATTCATCTGGTGCAAATCGCTTCCCCTTCCATTCTGTACTGCTGGATGATTTCGCGAGTTCCGGAACATGATTTATCGTCGAAGTTGTTGTTGCAAGGCAGAGGTAATGATTTGGATGTAATACATTGTCAATTTTAATTTAAAATTATACCTTTATATTTTGCATCGAGAAATGATAATAAAATATGTAAAATGAAAATTATTAGAATTTTTTTTTTAGATTTTTGTATAGGAAGAAAAACATTTATCGAGAACCATACCAACAATTATACCATCCTATGGTGAAACCATAACACGCAGGTTATTTCTGTACTATGCATTGAGTTTTGCAAACCATATATAATGTTTCAAGCATGGTCGCCTTTCAAATTTTGTATGGGGAAATCTCGATTTTGAAACGGTAAACATTCTTAACGACCCGTTCCTGATATGGTCGGATCACGAAAAACATCAATCATTACGGTCGAAACCTTACCCACGTATTGTTGATCTATGGTCGTAAGAACCATTTTAGGTATGGTTTTAAATGGAATGTACACCGTGTAACGATTTTGTACTTAAATTCAACCAATGTAATCATTTGCCATCTGATTGGCTGCAGTTTTAATTAACCGGCATCAGATTGGCTGAAAATGATGTCATATGTTAAAGTTTTCTAGCCATTCACAATCTATTGCGTAGTAGATTAGTAGGGAAGCCTCCGCGCAAGTAATATAAATAGAGGCTTTAGACGCGCAAACGAGATCAGTTTCTGTGCAAACCTTTGGACCTGACGACAACGACCCAACAAGCAGTCTCCACAGTGGATAGCAGTTCCTCTACCTTCGAGATGAACCCTACTGTGCTTGTGTGTCCAGCAACACAGTACTATTCGACGGATGTTGCGCACAGCCTAACCCGAGAGCCACAACTTTTCGAAGCCGACGGCACCTAGCAAAAAGAGTTATTTTATATTTTCCTATATCGAGCTGGTGCCCGTCGAGCAACCTATTGTTTTCTGCCGGCTCAGTGAGATGTGTAATGGATCGAACCGACTGCTCAACAGCAGTCGGTTTTATTGCCAAGCCTATGAAGATCTCTTCATCTAGTGGTCCCGGACACCGTAGTTCCTGACGCATGCATGAAAATTGGTGAAACTACTAGTGTTTGCACGAAGATTAGAATGATTTTACATTTCTAGTATTTGCGCGTCAGTAGGTTATCAAATTGAACAATAGCCTTAAGGAATCAAGTAATGTGCTGAAATGGCCAAAATACATTACCTATGTGTTAACATAGCAAAAGCATGTGATGGTGTGAACACTTAGCGAAGATTAAAGTTTTATGTTTGTGTGTCGATTTTGTTATTTATCATTTGTTTATTTTTCTTTTATTTTTTTTTTTAACTTTTTTTTTATTTTTTTCAACATAGTGCTTCCAACAATATCTTCTATTGAAAAGTGTTGGGATCGGCCTCACGACTGACCGACAGCAAGCTGGGCAACCTAAATTGGATTCTTGGCATTCCTAATTTGGGAATGGCGCATAAGCTGAGAGTATTAGAACGAAGAATTGTTGGAAACATTTTTGTGATTTTTTTTTATTGGCACACCGAGAGAAAACGTTACAACCGTTGCAGGTGATGTTTCCTTACGGTTTGGATCTATGCGGGTATCTGGAATAAAAAGAAAATCTGAACAGTACCCTTTGAATTCCACTAAGAATTCTTAGTGGAATTCAAAGGAACAGTACTTAACGCGATTTTCTTTTTACTTAAGTTTCCTTGTATTTTCTATGAAAGTGCATTTCAAATTGAACGATTTCCTTAAATTTTCAAGCATACGCCGCATTTTCAAAATGGGGAGACTTGATAATCATGATGTGTATTAAAATAATAATTATTTGACACATTTTATCATTGAATATACTAGAATTCCAAGTAAATCGTGGGTTCCAAATAGAATTTTATTTTTCATACATATAATGTGTGTGTAATCCTCGAAGGATCAAGTCTCCCCATATCAATATTGTATATACTAAGCTAAATTAAATAAGGCATGTTTATAAAAATCTTAGTTGGATAAATAAGTTTGATAGTACTTTATTTCAACTATGTGTTGTGGAACTTTGACACGATTTGGTTCATTTTTCACAAAGTTAATGAGACTTTTTGGAATCTTTTAAAATATTTCTGAAGGACTGAAAACAAACTGTCAGTCGTTAAAAAATAGTGGAATGATCAATTTAAATCACTTGTAGCGAAAAAAAAAATCTTTTGTATAGACGTAGTTTTGGAAAAACAAATATGTTGGAAGAAAACTGTTTTTGATTCCAAGAAAACATGGGGAACAAGTCTCCCCAGGGATCAAGTCTCCTCAGCCTCTCCTGTATTTTAAGATCCTTATTATTTAGACAGTTGGTGTCCTCGACAAAGTTGTTTGGCTAGTCAAGAACTTTCAATTGATGGGCCGTATGATTTCAAATCCTTCCACTAGAAGCGGTAGAGGGTATACACATTTTTAGTCTTGTTTATCTCAGGATCCTGAATAATTAGAAATATTGTTGCTTCGGTAAAGTTGTTTGGTAGATCAAGAACTTTCAGTTTAATAGCCGTTTGGTTTTGATTTCTGCCGCACCGTGGCGCTAGTTGCAAATTTAAAAAAGCATACCAATTTTATTAATTATCTTGAAAACATTCAACTAGCCGTAACTTAAAAAAAATACCAAGAATTTTCTAATTTTGACTGATAGTTCCTCATCTAGTTATCTGTAAATGCTACAAACTTGGACTTGTTTGGTTAGCTCTACACAAAGATGGAGTGCATTAAGCAGAATCAAATTTTTGACTATTGTTCTATTAACTCTTATATCTAAGGAATAAGTGAATCAAATCAAATTAAATTTTTAAAGTTAAGAATTATATACAGGCATACCTCGATAGTACGTACACCACCGCTTCGTTTAGTGTACGTACTATCGAAACGTGCGTACTATCGAATCACAATTTTTTATTTCAAATTTCATTTTCAAATCGAAGAATATTATTTCTAGAACGTCAGGATTGCCAAAAAATTACATGTGGCCTAAGGGTCCGTTTATTAATTACGTAATTTTGCTTGTTTAGGATCCTATCATTATTGGAAAAATCTTCTTGTGCTCTGGGGATTCTTCGTGGAGGCATCTCGTCTCTGGGAACTTATATTGATTTTATTTGAATTATCTTTTAGAACCATCCAAACTGGTCTAGATATAATTAAATCAATCTAGATCAGTTATATCTTGTTATAGAAACGTTCTAGAAATATTTTCTCCTGCAATATTTATTGCCGTAATATTTTCAAAATCTTCTGAACATTGCTCCAACACCTCCAAGACTTTAAATTTTTAGAGAAGGGATTCCTAGAGATATCCCGGAGCTCTTGGAGGAATCCCGGAATTATTGGAGGAATTCAAGGAAAAATTATTTGATGAATCTTAGAAAGAATTTCTGTAGGAATCCTGGAAGTCCCAAAAGTATTACAGAAGAAACTCTTGGTGAAGTTTCGGAAGGAATCTCTGAAAGAGAACCTGGATCCTCATAAGGAATCGCAGAAGAAACTCCTGGAAGAATCCCTAAGGAATCCCAGAAAGAACTCCTGGAGAAATTTCGGAACCAACGCCTAGAGGAACTTATGAACTGAAAGGAACATGAAACTTGAAGAAATCCTTAAAGTAAGCGAGAATGCGAAATGTCTTTCTCTGAATCCCACAATTCGGGTTCACCCAGGAACTATTGAATTGGTACAGCCTATTGGACAATACAAACCACGGTTTCTTAAGAATTTGTTTCTAAGTTTTTGATGTTTTGTGACCTTTTTGTTTACGTTCGGACTTCAAGAGATTTCTTCTAGAATTTCTCTAGAAGTCCCTGGAATCCTCCAGGAATTTCATCCGAGATTCTCCGAATAGTTTCGGTTGGGCTTCCAGATGGTATTCCTGGAAATTCTAGCAA
This sequence comes from Aedes albopictus, assembly GCF_035046485.1. Lineage (NCBI taxonomy): Eukaryota > Metazoa > Arthropoda > Insecta > Diptera > Culicidae > Aedes > Aedes albopictus. The sequence goes on from NC_085138.1 coordinate 9,221,418, forward strand.
CTTCACCCAGAATTTCTCTAGGAGTTCTTCCGGAAATTGTATCAGAAATTCTTACCGAGATTCCTTCAAAAACTCCTTGCAATAATCCGTAAGGATTTATTCCTGGAATTTCATACGGGATTCTTCCCGGAGTATCTTCTTGAACTCTTCAGAAATTCCTACTGAAACCCTTCCAGAAATCTTACAAGATCCCTGACAATAACTTCATTCAGTATTCCTCTAAAAGCATCTCCGAGATGCCTCCAGGAACTTCTTCTGTTTTTTTTTTCGGGAGCTATTTCTAATACAAGTATTCCTTCTGGGATTCCTACAATAATTTCACTAGGTAATCTTTCTGGGATTTTTTCCAGGATTCTTGCGGAAATTCCTTCCGGGATTCCTCCGGGAATTTCTTCTGGGTGACTGTCAGGAATTATTTTTCAGGAACTTCTTCCGGGATTCTTCTTAGAGCTTCTTCTAGGAATTCTTTCAGAAACTGATTCCGGGATTTCTTTGAGAACTTTTTCCAGGAATCATCTAGGGACTGTTTTTTGGTTTCTACCAAGAGCTCCGTAAGGAACTTCTGCAGACCCTTCTGGAATTTTTTCAGATGTTTGTAATGGAAATCCTCCTGGAGTTCATTATGATTTTTTTCGGAGTATTTTGTTTATGGAATTCTTCGTGTAGTTTCTGTAGCATTTTCTTGAATAAAAAGAGGAAAAAGCAACTAAGTTATAGCTCTCTGAAGAATTACATAAATCCTAGAGGAATTCTAGAATAAGTTTGTGAAGAAACCATGGAAGGAATACGTGGAAGAGTTTCAGGAAAAATTGCTAAGGTAATCCTAGAAGGAGTAATGCTGAAGGAATCTCTAAATAAATTTCTTCAGAAATCCAGGAATCTTCGGAAGAATCTCGGGAACAATCCTGGCAAGAGCTTTTGACGGAACCCCAGGCAGAAACTCTTAAGGTATCTCAGAAAAAAAAATACTTCTGGGAAAACCCCAGAGGGAACTTCTGCAGGAATCCTACATAAACTTCCACAAGAATTCCATTAAAAGCTTACCGAATCCCAGAAGAAAGTTCTGGAACAAATTTGAGGACAAACCACGAGGGGAGTCCTGGATGGAATTATTGTGGAATCCCAGAAGAAACTCCATGAGGTGAGCCACCAAGCCATCATCAAGTTATAAAACAGCACACGCACGCATACCCCCATTTTGAATTAAATCCAACCACCCAGGATAAGCTGGCGTTTTTTTTTAATGCGAGAGCTGACGATTTTCCTAAGTCCAAATCGTAAACAACAAAGCCACGAAACGTCAAAAACTAAGAATATTTTCCTTAGCAACTGCGGCTTGCAGTGCCCTACAGTACTCAAAGTTGATTAAGTTTCCAAACTCATGGAAAATTGTCAAATATTTTATATGTATCGCAAAAAAAAACGTTAATTGTTGGAAAACGAAAAAAACAAGTAAGTGAATTGAAATCAATGGTTTGGATAAGTAACTTGATGGGTTTGATTCATATTTTGGAAAGCAATCTTCGCCGAGAAATTTAGTTTTTTTTTATTACCGCATTGGTAAAAAAAGCGTTTAGTTAATAACTGTACAAGTGCTTATAGACCACTAAGCTGAGAAGCAGTCCTCCCAGTTGGGATGTAACACCAGAATGATGATGCCAGATATTATGACTGGCAGAAAATATCTCTGTAAAGCGAAGAATACTGAAATCATTACATCAAACGTATTTGTTCATGCCTTTCATTTCGCTAAGTTTTAAAACTGTTTAATGTTTAATGAAAATCCGAGTTACTCCAGTTACTGCATAACACAAATTCATAGTATCGGAGTCTCTGCTATACGTCTAGGGTATGTGCTCCACCAGTAATCTCATGCTCCCATTTTAATCCTATTCGAAAACAAGCGATTACGGCATCGATTGATTCCGTTCTTTGTGTTTTCATGCGTGCTCACTCCTAACAAAAAATACAAAAATAAGAAACAAAACCAACAACGCTTCAATCCTTTGTTTTTCGTAGGATGAAAATGGGAGCCACATGCTTAATAAGGGAACCAGTACCCTATTAGTGATTCAAACTCATTTTTGTAGATTAAAAATTAACTTAATTTTGGTGTACGTACTATCGAGGCAAAATGTACGTACTATCGAGGGTACGCACTATCGAGGGTACGTACTATCGAGGTACGCCTGTATTGATCTTTGATTACAATTTGATTTGAATACAATATGTCCAAAGTGAAAAAAGTTCCAGCTTGTATAATACTTTTCAAGAAATTCTAATCCCTTGCCTGCAAAATGGAAACTAACGTCTTCTAGTGGCGAAATCTCGCATCTATTGGTAAATCAACTGCAAGTCCTTTACTTACCAAACAACCGAAGAAATCGTATTTCTTTGTAATTTCGTCAGTGTTTCGTCTGTTGGCCACTGATATCACAGAAATTTCCGGTTTGAGTGGTATGTGATTACGATTAAAAAATTTTACAATATCGCAGTTCAATTACATCGTAGATTTTGGCCAAACACCATCTCCCCCGTCCTTCAAAAGTCTACTTAGTTTATTAACCGGCAATGGTACGCAATTTATAAACGATATCTCGAAGAAAAGCTCATACACAATGAGAACGAAACTGTTTTGAATATAGAACTATGTTTGCCAGAAAGATTTGGTCTTTTCTACAAAACTTTTTTTCGTGACGTTACAACGCAAACTTCAACCAGGTTAAACTCAGGCTTCCGTGAACCGATTTTCTTTCTTTTAGTCTCATTGGAAAGATCTTTTCGAGTACAAAGAGCATACTAAATTTCATATTTGTAACGTTTTCCGGATTTGAATAAAATTTAAAAATGTTGATTTTCCGTGACGTTACAACGCAATAAAAACCCATACAGGTCGGACTCGATTATCCGGGTGACTCCAAAATTATTTCACCCCGGATAACTTCGTAACGTAGAAGTGGCTCAAGACTACGCGCAGCAGTTAGCAGTGGCCCTACCAACGGAAGAGCAGCTTGGCGCTGCTACACTTGAAGATGGCTGGAGGGACATCCGATCCGCCATAGGTAGTACCTCGGTTACAAAACTAGGCTTCGCGACTCCGAATCACAGAAACGACTGGTACGACGGCGAATGTGAACAGTTGAAAAACGAGAAGAATGCAGCATGGGCGAGAATGCTGCAACACCGTACGAGAGCGAATGAGGCACGTTACAAACAGGCGCGGAACAGGCAGAACTCAGTCTTTCGGATGAAGAAGCGCCAGCAGGAAGAACGAGATCGCGAAGCGATGGAAGAGCTGTACCGCGTTAAGGACACACGAAAGTTCTACGAGAAGCTGAACCACTCGCGCAGAGGCTATGTGCCACAAGCCGACATGTGCCGAGATAATCACGGGAATATTCTCACGAGCGAGCGTGAGGTGGTCGAGAGGTGACGGCAGCATTACGATGAGCACCTCAATGGCGACGTTGCAAGTACCGAAGGTGGCGTGGTAACAGATCTAGGAGTATGTGCACAGGACGAAAGACTTCCGGCCCCTGACCTTCAAGAGATTGAGGAGGAGGTTGGCCGGTTGAAAAACAACAAAGCCGCTGGAGCAGATCAACTACCAAGCGAGCTTCTAAAATACGGTGGAGAAGCACTGGTGAGAGCACACCAGGTCATTACCAAAATTTGGGAGGAGGAAGTATTACCGGAGGAATGGATGGAAGGTATCGTGTGTCCCATCTACAAAAAGGGCGACAAGTTGGATTGCGGGAACTACCGCGCGATCACACTACAGTAGACGTTCGCTCGGTGCAAACGCTTTAACTGCAATGCTTTTTAACTGCAAGTCCGCTAAGTGCAACAATTTTGCAGTTGCGGAGCGGACCTGGTGTGATGGTTAGGACACTTGACTATCACGCCGAGGACCTGGGATCGAATCCCACTCCCGACAAACTCACAAAATGTGGGTTCTTCCTTCGGAAGGGAAGTAAAGCGTGGGTCCCGAGATGAACTAGCTTAGGGCTAAAAATCTCGTTAATACAGATAAAAAAAAAAAAAAAATTTTGCAGTTATCGCACCGCTATCCGTCAAAACGAAACGTCAACAGCGATGCGATGTTTTTCGCATGCACTTTTGTTGCAGTGCGATGTTTTTCGTATGCACATTGGCTGCATTCTGCATCAACTGACAGTTCTTTGACGTCTGTCAGTCGTTGCAGTTATCGAATTTTATTCGCTAAGTGAAACGTAAACATGTTGCAGTTATCGAACGTCTACTGTACTGAGCGCTGCCTACAAGATACTCCCTCAAATTTTATGCCGCCGTCTATCACCGATTGCAAGAGAGTTCGTGGGGCAATATCAGGCTGGATCTATGGGTGAACGCGTTACAACGGACCAGATGGTCGCCATCCGCCAGGTGTTGCAGAAATGTCGCGAATACAACGTGCCCACACATCACTTGTTCATCGATATCAAATCGGCGTATGATACAATCGATCGAGAACAGCTATGGCAGATTATGCACGAATACGGATTCCCGGATAAACTGATACGGTTGATCAAGGCGACGATGGATCGAGTGATGTACGTAGTTCGAGTATCAGGGACACTCTCGAGTCCCTTCGAATCTCACAGAGGGTTACGGCCGAGGTTACGGCAAGGTGATGGTCTTTCGTGCTTGCTGTTCAACATTGCTTTAGAGGGTGTAATACGAAGAGCGGGGATAAACACGAGTTGGACGATTTTCACGAAGTCCGTTCAGCTGCTTGGTTTCGCCGATGATATTGATATTATTGCTCGTAAATTTGAGACGATGGCGGAAACGTACATCCGACTAAAGAGTGAAGCCAGGCGAATCGGATTAGTCATTAATGTGTCGAAGACAAAGTACATGATGGCAAAGGGCTCCAGGGAGGAATCACCGCGCCCGCCACCCCGAATTCATATCGACGGTGATGAAATCGAGGCGGTTGAAGAATTCGTGTACTTGGGCTCACTGGAGACCGACGACAACAACACCAGCAGAGAAATTCAGAGGCGCATTGTGGCAGGAAATCGTGCCTACTTTGGACTCCGCAGAACTCTACGATCGAATAAAGTTCGCCGTAACACGAAGTTAACCATCTACAAAACGTTGATTAGACCGGTCGTCCTCTATGTGCACAAAACATGGACCCTACGTGCAGAGGACCAACGCGCCCTTGGAGTTTTCGAACGGAAGGTGTTGCGTACCATCTACGGCGGAGTGCAGATGGAAGACGGGACTTGGAGAAGGCGAATGAACCACGAGCTGCATCAGCTGCTGGGAGAACCAACCATCGTCCATACCGCGAAAATCGGGAGGCTACGGTGGGCGGGTCACGTCATCAGGATGTCGGATAGCAACCCGACTAAAATGGTTCTCGAGAGTCATCCGACCGGTACCAGAAGACGTGGAGCGCAGCGAGCTAGGTGGGTCGACCAAGTGGAGGACGATCTGCGGACCCTACGCAGAGTGCGGAACTGGAGACAAACAGCCATGGACCGAGTGGAATGGAGGCGGTTACTATGTACAGCAGAGGCCACCCCGGCCTTAGCCTGACCGGTAAGGTAAGGTAACGGATAATCGAATCATGCTTTTTTTCTTTTATTTTTGATGTTTTTCAATCAAAAACTGTTCGTTCAACATAGAAGCTAACAAACATGACATTGTAGTGCCTAAACTGAACGTCTGGTATTATAAGGGGTCATTCAAATATGACGTCCATCGTTTAGGGAGGAGGGGGGGTCTGAGAAAGTGTGACACTCCATGTATAAGGTATACAAAATAGCGTGACAGAGGGGGGATGGTGGGTCCAAAATTCCCGAAAAATTATGGACGTCATATTTGAATATTAATGACCATGTTTTTTGAAAATGAAATTTTGACTGAAAAATGTGAAAACTAAAACAATTTTCAAATAGGCTAAATCCTATTTACAGATGTTGTATTTGATGTTCATCACATTTTTAGACATATTTTAATCTAAAAATTAGTAAACAAATCAAAAACAAAGTTTTCCCCGGATAATCGAGCCATTTTTTCCGGATAATCGAGCCCCGGATAACCGGGCCCCGGTTAATTGAATCCCCGGATAATCGAGTCCGACCTGTACTATGATCAGCCATATTTCATAGTTGTAAAGTCTTCCGATTAAAAATCTTTTTATGCTTTTATCTTTTTATCTTTTTATCTACAAATGATGGAAGACTTTTGAAAAATTAGTGTGTTGGTGCTTTAAATACGATAGTTTGGATTAAAAGTGTGCCTAAAAGACTTAAAATCACGATTTCAATGTTAATTTTAGTCGTCGTTCATTTTATATTTATTGTCACACTAATATCTTGTCGAATACATTTTTGGATGACAAAAGTAATGTAGAATGTGATAAAAATGTCAAATATGCCATGACTCAACTTTGAAAAATTGGTATTGATGATACGGGGGCCCGTAGAATGTGTCTTGACCGTTTTCAGATAGAGCAAACATCGATCTTTCGGATAACGGTGTTCATTTGCGTGGGCGATCTGCTGTTATGCCCTACGGAGCATTTTCGAAAAAAGACACAAGACCTCTTGGGCCCTTTTCAAATGTTGCTTCAAAATTGAGTCAGTCCGCGAGACCCAGGTTTAGACTCCTGCGCGAAAATTAGTTGCGTGGATTTTTATTGCGTGGGCCCACAGATATAAAAACAGACCACGTTCTGGTGAATATTTTACGTTGCGTTGTAATGTACACATTTGGCGATAGATTTGCATTGTAAACAAACATTTGCGCTGAAAATGAGCCTAATATTTTTTGCGTCGGAATCTATAAATCTCTGCATCGGGCAATATTTAGCAGACCTGATCACCCTAGCTGTTTCAAAAATATTAAATACGGTCCTGCAGTGCGGCCCTGATCACAGACGCTGTGAAATTCACCACGTGGGTTCATGTTTGACGTTGGATTTTCACACTGAGAAACCAAACTACTCTTTAAAGGGTAGAAAAGTACTCTCTTTGAGAGTAACTAGGTGAACTCATAAAAAGAGTAAAAGGCCTGTACTCTTTAAAGAGTACAGGCCTCGTACGTCAAACCAACGGATAAATTTTACCCTTTTTTCCAAATCGAAACGCATAGGAAAAAGGGTAAATTTCACTCTTTTTTCATTTTTATAGAAACATTTCTTGAATTTAGGTTTTGAAGAATTAGAAAACAAGAAACAACGAGAACATACACTTATGTGAAACATAAATTTTTATTTACATATCAACATTAAAATCCTTTATCTAGTGATTTTTCTGTAAAGTCCCGTCTGATGCCTTGCCGCTGCAACATGAGGTGATGAAATCCTTCGGGGTAGAATGTTGCAATGGCCGGAAGGAATACCTCTCGCCAACCTGGATCATAATTTGACGAGATGCTTCGCTCTGAAACATCCTGAAACAGGTGTCTGGAACTTTCCGGGATCCCTGCAAAAGGAGTATATAATTAATTAATAATAAATCCGTTTGAAAAGCTGGTGAAATAATATTTCAATGCAAACTTACATTTTAATTGTGTCCATCTTGCTATCTCCTGTTGCTGAGCGCGAGAAAAATATTATAACTCGATTTTCACCCATTAATGGGAATGTGATCGAAACATGCAAAAGAGCAAAAAATACCCTTTATTGAAAATTTTGAAGTACCCTCTATTTTGACAGTTTCATATATTTGTCGAAAGAGGGTATTTTTTACTCCTTAAAGAGTAGAGCTGGGTTCGCAGTGCACAGTGCACGGAAATCCAAAAAGGTCCTTATTTTAGTAATGTTAAGGGCGGACGGGACGGTCGAGGAAATATCCGCCATTGCTCTGTTGCTACTAAGATGGTAATCTCAGATTCTACTTCATATAATGGAACAAAAGTCTATCATTGTGGATGCTCACTTGCAGTGCATATGCTGATTGTTTTTCAGCCTCATCTGTGCGATAGAAATCGAGATTACCATCTTCAAAATCGCGAGGCAAATTGTTAGAAAGAGAGGGAAGATAGGAAAAATAACACAGCGTCCCGATTCACCTTAACATAATAATGTTATTTTACGTTTTTTATAAATTTTATATAATGTTATGTCCTCTGGACAGTTACTATCAATATAAACTTTCGTATAAAAAATTGCCATTTTTTTACCGATGAAAATATATCAGCGCTCAATTGCCTTCCGCCAACATTGATTTCTCGCGCATCTTTTTTTTTTTAATTACGCACTCTAGAGTACATACGTACATACCTACTACCATTTTTGCGTGTACGGGGAGGCGGTTTTGTTTTTTCCTCTCCCCCAGGAGGAGTCTTCTCAGGCTGTGAACCATTTCGCTTGTTCGTTTAACTTTTAGTTAAAATTTGACACTTTGATAGTTATTTTGAAAATAATCCTACTCCCGAGCAAGGTTAGTCTTGTTTTTTGTTCGCAATTATTTGGCTGCGTACTGTATTTTGTTCCAAATTACTACTCGTCTGTCAAATTTCAAATGGGCCGCCGTCGTGGTTATTTTTTAACAAACTTTTCGATTGCAAATAACTATCAAAGTGTCAAATTTTAACTAAAAGTTAAACGAACAAGCGAAATGGTTCACAGCCTCAAACTTCATCTGTCAACCGCGCAACATAAAGCTGCTGCGTGCCGTAACATTCTAGAAGGATTTTACGAAGGGGATAAACATCTGAACGGATAATTCGTGCAAATTGTTTGAAATTGTGCAGTTAACGAGTGTAAAAGTGGTAGCGGAACGGTAATTAACCATGGTCGATTACAGCAAGTGGAAAGACATCGAGGTAAGTGCGTTGAAAAGTGATGGAAAATGCATGTTATGATGTTTTCTTCCGGTTCAGATTTCCGATGATGAAGATGACACCCATCCGAACATCGACACTCCGTCGTTGTTCCGCTGGCGGCACCAGGCCCGTGTCGAGCGGATGGAGGAACACAAACGGGAAAAGGAAAAGCTCGATGAGAAGAAACGGACCACGGAGAAGAAGGTGAAGGAAGTCAAGGAGAAGCTGCAGAAGAGCGACGGAAATATGGATGAGTTGAAGAAGAGTTTGGAGGAGCTGGAAAAGGAGCAGGCTAGAATGCGGAAGGAGGAAGATGAGTGGAAGAAGAAGGATAAGCTGCAGCCGTGGAATGTGGACACCATCAGCAAGGAGGGTTTCCAGAAGACCGTCATCAACAAAAGCGCCATCAATAAGAAGCAGGAACTGACGGAGGATCAGAAGGAGATGAATCTGAAGGAGTTCATCAAGGCAAACGAGAAGCAACTGAAGCAATACGGAATGTTGCGGAAGTACGAGGATTCTAAAAAGTTCCTGCGTGACAATCACAAGTTGGTGTGCGAGGACACGGCGAACTATTTGGTGATCTGGTGCATCGAGCTGGAGATGCAGGATAAGCACGAACTGATGGCGCACGTTGCTCATCAGTGCATCTGTATGCAGTACATTCTGGATATTGCAAAGCAGGTGCGTTTTTCGAATTTGAGAGTTTTTGAGTGCGAATTTTAAAGTGTATTTCTCTTTTTGGGTTTCAGTTAGACGTAGATCCCCGTGCCTGCCTGGAGTCATTCTTCCAGCGCATCCAGGTGGCAGAAGCTGAGTACAAAAATAAATTCCAAGAGGAAATTGAATCCTTCAAGGAGCGCATTCGAAAGCGAGCTCAAGAAAAAGTACAGAAAGCAATCGAAGAGGCGGAAGAAGAGGAGCGAAAAGCTCGCTTGGGCCCCGGCGGTCTCGATCCGGTGGAGGTGTTTGAGTCGCTGCCGGAAGTGCTGCAGAAGTGCTTCGAGACGCGCGACATCGGTATGCTGCAGGAAGCGATTAGTCAAATGCCGGAGAAAGACGCTCGGTATCACTTGAAACGCTGCGTAGATTCGGGCATGTGGGTGCCGGATGGTAACACGGGCATGTTGGACGTTAAAGCTGAGACCGAAGCGACTGAGGATGGTGGAGAAAAATCGGAAGAAGCAAAGAGCGAAGATAAGAAAGATGCTGAATAGTGATCTTACTGATAGTACGGGTAGAAAGCTGTGTAGTCGTTGTGATGTGAAGCAAGAACCTTAAACACTAATCTACCTTCGGCAGAACAAGCTTTCAATGATGTTTGGGTTTATTTTTCGATTATAGTGAGACAGACGACCTCTTTACCTTACCTGGTGAAACTGAGCCGCCTCACCGCACTTCAAAAATAGTCCCAAATCACCTTCATCTATCAGGCTGCATACTCAATTGCAAATCTTCCGTTAAAACTATATGCTAAACCGACTATTCTTTTGTCCAAATGTCAGTGTAACCATTTTATATCTATATTCTACTATCGTATGTTAAATAAACACGTGTCCATAAAAATGCTGCGACGTGCCGCTTTTCTTTCCATTACCCGACTAAAAATGTCCGAACTAGAAAATTCCGAACTCGAGACAAATTTCAGAAAAAAAACTCCGTAAAACTACAGGAAACATTTACTTTCATTAATTCACTCTTCGGTACAACAAATGCGCTATACTTTATTGGCCATACGTGTTACAGAAGATGTCATATATTAGTAATGATTCCACTTTTGAAAAGCAAACAAAAATAATAACTGGAAAAATCCCCATTATAGTAATACCAAAACCCTTTCTACTTTCCAGCACTGCCACCCCAGCCGAACAGTCCCTTGACGAATCCGGACATTCCGGCAGCTTGCTTGCCGCCGGCACCCTTCTGTTCCACCTTGTCCTCCAACGAGGGAAACTCCACAAAGTTCAGCGCCAGATCGAAAAACAGCGGCTTGGCGGGAATCGGCTGCATCTCCGGCGTCAGCTTGAACACGTTCGGATTGCGGGAGTTGAGCGAGGCGTCCTCCTTGTAGAGCGAGAGGCGCTCGAAGAGGGGCTTGGAGGATTTGGTGGCCTTGCCGTAGAGAACCGATTCCTCGGCGGTGTCTTCCTCGAGGACGCTGTTGGCGTGCGCGGAGAATTTGCATCCCTCGATGGTCTGGATCAGTTGCTTCAGTTCGTTGCGGAGGTCGAAATCCTTGGAAATGGCTTTGGAGGCAATTGCTTCCGAGGCATACTTTGTGGACCGCTCGTACAAGGCCACGGCTTCGCGCCATCGCTTCAGCGCTACCAAGGTTATGGCAATGTAGTAACAGCGGAATGACTTAAAGGTGAGTGTCAAAGTTTCGATTTCCGACTGATAGGCCGAATCGGTTTCCATTCCTGGCAGCTGCTGCATTTCCGACACATTTTGGAGAATGATTTCATACAACCGTGACAAGTCCTGTGGCTTGGTCTTTTTGCATTCGATCTGGACCTTCTCCGGAGCGTTCGGGTCATCAAGACTCAGCTTTCCTTGAGCTACCATAAACAGGTTCCTCTCCAATGTCAACTTCAATCTGGTGTAAGACAAGTAAGTCAACAAGTACTGAGTGGCAGTCATTGTTCCGGACTCGCTGCTCGTTCTCAACTTGGGATCCTGCTTAATTTCATCTTTAATAGCCGAAATGGCATCCTTACAGTCCAAAAGAACATTCTCCAGCAGCTCAATCTTGCTCGGATAATCCTTCGCTTTCTCGATGCTCTTCTCCAAATCCTGAATGCTCAACAAGAACAAGCGGACCTTTTCCGGACGAACCGTAACCTTTCGGCCGCGCCATTCCGTAGTCTGGAACGCCTCCATGCTCTCGGTTTTCGTCTGCGCCACCAAAGTGCTCAAATTGTCCAGCATTCCCTGTCCACGCATCTCCAGCAAATCATTCATCGAGGCATTCTCCCCAACATTGTAGGCGCAGTAGCGCAGACTCGGCGTCAATTCGTCCACCTTAGCCTTGTAAACGACCTGCTCCTCCTCCGGAAGCGTCTGCGCCAAATTCTCGTAAATGATCTGCGCCTTCTTCAAATTCTCCGCAGCACTCTTCCACAGGGACAGCTCAAAATGCAACGAGCCATGGATCCAAGCCGAGTAGGCCTCCGCTTCCAACTTGGTCCTGGCATCGCAATATTCCGAGTTGCACAGTTCCTGCAGCTGCAGCGCATAGACCGTAGCCTTCCTCAGCTTGCCCACCAAATGGAACCGCTTTCTCGGTTCCGTATTAGACTCCTGCCTCAGCTGCATCGCATAAGCCCAGGCCCTTTCGGCCAACATTAGCGGAATATGGATCAACCTCTCGTCGGAATTCTCCTTCTCCAGGTTGGCCATCGTGACGTCCCTCTTCTTGTAGTGCCGCTTATCACCCTGGGGCAAATTCAATGTCTTCCTCAAACGCTTGACCCTTCGCGAGCAGTATCCACGATAGCGTTGAAAATCTCCGTGGCGGAGACCATGCTGCTGCTGCAAATCCTTGATCACCCGCAGAACTGTGGATGGAATCAACAAACACCCGTCGTCATCAGTCAAGAAAACCAAGAAGAAGAAATGCCACCCATCCACTTACTTTCGATCGTGAAAACCTTCGTCGGAACGTCTTCCTCCTCGTCGATTTCCATCTCCTTGGATGGATCGACGTTCTCCTTGTTCACGTCAGGTTTTTCCGATTTGGATTCGACCATTTTTCCGGTGCAGAAACACGATTTTCACTTGAGTGTTGGCAGTTTTAGCCCTTCTCCGTTGAATCGTTTGACAGATGGATGTCGTGTTGACGAAATTACGGAACGGATGGGAAATGAAACATGAGATAGTGTTGGTGACGAATCTGGATGCATTTTTATATGCCGCATCGGTCAAAATTCAATTGACCCACACTCAAAGAAAAATCTGTTGATCGATGCATATTTAAAACCAATGAGGTACACACTAAAAGATCAGCTCGGTATTTTCCCCATCTTTTTACTGAGTTCTCAACAGCAGATTTAACTCGGTACGCTCGGTTATCCCTTTTGATGAATACTCTGTAAATAAGTTAACGAGTTCTGCAAATGAACTGTCAAAAATTACAGATGAACGGTAAATATCGTTACTGATGAATGGTAAATGTTGGGTTCGGATATCTTTTTGCCACGCTCGAACACCTATTGATAGCAGCTTTTGGTGTAGCAGCTTCAATGCTGTAAAACATAATTTATTATCAAATTGTTAATACTATTTCTATGAACTTACATCTTAGTGTTGTTCGCGGCCTGCAAACGATCCTACTTCCAATCATTAACTGATTCTTTTTACCAATTCTCTTCTTTACTTTTCCACTCAGTGTTGCCAGTTTCACAGACCTAAATCTACCACAACAGTCTCCCCCCCGTGAAACTGGTAATTCTCATAGTTATTTGCTAAATCATCCATCCTATTGTAAACCAGTGTGTATGTCTCTATAAGGCCTGAAGAGACGATGTTTTGTTAGAGGGAATTTTGTGCATCCCTAGATTGGCTAGTCGGGCTCTGTAGTCTGTGTGACAAGTCAACGTACAGACTACTACCGCTCTTGAGATGTGGTATTCATTCGTGTGGAATCTGCCCAGAAATCAAGACGCGGTTGGAAAAGGCCGGAGCTCGGCTAGTTTGATCAATTAGTTTGGAGTAAATAGTGCGAATACTGTTTCACATTTCAGAAGTGGGATATTAGCACGTGAAGAAGGCTACGGTTCGCAATTGGTATAAATTATCGTAAGTTGGGAATATCATCCATTATTGGTGAGTATTATTGAACAGTAATCGCTTTAACTGAACATGAGAAAATTCTTGGTGACGTGTTCGCGACAATCGCGTTGTACCGTATATGTGCACATGTATGTGTGAGAGGATTACAGGCAACAGCAGAGCCTGTATTGATTTCCGGTGCACATACGAGGAAAACAACGCATGAACACAAGTAAAGTTTTTGTACCCATATTCCCAGTTATTTTGATCTTATATTGTTGACGAGTGTGCGTGTGTGAGTGGGCGCCCATGAATGTCAAAGAGTGTACATATTAGAATGTGATGTCGAGTTTGTGAATGAAGGTTGTGTGCGTGACTGGCGGGACGAGTTGCTGCAACTGCAGAAAAGGCCGCCATTGCTAAAGTTTTCCTGCCGTCGCACGGACGCCACGATAGACGCTCTGCGATTAAATAGAACATTTTGATCGTAAAAAGAACATTTACAGTGCTAGTGGAGCCAGAAAGAAATCTCCGTGCAAAATTCACTGTAAGTTCCAAAAATAAACAACCTAATGTGCACGTCCGAAAGAAATTTGTGTGTTAACTTTTTCAGCATTTTGTTGGTATTCCCAGCTACAGCTTCTTCGTTCAATTGATCCAAAACTCGCTTCTGGTTATTGGTAAGTGCTTTATCCGATCTAGTGGGGCATGAATGTATATTTCGACAACTTTCAACAGCAAACAGTCACTATGAATCGATTGCGTGTTGATTATGATCGTCGTCCGGGACGTGCCGCTAATGGAGACGATAATGATGCAGGTCTCGCGATGCGGTCGAATGAGGTGGAGGCCGTCATATCCGAATTTGATCCTGACACCAATCGCGGTCAGTCTGCCGAAGACTGGCTCAACGAAATTGACTCGATGGCCGAAATTTTCGGCTGGGACCAACGACGAACTCTATTGTACGCCTGCATGCGGCTCAAAGGCCCTGCAAAGTTTTGGTTTGATGGTTGCAAGCACGAGCTGCGCAACTGGCAGATTTTCCGAGAGAGATTGTTGGAAAATTTCCCGACCGTCGTCGACACCGCTGGAATTCACAAAAGACTTCTCAACCTGAAACGAAAAGCGGACCAATCGGTGGAATCATATTTCCACGAAACAGTGGCTCTGGGTCGAAAGATCAGACTGTCGGATGATTTGATCAAGCATTACCTGATTAAGGGCCTACCATATGCATCGACTCGAGCCGTTATGGCACAGGACCCTGCTGTAACCTTGCCGCAGTTCTTGAACGCGCTCATCCGGGTGGAGCGAGCGACGAAGGATATCGAGAAGCGAGATACTGAAGTTGCTGGGCGATATGGATCCAACAAAACTCCAGGACGGAAATCACTCGATGCCAGGAAGTCGATGGACACCAATCGAGCTGACGCTGCTGTACGCAACGCAACTCCAGCACGAGCGGAACCGCAGCCCGGTCCGTCGAAGACAACCCCATTAAACCAGAAACGCCAATGTTTCATCTGCCGGTCTGAAGAGCATCTAGCACGCAAGTGTCCGCAACGCAAGGATTTTCGTTCCGAGGTGGTATGCAACCGCGCCACCATGTAAATAAAGTGGTTTATTCAAAGATTGCTACTATTAAAGGCGTACAGGTCACTGCTTTCGTGGATTTAGGTAGTGAGAGAACTCTTTTGAAAGAACAAACTGCGAAAATGTTGGCGTTGGATATAGAAAACGAGAAGTCATTGCTGAAGGGATTCGCCGGTGGAGTATGCACAACAATTGGAGCAGTAACAGAAAAAATTGAAATGGACGGATACGTGAATAAGCTCAGGATTTTGGTAGTTCCCGATAGCGCGATGCAGTATGACTTGCTGGTGGGGGACGATTTCTTTGGTAGAGAAGGAGTGAGTGTAGTGAAGACCGCAGACGCGCTCGCCATCCAATGTGACAAGCCAGCAGTCCTGAGTGTAGAAGCATCGAGGAACCATATCACTACAGTGCCATTAAAAATCGACGATTTGAATGTTGGACCGTCTTCGGAAAACGCGAAAATGCAACTGGTGACCCTTGTGAATCGATATCGCTCCTGTTTCGCAGTAAACCTGAAGGAGATTGGTTATACGGATATTGAAACAATGCACATTTCGCTTAAAGAGGATAAGGTGGTTAGACATGTCCCTTACAGGGTGGCATACGGACAACGAAAATATTTGCAGGATGAAATAAAAGACCTGCTGGAGAATGACATTATAGAGGTTTCAACATCCGAGTATGCTAGCCCAGTAGTAATCGTACCAAAACGGACTGGTGGCCATCGAATGTGCGTGGATTACCGTATGCTCAACTCTGTCATCCAAAAGGAATATTTCCCCACCAACCTCGTTGAGGAAGAGATCAACAACTTGAGTGGTAAGCGTGTGTTCACTTTATTGGATATGATGAACGGCTATTTCCAAATCGGCGTTGCTGAAGATTCACGGAAATACACTGCCTTTGTTACGCCGGATGGACAATACCAATTCAAGCGTGTACCTTTTGGCCTTTCCAACTCTGTCAGCGTATTTTGTCGAACGATGAGCAAAATTATTGAACCGTTGAAAGAAGAGGGCATTTCATTTTACTTCGACGATGTACTGATTGCCACTGAGACGGAGCAGGAAAATTTGGATCTGCTGGAACGATTTCTCATCGAAGTGTCAAAGTCCGGGATGACGCTCAAGGTCGGTAAGTGTGAATTTTTCAAAACATCTTTGGAATACTTGGGCCATGTCGTCACGGAAGGATGCGTGTCACCTGGACAAAGCAAAACTGAGGCTGTAGATAAGTTTCCTGTCCCCGAAGATGCACGAGGTGTTAGGCAGTTTTTAGGCCTTACGGGATATTTCCGCCGTTTTGTACAAAATTACGGTCAAATAGCGGCTCCACTCACGAGGCTTACAGGAAAGGTTCCTTTTGTTTGGGGAAAAGCTGAACAGATTGCATTTGAAAGCCTTAAATTTGCCTTGACTAGACGACCAGTATTAGCTCTTTATGACCCTTCTCTCGAACACGAAGTTCACTGTGACGCAAGCAGTTTCGGGTTGGCAGGGATTCTCATACAAGTCAACGAGAGAAGTGAGGCTCAGCCCGTAATGTATTACAGCAGAGCTACGTCAGACCCAGAATCTCGATACCACAGCTACGAGTTGGAGGTTTTGGCAGTGGTTGAAAGTTTGAAAAAGTTTCGCTACTACTTGCTCAATAAGCACTTCACCGTTTATACCGACTGCCAGTCCTTGGCTTTAACGCGTGCCAAGAAGGAACTTAATCCTCGCATTGCTCGTTGGTGGCTGACTATTCAAGAGTTCTCCTTTGATTTGAAGTTCCGATCTGGTCGGCAAATGAATCATGTCGATAGTCTTAGCCGTAATGTAATACGTCGTGCTGGAGAAGTTGAACGCGTTATGGCAATAGCTGTCGATAGCTTCGATTGGGTAGCAGCACTGCAACTCCAAGATGGTAAAATCTGTAAGGTGAAAAAAATGCTTGAGGGATTATTAACGCCAGAAAAGGATATAATCAAGAGCTACAAAGAAGCTAACGGTCGCATTTTTCGTGTAACACCAAATGGCCTGAAATTCGTTGTTCCAACGAAGGTGCGTTTTCATGTCGTCAAGTCATTGCACGACGATATGGGGCATCCCGGAATAGATAAA
Organism: Aedes albopictus; assembly: GCF_035046485.1. Lineage (NCBI taxonomy): Eukaryota > Metazoa > Arthropoda > Insecta > Diptera > Culicidae > Aedes > Aedes albopictus. The sequence goes on from NC_085138.1 coordinate 9,238,697, forward strand.
ACAACCGAGTTAGTGAATCAGGACTTCTGGTTCGAGAATATGAACGCTTTCATCAGGCAGTATGTGAAATGTTGTATTGAGTGCGCAGCAAACAAGCGAGGACTCGACGAAACTCGGATTACAATACACACTCACCTAAAGCAGCCTATTCCTTTCTGGGTAATGCATGCTGACTACTGTGGTCCTTTTCCGAAAAGTAAGAGGCAGAACACGCAGGTTCTCGGTATCATCGATGCTTTCACAAGATTCATTATTTTGCGCCCTACGAAGACTTGCAGTACGTCTGGAGTAATTTCGGTTCTGAAGGAAATTTCACAGTACTTCGGAACCCCGAAGGTACTTGTGACCGACAGAGGAGCTGCTTTCATGGCGAAAACGTTTGCTGAATTTTGTGAGGAAAGGGATATTAAGCACTCACCAGTAGCAGCCAAAACACCAAGAGGAAACGGACAGATAGAAAGGTGCTTTCAGTACGTCACCAACGCGTTGAAATGTTTTTCCATGGATACGGACGAGCGTGATTGGGATTTGAATCTACCAGCTGTTCAGTGGGCCATGAACACAATGAAAAACCGAACTACTGGGGAGAGTCCGCAAGTTCTACTGTTCGGATACCGCCCGAGAAATGTATTGAGCAACAAACTCCTCAATGCATTACATGATGAAGCAGATCTTGTTGAAGAAAAGGAGCTTCTTCCGGAATTAAGACAAAAGGCTCTTGAGAGAATGACCCGCAACTCTGAACAACAAGCTGAACGTTATAACGCTACTCACAAGGCCCCCCAATCCTACAACGTAGGCGACTTGGTACTTTTGCGATACGAACCTCCAGCAGATGGTGGTTCTAGGAAGCTGATGCCACGATATCGTGGACCATACGTGATTGATAAGGTTCTAGATGCCGACCGGTACGTGGTCAAGGATACGCCAGCTACTCAAGTAACGCAAAAACCGTTCGAATCCGTATATGCAGCCGACAAGATTAAGTTGTGGGGCCAGCCCCCGGAAGACAATTTCCCTGATGTCGAGGAAGACGATGACGAAATCAACGAACATTGAATCAGGTATGTTCCGGCTAAAAAAAAAAACGAATAATATGATTGAAATGTAATCGTTTATTATTTTTTTTAGTTTACAGATTTGAAACAATTCTTGAGAACCTCCCGAACAATTGAATTGAATTAGACGTTTTGGAAGGATGTCAATAAATAAAATCGTTTCTGTGAAAGTAAATGTAATGTGTCTTTAATAATTCCATGCCTGCTTTGACTAGAAATTTATCGTGCCGTGTGAGAAATGTGATACTCGAGATTAAAAAGGTTTAATAATGATTATGGAACAGATTTCTTAGTAAATGTCATGCGTGGAAGAGAGTGGTTTCCAATGTTATCATTAAGTGGTTCAAACATTCTGCATACAACGACTCTTTAGTATCGGTTCTTTGAGAGTTATTAAAAAGTTGTTGACAAAAACTACTTAAGTAAACAGTAACGGTTCTTTGAGAGTTACTTATAAACGTTGCTTATAATGGTCATGCTATTTATGACCCAATAAAGTCAATTAGTAACGGTGCTTTGAGAGTTACTAAGTTTACAGATAACGGAGCATGATGAGTTGTCTGTTAGATATAAAATCCTTTAAGCTGATTAAGGCTTTAGTAGGGCCTATCTCCGGGGCGGAGATAAGCAGGATGGCCGAATGTAAACCAGTGTGTATGTCTCTATAAGGCCTGAAGAGACGATGTTTTGTTAGAGGGAATTTTGTGCATCCCTAGATTGGCTAGTCGGGCTCTGTAGTCTGTGTGACAAGTCAACGTACAGACTACTACCGCTCTTGAGATGTGGTATTCATTCGTGTGGAATCTGCCCAGAAATCAAGACGCGGTTGGAAAAGGCCGGAGCTCGGCTAGTTTGATCAATTAGTTTGGAGTAAATAGTGCGAATACTGTTTCACACTATTTAGGCCCTAATTAACAAAATTTTGAAAACCTTTTTTTTTTCAATTTAACCACTAACCAACTGTCTAAACATCACTGTTTCTGCACCACATGGATGAACCCTCGTAAAAATCCCACCGGGATCGTAAGCTACGAGCAGTATCGCTATTATTGTGTAATTCACACCGCTGTATTGTTTCAACCCGATATACATTTCAGGTCTGTGGTCAGTGCTGGAATACGATTTCGTTGATTGCAGAGCTTGAATGACATTGCTGATCGTACTGCGCTGGTCGGTGGAGCAATACCACCATCCGATACTATCTTTTTCGTCGTTTTCGTCTCCCTTGCTGTGAGCTCTTCCAACTGCGCGCGAAACGTACACGGTATCGGTCGTTCGGTTCAAAACATGTTTGGATTGTATTGTTGAGGTTGGCTTTTGAGTGAACACGGCTTCTGATGGGCAAGAAGTGCAGACAGAGAGTGGTTTGCTAGGACCAGTAGTAGTTATAATAGAACTGCAGATTGATTCCTCACTAACATTTTCGTCACTAAACTGCCTTTTAACTTCATCCCTTCGAATAGAAAACTCCAACCTGATTGCTGTAATGGCTTTTCGATGGGCCTCTTTAATTTCTGCTAAACCACGTTGATATTCATCTTCTATTCGTTGCTCCTCGTCTTCATAATATTTTCTCCACATCTCACCTTGCTTCTCCAGCAATTCCAGTCTACGTGCTGCCGACTCCATTGCAGCAAACTGTTCAGTAGGTGATTAAGATCATTGAAGTTTGTTGGGTTCGGATATCTTTTTGCCACGCTCGAACACCTATTGATAGCAGCTTTTGTGGAAGTAGGCGATGGTGACGCGTAGCAGCAAGCAACCCTAGCAACCTTAGCAACCCTATTTTGTTATCTGTTATCAATAAAGAGAAAACTTGTTCATTACTATTCTGAGAGCCAAACCGATTAGTTCATTTTATTAATGCTCTACGGCCAACCCCCCCCCAATAGGTTATGGGCCTATAGAAGTAGTTCACGAAGATTATTTTCAAGTAGTGGGAGTTCTTTACGATAATTGGATTTACCGGAAGAATTCGAAGAGGTCTACGCTGTAATTGGATTTACCGGAGGACCGCAACATGGACGGGAACAAGTTCGCCGTCGAGAAGCTGAGCAACAGCAATTTCGAAAGCTGGAAGTTCAACGTTCAAATGCTCCTGATTCGAGAAGAGTTATGGAAGTATGTAGAAGAAGATGTCCCGATTCCGCTAACTGATGCCTGGAAGAAAGGTGACCAGAAGACGCGGGCTACCATTGCTCTACTGGTCGGAACGACCCAGCGAAGATTGATCCAGAAATGTACAACCGCGAAGCAAACCTGGGAAGCTTTGGTCAATCACCATCAAAAATCAAGCATCACTTCAGTTCTGGCAATGCTGCGCCGGGTGATCAACATGCAGTACACGGAGGGCGACGACCTGGAACGACACCTGATGGAGATGGAAGACCTGTTCGAACGGATCGCAAACGCCGGGTACGAGTTGCCGCCCAAGATAACGATGCTGATGGTGTTACGAAGCATGCCGGAGTCCTACGACAATTTGGGAATCGCATTGGAGAATCGCCCCGACACCGAACTGACGATGGAACTGATTCGCGGAAAGTTAATCGATGAAGCCCTGAAGCGACGAGACAACGCTCGAGGTGAGTCATTGCTGAAAGTACAATCCGGATCGAAGCAGGTGGTGTGCCATCACTGCCACAAACCGGGACACAAGAAACAAGATTGCCGACAACTGAACCAGAAGAGAGAAGTGTTCCCTGCCAAGGATCGCAAACCGTTCAAACCAAAGGCTCGTGTTGTGAAGGAAGAAAGCAACAACGCTGAATTCGCTTTTGCAACCGAATCGAAGAAGACGTTCAGGCCCAACGGATGGATAGTCGATTCTGGTGCGTCAAGTCATATGTGTGGAAACGAAGATTTTTTCGATGAGATGACACCGCTTTCTGGAACAACCGTTACACTCGCAGATGGGAATGTTGCAGAAGTGAAGGCCAAAGGAAGCGGACGATTGTTTTGCGAAGCCAAGGATGGGATGCCGAAGAAAATAAACCTGTCGGAAGTTCTGCTGGTTCCGGAGTTGGAAACGAACCTGGTTTCTGTTAGCAAGCTGACCGAGAAAGGAGCTGAAGTCGTATTTGCCGGAAACAACTGTGAAATTTCGCACAACGGGATGCCTGCAGCTACAGCCGTGAAGTCTGGAGGATTGTACTACGTCAAGCTGATGAAACCTGAAACCGCAGCAGCAGTTCACACCAACGAATGTCTGCATCACTGGCACAGGAAATTGGGACACCGAGATCCAAACGCTATTCGTCAAATGATCAACAGCAAGCTTGCCACAGGAATACATATTGAAGATTGTCCGGTAGAAGAAACGTGCGAGTGCTGCCTGGAAGGAAAAATGGCTCGTTTACCCTTTCCCAAGGAGGCAACAGGATCATCTCGGAGCATTCTGGAGCTGGTTCACACGGATATTTGTGGTCCGATGAAGACACCCACACCTGGAGGATCAAGATACTTCATGACCATGATAGATGACAGATCAAGATTCACGGTGGTGTATTTTTTGCAACGGAAGTCAGAAGCGGTTGACAAGATAATTCAGTACGTCAGGATGGTAGAAACGCGTTTTTGGAAGGAAGCCTTCAATCATACGATCGGACCAGGGCGGTGAATACAAGTCCAAGGCACTCGGAAGATTCTACCGTGCAGAAGGGATTACTCCGCAATACACTGCTGCCTATTCCCCGCAGCAGAATGGAGTCGCCGAAAGGAAAAATCGCAGTCTCGTGGAAATGGCCAGATGTCTCCTAATTGATGCGAAGCTCGGATACCGATATTGGGCGGAAGCAGTAAACACAGCAGCTCATTTGCAGAACGTTCTTCCGTCAAGATCAGTTCAGAAAACGCCGTACGAACACTGGTATGGAACGGTTCCTGATTTGAAGCACTTGCAGATATTTGGAAGTTCAGCATATGTTCACGTTCCGGATCAAAAACGAACCAAGTTGGAGCCGAAAGCAGTCAAGATGATTTTCATCGGATACTCGGACCATCATAAGGCGTACAAGTTCATTGATCCTGATACCGACAAAGTTGTGATCAGCAGAGATGCTCGTTTTCTCAAAGAGGATGACCGTACGAAAGAGGCTACCAATCCTGAAGTTGTTGAATTTGAATGCGATCCAGAAACACCGGATGAAACACCAGATGAAATACCAACCCAAGTCGAATTCGAAGAGGACCTGTCGGAAGCGGAATCTACACTCGTTCAGGAGGAGGAGGAGCAGTCCGAGTCAGGCGATAGCAGCATCGAGTTTCTCAGCAGCACCGAAGAAGTTCCTGATTCACCACTGCCACGGCGATCGGAAAGAAGTACCAAAAGTAAACCACCCGCACGATACTTTGAGTCGCTGAACATCATCTACAAGCAGCAATCCGAGCCGCGAACGTATGAAGAGGCGGTAACTGGTCCTGAGAGCGAGATGTGGATAGCAGCTATCGAGGACGAACTCAAGTCTCAAAAGGAGAATCACACTTGGGATTTAGTGAAGCTTCCTGCCGGGAGAAAAGCAATTGGATGCAAATGGATATTTAAAAGGAAACTGGACGAACAAGGCAACGTGGTGCGGTATAAGGCAAGACTTGTAGCTCAAGGATTCACACAAAAGTTTGGAATTGACTACGATGAAGTTTTTGCACCGGTTGTCAAACCCGTTACCTTCAAGATTCTTGCTACAGTTGCTGCCCAAAGGAAGCTGTTATTGAAACACGCTGATGTCAAGACAGCCTACTTACACGGAGAACTTCAAGAAACTGTCTACATGAAACAACCTGCAGGAATAGCCTCAACCGACAAGAACGCAGTTTGCCACCTTCGCAAGAGTCTCTATGGTTTGAAGCAGGCTGCTCGAGTCTGGAACACCACGTTTGATGCTGCGTTGAAGAAGATGGGATTTACGCAATCGAAGAACGATTCCTGCCTCTATTACCGTGGGACAGGCGAGAACACCGTTTATTTGGCTGTTTACGTTGATGACATCGTTGTGGCCTGTCGGACTGAGGAGGAGTATTCCGGAATCATCAAAGGACTAAACAAACATTTCACTGTAACGTCATTGGGCAACATTCGCTATTTCCTTGGAGTTGAAGTGAAACGAACTGATGACCGTATTTCGTTGAATCAAGCCGGATACATCAAGAAGCTGCTGAGTCGTTTCGGAATGGAGGAAGCGAAGCCATCCAAGATTCCGTTGGATCCCGGATATTTGCAAACCAAGGAGGAGACGAGTGAGATGCTACCAAACAACACGCAGTATGCCAGCCTAGTCGGTGGTTTGCTTTATGTTTCTGTAAATACCCGACCCGACATAGCTGCTAGCGTTTCGATCCTGGGACGAAAAGTGAGTTGCCCATCCCAAGCTGACTGGGTAGAAGCGAAACGGGTTCTACGTTATTTGAAGCACACGTTGGACCATGAGCTGATACTGGGCATCAAATCAGATCCACTAACCGTATACGTTGACGCGGATTGGGCCGGAGACGCGAAAGACAGGAAATCGACATCTGGATATTTGCTGCAACTGAATGGCGGTTCAATATTCTGGAGTTCCAAGAAGCAAACATGTGTTTCACTGAGCAGCACGGAAGCTGAGTTCATAGCGCTTGCAGTATGCTGTCAGGAAGTCCAATGGATTTTGCGGATTCTGGAAGATTTCTCTGTGCCAGTCAACCTGCCCATTACAATTTTTGAAGATAATCAATCATGCATTAAGCAACTATCATCACCAAATGTAAGTCGCAGATCCAAACACGTCGAAACCAAGAACCATTATATTCGAGAGATGCAGGCCAACGGAGAAATTCAAGCGGTATACTGTTCAACCGAAGAAATGGTTGCCGACATGTTAACTAAGCCACTTCATGCGGTGAAGCTACGTAAGTTCCGAGAAGCAGCTGGAATATTACCATCGAGGAGGAGTGTGGAAGTAGGCGATGGTGACGCGTAGCAGCAAGCAACCCTAGCAACCTTAGCAACCCTATTTTGTTATCTGTTATCAATAAAGAGAAAACTTGTTCATTACTATTCTGAGAGCCAAACCGATTAGTTCATTTTATTAATGCTCTACGGCCAACCCCCCCCCCCCAATAGCTTTTGGTGTAGCAGCTTCAATGCTGTAAAACATAATTTATTATCAAATTGTTAATACTATTTCTATGAACTTACATCTTAGTGTTGTTCGCGGCCTGCAAACGATCCTACTTCCAATCATTAACTGATTCTTTTTACCAATTCTCTTCTTTACTTTTCCACTCAGTGTTGCCAGTTTCACAGACCTAAATCTACCACAACAGTAAATATTGATTACCGAGTGTACCGAGTTAAAACTGCTGTTGAAAACTCAGTAAAAAGATGAAAAAATTACAGAACTCAGCGAAAATTTTACTGAGCTGGAAAATCAGGATCTTAGTGTGTACAGATTACAGGTGGCGCAGATAAACATTGCGAACCACTTTGTCTCTTTTGTTCTACCGCTGATCTAATGCAACTCAATTAGTGACGTCATTAATTGAGTTGCATAAGAACAGCGGTAGAACGAAAAAGACAACTAGTGGTTCGCAATGTTTATCTGCGCCACCTGTATCTGTACCTCATTGGCATAAAACCTTGCCTGAATAGAAACATAATAATATACATTGAATCCCCGCATAAACGATAACCATAAGATGTGCTTAACCACCCATTCGGGATACAATTCGAACAGTATGCGGTATTGTTGAACCGTTTGTATTACGGTCCGTGTATGGTGTTGGTTTATTAGGGTCGTTCGTATTATAGAGTGGTTATTCGTGGAATAATAATGATACAAGTATTATATAATAGTTTTGCAATCAAATTATTAGAATTGAAAAAATGTGATTATTTAATACTTTGCAAGTATTATAACATATATGATAATGATACATGCTATGATACTGGAATAATTTTGAATAGTTCAATTTCCTCCAAATGTATTCTCCAAAATTAATGTTCGTATTTTTACTCTGAATTATGGGTGTTGATGCATGAGGAAAACATGCTAAAGATAGTGTGTGTAGCTTATAGCTTGTAATTTTAACGAAAATCAAGCACTATTTCTACGGCGGCTGCTCTCTCTCAGTAGGTGCGACCCGTCGATTGTATGTTGAATGATTTCAAGCAAACTGCTTTGCCTACCTTCAATAGTCAATTTCATTGTAACGACTCCGACTCGGACTCCGCATGCTAGGCCTGTGGTGGAATCCATAGAAGATTCTTTACTCGGTTCTGGTCGGTGTTCTCTCGAGAGTTCTTTCTTATACTTCTTCCAGACACCAGATTTTTTTCTTACAGCTCACATCAATGCACTTCAAGAACATCATTGTCTTCAAACCACCCGCGAGCACTAATTGAATATGGTCTATGCAGTACATACACCGCGCGAAGATTGGTGCAGCAACTCCGGCTATCACACAGTTTGAATCCCGATTTTCCGAAGCATGACAAAAAACAAGCGAAAAAATAAAGAACGATTCACTCAATAATACACATAGTTGACAGGTTCAGAGAAATCCCGCAGGTGTGTGCACTTTTTTCGGGTCAAAAGCAGATCTGTGAAATGTTTATTATTCACTGTATCATAAAGTTTATGATACAGTAATCATACCACTAATCTTTCCACAAAATTTTTGTTCGAGAAAGTGAGCATTTTTGAATGGTAACGATACTTAACAACCGATTCAGTCTATCATTGAAACTCTGTAAACGATAACTGCTATCATTAATACGATTCGTTGAATCGTCGGTTTATAATCCAGTTCATGATAACACGGATAATTAAAAAATGATATCCTGTACAATTTCTGTATCATACCGTTTTATTCGGGAACTAGCTTGATGGAGAGCTTGAACAGGAATGAAAAAAACTAGCTCCGTTGTTTATTTAAGAAAACTAAGGTTGCTAAGTTTCATGTCCGGGGAAATGTAACTATGTGGGCGAATAAAACACTTCACACCCGGACATTACGATAATAAAATCATGCACATTTATTTACAGACTATGTACACAATTTACACAACATTACAATTAATCACAACATATTAAAAGTAACACCGCGGAGAGCGCGCGCGGGCAACATCTGGCTGCTGCTGCAGATGATGGCGTTCTGCTGTTCTGCTGTATGTCCGGCCGTCGTCGTCTATCCATCGTTGTGATAGACACGAGCCGAGCCGATCATGGGGTACACAAAAGCTCGTTCACAACATCTCCTCCTTTTAAGATGACGAACATGGAATCAAGAAACACTTCTTCATGCGACGAAGAAAGTCTTGACCAAACAGGATGCATCCGGTTACTCTGTACACATTCGCAATCCAAACCGGGCTGATGCAGAAGGACGCTGGCTGTGTGGCATCCGACTTCTGCATGGCTGCTTGATCCGAATGGTGTTGACGGATAACGGGGAGCAAACGACTTCAGGAACGAATCGTGCTGCCCTTGGAGGACACGCCCAACAGTGTACCACTCCTGATGGACGTTGATTGCCAATTCCTTTGGTCAATGCTGAAGGGAATATCCATCCTCCGAATCGAACCGTGCTGCCATGGGAGGACGCTGACTGTGCGTTCGGACTCCCACTGGACTTACACTGGGTTGCCAAATTCGGTGATGGCGTTGGATGATGGGGATGAATGACCATCATTCGGAAGCAAACCCGTGCTCCTGCAGGAACATTAGCGTTGTCCGACTCCTGCCAGGTTTTGCTGTGCGACGATGATCACTAGCGTGCGCAGGGTTCTTGCTTAGGGGGGGGGGGGCGGTGCAATACAATGATGGTGCAATATACAATCATGGTGTTACACGCAATATGAATTCCCAAGAAAGGTTTTCAACATGATGTGGTGCTAACATCGCCAAGTACTTCATATTGGGATTCTGTAGAAGGCTCCGGATGGTGATGATTTCAAGGCAATGCGAAGCTTTATTTTAAAGTCATCGACAAAATTATTATTTATAAAAAATAATGTCGTTGTGAGAAAATTTCAATCTTGGACAATTAGTGATGCTAGAAGTGGAGAAGACTTCATAGATTGAGTCAGAGTTCCTAGATCAAAAATTTCGATCGGAATCCTTGTTGCAATCTATAGAGATTCCTCCAAAGATTCGTGCATGAATTCCTCCACGGATTCCTCCAGAAAATCCTAAAGGAATTTCTCCCGGGACTTTTTCAGGAATTCCGCGAGGAGTTCCTCCAGGGAACCCTCCATAGATTTCTCTAAGAATTTCTCCAGGATAGTTTCCAGGAATTCCACCATGGATTCATTATTGAATTTCTTCAGAAAATCCTCTTAAAACTATTTTAAAAATTTCTCCAAAAATTCTTTCAGGAATTCCTTCATATATTTCTCCTGAATTACCTCCAGGAATTCCTCCAGAGATTCCTCCTGAAATTTCTTTCAGGAAAAATCCTCAAGAATGTCTGCCAGAATTCTCCTAAAATTTCCTCAAGGAATTGCTACACGGATACCTTCAGAAAATCTTAAAGGATTTTATCACGGATGTCTCCAGAAAATTATCCAGAAAATTCTCAAGAAATTTCATAAGGAATTCATCAATGAATTTCTTCAGTTGTTTGTTTTGTTTTATCTGTATTAACGAAATTTTTAGCCCTAGGCTAGTTCATCTCGGGACCCACATTTTACCAAGGGGAATGACATATCTTTTTCTAACCGGAATATCCGCCTTTATCCGTCTCTAACCGTCGTTAACCGCGTCTAACTGTTGCTCACTTAGCAGCTCGCTTAGCAACGGTTAGCGACGGTTAGAAACGGATAAATGCGGATATTCCGGTTAGAAAAGGATATGTCATTACCCTTGCATTTTACTTCCCTTCCGAAGGAAGAACCCACATTTTGTGAGTATGTCGGGAGTGGGATTCGATCCCAGGACCTCGGCGTGATAGTCAAGTGTTCTAACCTAGGGGCAGGACAGATCTAACGAGAGCAAATCTGTGTACGAAGTGTTGCTCGGAATTCCTCACAGTTCCTCAGAATTTCTCCCATTTATGCCAAAGTGTGATCTGGCACCAATGTCAAACTGCAAAGTGTTGCTTGTGCTGAATTGAAATTGCAGTTTTGGGGATGTCTTTCAACAGATTTCGTCGATCATCGACAGAAAGAGTTACTCAGAAATTCTCAGAGTTGCTCTCGTTTGCACAGTGTCTTGCCCCTAGGTTCTAACCACCACACCAGGTCCGCTTCACAATTTCTTCAGAAAGTCCTTCAAAAATTCCTCCACAAATTCCTCCAGAAACTCTTTCAGACATTTCTCGCCAGAAATTACACCAGGAATTCCTCCAAAAAATCATCTAAGTATTAATCCAGAAAGTCCTAAAAGAATTTCTCACGGATGTCTCCAGAAAATTATCAATGAATTTCTTCAGGAATTACTCGAAATTCATCCAATAATTTCTTCAGAAAATCCTTCTAAAATTCCCCCAGAAATTCTTTTAGAACCTTTTGAGGAAGTACGCCAGAAATTCCTCCAGGACTCTCTTCAGAAAATCCTAAATGAATTTCTCACGGATGTTTTTTTTGTCTGTATTAACGAGATTTCATCTTGGGCTGGTTCATCTTGGGACCCACGCTTTACTTCCCTTTCGAAGGAAGAACCCACATTTCTCACGGATGTCTTCAGAAAATTATCCAGGAAATTCTCAAGAAATTTCTTCTGGAATTCCTCGAGGAATTCATCCATGAATTTCTTCAGAAATTTCTTCTGAAATTCCGCCACAAATTCTTTAAGAAATTTCTCGAGGAAGTACGCCAGAAATTCCTCCAGGGATTTCTCCAGAAAATCCTTAAGGAATCTTGCCAGAATTCGTCCAGAGAATCCTAAAGGAATGGCTCCCGGAACTCTTCCAGGTATTCCGCGAGGAATTCCTCCTGGAAATCCTCCACGGATTCCTCCAAGTATTTCTCCAGGAATTTTTTCAGTAATTTCTTCAGCAATTCCTCCAGGGATTCAATAATGAATTTCTTCAGCAATTCCTAAAAAAAATCCTTCAGATATTCCTTCTGGAATTCCTTCGTAAATTCCTCGACGAGTCCCTTCAGAATTTCTCCAAAAATTCCTCAAATAATTTCTTGAGGAATTCCTGCAGTGAATACTCCAAGAATTCTTTCTGAGATCCCTTCTGAAATTTATTCTAGGAAAAACCCACTAGGAATGTCTGCCAAAACTCCTCAAATATTTCCTCCAGGGATTCCTCTAGGAATTGCTCCATGGATTCCTCCATAAAATCATAAAAAAATTCTCAGGGAACTCTTCCAGAAAGTCCTCAAGAAATTCCTCCAAGGATTCCTCCAGGAAACTTATGAAATTTCTCCAGAAACTCTTCTAGGAATTCTACACGAAATTCTCAAGGATTTCTTCCAGGGAGTGCCGCACTAGGGGCAGGACAGATCTAACGAGAGCAAATCAGTGCTCGAGGTGTTGTTCAGATTTCCTCACAGTTCCTCAGAATTTCTCCCGTTTATGCCAAAGTGTGATCTGGCACCAATGTCAAACTGCAAAGTGTTGCGTGTGCTGAATGAAAATTGCAGTTTTAGGGATGTTTTTCAACAAATTTCGTCGATCATCTATAAAAAGAGTAACTCAGAATCTCTCAGAGTTGCTCTCGTTTGCACAGTGTCTTGCCCCTAGGTGCCGCAGGAATTCCTTCAGGACTCCTCCAGGAATTTCTACAGAGATTAGATGAATTAGATGCCTAGATGATATGATAAACGCTGAAATGGTGCTTGAAAAGCTTTGATGGTGCATGCAATTTCATGATGGTGCATATCAGAATGATGTACACTGAAGTTTTTTTTTACGACGGTAATGGTCCCGCGTAAAAAAAAACCGCGTAAAAAAAACCGCGTTATTTCAAGACCCGTCGTAAAAAAAAACCGCGTTATTTCAAGACCCGTCGTAAAAAAAAACCGCGTTATTTCAAAAAACGTCGTAAAAAAAGTCAAGTCACGTTAGATGTGGTGCTGACTATTTTACGCGTGTTTTTGAAAAAACGCGGATTTTTTTTACGACGGTTTTTGAAATAACGCGGTTTTTTTTTACGACGGGTCTTGAAATAACGCGGTTTTTTTTTTAGGACGGACCGCGTAAAAAAAACCGCGTAAAAAAAAACCGCGTAAAAAAAAAACTTCAGTGTATTTGATACCTAATTGATTAAAAGATTAAAAGACATTGCTTGAGATCAGCATTATGCGCGGATACCTAGATCATTGTGTGGACATCATGATGGTGCATTGACAGCTTTGAAAAAGGTGCATGATGTTAGTGTCCTGTATTAGTCGTCACCGTTATTCAGTGATACACGTTATTTTGTATGGTTAGGTGCACGACCTGCAAAAATAGTGCTAAGAATCCCGAGATGAACTAGCCTAGGGTTAAAAATCTCGTTAATACAGACAAAAAAAAAAGTGTTAAGAATTCAATGTGGTGCTGAAGTCACCATGGTTCACGTACATCGAATACAGTTTTGGTGCATGTTATTCAAATGTGGTGCTGACATCACTAATTAGTTAAAAGATGGTGCGTGAGATCAGCCTAGATGATTCTGAGATCATTATGGTTGTGCATGGGGTACTAAGAAATTGTATGTGTCAGTGGTGCATTACATAGTTGCCATCATGATTCAGTGATTCTCAACATTGCATGCCCCCCCCCCCCCTGTGCACGCTAGTGACGATGACGATGCCAATTCGTCCATCTTCCCTCCCGCGTAGGATCCGTTGAGTCGGTAGTGCGCTTTCACAACCGACTGCTAAAACCTCGTCGCCACTTTCATGTCCGGGGAAATGTAACTATGTGGCCGAATAAAACACTTCACACCCGGACATTACGATAATAAAAACATGCACATTTATTTACAGACTATGTACACAATTTACACAACATTACAATTAATCACAACATATTAAAAGTAACACCGCGGAGAGCGCGCGCGGGCAACATCTGGCTGCTTCTGCAGATGATGTCGTTCTGCTGTTCTGCTGTATTTTCGTCATCGTCGTCGGCGGCGGCGGCCGTCGTCGTCTATCCATCGTTGTGATAGACACGAGCCGAGCCGATCATGGGGTACACGAAAGCTCGTTCACAACACTAAGGAAACCTTCGGTTTACAAGGAGGCAGTCAGTACACTGCGATGCCGATTTACTCCAACATAGAACTAGATAACTCGTTTTGGAAAGTGCAGATAAAAATGGCTGATAAAACTTATCCTCCCGAATGAAAAATACAGTAGAAAAACCGAACGTTGTATTGTAACAGTACTATTTAAAATCATATCAGGCCAAACATGTCTAAAGGTCCTATCTGCAGAAGAGAGGCTCTCTTTGGTTTCCCTCTCTTTCGTTAATATCTCAGCTGTTTATTTGTATTATGATTGTCTCGTTGCATTGAACGATGGTCAAAACAATCGTCTTTTGATTTGTACTGCAAAAATAGTTGAAAAGTGTACCATTACATTGCAATAATTGAAAGCTTGGGGCAAGACACTGTGCTGGAGAGTACATTTTCCTTCACAGAGTTGCTCAGAATTCCTCCGGATTGCTCCCGTTTTTGCTTGGATGTTGCCTGATTCATCGCAAAATCAAAACAATATTGCCCGATATCTTGCCTTTCTTGCAGTTTTAGGGGTGTTTTCTAACAAATTTCATCGATCATTGGTGAAAAGTGTTAATCAGAATTTCTCAGAGTTACTCTTGTTTGTACAGTGTCTTGCCCCTAGATTGAAAGAGAAATTGAACAAAGAGAGCCTCTCAAATGCAGATAGGACTAATTGAAATGTTTGGCCTGATATTTTTACAATATAGATATTGCGATTTTTTTTTTCACTTAGACTTCAGTGCAATAAATTTCGTCGTTCTCCTATTTCGCTTTCGATTTCGCTGTCGCTCTCTGCTGCCGGTCTTTAGCAACTCGCCCGATATAATGACAGATTTCGCCGGCCATCTCAATGTTTACACATTTCTCTCATTGTTCTCGGTCCACCAGCTGATCATGTTTACACAACAAAATCAGCTGGACATCCGATGTTTACGTTCATCGTCATTGTTCGGCAACCACCAGCTGATCTTGTTGCCATAACAAACTGCACTGATTTCGCCTGAATCATGGGTCGAAAGCGAAAAGCTGTCGGAGATGACAGATTTGTACGATTTTCGGGCGATTTCAATTTCGTCACGAAAGTCTGACTATTCGTAAAAAATACAATACCACTGTAAAAATAAAAAATACAAAAACAATAAAATGTAATGTAGACACCATACAGTAAATTGTAAATAAGATTTTCACAATATACTATACGGGTTGTTAAGTATCGTAACAATATAAAAAAATATTTTTCTCCATATATATTTTTTTGCAAAACCACACATTATATTGTAAATGAATTGTTATGAATACTGCTTGGAATACTGATACGTGGGATACTTAACAACCTATACAATTCAATGTGAAATGCTCATTCCCAATTGATTCTATTGTTAGAAACGTTTGATTCTATTGTTTGTCAATTGTTATTTTAACATTGAATTCTATTGTGAAAGCATGGTTTTCAATGTTACTGCTACATTGGAATCCTTTATATGTTTGCGGGGGATGACACCGGAAGAAAGTAAAGAATGCGAGCGTTTATAACTATAAAACTTGATTTACTCTCTCGAATAAATACAGCGTGTTTTCCTCGAGTCGCGAACGATGACAATGTTGACGACAACAACTTTCTCTGTAGGGTGGCTCTTCAAACTAGGGTGCGTCCATTTGATACCCATATGTTTTTCTATTGTATTTTATTCGGGAAAGGCAGCGGAAGTAATAGAAAAAACCCGATTTAATCCACCTATGGTGCACAGAACCCTTCTTACACTTATTAAAATTATTGTTGTATTATTTGTATTTAACATATTTGTTTTGTGGAATTGACCAAAAGTTCTAGAAAATATTGTGGATTTGGCATCTAGTGGATTGGTTTCCAAAATAGCATCATGGACCATGGACTAAACTACCAGAAATGCCAGACACTTCTTAGAGTCTCGTATGGAATGTTTAAAAAATAGCTTACATATTCTGGAATTTTGTATCTTTTATTAACTGCTAAAAGATCTTGAATCGAATAACAAATGGGTAAGAAAATCAGCGAGATACACTTTGTCTAAATCAGTCAATTAAATTAGCTCCGAAGTACTTGGTATTCATGGTTATGGTGTAAAAACGACAAAAATGATATATCTACTAATTTAATCAGTTTTGGCATTAGCTAGTTATTTTGGCTGTCTGGTTCTTCAAAGCTTTCATTTAACATATTGTTAGTTTCCATAAAATTCCTGTGTATTTGTAATTTGTTATTTATAATTTTGTTGATAACAATAACCTGCTAGTATACACTTTGTATGGGGTCAGCATCATTTATTGAAAAATAATTTCCCATGGACTGGTCAAAAACAAATGCACGATAACAAGTGAATATAATAAAAAAAAACCCGATTTAATCCACCTATGGTGAACAGAACCCTTCTTACACTTATTAAAAATATTGTTGTATTATGCGTATTTAGCAAATTTATTTTGTGAGATTGACCAAAAGTTCTAGAAAATATTGTGGATTTGACAACTAGTGAATTGGTCCCCAAAATAGCATCAGACCATGGACTTACCAGAAATGCCAGACACCTCCTAGAATCTTATATGGAATGTTTAAAAAATAGCTTTCATATTCTGGAATATTGTATCTTTTGTTAACTGCCAAATAATCTTGAATCGATTAACAAATGGATAAGAAAATCAGCGAGATGCACTTTGTCTAATATCTCTTAATCAGTCGAATAAATTAGCTCCGAAGTACTTGGTATTCATGGTTATGGTGTAAAAAGGACAAAAATGACATATCTACTAAGTTAATTAGTTTTGGCATTAACTAGTTATTTTGGCTGTCCGGTTCTTGCATTTTTCCCACAATATATAAATTCAAAGCTTTATTTAACATATTGTTAGTTTTCATAAAATTCCTGTGTATTTGTAATTTGTTAATTATAAATTTGTTGAAAACAATAACCTGCTAGACTACACTTTGTATGAGATCAGCATTATTTATTGAAAAATAATTTCCCATAGACTGGTGAAAAACTAATGCAAGTTAACAAGTGAATATAATAATAAAAAGAATTTATTGAAATACTCTTCGTAAGATATCTCAGTAATCAAATGTCAAATCGAAATAGAATTTCAGGGCCTTATACAAGGTAATTGTAGCTTTCATTTGGTGCTTAGAGAACCCAAATCGGTTGACAGATGGCTGAGATATTTATTATGGTACCCTTGGTCCAAAATCTTTCAAAAAGTTAACCTGTATTACTCCCAAGTACTCTTTGAAAGATATCTCGGTAATCAAATGTCCAATCCTAATGAAATTGTATAGGGTTCTACTAGAATGTTGTAGCTTTCATTTGGTGCCAGGGTAACCGAAATCGGTTGACAGACGGCTAAGATATTTATTATTATACAATTGGTCAAAAATCTCAAAAAGTTTAGTTGTATAAATCCTAAGTACTCTTCGAAAGATATCTCTGTAACCAAATGTCCAATCGAAATAAAATTTCTGGGTGATCTACTAGGATGCTGTAGCTTTCATTTGGTGCCAAGAGAACTTAAATCGATTGACAAACGGCCGAAATATTTATTATGATACACTTGGTCAAAAATCTTAAAAAGTTTAGAAGTATGACTCATAAGTACTCTTCGAGAGATATCTCGGTAACCAAACGTCCAATCGAAAAAAAATTCAATAGCGTTCTACTAGGATGTAGTAGCTTTCATTTGCTTCCAAGAGAACTCAAATCGGTTGACAGACGGCTGAGAAACGTGCGTGACTTTTTTTTGTAACGCACATACACACACACACATACACACATACACACATACACACACACACACACACACACACACACACACACACACACACACACACACACACACACACACACACACACACACACACATACAGACATTTGCTCAGTTCGTCGAGCTGAGTTCATTGGTATATGAGACTCGGCCCTCCGGGCCTCGGATCGAAAGTCGGTTTTTCGAGCGATATTTATACCCTTCTTATGGGTGTAAGAAGGGTAAAAAGAATTTATTGAAATACTCTTCGTAAGATATCTCAGTAATCAAATGTCAAATCGAAATAAAATTTCAGGGCCTTATACAAGGATATTGTAGCTTTCATTTGGTGCTTAGAGAACCCTAATCGGTTGACAGACAGCTGAGATATTTATTATGGTGCCCTTGGTCAAAAATCTCTCAAAAAGTTAACCTTACTCCCAAGTACTCTTTGAAAGATATCTCGGTAACCAAATGTCCAATCCTGATAAAATTGTATAGGGTTCTACTAGAATGTTGTAGCTTTCATTTGGTGCCAGGATAACCGAAATCGGTTGACAGACGGCCAGAACATTTATTATGATACACTTGGTCAAAAATCTCAAAAGGTTTAGTTGTATAAATCCTAAGTACTCTTCGAAAGATATCTCTGTAACCAAATGTCCAATCAAAATAAAATTTCTGGGCGATCTACTAGGATGCTGTAGCTTTCATTTGGTGCCAAGAGAACCCAAATCGATCGACAAACGACCAAAATATTTATTATGATACACTTGGTCAAAAATCTTAAAAAGTTTAGATGTATGACTCATAAGTACTCTTCGAGAGATATCTCGGTAACCAAACGTCCAATCGAAAAAAAATTCAATAGCGTTCTACTAGGATGTAGTAGCTTTCATTTGCTTCCAAGAGAACTCAAATCGGTTGACAGACGGCTGAGAAACGTGCGTGACTTTTTTTTTGTAACGCACATACACACACACACACATACACACACACACACACATACAGACATTTGCTCAGTTCGTCGAGCTGAGTTCATTGGTATATGAGACTCGGCCCTCCGGGCCTCGGATCGAAAGTCGGTTTTTCGAGCGATATTTATACCCTTCTTATGGGTGTAAGAAGGGTAAAAAGAATTTATTGAAAAACTCTTCGTAAGATATCTCAGTAATCAAATGTCGAATCGAAATAAAATTTCGGTTTTTACAAGCATATTGTAGCTTTCATTTGGTGCTTAGAGAACCCAAATCGGTTGACAGGCGGCTGAGATATTTTTTATGGTACCCTTACCCTTGGTCAAACATCTCTCAAAAAGTTAACCTGTATTACTCCCAAGTACTCTTTGAAAGATATCTCGGTAACCAAATGTCCAATCCTAATGAAATTGTATAGGGTTCTACTAGAATGTTGTAGCTTTTATTTGGTGCCAGGATAACCGAAATCGGTTGACAGACGGCTAAGATATTTATTATGATACTTTTGGTCAAAAATCTCAAAAGGTTTAGTTGTATAAATCTGAAGTACTCTTCGAAAGATATCTCTGTAATCAAATGTCCAATCGAAATAAAATTTCTGGGCGATCTACTAGGATGCTGTAGCTTTCATTTGGTGCCAAGAGAACCCAAATCGATTGACAAACGGTCGAAATATTTATTATGATACACTTGGTCAAAAATCTTAAAAAGTTTAGAAGTATGACTCATAAGTACTCTTCGAGAGATATCTCGGTAACCAAACGTCCAATCGAAAAAAAATTCAATAGCGTTCTACTAGGATGTAGTAGCTTTCATTTGCTTCCAAGAGAACTCAAATCGGTTGACAGACGGCTGAGAAACGTGCGTGACTTTTTTTTGTAACGCACATACACACACACACACACATACACACATACACACATACACACACACACATACAGACATTTGCTCAGTTCGTCGAGCTGAGTTCATTGGTATATGAGACTCGGCCCTCCGGGCCTCGGATCGAAAGTCGGTTTTTCGAGCGATATTTATACCCTTCTTATGGGTGTAAGAAGGGTAAAAAGGCTTTTCCTACATACATTCCGTGATATTTTTGCTACTGTTTATTAAGCTCAAATATTACAAAGAGATAGTAGCTTTTATGTATTTGTTGCAATTGCATTTTCATGCAGAGCTCCTTGAGAAACCAAATATGATCATAAAAAATCTGTTGAATCTGTTGAAATGTATTATGATACATTTTATCAAAAATCTCTCAAAAGCGTAAATTTAATTACTCCTTAGTACTCGTGGAAAGATATCTCGGAAACAAAATGTCCAAACGGCATGAAATTTAATAGCATACTACTTGGATGCTGTAGCTTTCATTTGATGCTGAGAGAACTCAAATCGATTGCACACGGCTGATTCATTTATTATGAAGCATTTTGTCAAAGACCTCTTAAAAAGTTAAGTTGTATTACTCCAAAGTACTCTCCGAAAGATATCTCGGTTACAAAATGTCCAATCGGAATGAAATTCAAAAGCGTTCTTCTAAGGTGCAGTAGCTTTCGTTTCGGGCCTTAAGAACCCGAATCGGTTGATAGACGGCTGAGAAATTTATGGTGATACACTTTGTCAAAAATATCTAAAATAATTAAGTTGTACTACTCCCTAGCACTCTTTGAAAGATATCTCGGTAACCGAACGTCCAATCAAAAAAAAATCAATAGCGTTCTACTAGGATGTAGTAGCTTTCGTTTGGGGCCTTAAGAACCCAAATCGGTTGATAGACGGCTGAGAAATTTATGGTGATACACTTTGTCAAAAATATCTAAAATAATTAAGTTGTACTACTCCCTAGCACTCTTTGAAAGATATCTCGGTAACCGAACGTCCAATCAAAATAAAATTCAATAGCGTTCTACTAGGATGTAGTAGCTTTCGTTTGGGGCCTTAAGAACCCAAATCGGTTGATAGACGGCTGAGAAATTTATGGTGATACACTTTGTCAAAAATATCTAAAATAATTAAGTTGTACTACTCCCTAGCACTCTTTGAAAGATATCTCGGTAACCGAACGTCCAATCAAAATAAAATTCAATAGCGTTCTACTAGGATGTAGTAGCTTTCATTTGCTTCCAAGAGAACTCAAATCGGTCAACAGATGGCTGAGAACCGTGAGTGACATTTTTTTGTAACATACATACACACACACACATACACACACACACATACACACACACACGCACATACAGACATTTGCTCAATTCGTCGAGCTGAGTTGATTGGTATATGTGACTCGGCCCTGCGGGCCTCGGATCGAAAGTCGGTTTTCCAAGCGGTATTTATACCCTTCTTATGGGTGTAAGAAGGGTAAAAAGGCTTTTCCTACATACATTCCGTGATATTTTTGCTACTGTTTATTAAGCTCAAATATTACAAAGAGATAGTAGCTTTTATGTATTTGTTGCAATTGCATTTTCATGCAGAGCTCCTTGAGAAACCAAATATGATCATAAAAAATCTGTTGACAAACGTCTGAGAAATGTATTATGATACATTTTATCAAAAATCTCTCAAAAGCGTAAATTTCATTACTCCTTAGTACTCGTGGAAAGATATCTCGGAAACAAAATGTCCAAACGGCATGAAATTTAATGGCATACTACTTGGATGCTGTAGCTTTCATTTGATGCTGAGAGAACTCAAATCGATTGCACACGGCTGATTCATTTATTATGAAGCATTTTGTCAAAGACCTCTTAAAAAGTTAAGTTGTATTACTCCAAAGTACTCCCCGAAAGATATCTCGGTTACAAAATGTCCAATCGGAATGAAATTCAAAAGCGTTCTTCTAGGGTGCAGTAGCTTTCGTTTCGGGCCTTAAGAACCCGAATCGGTTGATAGACGGCTGAGAAATTTATGGTGATACACTTTGTCAAAAATATCTAAAATAATTAAGTTGTACTACTCCCTAGCACTCTTTGAAAGATATCTCGGTAACCGAACGTCCAATCAAAAAAAAAAATCAATAGCGTTCTACTAGGATGTAGTAGCTTTCGTTTGGGGCCTTAAGAACCCAAATCGGTTGATAGACGGCTGAGAAATTTATGGTGATACACTTTGTCAAAAATATCTAAAATAATTAAGTTGTACTACTCCCTAGCACTCTTTGAAAGATATCTCGGTAATCGAACGTCCAATCAAAATAAAATTCAATAGCGTTCTACTAGGATGTAGTAGCTTTCATTTGCTTCCAAGAGAACTCAAATCGGTCAACAGATGGCTGAGAACCGTGAGTGACATTTTTTTGTAACATACATACACACACACACACACATACACACACACACACATACACACACACGCACATACAGACATTTGCTCAATTCGTCGAGCTGAGTTGATTGGTATATGTGACTCGGCCCTGCGGGCCTCGGATCGAAAGTCGGTTTTCCAAGCGGTATTTATACCCTTCTTATGGGTGTAAGAAGGGTAAAAAGGCTTTTCCTACATACATTCCGTGATATTTTTGCTACTGTTTATTAAGCTCAAATATTACAAAGAGATAGTAGCTTTTATGTATTTGTTGCAATTGCATTTTCATGCAGAGCTCCTTGAGAAACCAAATATGATCATAAAAAATCTGTTGACAAACGTCTGAGAAATGTATTATGATACATTTTATCAAAAATCTCTCAAAAGCGTAAATTTCATTACTCCTTAGTACTCGTGGAAAGATATCTCGGAAACAAAATGTCCAAACGGCATGAAATTTAATGGCATACTACTTGGATGCTGTAGCTTTCATTTGATGCTGAGAGAACTCAAATCGATTGCACATGGCTGATTCATTTATTATGAAGCATTTTGTCAAAGACCTCTTAAAAAGTTAAGTTGTATTACTCCAAAGTACTCCCCGAAAGATATCTCGGTTACAAAATGTCCAATCGGAATGAAATTCAAAAGCGTTCTTCTAGGGTGCAGTAGCTTTCGTTTCGGGCCTTAAGAACCCGAATCGGTTGATAGACGGCTGAGAAATTTATGGTGATACACTTTGTCAAAAATATCTAAAATAATTAAGTTGTACTACTCCCTAGCACTCTTTGAAAGATATCTCGGTAACCGAACGTCCAATCAAAATAAAATTCAATAGCGTTCTACTAGGATGTAGTAGCTTTCATTTGCTTCCAAGAGAACTCAAATCGGTCAACAGATGGCTGAGAACCATGAGTGACATTTTTTTGTAACATACATACACACACACACATACACACACACACACATACACACACACGCACATACAGACATTTGCTCAATTCGTCGAGCTGAGTTGATTGGTATATGTGACTCGGCCCTGCGGGCCTCGGATCGAAAGTCGGTTTTCCAAGCGGTATTTATACCCTTCTTATGGGTGTAAGAAGGGTAAAAATGTCGCTATTGGGTTTTTAAATTAAGAAAAATTCAATGATTTTCTATTTTTAAACGAAAGAGCACCTTTTTCTGAGCCGCTATGATTTTTTTCAGATTTTTAGAACTTAATTTTGGTATCTAAAATCAATTTCAAAGAGATTTTTTGAAATCACCTTTTGACAGCTGGGCAACTGCTTGACAGCTCCGCTCAGTACAAAATGCGACGAGGGGTGATTCGACAAATCGCTCCCATACAAATTTCAAATTGATTTTTAAATAGGTTCCCGGGCACCAAAATAGATGAAAATTTGGATTTCGGCTCAGTTTTGCATGCAGATTCAGAATATGGAATTATCTCAACACCACTAAAGAAGCCAATTGGGTTCTGAACTGAAAACATAGTACGACGGATTCACTCGGTTTTCGATCAGTGTAATTTCATCAATATTTTGGTCGATTGGGCCAATGATTTACTTTCTTGCTGCGCATGTATGCGTGAAACAAAATGTGCATCCCTCGTGCACGCGTGCGAGTGCACGCTGGCTGCAGCCGAAACGTCAACTGAGTTGTCATTGTATTTTGCTTTGATCTTTTTCGTCGCGAAAATCTCGTCTGACACGCACGAACTTTCGATTCTGTCCGAAATCCGTGAATTTCGACAGGTAAGTTGGTGAAATTAATAGATTTGTGATGTTTATTACGTAGTTTGATAATAGTATTGCGAGGATTTGATGAAATTCACTTGAAAATTCAATCAGAAGAGTGGTAAACAATCGATCGTAGGGGAGCCCTCCGAAGTGAGGTTATAACGTTTTGCCCAGCTGGCTGGTACAGTGAAGTGAAATTTATTTTGCGTTCTCCTTTCTCTTCCGCAGAATGTCGCGAAACCGAGCAGCTGAGGAGACTGACAAGCAAACGCGTATCGCCATCGTCAGCTCCGACAAGTGTAAACCGAAACGATGCCGTCAGGAGTGCAAGAAGTCCTGTCCGGTGGTCCGGATGGGCAAGTTGTGTATCGAGGTGGCGATGGACTCGAAAATTGCGTCCCTCTCGGAGGAGCTTTGCATTGGGTGCGGTATTTGTGTGAAGGTAAGGATGACCTTCAAAGAGTTTCTTTACAGTATTTTACTCAAATTCATGCTATTTATTCATAAGACTTTCCCAAAGATGTTGTATTTCCAATCAATTTTAAGCTAATGCTTTGTTTATGATTTCAGAAATGCCCCTTCGAAGCAATCACCATCATCAACATCCCGAGTAACTTGGACAAGCACACGACCCACCGTTACTCGAAGAACTCGTTCAAGCTGCATCGCTTGCCGATTCCTCGCCCGGGAGAAGTGCTGGGGTTGGTCGGTCAGAACGGTATCGGCAAATCTACCGCGCTGAAGATCTTGGCCGGCAAGTTGAAGCCCAATCTGGGACGTTACTCCGACCCTCCGGATTGGAGCGAGATCCTGGCTCACTTCCGTGGCAACGAATTGCAGAACTATTTTACCAAGATTCTTGAGGACAGTCTACGAGCGTTGATCAAGCCCCAGTACGTGGACCAGATCCCAAAGGCCGTCAAGGGCACAGTGGCAGCTTTGTTGGACAAAAAGGACGAACGGAACAATCAGAAGGAAATTTGCGCTATGTTGGATCTGACCAACATTCGGGATCGCGAGATTCAGGCATTGTCCGGTGGAGAACTGCAGCGTTTTGCCTGCGCCATGGTTTGCATCCAGGATGGCGACATTTTCATGTTCGATGAGCCGTCCTCGTACTTGGATGTGAAGCAACGTTTGAACTGTGCGTTGACCATTCGGTCGCTGATCCACCCGGACAAGTTCATCATCGTGGTAGAGCACGATCTGTCGGTTCTGGACTATCTGTCCGATTTCATCTGCTGTCTGTACGGAGTTCCAGGATGTTACGGTGTAGTTACTATGCCTTTCTCCGTTCGCGAAGGCATCAACATTTTCCTAGACGGTTACGTTCACACTGAAAACATGCGTTTCCGAACGGAATCGCTGACCTTCAAGGTCTCGGAATCGGCCTCGGAAGAGGAAATCAAACGAACTTGCCACTACGTTTACCCATCGATGAAGAAGAAGCTCGGAGGCTTCACTCTTACCGTCAACGATGGCCAGTTCAGCGATTCAGAAATCATCGTCCTCCTGGGTGAGAACGGAACCGGCAAGACCACCTTCATTCGAATGCTCGCTGGTAATCTGGAACCGGATGAGGAGTCCGAAAAGCTACCTTGTTTGAACATTTCCTATAAGCCGCAGAAGATCTCACCCAAGAGCCAGGGAACGGTTCGTTGGTTGCTGCACGAGAAAATCCGGGACGCCTACGTCCATCCGCAGTTCATCGCCGACGTCATGAAACCAATGAAGATCGAGGAAATCATGGACCAGGAGGTGCAGAACTTGTCTGGAGGTGAATTGCAACGTGTGGCTCTGGTTCTGTGCTTGGGTAAACCTGCCGACGTGTATCTGATCGATGAACCTTCGGCCTACCTGGACTCCGAGCAACGTCTTATCGCCGCTAAGGTGATCAAGAGGTAAGTGTTCTATAGCACAAGGAGAGATCCCTGGGCTGGTTGCGCCCTCATTGTCTTAACACATTGGGAAAAACTGACTAAATGTTGAAACCCCTCTCTCATTTCTCTCCACACAGATATATCCTCCACGCCAAGAAGACCGGCTTCGTGGTGGAGCACGATTTCATCATGGCAACCTATCTGGCCGACCGGGTCATCGTGTTCGAGGGTAAACCGTCCGTGGACACCACCGCGCACACGCCCCAGTCGCTGCTGAACGGAATGAACCGCTTCCTGGAACTGCTGGAGATCACATTCCGACGGGACCCGAACAACTTCCGGCCCCGCATCAACAAGACGAACTCGGTTAAGGTATGTACGGTTGGGTGGAATGGTTTCGTTGTTGGGATCGTAATTAAAATTGTAACTTCTGTCGAAATTTCACAGGACACGGAACAGAAGCGCGCCGGCCAATACTTCTTCTACGAAGAGTCCTAAATCGGTCGCGAGCGCCCACAGCAACCCATCATCTGGTATTAGTCTGAATCAGAAGAACCTGTCTCGTTTTACACCGTGGAAGAAAAATTGTATTCATTTTTTAACAATCCTACAATCAGCAATCGTGCTTGTATTCTTTTTTTGATGGAATAAACAGAGAGGAGAAAATGTTGCCTCTGTATCGACACGTTGGAAGGATGGACTGAATTTGGTACGTGGTGGTAAAACATCGGGCCCTTTTTACCACGGAATGACAAGAAACATTCGGTTCAATTAACGGGAAACATGTTCTTAATATTACGCATCAAGTGAGTCATGCTCTTGAAAAAAAAGTTAGGGAAAATAGTGTTTTACTAATGATAAAAAGTGGAGTTCATTATAATTATTGTTTATGCTTCTTATTATTTGTACAATAAATTAAGTAAAAACACAAACCTATACGTTGAACTTTCTTCACGTGCTTAGATGGCCTTGGCGTATGCGAGTTTCAGAAGGCATCTAAAACTGCCTCTTGGGTAGCATTAAGAACAAACGGAATTTATGATTGCTATAAAAATAGAACCAGAACTGGAACACTGCTAGAAATGTTATTCGCAGCCGCTGAATGCCAGAACAAACGCTGTCTGAGCCGCACCTCCTAGGCGAATAGACGCTCAGGACGTTCCTCCTCAATCTAGCTGAAGTCAGAAGGACAACAGTTTCCAGGCCGCACTACCAGCTAATCACGCAACTCTTAACTAGCGGTCTTGGTCGTCGATTGACCCGTGGAAGCAGGAGGTAGGAACTTGTGAGGACCAGAGCTATGTTGGACGCTCCCCCTATCGACTTGCCGTTTTGCAGCCCAACGCTCTACCGTTTCCTCTAAATCAGCACAATCCGGACTTTCGGGAGATTGATTAATTTAACTTTATAGAGACTTTCAGTCCTTGGCTGGACTTTCGGGAGAACCCACACTGCCGTTCTACGTCTTATGTCCCATTAGACTGAAGAACCCGATTATTCCCGAAGAACTTTGTTGAAGATGACACGTTTCTATTTCTATCTATGCACTCTGGATCCCGAGATAGCGGAGTTTGAAGCTTTACTTGACAACTAGCGCCACCTAGCAGCGAAATCACCAACTAATTGTTGAGTCACCAAATTGTTCTTGACCTACTGAACAACTTTGCCGAAGACAGCATTGTCCCAAATAAAGTAGATCTTGAGATATCGCATGTGATAACTTATGAGTGTTACTACTGGCGAGTGTTCAGTTCATAGCAATCACTTTTACATAGCGCATCTATCCAGCGCACTTTGCCCGACGAACGGTTTAGGAGAAATATCGATTTTCGCGTGTCAAAAATTCCGATTTTCAACTGCACGAACAATAGTGCTGAGCTGGGGAGCCAGAAAGTGAAATTAGAAGTGATTTAAGAAAAAGGTGTGTCGCACTCGTGGTAGCAAATAGTAATGTGCAGGCTGCATTTTTGCACAAAGTGGAGAAATTATTGCAAATCTTCGAAAGGAATACTTCACGAAGTGCATGGAAATCAATAATCTATCAGGGAGTAGCAATCACAGAGTATTTTGTGCAGGTAAGACAGCATAATTCAAAGTTTTTTTTTCTTGATCCTGCGTTGCCGGCAATTACTGGATACGGGAAGAGAGACATAGGGAACGGGTGGCTGCCATACCAGCTGCCATTTTGCCACTCCAGCAACTATGAACCAACCTTAAGAAGCTGTTATTCTACTAGCTCTGTTACTTGTGAGTAGTAAAATAGAGGGATGCTCATCTTGCCTCGGGGTGCCATCTTGCACCGTCCTATCCTTAATCATTGGCAAATCTGGAACTGGGCGGCGCTAGTGTGCATACAATACAAACTGCATGCAAAAGTATAAACGTATATGTGTGTATCTCAATAACGTGATAATTTAAGTAGGTGGTGTCTTCGACAGAGTTGTTGCCTGGGCCACGGGCTATCCAGTGACGAACCCAATACAGTCTAGACTCTTACTACACGGATGCCGTCTACACGGTCATCTATTGCACGGATTCCTGTTACACGGCAATCCGTGTTGTTATTGTAGGAATCCTAGAGCTTATGGGATTTCGCCTAATTGGCTTCTTTAGCGGTGTTGAGATAATTCCATATTCAGAATCTGCATGCAAAACTGAGCCGAAATCCAAATTTTCATGAATTTTGGTGCCCCGGAACCTATTTAAAAATCAATTTGAAGTTTGTATGGGAGCGATTTGACGAATTACCCCTCGTCGCATTTTGTACTGGGCGGAGCTGTCAAGCAGTTGGCCAGCTGTCAAAAGGTGATTTCGAAAAATCTTTTCGAAAGCGATTTTAGGTACCAAAATGAAGTTCTAAAAATCTGAAAAAAATCATGGTGGTTCAGAAAAAAGTACTCTTTCGTATAAAATCAATAAATTAATACATTTTTCTTAATTTAAAAACCCAATTGGGGGTGTGAGCGAATATCTCAGGCATAACCTAACTAACAATCGCATATACCAGGAACCGGCATATTATCGAACTTGAATGAACCTAAAATCTTCTCTCACAGAGTTTCAGTTTATGGTTTAACCTTTCAGAAAAGCCTTGGTTCAAAATATTCTATCGGTGAAAAATGAAATAAATCATATTTGAAGATTTTCTATCGAATTGTAGTACATTAGAGCATTTTTTTTGATGATCAATTTAGCTTTGACCAAATCTTTAGTGTATGATGGCCATAAAATTTGTGAGAAACATCTTACAATAGTATACTTTATTATTTACTTGCTACTTTTGAACTCGAATTCATCCCGGTCATCAATGCCTTATGGAGAATTAATATCCACTCACCGAGAAAATTTTCTACTCAATGACTGAGTTGGCCTTACTCAGAAATCCAAAAATCCTTTGTTTTCTTACTCAGTTTCGGCTAAAAGTGGGACAACCCATTGGCAATGGGTTGTCCCACTTTTAACGAAAACTGAGTAAGAAAACAAAAGATTTTTGGATTTCTGAGTAAGGCCAACTCAGCCACTGAGTAGAATTTTTTCTCTGTGCTGTACCGGTTATGGGTCAGACACCTTTTATCATCCGTTAAACCCTACCCAACTACAAATAATTCAATACCGTTTTCGAAACCAAATATAATCCCTATATCTTCTTCCCTTGTATTATGTTCATATTTCGTTTTGCGGTAGCCGTGTGAAGTGACCAGCCCATGAAAGTCTGCCGTGTATTAAGCTCATCAATTGTGTTAGTGAATTGCAGTTGAACAACATTACACGACTCAAGATGTGGTAGTCCTTGAATAATTATCTAGTCTCTGTGAAAGATCACTAGTTCAGATCATGTAAAGAATATGACAAGATAAGTTTAAATAAAAATAATACTGGAGTTCGATTTGAATAGGTCGTATGTGCTTTTGTCGATTAAAAATTCGATCAGTTGGATTCGCTTATTATAGCGAAAACCGTTGAAATTGAGCAAAGTTGATACATACAGCAGAATCCTCACAAAACAGGCTTTCTGTTCCATCATTAAAAGTTTGACAAATATCTGCCATATTGCTACAATGACTAAAATAAACTGATCGAATTTTATATCGACAAAAGCACATACGACCTATTCAAATCGAGCTCCAGAATAGTTTTTCATGCAATCATAATAATTTTCAATAAAAAGGGACTTAACAGTTTGAAAATCCCATACCGAACATACTTGAATAATGACAATTTTGCAATTCAAAAAATATTTAATAAAATAATCACATTGCAGTTTTAGCATATGTTTGCAATGCATTATATTCAAACTCATCGTAATTTAGTAAATATTCGTGGATATATTTAAGCTTTCTTGATGTCTACACCATTTTTGAATAAAATTGATAAAATAATACTTACTGTTAAACTGTAAATATGCATGTTAGTTCAGTGTGGTTGTATGTATTCTGCAGGCCAGAATATGTGAAATATATGCTTTTGTAGCTTTAGAGGGTCAAAAATGCCTTCGAAACGTATATTCGAAACTTGAAAGTTATCTAAATCGGTTATCACATAACGGTTGTTATCGAGCACCTTCTTCACCACATATGGTCCCCGAAACTTCGGCTTTAGCTTGTTTCTTTCACCTGCTGTATTCATCCTCCGTAACATTACCAGATCTCCTTCCTTATACTGGGTATTTCTCTTACAATGGCTATCGTGTACGCGTTTGTTATATAGATGCTGTTTACGCATATTCTGAATCGCCTCTTCCCTCAAACCATCGAGATCCCTACTGCTGTGGTCGTCCTGATCTTGTAAATATTGGGTTAGGTCATACTCGATGCGTCTCCTTTGATTAACCCCAAACAAAAGAGTTGAGGCCGTCTTGCCAGTGGACCGATTCACCGTGTTGTTCAACAAAAATTCCGCATTGCACATCATAACCCAAATATTCCAGACGCGTTTTGAAGAACTGGCACTTCCCGAATTGTAGCACCAAATGATTGTCTGCTAGTGTCTCGAGCACTTCTTCCAAGGTCTGGAAATGCTCACTTAATGTGTCTGATGCAATAAGCATGTCGTCAATAAAGACTATAACCCTTTCCTCTTTGATGAACGGCTCCAATACCTTCGAAATGTACTTCACAAAAATCGCAGGGGAATTAGCATAACCAAAAGGCAAACGGTTGAATTCATACTGTCCGCTATCAGTCACAAACGACGTGTACTTTCTCGATTGTTCGGTTAAACTCACATGATAGAACCCGTTTTTCAGGTCCAATGAAGTAAAGTACCTTTTCCCCTGAAGCTTCGCTACTTGATCCTCAATAACCGGCATAGGGAAATGGTTCCGTTCCACGATTTTATTCAAAGGCTTATAGTTCACACACATTCGAAAAGTATTGTTCCTTTTCCTTGTCAGAACCACCCGGGACGTATAAGGAGAATCACTTTCACGAATTATGCCTTGCTGTAACAAATCAGAGATAATCTTGTCCAGTTCCTTCCTCTCAAACACACTAAGACGCTGTGGAGAAGCAGAATAGATCTTGTCCTCTTTCAACCGAATTTCCGCATCAAACGACACCAAAGGCTTATCGGGTCTTGCACGTTTCAAATAACTCCGCTCCACTAGACTTTCCAATTGAACACGGCAAGACAACGTTTCTTTATCATCCCCCACGTCTAAGTCTATACCCAACGCAGAACTCTCGACCGACATACACTTCTCGTCAATGTTACCCAGCATGAACCACTCATATTCTGTCGAACGAACCATTTTGTCTGGTATGAGGTGCAACCGTGTAATGCGATTATCTATCAAAAAGCTTCGTCCCAAAATAACATCAACTTGCATGGTATCATTACATACAACCAGAAAGCGCACTTGGAACTTTCTACCCGTCACAAACAGCGGTGCGTCAAATTGGCCTAAGATTTTTACTTTTGAGCCGTTTACCCCCACAACCTCCTCATTGTTTACATTAAGTAGCAAACCCATGGGTAGCAAGTTCAATTTAATTAAATTTGTATAGCTACCTGTGTCGAACAAGGCCATCGCTCTGAAACGTTCGCCCGCTGCCTCGATTTCAATTTCCTGCTGAGAAGCCTGGTTCACCGTGATGTGGTCGTCAGGTCCGACTGCTTCGAATAAGGCATTGGTAGCCGATCGCTTCCCTCCGTCGAACTTGTTGATGACAACTGGTTGCTGTGTTGGCTGCTGCGAAGCTGTAGAACGATCCATACAAACGTCGGCTGCGTGACCCACACGAAGACATTTCTTGCATCTTTCTTTGCGCTGCGGCTTTGGACAGTCCAACGAGCGATGCCCAGGCTCACGACAGTTGTAACAAACCACACCTGTAGCCGGCGATGGAGCCGCCCGAGGGCCCGCCGAAGTTACCGCCGCATTTACTTTCGGTTGTCGGAAGGCGTTAGATGGAAGCATCTCCATGTTCGAGGCAATCCACTTTATGTGCCGCAGTAGCTCTAGCGTAGAGGTATACTGATTCGTCAGCAAGCTGCAGTACACTTTATCGTAGCGCAATCCTTTGATTATGTATTTGATGGTGGCTGACACACTGAAATCGCCCTTCTGTGCGATTGCATCCACACGGTACACATACGCTTCATAGGATTCTCCTTTCTCAATTTTTACTGCTTCCAGCTCACGATGAATATCAGCCTCGTCATACGTTTCCGGAAAAGCAACAATAATGCGATCCTTGAACTGCCGCCAATTGAAAATCCACTCCTCATGTCGTCTGTACCAATTTGCTGCCGCACCGGCCAGTCGTGTTGATGCGTACAACAGACACATTTGTTCCGACCAACCATATATCGCCCGGAAGTGGTCGATCCGCCGCAGCCACTTACCAACGCCGTCTCCTTCTGCATATTCCGGAATAAGTCGTCCCACGTCATACGGATGCAAGTTCACAATTTGCATTTCGTTTCGAGAAGTCCCACCGCTCACCGTCTGCGTCGGGAGCTGGCTACCGCTATCCGTTTCGTCGTTCTCTTTTTCCTGCACGTTTTCCGTCGGCTCGTTCTCGGCGTCGAAAAATGGCGGATCGGTTTGCTTTTCGGCCATTTCTTCCTTCGTCTTCGCTGCCATTCGTCTCGTCAATGGCATCGTCGCGAAAATCGTCGAATACCGAAAAACTCGAATTCACTGTTCCGGAGAGCACTTTCGGGACACCGGGATCCCACTTCTGAAGTTGAGGGCTCTTTTTCCGGTGACAAAAATAAAAAAAACGTCGACTGTTTTCAGGTGACAACTTTTATTACCACACCGTGGCGCCACTTAACTCGAACTAAACTTTCTGCTCTCGTTTTGGAGGGAAGTACAATAACCAAGGGGTTTTACAATTGTATAGAACATGTTTCGTTAAAATTCAAGGGGCTATTCAATGTTGTTTCACTAACGCTTACAATTCTATTCTTAAAAAGTGGTTTGGAGTGCCCGCCTGGCATACACGCACCAATGTGTGAACCTTCTGCCAAGCCAACCATATCCCATCAACACTCCAACATTCGCATGAATTTGAGTAGAGGCAGAGGTATTGCTAATTTAGAGAAAACGGTAGTACGAAAAGCTACCGCAGCTGTCAGATTACTGATTTTCACTGGGGTATTATCGATCTACCCTAGCGGTACCTAGGGTAGCCTTGGATACGACGCCGATGATCATTATTTGTTGTTTTCAATGCAATTAACTTTGCAAATTGCAATTATACTTTGATTTGGCCTACAGAGTGTAACATCCATTAAAAGTTGCTGTGGAGGCATTCTTTAGTGGTAAATAAAGAAGACGACTGAGGACGTTTGTGGTCAAACATAAACTGAATCTTTATTTCGTTTTCCTTTACATTGTGCGTAACTCTCTAATCGCATGAGAACCCTCTCAGAGGGTTCGCCGATTTTACCGAACACAACAACTCCTTCCTGCTTAAGTTGATTTTTACAAAAATCTATAGATACCGATCAACTAAAGTATTTCAGAAAATTCATAGCAAAAATATCCGTTTAAGGACAAGGTATTTGGAGTACATTGCTCAAAATTTCTAGAGCACCGTTTTTTAGAACCGTTGAACGGATTTGGATTAAAATGCATCACACTGTTGACAACCACTGAACAATTAGCGTGATGCATTTTCATCCAAATCCGTTCAGCGGTTCTAAAAAACGGTGCTCTAGAAATTTTGAGCTATGTACTCCAAATACCTTGTCCTTAAGTGAAAATCGAAATTTCAATCTTTAATCGAAAATCGTTAATTCGAACCTAACTGAAAGTATCATATTAAAATACAACATAAAATTAGCCAAAAACTATTATTCACATCCTGTCACTATGAATAAAAAATAAATTTAAAAAATCACTGCGCATCATTGATATTTTTTTTTAATGCACTAAAGTTTGCAGGCGTTTATCGCAAAAAAAAATGTACGCAAAGAACACAATTTCACTGGCACAGTTAACCATCTTTCACTACAAAAAATCACGCCAAAAGCTATAAAATGCTGGGGTCGTGATAAAAATAAAGCGGAGAAAAAGATTTAAAAAATCCACTAGGGTAGAAGCTTCAGTTTTGGCCAGCCCGGAGTTTTGGCCATAGTGCGGTATTCAGCCTGTTACGATCTAAATCGGCATAAATTTATTTTTTACTTAGTAGATTCTAATATAATATGATGATTACAGCTGTGAAAACCATACATTTTGATTAAAAAATGGAAGAAAAAAAATATGTTTTCTTAAAAAATTAGCTCCCATATATCTATTTTGGCCAGGGTGCTTCTAATTTGGCCACTCCCATAAGAAAAACACGCGATTGGCCAAAATAGAAACCAAAGCTGAGAATATGGCCAAAACTGCGGCAATGCTTCTATTTTGGCCAGCGCCACTTTTAATACGAAAATCATGTATTAACTTGATTTCTGCATTTTTCTAATGAAATATAGATTGAAACCTTTCATTTAACACATTGGTAGTTTTCATTGGATTATTGGTTATTTTTATAAAAATGATTTCCCTTAGACTGGCCAAAACCGGTGCCCGCACCCTACCTCGCACTTTAAACTCAGTTACTATCGAAAAGGGAAAAAATTCGCGCCATTACAACAGAACAAAACAAAACGGTGAGAAGCAGGCAAAAGAAAAATGCATTTACACAAAAAGAATCACTAGCGATTCAAAATGGCCTGTTCTTAAATGTGTTCTACTTGATTATCTTAGCAAATCAAAGTGAAAATTGTATATTTTAGCAGCGTAAATACAAATGTGTCAGGGCAAAATAAACTGTCGATTTGAATCAACCTCCTGACCGCCTAAAAATATTGTAAAAACACACACACAAAAGGATGCCACCGTGCAAAGTACGTTATACCGTACACCTTATGACAAAAATTAGCAAACACCATAATACAAAAAATTACAGGAAAAATATGGGCACAAAATTGAAAAAAAAAACACTACGCAAACTAGCACTCATTTCTTAAATGAAAAAGTTTCACTAAACATAGGCTATTGTGTTTGAAAAATATGCCACAGCACAATGGTTTGGAAAAAAAAACTCAAACACAAATTCTCGCCACACAAAGTAAAACAAAAGCACAAAATTGTTCTTCACACTAGTTGCACAAAATAAAGCACGCTATCCAAACGAATAAAAAATAAAAACTTGGTGGCCAAGCCACATTTTGATGGCAAAACTTTATCCTCGTACGCCACTGTAACATCCATTAAAAGTTGCTGTGGAGGCATTCTTTAGTGGTAAATAAAGAAGACGACTGAGGACGTTTGTGGTCAAACATAAACTGAATCTTTATTTCGTTTTCCTTTACATTGTGCGTAACTCTCTAATCGCATGAGAACCCTCTCAGAGGGTTCGCCGATTTTACCGAACACAACACAGAGTACTCGTCGTCCCTCCACAGCGCGTCGTCGGTCTTAGTATTAGTGTGGAATTAAAAGTGATTTTTTCAGCGGGAATCCGAACCGAGTGTGTTTTGGGAGGCAAAGTGGAAGTGCCGCTTTTTTTTTCTCGTTCGGGGTGCCCGCGTCGTCGTCGTCGATTTGACTGTGCGCAGTGTCGTAATCGGAGCGGTTGAGTGTTATTTCGGAGACGAAGCCAGTTAGTGGAAGATGCTGCAGGCGTTGGACACTTGGATGGATATTTATCGGTGAGCTCGTTCCAATTTATTTTTATTTTAATAGTTAATGCAGATGTATAAATTTGACCATTATGACATAAAATTTTGCTATTTTTTTGTGTATTTAATTAGCAAATATTGGAAAGTTCGTGACGTCATGTTTCGGCGCTAGTTCCCAGAGCACTTTTTGTTGATAATAAATATTTTTATTTCATTTTTTGCACTCACATAATAATTTGAATGGTTCGTCATCTTCGGTGTCGATATTTGTAATATTTCAGCTAAAATGAATAAATGTTTTAATTCAAATAAAGTGTCGCCAACAGTACCACCAGGTAAGCATTTTTGCTCGGGTATCGTTGGCGTCCCGACGTCGCACGTGGTTGCCATGCCAACGGGGTGCAACCCATCGCAGCGATCGCAGCAAGCGGCGATTCAAATTTATATATGTGAAAATTTTCCACCTGCGAGCACGCGTGCAACTGAACGCTCTGAATTGAAAAATCAAACAATTAATGTAAATCTAGACCTAAATTAGTGAATAAATCTTAAATTATAGTTAAAACTAGTGTGTTATTTTTTAATTAAACATAAGTGACTTTGGCGAAATAAACAGGAGAAAAGCAGGTGAGTGTGACCGAGGCCCCCGTATAGTGGCCTTTCGGGACTGCCAGCTGAATTTTATATTGGCCCTTCTTCCCCGGCAGGTGAGTGTGACCGAGGCCCCCGTATAGTGGCCTTTCGGGACTGCCAGCTGAATTTTATATTGGCCCTTCTTCCCCGGCAGGTGAGTGTGACCGAGGCCCCCGTATAGTGGCCTTTCGGGACTGCCAGCTGAATTTTATATTGGTCCTTCGAATACCAGGCGACAGTTTATATGGAGCAACAGTTGCGCCGCTCTGAAAGAGAAAACAAAGGTACAGTACCAAAGCGTTTCGAACATTTTCTAATAGGACTTCCGCGACCGTCGACCATGCTTCGCACACCTGTTAGTCAACAGCAGCAGGCGAAATCGAATCAGCAAAATGTCCCAGCTCCGACTCCGAATGACACGGAGAACAACTTTGTTCCTGGTTCCCGTGTATCGATCGATGCTGCCCTATCTGGTAGGCGTTCGAACAAAAGCCGATCTTCCCGTATCAGCGAAACCGACAGCCAACTGAAGGCCCTGTTGTTGGAGGAGCAGATCGAGGAGGATGAACTGAAGGCTTCAATCTGTTGGGCAGAGGTGGACAAAACACAACGGAAACGAAATAACCGAAGAAAGGGAACCGGACTCGGAATGAAACACTTCGTGTGAATTAAACTAGAAAATACTTTAATGCACGTCTGAACGGGTTTAACGTAGGGGACTGAATGAAATGCCATTCATTGATGCGCGCGTGGCGCGCTCGCTCGGCTCTGCTGTGGAGAGTTTTCGCAGGGTTGATCTCGCCTTCAATCT
This sequence comes from Aedes albopictus, assembly GCF_035046485.1. NCBI lineage: Eukaryota > Metazoa > Arthropoda > Insecta > Diptera > Culicidae > Aedes > Aedes albopictus. The sequence goes on from NC_085138.1 coordinate 9,276,128, forward strand.
CGCCGAATGCCACACTGAGAGGAAACAGTATTGCATACTCCAACACAATCGAACGAGACAAAATCCTGGCTGAAAAACGATTAGCTGCGCCTCAGATTGAACAAGACCTGGTGCTGAAGACGGAAGAGAGGAAGGCTGAGTTTCTCAGGCGAAAACGTGAGCGTGAACTCAAGAAGGAAGAACTGAAGGCTGGTTCAAGTTACGGCTCGAGCATCTGCAGTAGCAGGGGTAGCAACTCGAGTGCGTACACCAGTGTATCCCAACGTGTCACCCAATGGGTCACCGAGACCACAAATGTGGAACCAACAAACCCGAACGATCTACGCCATGTAAACCTGGAACCATCAAATCACGTGGTTCGACAACCCCGTCGCGAGCCTGTGGAGAACGATTTGCGTGTGCCCGAGCCAGGAGTGAATGCGATCCTGCTCGAAGCGTTCAAGGCACTGCAAGGCAGAAACGTGAAGGATTTGCCACCATTTTCTGGCGACATCATGGAGTGGACGATTTTCGAGAACGAGTTCAACGCGTCCACTGAGGAGTTTCAACTGACCGATCGTGATAACTTGAGACGGTTAAACAAGGCGTTACAAGGTAAGGCACGAAAAACCGTGGAATCATTGTTGTCTTCCCCGGACAACGTTACTCAGATTATGAGGATGCTGAAATCGAATTTCGGGCGCACGGAATGGGTCGTGGCCAATCGATTGGAAGCGCTGAGGAACCTCGATGTCGTGAAAGAAGGTAACATCGAATCGTTTAGGGCCTTCTACAATGCTGTTGTCGGTACTATGGTCGCGATGCAGAACGCCAAGGCGAGTAATTATCTGCTCAATCCCGAACTCATTTCACACCTGGCTGAAAAATTACCTGTCTTCAGTAAGCAAATGTGGGTTCGACACAAGGCAGCACTAATGAAGCAAGATATCGTCGTGGATTTCGCCATTTTCGCTCGCTGGTTGGAGGATGAGATGGACAACCAGCTGGCAAGCCTGAATCCTGCGTTCGGGACGAAGAAACTGATCAACTCAGCGAAGCCGAAACCCGTCGTATTCCATGTCGATGATCGTGACGAAGAGGCAGCAAAGAAATGTCCGCTATGCTCGGTGGGATCGCATTTTAGTCTGGACAAGTGCGGTCAGTTTCGAGGACTCTCTGTTGCCCAACGTCGAACCACCGCTAAGTCGTGTAAAGTGTGCTACATTTGCCTGAAATCGGATTATGCTAGACGAAACTGTAAGTCTACGAAGAAGTGTTCGGTTTGTGGAAAGAATCATCACGAACTGGTCCACAACGATGAGCCACCACGTGAGTCACCTAGGAGCAACCAGTCTGCTATGCCGAATGTCTGCAACGTGAATGGCAGGAACGTCAACACACTGCTACGTGTAGGAAAGGTGAAGATCCTGGGTCCAAATGGCGCTGAGGAAGTTTTCGCTTTGTTTGACGAAGGTTCTTCTCTATCAATGATCGATGCAAACGTTGCTGCGATGATTGGGCTGCAGGGACCGGCATCTTCTGTGACTTATCGATGGACGAACGGTATTTCTCACAAGGAGGAACAATCGATGATGCTGTCCTTCGACATCTCTGGACCTTCAGCTCAAGCGAAATGGTTTAAGGCAAGTCACGTCCGCTCCGTTCAAAACCTCGATTTGCCACCCGTGAACTTCGACATCGAAAAGGTGAAGAGAATGTACCCGATGCTTGACGAGGATAAGCTGGTCGCAGTTCACGGCACTCGTCCTTGTATGCTTCTCGGCTCCAACAACGCTGGATTGATTGTGCCACTGAAAACAGTCCAATATTCGTTGCATGGCCTGCAGTTAACTCGTTGTCATCTAGGTTGGACCGTTCATGGTTTGATCGAACCAAGCGATGCAGGATCAGAGGACTGTCATGCGCTAATATGCACGGAAGATGACGACGTCGAGCTAACGAATCTGGTGAAGCAGGCGTATAAGGTAGAAGATTTCGGAATAACCGGACAGTCTCCGAAGATGTCTGATGAAGATCAACGCGCCGTTGACATCATGAACCGCACCGTCACTCGACGTGGAGAACGCTTCGAAGTAGGACAAATTTACAAGTATGGCAACTTTTCGTTTCCGGACAGCAAGCCTCAAGCGTTGCAGCGGCTACAGATGATCGAGAAGAAGATGGATTCTGATCCGGAGTTTGCTGAGAAGTATTGCAGCAAAATTCAAGATTATGTCGACAAGGGATATGCACGAAAGCTGGAGCCTCATGAAGTTGAAGAAACACCGAATACGTGGTACCTGCCGCATTTTAGCGTGGAAACGACCGGAAAATTCCGTCTAGTCATGGATGCTAAAGCGAAATCTCACGGTTTCTCTCTCAACGATTTGTTACTGAAAGGTCCTGATTTCGTACCCGCCCTGATCGCGATCCTAATGCGCGCTAGGAAGAAGAAGTTTGCGTTTGTGGCGGACATAAAGGAGATGTTCCACCAAATCCTTATCCGTAGAGAGGACCAGGACTCTCAACGCTTCTTTTTTCGTGGCATGGATCGCTCTGCTGACCCTAGCGTGTACATCATGATGGTCATGATTTTCGGAGCTGTGTCATCTCCTTCCATGGCTCAATTCATCAAGAATTTTAATGCAAAGGAATTGGAAGAAGAGTACCCTGGTGTAGAATGCGCTGTGGTGAATCAACATTACGTTGACGATTATTTTGATTGTGCCGACACTGAAGAAGAAGCAATTCGACTGGTGCAGCATGTGGTCAAGACGCACGAGCATGGTGGATTCCGGCTGGTCAAATTTGCATCGAACTCTGGAGCGCTCCTAGACTCCCTGGATCCTACGTTGGTTGCCGATCGAACAGGAAATGAAACACGTGTACTGGGTATCAGATGGGATCTACACTCCGATGAATTTGTCTTTTCGCTTGAATTTCCGAAGTTGGTCGAAGAGTTTCGAACCGGCGAAAGTGTGCCTACAAAACGACAACTGTTAAAGTTCATGATGGGCATTTTCGATCCTTTAGGCTTGCTTAGTCCCATCACTATACAACTAAAAATCATCTTCCAAGAACTGTGGCGGTTACAGTCCGACTGGGATGACGAGATTCCAGATGGATTGGTTCCAAGATGGAGAGAATGGTTGGATCAAACTGCGAAACTGAACGAAATCCGACTGCCGAGGTATTATTTTCCAGAGATTCCATCGTTCGCTAATGCTGAGCTGCATGCCTTTTGTGACGCTAGTGATAAGGCCTTCGCTTGCGTCGTTTATATAGTCCATCGTCATGAAGATAGGTCGCATGTCGCATTAGTCTACGCCAAGGCTAGGGTCGCTCCTCTGAAGAATTCGACAGTGCCACGTCTGGAGCTCCAAGGCTGTGTTCTTGCGAGTCAAATGATAAAAACGCTCCAAGAAGAAATGAAGATAGAGGTCACTAAGGTGTACTTCTGGACCGACTCCAAGATTTGCCTAAGTTGGTTGAAGACGAGTCAGAAGCTGACTGCATACATCGGGTCTCGTGTTATGAAGATCAAGGAGAATGGTCACAGCGTTGATTTGTGGCATTGGGTACCATCGCAGTTGAACATTGCTGATCTGGCAACAAAGTCAAGCAAATTCGGCAGTATGCAAGAATGGCTCAAGGGTCCGGATTTCCTGCCACATGTCAGCACCCGCTGGCCGATCGACGCGCCGGTAGAACTGTCGCCTGCTGAGTTTGTAAATTTCCACGCCGAGCTGATCGTCGATACTTCCGTTGATTCGTTGTGCTGCACTGTATCTGAAGATTGCTTAATGGACCTTCCCGAGATCGAGCGATTCTCCGACTTCAACCGCCTAATCAGGACGACAGCATATTACCTGAAGATGAGAAAAATATTAGTATTGCCGAAAACTGAGAAACCGAAACGTTTGAACATCACTGTTCACGATATGGAGGACGCGAGGAATGTATGGTACAGGAAGGTACAATCGGAGGTCTTCGGTGAAGAAATGCGAAGTCTGGTGCACACCGGTTTTGTGAAAAGCAGTAGCCGCTTGAAAAACTATTCACCGTTCATCTGTAATGGCATCATCCGTATGCGGGGACGTGTGCAAGAGAGTAGTAAACCGTTTGATGTCAACAACCCCGTCATTCTTCCCGATAACCATCCCTTTTCGAATCTCCTGATTCGCATGTTCCATATCGCCAACGGTCACCAGGGTCTTGAAACGGTCGTCAACAACATTAAACAGCGTCATCGAATTCTCAAGATCCGTTCACAGGTGAAAAAATACACGGTGTCGTGCATCAAGTGCCGAGAGCTCCGGGCAAAACCAACCGTTCCACAAATGGGTAATCTCCCCCCAGAACGAACGACTCCGTTCGTATTTCCGTTTTCGAATACCGGAATAGATTATTTTGGCCCGTTGTCAGTTAAAGTTGGTCGCCGTGTCGAAAAGAGGTGGGTGGTGCTCTTCACCTGCATGACTTCCAGGGCTGTTCATCTTGAAGTTGTGCCATCTTTGGACACGAATGCCTGCATAATGGCCATCCGATGTTTTATGTCCATTAGAGGATTGCCGCAACGTATCATCACAGACAATGGTACAAATTTTACTGGCGCAGACCAAGAGTTGAGAAGGCTTGTAAAAACACTAGATCATCCACAGATCGAAGATTCGTTGTCTGTCAGAGGCATAGAATGGAAGTTTATTCCCCCTGGTGCTCCACACTTTGGCGGTTGTTGGGAGCGATTAGTTCGCTCCGTGAAAGGTGCTCTCCGTGCGATGTTGCGAGAAAGACACCCGACAGATTTGGTACTGCGCACTGCTCTGTGCGAAGCAATGAACATCGTTAATAACAGGCCGCTAACTCACGTTCCAAACGATCCTCAAGATGCTGAACCATTAACACCAAACATGTTACTGCTTGGGCGAAACAACACTGTTCAGTTTGACCACGACTTCGATGAAAGAGATCTCGATTGTCGTGCAGCGTACAAGCATGCTCAAATCTACGCAGATCGCTTCTGGCGCAAATGGATTGTGTCGTATCGTCCAGAGTTACTGAAAAGCTGCAAGTGGCCTGATAACCGAAACTATTATGAGTACCACGTTGGAGATTTGGTTATGTTAGTTGATGAAACCCTACATCGAGGAAACTGGCCAAAAGGAATAATCGAAAAAACGTATAAGGGTCCAGATGGTAAGGTCAGAACCGTTTCGATCAAGACTTCAAGATCAACGTATACGAGGCCCGTCAGCAAGATCGTGCTACTACAACCCATCAGCTTTTCTTCGGGCTCGGAGAATGTCGCCAACAGTACCACCAGGTAAGCATTTTTGCTCGGGTATCGTTGGCGTCCCGACGTCGCACGTGGTTGCCATGCCAACGGGGTGCAACCCATCGCAGCGATCGCAGCAAGCGGCGATTCAAATTTATATATGTGAAAATTTTCCACCTGCGAGCACGCGTGCAACTGAACGCTCTGAATTGAAAAATCAAACAATTAATGTAAATCTAGACCTAAATTAGTGAATAAATCTTAAATTATAGTTAAAACTAGTGTGTTATTTTTTAATTAAACATAAGTGACTTTGGCGAAATAAACAGGAGAAAAGCAGGTGAGTGTGACCGAGGCCCCCGTATAGTGGCCTTTCGGGACTGCCAGCTGAATTTTATATTGGCCCTTCTTCCCCGGCAGGTGAGTGTGACCGAGGCCCCCGTATAGTGGCCTTTCGGGACTGCCAGCTGAATTTTATATAAAGGTTGCATGAATCACATCACTTACCAAAGTGAATCCAGATCATGTGACTCTCCTTCCCCACTAACAAATACTACTTCCTGTGACAGTCGTGGAGAAGATGAGGTGATCTCGGTCTCTAGTAGCAACGTACGTCACACTACCATTCCTCTCCTTCCTCGATGACCGTAAGGACGTGGCCGGCGCCGTTATTGACCTAATAAAGTTTGGAATTCTCGAACTGTGCACACTGAGAGCGGTAGCTACTCCCAAGCTCCGTTTGTTGGTTCCTTGTGCAATTTCGATTGTTCCGGTCAATCACGGAGTAGCAACTACGAAATGTACGGTCATCTATGCTCATGCTCAAGCTCATGCTCAATTATACTTCGATTTGGCCTACATTTTCGATGATAGGATGATTTTGATGGCTGCGGTAGGACATTAACAGCTGCGGTAGAACTCGACGGCTATCGCAGAGTGGAAATTTTTCTAAAAATTCGCAATATATCTGTCTGATGTGGATACATATGATTGCAATCATTACTTCCATTCCCTTCCCCACATTGACCGGCAACCAGACGTCGCAGGCGCCATTCTCGCCCAAAAATAGAAGATCACCAACGCTCACACACTGAAGATGACTGCTAGTCCCCGGCAGATCTCATTGGTTCCTTATGTGAGTGGTGATACTGGAGTAGCATCCACGGTTGGCCAATGAAGCTCAAGCTCTTAAAAAGTGGTTTAAGCGCAGTTTCGAGTTCGAAAGGAATCGCTCAAGAAACTTCTTGTGTGATTTCTGGCAGAAACTTTCTTCGGTGACTGCCATTTGAACTGTCATTTCTTCGCTACTGCGTACTGCGATCGAAGTAAAACCAGTTTCTTGAGCGATTCAGGCAAGGAATTTCCCATGCATCAAGATAGGCTGAGAAATTCCTTCTGATCTGCAAACAACGCTTTAAGCACTGTTTGCAGTTCAGAAGGAATTTCTCAGCCTATCTTGATGCAAGGGAAATTCCTTGCCTGAATCGCTCAAGAAACCCGTTTTTCTTCGATCGCAGTACGCAGTAGCGAAGAAATGACAGTTCAAATGGCAGTCACCGAAGAAAGTTTCTGCCAGGAATCACTCAAGAAGTTTCTTGAGCGATTCCTTTCGAACTCGAAACTGCGCTTTAGAGTGAAAATATATTAGTACCACAACAACTGCGCAGAAATCTCGCCTAATGTCCCAAAAAGAATAAGATTCCTTTAAACTTTTACGATTAATTCTGGGGGACTTTGTTTGGTATTATTCTGATCTTATCTAGTCTAGCCTATATACATACCATACCATACCATACCATACCATACCATACCATACCATACCATACCATACCATACCATACCATAGCAGTTCTTTTTTTCCAATCCAAAATATAGATCAGGATATAATTAGACAAAAAGATGTCAAATTGACTTTCTGGAAATTTCGGCTTTCAGTCTAACAAATTGCGTTGATTAATCTATTATCATCGCTGACGTTACTGTTTACTGTAACAACAAATGGACAAAATATGCGACACCCAGTGGCCCAATGGAGTTTTTTTGTTGGAGTGGGAATCGAACTCACACTCCATTGCTTACAATATGTCTAAACGATTGGCACCGCTAACCGTAGCTATTACGATGTTATATAAGGAATATTGTTTATTTGATCCTTAATATGGAAATCGCGCAGGTTGATTTATATGTTACTAAGAATAAATAGAAATTATTGAGGTAAAAATACGGTAGACTACCTTGGGCTGGTCATAACACACAAATACCGGTTGTTCGCACATAGACCAAAGAGAAAACCCGTAACATGTTAGTTAGTAAGTATTAGTGATGTACCGAATATTCGGCTAGCCGAATATTCGGGCCGAATATCAGCTTATTTTCGATTTTGCCGAATATTCGTTTAGCCGAATATTAAATGTATTATTCGGCCGAATATACCGAATAGGCCGAATAATGACTAAACATAGCAACAACACACTAAATCAAGAATTTAGTAAATTGTGAAGTGGATTTTCGAAGCATTTTATTTGCAAAAAGTTACTTTTTCTGTGATGTTAAAACTTTTCTGAAGATGCTGGCTTTCAAATTCTACTTTCTTGAAAACAAAGATGCCCTTTACAATAACTTCACGAGATTTTTAACAAGAAAATCGGCCGAATAATCGGTCAGATATTATTCGGCCGAATATACGGCCGAATATTCGTTTCGCCGAATAATAAAATTCGAATTATTCGGTATTGTACTATTCGGTACATCACTAGTAAGTATAGTATTATTAGATTATTGACATAAATTTCATGGTTAAAAGACACTAAAGACCTGGTCTAAGCCAAATTAACCCTAAAAGGGATACCTTCATGGCCTCAGTTTCGTCACCTCGCTGAGTGTGTTCCATCAAAGACGAGCTCTGAAAGGCGCCTGGGGTCCAATGGACCCCAGGTATCCCTTTTAGGGTTAATCATCACCACAATAATGCTTTGAAATACTGCAAAATAGTGGAAAATCTTCAAACATGATTTATTTCATTTTTCGCCGAAAGAATATTTTGAATCATGACTTTTCTGAAAGGTTAGACCATAAACTTAAACCCTGTGAAATAAGATTTTAGGTTCATTCAAGTTCGATAATAAGTCCGTTCCTGGTATGCGTGAATCACTCATTTTACAGGCACCATTATGACGAATTAATTCCGCATAATGTTGAATAACATTTGAATTATTTTCACGTACAGGTCGGACTCGATTATCCGGAGACTCGATTATCCGGGATTCGATTATCCGGAATTTTAGACTCGATTATCGGGAGTATTTTTTATTGAGATTTTTTTAATATTTTAATGCAGAAATTCGAATACGTTTAATATTATAATACTATGCTGCCCCGAATTTGGAAGGCCTCGATTGCGTTTTCCCCAGACATTGTCGGTTTTCTGATCCAATTGTGTTAGCTTTTTTTAAAAAAAGTTGGTTTTACAATCAATCCTATTATGTTGATATATTTTGGAATCATATACAATTTACGTAACGAACAAATATCCCGTTTTATTTGAAAAGGTCAAACAATTTAAAATTTCGTTTCAGCGAAAAAATGTTAAATTTGCAACTGTTTTCAAAATATAATTTACGGTATCCTTTGAAAACAGACGATAATCCAGGAATTTCCCGAACAATGCCTGTAGAGATTCCTTCGAATATTACTGCTGGGATTCCTCTAGAATTTCCAAGCAAAAAATCGCCAGATTAATTTATTTAAGAATTCCTGGTACAGACTTCCAGCAGTTGGAAGCATTCAAATAAGATGAATTCCTCTTGGTATCAATTGGTATTCCTCCAAGAATTCCGTATGGAATCCTTCAGTCCGCCTGGGATTTCTTCAGAATTACTGCTGAAGATTCATCCTTACCTTCATTTACCTACAATACCAGCAGGGTTTTCTCTATAAATTTCCTAAGAATTAGTCTTGCGATTCTTGGAAAGATTTCTCCAAGTTTTTTTTTTTTAAAGTTTCCTCCAGAATTTTCTGTTGGGGGAACATAAGAAGTCCTTTAGGGAGGAAGTCCCAAAAGTACTGCTGGAATTTCACCAAGGATTATTCCAGGTGCTACTTTTCCTTGAATTTCTGCAGAAACTTGTGCTTGGATTTCTTCAGAGATTATTCCACATATTCCTCAGGACATAGGCGCCAACTTGTGACGTAGTTGGGGGGGCGAAGCTCTCCAAAATTAGACAAAATTCAACTTTTTCCAGCTCATTGCACCAGTTTTCACGTAAATATGCCTAAACTAGGGGAACTGCGTCGAAATTTTCCGAATTCGATTGATTTTGAGAGGCCTCGCCCCCCCAACTACGTCACAAGTTGGCGCGTATGCCTCAGGATATTTTAGGGATTTCTCCAGGAACTCCCAGATACCCGAGCAGGAGAGAATAGGTGTACAATATTAAACTGAGGTATGCAAAACCTATAACAATAAATGGTGCGTGTTCTATAAGTCAATAATACCTCAAGCAGTCCTCAATATCAAACCAATAACTCGTTGAGGTATTTTTGTTGATGACTCAATACCTTGTCTTGGTATGATATCTAGTTCGTTCCTGCTCGGGTACCTTCAGGATGTTGTCCATGAATTTCTCTGGGAATTTTTCAAGATTTTTTTTACAGAAATCTTCTATCAATCACAGTAATTTCCGTAGTGAGTCAGGAACTTCTTTCAAACTTCTCTAAGCTCCAGTGATTTTTTCCAGGGGCAAATCAAGGAATTCCTTTAAAGATTTCTACAATGATTCCTTTAGCGAGATTGTGATCGTTTTTGAATTAAGCGTGTTTTTGCGGAATTGGCATCACCACTCTCAGTTCTACGTGTGTATCATAGACTTAGCGCAGAGCTCTCTCTGGGTTAGAATATTTGTAATATAACCCGGAAAGGCAACGAAAATGGATCCACTCGTTGATCTGAAATGGGAAATGTTATTTGTGATGTTTATTTTTCTTTGCCGCTCAATTATGATTTATGATTCAAGCTGTCTACACCTGTTCTTCTCAGTAGGTTCTACTGTCTCCTGTTTGTCAGGACACAATTGGGTTTTTCAATTTAAAAATTAGAATTTTTTTTTATTTATACGAAAGAGCACCATTTTCTGAGCCACTTACATTTTTTTTTCAGAGTGTTTAGAACTTTATTTTGGTACCTAAAATCATTTTTTAATCACCTTTTGACAGCTGGGCAACTGACAGATTCGCCCAGTACAAACTGCGACATGGGGTGATTCGACAAATCGCTCCCATGCAAACTTCAAATTGATTTTTAAATATTGTCGTCGCGGTTGAAACCCGAAGCGGATCTGGACCTCTATCCAGCGCACTTTGCCCGACGTACGTCTGACACGATTTTAAAGAAAAATTGACTTTCGCGTGTCAAAAATTCCGATTTTCAACTGCACGAACAATAGGCTCCCGGGCACCAGAATTCATGAAAATTTGAATTTTGGCCCTGTTTGACATGCAGATTCGGAATATCGAATTATCTCAACATCGTCTAAGAAGGAAATTTTATTATAAGCTCCGAGAAGATTGTGTTACAGTAGGCATATCATGCAAACAAAAATTAGAAGAAAAAATTGTTCCGCTATAAATAGCAAAAGTACATTTCTAATACTGCAGCTCCATTCATTCCATGTTTTTTCTCGTTCATCAAAACTGACAAAAATTAACATAAACCACACCTCTTCACCATTCCCCTTTAACTGTATTGTTTCCTTTGATAGAATCAGAACCTTTTTATGAACTTGTACCGACTTTTCGAACCCTCTAAGCAGAATACCCTCTCCGAACGAGTATAATCAGTTTCGTACCTTTTAATTCCGCCGTATTTCCCAATTAGGGCGGAATTAAAATGTACGAAACTGATTACACTCATTCTTTATATGAAGTTCAAAATTCACAAAAAAAACTATGCCGATTTTGTCAGCCTAAAATACAATCAAGGTCCCACCGTATACAATATTCTAAAGGAACGTCTATAACTTACGTCACGCTTTTCGAGGAGAGTGATGATGACCAATGCAAAAACTTCAGGGGTCTCATTAAAGCAATATGACTAGGAGGGAAGAAAACAATGAAAAAATACGTAATTTATGGACGTCCCCTAATTCAAATTTCTGGCTACGTCACTGCTTAATGCACATAAAATAACAAAAACAAACTTTTCCATACGTTTTTCAATTAAAATTTAATATTTTTTTTGTGATTCGATTATCCGGAGTGAAATAAAAATCAATACTCCGGATAATCGAGTCCGACCTGTATTACCTATGTTCGGGTTTTGTTCACACAAATTTGGAGAAGTTATAAAGCATCATGTTGTGCACCAACTTAATTTTTTGTTGTTCAAAACGTTTTACAAAATTATTAATAAAATGCAAAAATGTTGAACTCTCACGAGAGTAATTATTTGCTCTCATGTTGAGAGCACATATTATGAAATAAGAATTAACATTACCTTCATCCGGATTAGAACTCGAGACTTGTCGATTGCCAGCCGCATGCCTGCCTATCTGCACCATCCTAGAAATGGTGAGATGCAAAACCCAAAGCAAAACATAATCTTCCCATGACTCAAAAATAATCACTCCTGACCTTGTGTTCAGCAGTGGTGAATTAGCACAGCACGTGGTAATCAACAGAACAACGCCTTATACTTCAATAGCTGTTCAGCCCAAAACACGTGTTTTCCATTCTGATTTCGCTGTCAGTATTTGTATCGCACGGTGAGAAAACTTGTATCGAATGCGGCCAAAAAGTGTTGGTCCTTATTGAAGATATTGTTTCCAATCGTACTAATTGCGATATGAATATGTTTTTATTTTTATTATTAAATATCGATCTTTGAAAATGTATGACAATATGTGGTGCGATATGGTCTTGGACATGGTGCATTCATAGCATTTGTTCAGGTAATCTACTCATGCTCAGTCGAAGATCCGTTAAGCATTTTTTTTATTTATCCTTTTGTCATGGAATCTTTATATTATGTTCAATAAATAGTGCACAAAGATGTTTAGGGATACTTGAAATGTGTTGATTTCTGCGAAAGACGAATTCTTCAACCTTAAGTGTCGCGTTCAGTGTATTTCTGTGTGGAATAAACTTAAGATTTGTGCTCCCTAGTTGAGTGGAGACGCGCGATAGAATTTTGTTTTTGCGTGGAAAAGTGGTCGGTTGTTGTTTACGGCGGTTGTGTATATTGATCCATTGTCAAATCATATCACCAACCATAGGTGACTCCCAGACTGACAATGTACCCAACCCTACTAACAAAAATTCCTTCCTGAGACAAACGTGGAGATGCAGCGATTCGCGGTCTTTATAACAACGTTTGTCTCACTAACATTCCCTTCCATCCTCGATGACCGCAAGGACGTGGCCGGTGCCGTTATTTACCTTACTAAAGTTGAGAGCTCTCGAACTGTGCACATTGAGAATACTAAGCTAGTCCCAAGCCCTATTCATTGATTCTTTGTGCAATTTTGATTGCTCAGGTCAATCACGGAGTAGCAACTACGAATTGTGCGGTCATCTATACTCATGCTCATGCTCATGTACATATGGACGGAAGTTTCTATGCAAGCCTTATACCAATGAATCTGGCGAACTTAATCCACATGTATATGCTGTATAGCAGCTTCTATGCCACCAAGTCATAGCTCTTTTCTCAGCTCCTATGTAACCACTAACTGAATAACATCTTGAGAAGGCGCTTTTTCAGCCTTTTCGTTAAATGATAGTTATACGGCATCCCCAAATTATTCGATTAAATATAATTAGGTTACGGATCCCGTGACGCAATGCATGTAGAACTGGAACTATCGCTTTTAAAATTGAATAATTAAAGTACTTGCCACTACTTGGAATCGAACTCCCGATCTCCGTATTCACTAATCTCGATGATGTTCTCGCTGCCGCACTGCTGTGGATTTTTTTTAATATCGTACAAATTGGCACGTTCTCAGAATTCAATGATTTTTTTTTCACATGTAGGGTTTTTATACCTATACATGAACAAAAACAAAATTGAAAAAAAAAATCAGGGTCGCCTAATTTCCCGGAAAACTCCAGTGGAAAACCAACATTTTCCACAGACACCACCTACTTCGAAAAATCATAACTCAAGAACGAAGCATTGTAGACACAATGTTTTTTTTTTTGTGAAATCATAAGCAAATTTACTCAGAAATTGGAAAAAAAATACAAAATGAAAATAGTTTTCCACAAAATTTTCCACTGTTGAGGAAAATCGGTTGGAAAAGTCGGAAATAGTTATTTATGTAACGAGTTGCAAAAAGTTGATTTTTTTCAGCACGAGTCGTACATTTATCCAACGAGGCTTGCCGAGTTGGATAATACGAAGAGTGCTGAAAAAATCGAGTTTTGCAACGATTTCCATACAAAATTTTATGCAATGTTTTTTTTCATAATGCAACTCATTTGGGTTGCGTAATATTCATAATGCAACTCAAACGAGTTGCATTATGAACATTATACAACTATTTTTCATTATGCAACTCATTTCAGTTGCATAATGAACTGGTACGAAAAGTAGGTCATTATCATACTGAAATCAATATTATAAAATAAAATTTATACTAATGATACTGAATTGCATAAAACTATTTTCGAAGTCCGGAAAAATTCTAAAAAAATCAATTTTGGAAGGAAATTACATAAGCTATTTATATTCTGTAAAATTTTTAAGATGTGGTTTTTTCCGTTCCTGAGTTATGACCAATTTTGTGCAAATTAATAATCAAGATGGTAGAAAATCAACCAACATCTGGACCATTTCCACATTTGTGGCTATATAATTCCCGCCCATTTCTTAGTCGGCCGAGAGTTTCAAGCGATTCCAGACACCTCATATGAGAAGATCCCTGCTGGTCGGCTTTCGAAGTGGCAGTTTCTACAAGATCTAAAACAGAAATTCTGGAATCTCTGGATGACCCACTATCTCCATGAACTGCAACAGCGCTAGAAAGATTTCAATTCCAGAGGTGTTCCTCGGGTTTCAGGGCTTACCATGAGTGCTCTAACTACTCCAGGGAATCTCAGGGAGTATCAGAAGGGTTGAGGAAGTTCCAAAGGGTTTCAAGCGCTTTCAGAAGACTTCCAGAAGCGTTTCTTGGAGTTTCGGGAAGTTTGAGATCCTCATGAAATTGTCCGAAAAGCTCACATACGCCTCTGAAACTACTTGAACCCCCTTAGAAACTCCTTGGGAACTCATCCGAAACTAAAATCTGACATATTTGTAATACATAAAGTAAAATTTCAACTACCAGTGTAAACTGTCCAACAATATTAAAATCAGAACAATACGAAAATCTGCCAAATGGACTTTAAGGGAACACAAATTCATTGGGAAGTTTTTTTTTCTGCTACCGTAGAATAATGCACGGAAAAACAAATTAATAAAAAAACAAAACTATAACTGTTAAACAATTCGAGAATTACCTTAGGCAGCGTCCATTTATTATGTAACGGTAAAATCGAAATTTTTCGTCTTCCCACTTCGTAACGCTTTTTTGTATAAAAAGCCGACAATTTTTCTATGAACCGTAAAGCTTAGCCATCCTCCCCCTCCCTCATGAGCGTTACGTAATTTGTAGACGGCGCCTTGCATAAGCTGCAAAATCGCGATAATGCCTGAAATCTACGGGTAATTGTAGGGTTCTGATCCTAGACCGCCTTAGATAGAGGAGATAGGTCGGTTGGAGAAAGACAAAGCCGATGGAGCAGAACAGCTACCAAATGAGCATATTGTGACGATGCATTGACTTTTTTTGGGCATTGGGTATCTTCGGACCCGTACAGAAAATAAGTATGTATGAGTTGTCTTACAGTACGCTGTGTAATTGACGCAATATCTATTTGGAATTACCTACAACACATGTGACCCGAGATATATTTGCAAGTTAAAAATTCTGTCATGAGCCCATCGTTAAGGGTTAATCTGGTTTATGACATTGGTTTAAATATGCTTAAATATTTAACAGAAGAACTTTGACTACGATATACTTTTAAATTGAAAGGTAGAGGTAGCATTATGATGAACACAAAATGTGGACACGGACAATCAAGCCAGTGAACATGGTCTAACTTTCTAAGGCGTAAATGGCCATTACACTTTGTACCAACACCAAGCCGTACAACTTTTATAGCTCACACGTGTCGCCGAGAAAGTTCATTGTAATCCTTGCTGCTATCTGCCAGACGACCAACCTGACCTTCGGGCGATCAAAATCCAGAATAAGCCGGAGGGATGTGGAATTATCATTACACTAGCTATCTACAGAATTCAAAACAGGCTGTGTTCGCTTGGCGTTTCCTACTGGCTAGCTTCTATGCACTATCGCTGATGGTATAGTAGCTCGAGATAGCGTCTTTCCTAGTTTATTTGCTGACTTGACTATATGACATCCATACTACTCGGCAAAAAATACAACTATGCAGTTTTTTTTATTAGTTTATATTTTATAAGCTTCTCTATTTACCCGATAACGCTTCCGTAAAGAGATTACTCTATCAACAGTTGTGGTACGCGCACCTTTCGACGAACATAAGGCGTCATTTACTTTCCTGTTTAGTGTTTGTGTTAAACTAACTTTGTGTTACTTTGTTGTTTATTTCATATTATGCAATATTTCGAGTTGCGCTGTTGCATTCAGCTTGATAACATCTGTTTGTGCTCCGATGAAATTATTTGCTTAATTTCAGTTAACTAGCGAAAGGTGTAATGCGATAATCTATATTCAACATCTTGAACCGGTAAAACTTTTATTCTTGTAGATAAATATATACATTTAGTTTATTGCACCATTTGGTTAAAGTTTGAAAGCTATTTCCTTGCATGTGTGATCACTATTAAGATAACTATTCTAGAGTAGTTCCAATATCTGATTTGACTAGCTATTTTGTGTACTGCTATATGTTGGCAAAAAAACCTTTTAAGACTAAAAAATATACGACCCTGTTTTAAAATCGAAACAAATGGAATGGCATTCGAGTGTGGCTATTTCGACTATTAATACTAAAATGTTAAAACAATCTCCTGCTAGATCTCCCCCTTAAACCTAAACACTATCCAAAAATCCCTTCCGGTAGAACTCCAGAACGGTGTCCTTCATGCGAGTGTGATAATCGGCTGACAGCATTTGGGCGATGGTTTTTTCGTGGTTTTTGGTCTTGAAATCGTTCATGGTAACCTGGTCCAGGTCGGGAATGTGATCTGGATGGAAAGTGACGGCCGGCAGGAGCCACATGGCAATACCCAACCCGTACAGAATCCGGTCGTCGTACTCGGCCCGGATGTTCTCGTAGCTGAAGGTGGCCTCCAGTGCCGGGAGGACAAAGCTTTTGCTGGCAGGTACGTATGATCGCAAAGCTGTGACTAGCGCTTCCTGGTAGTTACGGATAAGTTCATCTCCGTAGGTGCTCCTTATCTCCACACCGGTGCTAGTATAGAGAAGATGAAGAATATCAATGACAGGAGAGGTGTATCGCATGGTTTGCAGATCAATCAGTTTGACTCGATCGTGACCTTCGTTGAACATGAGATTATTGACCCAGGTGTCCCCGTGACAGAGAACTCTCCACGGTTCGTGACTGTTGCGCACCGCCGAGGACATGATCTGGTACAATCGACCGCTGAGCTTTTCTATTGCTTTGATGGGTGCATCGAGGCTGCCGTCCCTATTGCTGTAGTGTAGGCTGTCCAGCGTGCCACGGAGTGAAGTTTCGAGCGAGTGGGTGTAGAACTCGGCTGCAGCGTCGTTGTACACAATTTCGGTAACTTTTTCTTTCATGGTGTGAAACTGAACCGGTTTGACTAATTTCATCGCGAGCGAAACGGCGTGGAAGCTGGCCAGTTCCTGTAAGAGTGGAAGAAATAAAATAATGTTTTAGCAAAAATTGACGAAACATTCAGAGGGTTATGAACGGTACTTTTCTGTTTAATTGTACAAATAGGGAACCACTATGACGATTACTGGTACACTCAGCCTGGGTAGAAGATTCTCTTTGGGCTCTTATGGGCTTCGTGGCCGTGCGGCTAGAGGCGTCAGTCATCTAGACGTTTCGTAAGCCTCGGAGTGTGGGTTCGATTCCCGCTCCAGTCGGGGAAAACTTTTCGTCAAACGGAAAATTCTCCACTGGGCCACTGGGTGTTATGTGTGTTGTCCGTTGTCATATGTTAGTGCTTGTTCAGTCTGTACAACCTCTGGTTGAAGACGGTGTAGTGTCTTTTTTAAGATATACTGTTGATATTCAAAATAAATTACTGCAAATTTTCCAAGGCGAATCTCTTCAAAGATCTAAATTTCAGACCTGGAAATTGTAGTGGAAGTCAGGAACGAATGTTTGGTCAAATTAGGTAGTCACGAAACAAAATAATAAAATTGATCTATTTTTAAAATGAAGTTTCGCCGGAACTAGCTAGCTTTTGTTTAAATCTCTGTAAATTTTCTAGATAGAAATAATTCAAAAAACCACAATCACACCCTTAAGAGTGGAACTCCCATAAACAATCAATTTCAAGTACTTATTCATGCTGTTTCAAATAGACAAACCATTTTGAATGTTTGATGTTACCATAAAACCTCTTTTATGCAGGTTATTTTTATGCACTCCTAATTTGTGCACCATTTTTTTACCCTGCCTAAAAGAGGGAGCGCTATTCAGAATCAAATTGTGAATAAGAAAATGTAATAATGACGATACCAACGGCAACGGTAGCCAGGGGTGTTTATAAGCTGAGACGAGACTCGCGAAGAGGAAAAAAAGCAACGTCAAGTGCAGCCCAACTGAGCTGTCAGTTGTAGCCCGTTTGATTACGTTAACTAAAACGAGGAAAGTATTGCTATCCGAGATAAATTGTGAAGCCAAAATTCACTCCGAGCAGCATTTTCTTCTCCTGTACTGTCAAAAATAAATTGAAAACAAAATATTCCAATGATTACTTTGCTTGGCGATTGTTGGCGATGCAAAATTTCACCTCAACATGATTTTGTGCGTGAATGGGATTCAGTCACACTGCACGTGAGGTGATGCGGTCACGTACGTGTTTGAACCACCAGCCCAAAACATAATGTCAACACAGATAGGAAGAAGAAAAAAATAAAAAAGTGGAGAAAAAGAAGACCGTCTTCGCGAGTCTCGTCTCAGTTTATAAGTAAGCACGATTTCCTGCCACAATGCGCCTCTGAATTTCTCTGCTGGTGTCGTTGTCGGCGGTCACCAGTGAGCCCAAGTACACGAATTCTTCAACCGCCTCGATTTCATCACCGTCGATATAAATTCGGGGTGGCGGGCGCGGTGATTTTTCTCTGGAGCCCTTTGCCATCATGTACTTTGTCTTCGACACATTAAAGACTAATCCGATTCGCCTGGCTTCACTCTTTAGTCGGATGTACGTTTTCGCCATCGTCTTAAATTTTGCAAGCTATTATATCCATTTCATCAGCGAAACCAAGCAGCTGAACCACAGAGAACAGACGTCTATCTGCGCTTTCTGCCTTGTGTAAAACTTTGTAACGGCCATATCAGAGTACAGTAGACGTTCGCTCGGTGCAAACGGTTTAACTGCAATGCTTTTTAACTGCAACTCCGCTAAGTGCAACAATTTTGCAGTTATCGCACCGCTATCTGTCAAAAACAAAACGTCAACAGAGTTGCGATGTTTTTCGGATGCACTACAGCTGCATTGCGATGTTTTTGAGTGCATTCTGGCTGCGTCCAACAGCAATTGGCAACTGTTTGACGGCTGTCAGTCGTTGCAGTTAGCGAATTTTATTCGGTAACTGAAACGTAAACATGTTGCACTTATCGAACGTCTACTGTATGTGGTTATGCTCCCGCCCGTTGCTTGGCGCCAGCGTCCCATCACTTACATTGTTGTGTTGTCATTTTTGTTTCCAGTGCTCACCGTTTTTAGTCGTTTGGCACTCGTGTCGCTTTGTGGCCTAGCGTGTTTTAACGATGAACACTGCCATCGTGGGGTCAAATCGACTTTATATGTGGGGCAGTCTCCGTTGGTGGCGTTGAATCCTTTACACACGATTTCGACGTATTTTTGTTCGAGCTTAAACGTCTGTTCTCTGTGGCTGAACGGACTTCGTGAAAATCGTTCCACTCGTGTTTATCCCCGCTCTCCTTATTACACCCTCTAGAGCAAGCACAATAGACCATCACCTTACCGTAACCCTCTGCGAGATTCGAAGGGGCTCGAGAGTGTCCCTGATACTCGAACTACGCACTTCACTCGATCCATCGTCGCCTTGATTAATCGTATCAGTTTATCCGGGAATCCGTATTCGTGCATAATCTGCCATAGCTGTTCTCGATTGATTGTATCATACGCCGATTTGAAATCGATGAACAAGAGATGTGTGGACACGTTGTATTCGCAGCATTTCTGCAACACCGGGGGGATGGCAAACATCTGGTCCGTTGCAGCGCGTTCACCCATAAATCCAGCCTGATATTGCCCCACGAACTCTCTTGCAATCGGTGATAGACGGCGGTAAAACATTTGAGAGAGTACCTTGTAGGCAGCGCTCAGTAGTAGACCGCGCGATAGTTCCCGCAATCCAACTTGTCGACCTTTTTGTAGATGGGACACACGATACCTTCCATCCACTCCTCCGGTAATACTTCCCCTCAGTGTAGTGCTCTCACCAGTGCTTCTCCACCGTGTTTTAGTAACTCGTTTGGTAGTTGATCTGTTCCAGCGGCTTTGTTGTTTTTGAACTGGCTAACCACCTCTTCAATCTCTTAGAGGTTAGGGGCTGGAAATTTTTCGTCCTGCGCACGTACTCCTAGATCTGTTACCACGCCACCTTCGGTGCTAGTAACGTCGTCATTGAGGTGCTCACACCCCTGCAAGCCCTATTTGGACTCCGCAGAACTCTACGATCGGAAAAAGTTCGCCGAGTTGTCAGCCACCATTCAACCGCTACGGTTGCCTTTGGCCTTTACCTCTTTTTCGTTATACGTGCTGTACTATTGTGCATCAACAATGGATACCAATCGCAAAAATACGCTGGTAGTGGATTTCAACGTATTGCCTTCGCATCCAAATACTGCAGAAGTGCACAAATTTCTTGTGAATCAAATAAAACTTGGCATGTGCCAAGTGAAAACTCTTCAACTCCACACGATACGAAAATAAGCTCTTATCGAGCTAAACAACTTAGAGGTGTGGTCTTTGGCGGATACAAAGGGGGGCAAGAGGGGGCACTTGACCCCCCTAACTATAAATTTCTGTTTAAATACGCCAAAAAATGTTTCAGAAAAATTAACAAAATAAATTGAATCAATTTGGCGCCAGCAAATTTCACTAGATACGCCAAAAAATGTTTCAGAAAGATCACTTCACTTCACTGAACTGAACTGAAGATATTTATATATAGGGACTCTGACTTTCCTAGTACTTACTCTGGTAAGGCATGTTTCTCTAGCGATAGCATGATCGCATTTGCAATTTTGCATAGGGTAATAGAAGTTTCAGTTTTTCGCGTTGGTATTTGATTGAGAACACTATAACGGACGTTTTAGGTTGGAGTATAATTTCTTTTGAGTGAAACTTTGCCTACTATTTGGCGTTTTCTGATCAGGTTTTTGCTGCACTCTAGGCCATGCTGTATTTTAGTAGAAGCATTGTGCTAAAAAGTAAAACGATTTTTTGCTCAAAATCATAAAACCGATCATGCTAGTGCATTTCTTTCTCTATTCAATGCACAGTTTATACCATTTCTCTTGAATAATAAGAGAAGAAAAATTACAGTTGTGAATTAGGAAACTTCTTTCGATTGGTACTTCACCGATAGTTCAACATTCAAAACAAATTGATGCCCGAAAGCATGTAACTTGCATGTAACATTTCGCTACCGTAGAACAGGGTATTTTTGATAATGCGGGTAACGTTGATTGTGCGGGAGGTATTGTATTTTGGATTTTATAACATAGATTCTGTCAATCAGTTAAGCAAAAGGCACACGTAGGTCAAAATAATACATATGAAGAGCCATCTCAGGTGATTTTATTAATTGGAAGCAATTTTGTGAATTGGGACAGAAACCCCCAAACGCCGATAAACGCGCAAAAGTATGCAATGCCCTTGGATTTTCATCTAGTTTAAACTGTTGTGATCAAAATTTGTTACAACAATCCAATCAATGTGAGTACAAATTTGTGATTTATTGATGCACTTAACGAAAAGTTTTTTAAATGAGAAAATTTTGCCTGTCCAGATAGTTTCATTTTTCCCTGTATACTTATGTACGTTTGCGGAGTACTGAGTAAAACTCCGTGAACTGAGCTATCAAGATTCATTGTCTGAGAAATAATATAATATTTACAGTTCATAAACATTTGATCATGCTACGCATAGTAAGTTCGAATTGATTGGATTGTTGCAACAAATTTTGATCATAACAGTTTAACCTTACTTTAGCATCACGTTGGCAGCAGCTCGCTGATGTAGTGTATGGGGTGAGTCAAAATGACCCTAATGCCAAAGGAGGTTTAAACTAGATGAAAATCCAAGGGCATTGCATACTTTTAGGCGTTTATCGGTGTATGGGAGTTTCTGTCCCAATTCACAAAAATGTTGATCATCTAGTTGTCTATCAGTGGTTCAAATTGGGGAAAGATCGGGCTATTTTACATGAAGCTTTATTGACTTAACCCGGGAGCGGTCGCGTCGTGTACTGAGTACACGCACCATGAAAAATGCACGCTTGAGGTACACAGCGTGAGCGTGACGTCGCTGCAGATAGTCAAAGACGCGACTGCTCGAGGGTTAATGAGCTTTGAAAAACGTTTGACTTAACCTAAAACTGTTTGTAGAAAAAAAAGTTATAGCGATTTAATTTATTTTATGAATTTTAAGTAAATTGGTGTATTTATTAACGAATGTATATTAAACCCAAGTAACCACGGACCTGAAGCCGTATTGCATGCAAATTTACGGTATATGTAAAGCAATTACTACTTTACATGAACACTTAAAGTTGATTTAAAGTGTAAAAAGGCAATAGGAAGCATACAGTAGGGGAGACTGAGGAGACTTGATCCCTGGGGAGACTTGTTCCCCCCATATTTGCTCGGAATCAAAAACATTTTTCTTCTAGCATAATTTTTCCAAAACTACTCCTGGACAAATGACTATGTTTTGGCTACAAGTGATTTCGATTGTACGTTGCATTATTTTTTAAAGGCTGATGGTTTGTTTTCAGTCCTTCAGAAATCTTTTAGGCGATTCCGAAAAATCTTAATAACTTTGTGAATATTAAACCAAATCATGTCAAAATTTCACTGCACATAGTTTAAATAGGATACTTTCAAACTTATTTATCCAAATAAGGCTGTTGTTAACATATTTCAATTAATTCAGCTTAGTATACACAACAGTGACATGGGGAGACTTGATCCCTCGAGGATTACACACACATTATACATGTGAAAAATAAAATTCTATTCTGAAGCCTCTATTTACTTGGAATTCTAGTCAATTCAACGATAAAATGTGTCAGATAATTATAACTTTAGTACAAACCAAGAAAAGGGGGATCAAGTCTCCCCATTTTGAAAATACGGCATATCCTTAAAAATTTAAGGAAATCTTACAATTTCAAACACTCCAAATTCATCGAAAATACAAGAAAACTCGAAAAGAAAATGAATAGGAAGACTCTGGAATTATTTTCCCTTTAAATGAACCATGTGCTCAAAGGGGGATCAAGTGTCACCCATTTTTAAAAAATACATCATAAGACATGTCTCCATAAAAACACAGTTTTGAAAACTTTAACAATAATTTGAAGGCCTTCTGTTGTGTATTAACTAACTATAGATGTTTACCTGCCATTTTGTTCGGAAAACGGATCTAGTTTTGTGTTTTTTCTTAAAGTTTCAGGTAAATTAAGAAAAAGGGATCAAGTCTCCCCAGTCTCCCCTACTAGATTGAAAGTAGTGAGCTGGATTTTTGTATGGTGAGATGCTAAATTCTCCGTTTCTTCAATTAAATGGTGCAAGCAGCGTGGGTTAATTGCATAATTTGATGTTGTTTGAGTAAAACCTTGGATTATTGTGTTGTTGACTTGGCAAGAAATGGAAACACAGTGATCTAAAATTTTGCTCAATCATCATCATATTAGGCAATTAATCATAATACCCACGCAGCGTGAGCGCGGCGTCCCTGCAGGTAGTCAAAGACGCGACTGCTCGAGGGTTAAGAAACGCTACACGGTTTTTGTACCACTACACACAAACACTTTTCACCAAGCAGAGACAAACCCGATTGCGGCTAAAAATAACTTTCGCTTTGCTTTACCCCACGTCTCCACTAGACAGAAATGTCTTGCCATTTTGCTGCCAGAAAGAGAAAACGTAACATAAATGATCAACATCGCTGATTTCCATGCAAACATTGAGAGAACATTACTGTCATGACCAGGGTACGAAAAACGGATCACGCCGAAAAACAAACGCTTTGTCCTAAGCGGTGCATGTCGGTAACAAAGCCGCTCCGCAACAAACGCATGTCAGGTAGACGTGTGCGCCGAATATTCGGCGTAAAATCGGCGTGCATCGGCGTGGGGCTTCTCAAACAATTATGAACAAAGTAAACTACTTTCTAATGATTGGATTGCAACAAATGGACATCTAGCTATGTGCTGCTGCAGAAATTTTTTGGTTTTGATGATGGTAGCCTTTCTGAGAAGGGATACGCCGATCGGCGTGCGGTTTTCACGCCGCCGCCGCCGCCGTTTGCCACGCCGACACGCCGATGCTTCCTGGATCGGCTTCAAACAACATAACCGTAAAGTTTTTCCACCAGTGCATGGGTATAACCCCCCTTTACCTATCCCCGTTTAAAAAATATTGTATTTTTGATTCTTGTTGGCTTGGGGAGCCGCACGCCGATTCACGCCGATTTCTCATCGGCGCGGCGCGGCGCGGCGGCGCACACCTCTAATGTCAGGCGATGAGAGCAATAAAACAAACATCACTTGCCGTGCGTGTGCCAATATTCCGGTTTTACTGTTGAAATTTTCAACCCACATCATCGAATACATAAGCATTTGAACGAATTAAGACTCTTGCAAATCTCAGAGTCGAGTTTCAGTTGTAAAACAATGCGAAAATCACGATGTGAATAGAACGAGACAAATATTCCTACCATTTTTGTTGTGAACAAACTCTGAAGAGATTTTGTCATTATCTGCTAAAGAAAAAACAAAGCGTTGTTGCCGTGCCTTCTTTGTTGCCTATTTTTTGCTTGCGGTGCCATATTCTGCGTACACTGGTCATGACATATCTGTTCGGATAAAAGGCAAGACATTTCTGTCTAGTGGAGACGTCGGGTTAGGAACGACGCGCTGATCTTCATGTGCAATTGTCTGCTGGTATTTTTCTTGTAGGATTACACCTAGAAATTCTATCAGAAAATCCACTAGAGATTTCTGCAGAAAACCTTTCGCAGATTCTTTCAGCGATTCCTGTAGGAATCACTCTAAGTATGGATGCCTTCAGATTTTTTTTGAGGAAATCTCTCAGTAATTCTTGGTGGAATTCCTCCAGAGATTCTTTCAGGTATTCGGGAGGGTTGGGGGATTGATACAATCCAGAATTGCTCCACAGAGATTCCCTCAGGCATTTCTTCCAAAATTCCTCCACGAGTTATTCTTCTACAAGTTCCTCGAGGGATTTCTCCAAAAGTTTCTCCAGGTATTCATTCAAAGACTGCTTCGTAAATTCATTTGAGGATTTATTCAAACCTTTGTTTAGGAAATCTTCAGAAGTTTTTACAGAGCTTTATTCCTTGGCATTGGTTCAAGAAATATTTCTTGGAGTACCTGCAGAAAGCTCTTCAGTTCTTCCAAGATTTTTTTGAGAGTTTCCTTCAAAACATTCTTTTCCTTCAGAAATTTTCATAGTGATTCCTTGAAGAATTCCACCAGGGCTTTTGTTTTCAGAAATTTCAGCAGGATTTTCACTCATCTAGAGAAATTGTACAAGAAATCCTTCGAAGCATTTCTCCTGAGGTGTCTCCACAAGTTCTTTAATTACTTCAGAAATTTCTCCAAGGATTCCTTCAGAAATCCATCGAAATTGTCCTTTTTGGAAGAAACTCCTCCAGAAATTCCTTAAGAAATATCTTCAGAAATTTCTTCATAAACTCCACCAAGAGTGTTTTTTTTTTATTTTTTTTCCAGAATTCCTCCATAAGTTTCTCATGATTTTTTTAGGGATTTCTTCAAAGATACAGGATCCTTAAGGGATTCCTTAAGAAATTCAAAAACTCCTTCAGTATTTTTTTTGTGAAATTTCTGAATGAACAGCTGAAAAAAATCTCTGGAGGAATCTTTGAAGGAATCACAGGAGATATTTCTGATGGAATAAGAAAACAATTTTAAAAAGAATCATTGTAGGGGTTTCTACAAGAATCCCTGAAGCAATTTCTCAAGGATTTGCTGGAGGAACACTTGGAGGAATTTCTTCAGGATTTTTTAAAGGTATTTCTAGGAGAATGCTACGAAGAAAAATCCAAGGAACATCTTTTGCTGATAATCATAAAGAAATTCTTAAAACTGAAAGAGTCCCTGGAGATATTTCCAAAGAAATTCCTGAAGAAATCCATGGAGGAATTATTTAAAAAAAGGTTCTCCAGTCTAATTCCTGTAAAAATCCCTGAAGGTATTTTTGAAGGAATTCCAGGAAAATTTCTGAAGGAATCTCAGGAGGAATGTCTGAAGAAATTTCTGACGGAATAATAAGGAAAACGTCCTGGAAAAACGCTTGGTGGAACTCCAAGAAGAATTTATTGAGAAACTCTAGATGAGTTCTTGGAGAAATCCTTCAATAGAGAACCAGGAGGCTTTTTTTAATATTCCTGGGGAAATCCAAAAAACCTTATGAGAAATTTCCAATTCAATTTGTGTAGAAATGGCTAGTAAAAATTTCTGGAAATTTTCTGAATCCGTGGAAAAATTTCTAGAGGTATCCTTGGAGGAAACGCTGGAGGAATTTCTGAGGAAATATTCAGAGGAATGCTACTGGAACACAAGAATCTCTGTATGAATTTCTGCAGGAATCCCTGGATCAATTCTCGCTAGAATCACTGGAGTTAATAATGCAAGAATCTCTGCGGGAATTCTTGTTTGATTTTCTGGATGAACCCCTGAAGTAATTTCTGGAGACTTTACTGCGGGTGTTTCCAATGGAATCCTTGGGGAAATTCCCGAGGAAATCTCTGGAGGTGTTCGTGAAGAAATCCTGTATGAGTTCCTATAGAAATCACCGGAATATTTTCTAAACAAAAACGGCTAGCTTACAGAATTTCTGAAACAATCTTTAAAAGAACGTCAGAATGCGAAGATGAACCAGCCTAGGGCTAGAAATCTCAATAAAGAAATTTAAAACTTATGGTTTCCCTGAACAAACTTCTGATTCCTTCAGAGGGATTTTCTAAAAGACACTCTAGAAGACTTTCTGAAGTAATCCCCGGCGAAGTTTCAGAAGGAATCCATGGAAAATTTCCTAAACGAATTCTTGGATTAATTTCTGAAGAAATTTTTAAGGGCTTATCTGAAAATTTTCTTAAAGATTCCTCTCAGCTGGAAGAATTTCTGGAAGGATCCATTGATTTTTTATTGATGAATACTGGAGTAATTTCTGAAGATATCCATAGTGAAATTTTGGAAGGAATTCATATAGGGTTTTCTAAAGAATCCCTGAAAGAATTTCTAAAGAAATCTTTGGTGGAGCTTTATTATGAATCTTGGAAAAAAAATTAAAGGGAACTCAGAAGGATGTTCTAAAGAAATTCTTCGTGAAATTTCTGGAGGAATTCTGAGCTTTATAATTTCTGAAAGAAATTACTTGAAATATGTTTGAAGTAATCCGTGGGTGATTGTCCGAAAGAATCTCAGGAGAGATTTTTGAAAGAATCCATTGAGCATTTCTTTCAGAAGCTTATGGAGCTCTGGAGGAATTTCTGTACAAGTCCATGGATGAATTTTTAAAAGAATCCCCGGAGAATTTTATAACGGAATCTATGCAAGATTTTTTGAACGAAATCATTGGAGGATTTTTAAAGCAATCCATGGAATGATTTCGAATGGAAGCCATTCTTTATAGAAGAGTTCTTTTTTTAGTTCTTAATTTCTGGATAAATCTTTAGGGTATTTCAGAGAAATTTCTGAATGAATCTATGGATTTACTAAAAGAATCCCTGAAACAATTCTTAAAGAAATTCTCAGAGAAATGATTTCATGGAAAACTTTCTAAAGGAATCACTAGAGGAATTTTTGTAGGAATCCGTGAATGGTTTTTTAAATGAATTATTTGAGAAATTTCTGGAGAAAGCTCTCGAAGAGTTTCTGAAAAAAATCTGATGAAGTTCATGGACGAATGTTTGAAACAATCCTGCAAGATTTTCTAAAATAAACCGTTAAGATTTTTTTTGCAGTTTCTAATTGAATTTCCGAATAAATTTCCGAATGATTGCTTGATAGATTTCTTGGAAGAATTATTAAAGGAATCCCTTGAGGAATCCCTGAAGACGTTTTCGAAGGAATCCCTGAAAGAATTTCCAAAGAAATATCTAGAAGAATTTCTGAAGACAAGTGCGCAAAAATAATCAATAATCAATTCAGCGGTTTTCTTATATTCAGGAGAAGCAATGTCTAAAATCATAGAGGATATTTTTTAACGTATTGAGGCATTGTAATATTCACAGGCGCAGAATATTTCGAAAAATCATTTTATTAAATTTAAAAAGACGAAATAAAATTTTCTTCAAACTGGAAAAAAAATTTTACTTACAATATGGGAAGCAAAGGATCACAAAGGATTTTTTTCTTCCTCCAATGGGGGCGTGAAAAAAATATCAAAAGGGAAATTTTTCCATGTGGACGCAGAAATATAAATCAAATAGGCGATTTTCTTGCAGCAACAAGAAGGGAAGAAAAATTCTTTAAAAAAAGTATAGGCGACTTTTCAACAATAAATAAGTAGGTAAGGTATAGTGATAATAATGATAATGATAAATGAAGAAATTTCTCCATAAAGGCTTTTTATGTTTTTAAGAGAACACAAAATCTTAAAGTTTGAGTAAAATTATGTTTGGACGAAAACAGGATTGGTTATCATTTTACAAGAAGCGTATTCTCATTCTTGACTATTTTTTAATTTCCTGAAGAGCTGGTTACTCAGTGATTGACTTGGTGTAAACTTGATGACACGTGGTGCCACTGGTAATGCAAATCATATTTGTTTCTTATAAACTAAATTGTCAGTTGCATATTGATATATAAAATCTCCTGGATGCACTGATATGAAACATTATTGAATATAACAAAAAAATATTTTAGTGACGCGATCGAAAATAACATTAATTTGGAAAGTTTCGAAACTTGGATATTAAATTAACAAATACCAGTCAAATAAAACGCATAGAAAGGAAACATTCTAGAAAAATATGGTATTGCAAAAAATTTGCTGTCTGCGCAAAATAGTCTATGAAACTTTTGATCAACATTGTTGCACACTGAGAATATTTTTTGGTCATGTAAAAAACAAGTCGGAATGTTAAACGTCTTAAGCGCCGCCATGATGCGATAGTATTTTAAAAAGCGCAATTTGTACCAACTTATGACCATGACCAACATTGTGCCACCGCCAAATTATGAACCGAATTCCATGATTTAAGCTCTTTTAATATGTACATATGTCTCTTGCCGCCAAATTACTATAACACTGGATACGCCAAATAATCGCTGCCCCCCCATTATCAGGATCCTGGCTCCGCTACTGGGTGTGGTGTATACCACCCTTACACCGACCACTGTATTGATAGATAGCTAAATAAAGCATTCGAGCAAAGGCTCGATCTCTTTGTATGTTAACTCATGAACGAACAACAACTGTTTTATTTAGTCTCCTCCAGAAGATAATTTATTTATATTTAAGAAACAAAACATAAATATAAAAAGAGGCAGCACATGATTTGGCTGCTTCACACAATCTGAAGCATACAATGCGAGCAGAAAACAAGAAATTTCTTATTCCGGTCTTTTTGGAAAACACAGCCACTACTGTAAGGGTTCATGATTTCCCACCTGATATGCCTAACATAGAGGTCGCGAATCACATGAAGCAGTATGGAGTTGTAAAATCGGTCGTACGAGAACTTTGGAAAAAGTACTTTCCGGGAACACCGCATGGAGTACGAGTCGTGGAAATCGAGCTACAGAAGGATATTCCATCGTATATTAAAATACATAATTAAATGAGCATGGTGAGCTACCGAAACCAGCCGACCACTTGTCGCAACTTCGGCCAACGATCACACCCGAAAACTAAATGCTCCGGAGTAACGAAAACTACGAAACAAAATACCGCCACTGAATCATTGCAACCGAAAAGTACAACTGGACCAACTGGACCTACTCAGTCGAGCCGACCCAACAACAACAACAATCGTGAAGCTGGCAACAAAAATGAGACAAAGAGAAAACGGGATCATTCTATCGATACGCAGTCGACTGGTATAGATACCCAGGAACGCGCAGCAGAGGAGCCTAAAAGAGATGAGATGCAGGCGGAAGAATGGATCGTCTATGTAGTGATATAGGTTGATTAAAGAAAATGTTTCGATTTAAATTCAAATAGTTTACACAATCTAATTTTTCTGAGTGTACCTGTGTACCGTTGCACCTGAGATTTAGGTTTTGAAGTACACGATGACGAGGCGTGATCGGAAAGCTCTTTCGCGCTGCGTTGACGCCGGACGGACAACTGGATACAAAGAAAAAAGAGGCGAGAATGAATGACAAGCGAATGGGTGAACGAGAAGGCGTGAACGGGCATGCACACCACGGCGGTCGAATGAAGTCAGTTTATGAACGATGTTTGCGACGAACGGACGGAGGAGTAGTGATGGTGGCAAATCGTGAAAAGTAATTTGTGGTTTTTTTCTGAATAAATATTCTTTAATGAAGAAAGTGAAAGTAGGTTTTGATTTTCTGATGGCTTGAGAGTGAAGGAATGCAGAATGTGTGACTGGAAGCAGGGTAAGTTTATTGAATTTTCCTGATTTGTTGGTGTCGCTGAAAATGATAGTATTTTTTGAGGTGAAAAGTTAGATCCCCGTGCTTTTATACACGACCAAACTTGCATCGATTTTTCTTGACTGCTCCGAAAGGCGTATGAACACTACATGGCGCAGTTGGTATGAGTTTATTTAATTTAGAATTTCCATTTGGTGGTGGCCCATACTGCTCGGGATTACAAATTGTAAGTTGAATGTCAAACAAGAAAATGCGGAATTACTTGTTTAATTATGCTGAGAATTTAGAATAAAATTGATGTTGAAAAGTAAGGGACACCGGGGCACCGCGATAGCTCTGATGGTAAAATTGATGGATTAACAATGCAGAGATCCTTTGTTTGATGTGAGATTATGAATTGTGAGTGGAATGTCAATCAAGAAAATGCGAAACGGTTAATTTTATGGGCCGATTTTATGAATGAAAGTTTGACAGGAGGTGGTGGTACAAGTAAATCAACCTATATCACTACAGTCTATACTAATAGGAAGCTTGACCGAGTCATAGAAAATAACAAAAAAAACTGTTAGAAAAATGTGAATCTGTAACAAAGTTGAAACAAAGTTAGTTTAGAGATGAATGCCCTAGTAGGGTAAAATCTCTTTAATTAGAAAAAAAGGTCGCCGTAGCACGAAGTTAACTATCTACAAAACGCTGATGAGACCGGTAGTCCTCTATGGACACGAAACATGGACCCTACATGCAGAGGACCAACGCGCCCTTGGAATTTTCGGACGGAAGGTATTGCGTACCATCTACAGCGGAGTGCAGATGAAAGACGGGACTTGGAGAAGGCGAATGAACCCAGGATGCATCAGCTGCTGAGAGAACCAGCCATCGTCCATATCGCGAAAATCCAGAGGCATCGGTGGGCGGGTCAAGTCATCAGGATGTCGGATAGCAACCCGACTAAAATGGTTCTCGAGGGTTATCCAACCGGTACAAGAAGACGTGGAGCGCAGCGAGCTAGGTGGGTCGACCAAGTGGAGGACGATCTGCGGACCCTACGCAGAGTGCGGAACTGGAGACAAACAGCCATGGACCGAGTGGAATGGAGACGGCTACTATGTACAGCAGAGGCCACCCCGGCCTTGGCCTGATCGGTAAGGTAAGTAAGGGAAGCTCCTGGAAACCCTATTGGCCCCATCTCAAATGCCCAGGAGCAAGACCTGTTCTCGCGAACTAGATTCCATTATTTTAAAGCCCTGACTTTATTTTATGTACAAAATTTCCTTTATGACTTTTTTACCCTCTAATGGATACCTGAGGTCCATTAGTCCCAAGAGCCACGTTGAAGTGGTCGCAAAAAAGTTCATATTGACATATTGGTTCCATTTTAACAGTACCTTTAACAGTACCCAGTAAAGCTACACCGCGATGAATTATTTGTGCAAACAATAGTAAAAGTTTCAGAGTGTACTTTGGATTTTTTTTATGTCAAGTTTGAACCGCGCGATGTTGTACCCCTGGGTTTTACAACACGAATGATTGTTTCTTTTGATTGTGACTTCCTAGTGCTGTGCTGTCTTCGCCAAAATTGTTCAATATACCAAGGAAAATCTAATGGCGAACAATCGGGACTAGCCCAGTAGATGGCGCTAGTGTGTTCAAGTTATGGATTGTAAGTTATATATAGCTTGTATAACTTGAGATATTGAACCTTATAAAAAGTTTGAGTTTTCGACACAAGCTATTTTATAATGAAAATATTTTTTTTTTGGAAAATGCCGCTAATCAGCACATGTCCAGCATTCCAAATCCCCGAGCGACAAGCGTCCTTAAATAATGACACTTCTTTTGCGGTGAATATCTTGAGAACAGCACAATATGTTAAGATTCAGTAGTTCTCATTGGCTCACCGAGAAACATCAATAAAACCGATAAATATTAACATTCTGTTCACAATTGAGTGACCGTGAGCTCCTAATCGGGTGTCCGTTGTCTAGTGTTAAGTTTCATTCAGACTGTACAGTCCCTGGCTGAAGACGATGTTCGTTTCTCTCTTTTTTTAATACCAATACTTCCTATTGGGTAGATTATTTACTTAAAAATTGAGCCACTAGCTGCCGTTCTACGCCCAATTATCCCATGCTATCTTTTAAAACATTCCATCTAAAAATTATAGCCAAAATACTAGCATTCAGGGACATTCAGGAGTGTTGCAAGGAGTTTCAGAGGCATTTAAGGGAGTCCTGGGGGTCTCAGGGAGGTTTCATGGGATCTCTTAGGGTCACTGATGGTATCGGGTGTCCAAGAGGGACTCCAAGTCATTTTAGGAGCGTTTAAGAGGGTCTCAGGCATACCCTGAAACGCTTTAAACCTAAAAGGGCTTTAAACCTCATAAATGGAAGTTCTTATGTCTTTTAACTTCAACCTCTGGTTGGATAGCTGTTCCTTCTCAAATAGCATTCCATAAGCAATTAGAATAAGAGTATTAAAGTTTTAACATGACAACTTTCAGTATGCAATCTACGAATTACTCCGTTACCACGCAACGCAAATTCTGCTCATCTGGTTACAACAGAAGATTTGCTCAAGATGTATAGATAAATCACAGACAAACAGACGTATCACTTTGAACAAAATGCGATAGAAATCATCGTCACGAAAGCATAATCGCCCAATGGTGATAACACTGTGGTTCGCAAAACCACTGAGTAGATGGCGGTAGTGAACAAACGTCAAACAGGAACGAAAACGAGGCGAGCGCCATGAGCGAGAGATTTGCGAACTACAGAATATTTGAATAATCCGTTAAAAAGTGAAACAATGGGAAGTGAGTAGAGTGAGACGTCTGTTTGTCTGTGGATAAATCAATAATAATACTGGTCGAAAGAATCAAACAATCAATTAAGGACAAGCTTGTTAGGATCCCAAGTTGACTTCCGCACCGACTAACGATTTATTGTGCACAAATCTCATTAAAAACTAAACCAGCGCACCGGATCTTCTTAATGCCTTTTACAAGTGACTAAGAACAAAATAAAAAACCCGGATTAATCCACCTAGTGGTGATAGTGCCTTTCTCGTCGAGTATGTACTCATGATCTTTCCGTCAACGTAAGCATCTTGAATCCTGTGAATGCTTTATTAATAAAAAAGCAAGAATTTTATCCAAGCCATTATCGTTGGGAAACTTATTGATGGCACATATTTCCAACGTTATGTTCAATGTATAGACAGCTGAAACATATCAGACCTCTTAGTTGACTGCGTGACCACCTTTACTATTACTGAAGGCCGATCAATATCAAGACTAAAATATAATTTATTTCACAAAAAAAATCACTTTACAGTCTTCGATAAACTTTTTCCTATACACTTTACTGGTTACTAGATTCATAAAATTTGATAAAAAAATTGAAGCAAGTGAAATTTTTCATACTGAATCCAATTCAAATTTAAACCATATCACAGAGCGCGAGGAGCAACCAGTCGGATCTAAATTTTGCGCAGTAATTTTAGACGCCAAAGGGGTTTGAAAAATGTTGTGCGCAGTCTTGTATTGCGATTTTTTTTTCGACTTAGACTTTGATGCAATAAATTTCGTCGTACTCATATTTCGCTTTCGATTTCGCTGTCAATCTCAGTCGCAGGGTTTTTGCAACTCGCCCGATAATGTGACAGTTTTCGCCGGCCGTCTCAATGTTTACCATTAAGGTCTTTTGTTCTCGGTCCACCAGCTGGTCATGTTTACACAACAAAAACAGCTGGTTCACCGATGTTTACGTTCATCCTTATTGTTCTCGGCTACCAGCTGTTTATGTTTTCATAACAAAATCAGCTGGTTTCGCCTGAATCGGGGAAAGAAGGCGAAAATGTGTCATAAATGTTAGGTTAGTACCATATTAGGGCGAGTTCAATTTCGTCGCCAAAGTCTGATTATTCGTAAAAAATACAATAAACATTCGACACTTTTCACTACCCAAGTAACCACGAAGCCGTATATAAGTGCATCAATTTTGCCGTATATTTATATTTAAAATTGTGTAAATAATGCTGCATTACTTTAAATACCTCATTGAAGCAATATTAAAGTCGAAAAGGGCCCCACTAAAATTAAATTAGTGCCACATATTGCTGCACGTTGGCAGCCATTGCTAAAGTGACATAAATGCATGTGCTGTACATTTGCATTTGCACATGCTTAATACGTGCAACACGAAAAACCAAAACAAAAATCTATTTTTAGCACCGTTACGTTATCGACGGTACTAATGCCCCCCACATGAATGTTTTAACCATTTTTTTTGTTGCCAGGTCGGGAGTCGAACCAGAAGTGTTGAAGACCGCTTGATGAGTTCCATTCGCGCTGGTGCTGTGGACCGTTTCTGCTGCTGTGATAACAGCGGATATTTCATTAACTAAAAGAAAACTGTTCTTCTGCCTCAACCATTTCAGTAGAGGGCAAAACGACTATGGCATATGTAATTACAGGGATTCGTAATCACATTCTGATAAATGCATAATGCATTCTATAGAAGATATTCAATCAATATAAGAAAAATAAAACACCTTTCGTACAATGCTCATAATATTATGCTAATTGTGGTTTCCATCATAATTGGCATGCGATAGCAGTCAACAGAAAAGAGAAAAGGTCATCTCTAAAAAGGGTTTTCTGAAGAAAGTCGTCGATCGGTGGTTCAAACGAGGATTAAGTTGGTCGGGAGTCGAACCAGAAGTGTTGAAGACCGCTATAGTTGACCATGAAGTTGTTAACTTTTCTTGATTTCATTTGTTTACCATTAGAGTCAAGCTTTTATAATTGTATTGTTAGAGCAACCTTTGCTAGTTTGTACATTGCATTTATACAGTTTTTGCAGTGTTGAATTATTGAATTATCGTATATCACCTTTTAATGCACCCTAATGTAAAGAAAAAATGTAATGCATCAATACATTGATAATGCCAATCTAAAGGTATATTGCATGAGAAGTGTGGAATTACTGCATTTCGCATTGCAAAGGTTGATATTCAGTCTAATTCGTGCAATGATATAATGCTTGTGGTTACTTGGGTACCTTCATTTCGTTGCCGCAGTCGGGTGTCAGCTTGCTTTGTTACATTCGTACGCTACCGTTACCTCTTATACACAGCACGAGCGGTAAAACGAAGATCAATAAACATAAGAAAGGGTCAAATCATGACATTTGTCTAATTATAGCTTTTCGCATAGATTTTCAGCCAATTACGATTATAAATGTTGATATTGCTTTATTCTTGCATGTTGTATTGAATACGACACACATATGGCCAACATAGCTCTTATTATGGAAGAAGACAACTGTCTCCCGAAGCCGCTATCGTGGTGAAGTGCATTCGTTTGACATTTTTTTTTCGTACAGTAGTTTGATTGTTTGTGTTGCGAATGTCGGAAACAAAGGAGGCCGAATGTCGACGAAAAAATTCAAATGACTGTGATCTCTAACAAGACTGGTTGTGCGAGGTTGATGCGATTAAAACCGGAATTTAAAAAAGATGTGATTTGATGAGCCTGCTTCAGTTTTGTAAAGATTTTGTTCTCTTACACATATTTATCGCTGTTTTCACCACTTCCTATGAGATATCTGGAACCGGTTCCAAGACTGTACCTATTGTTTCAAATACTTATGGTCTGAGACTAGTTTCTTGCTAACTGTTCAACAGGTTTTCTGAAAAGCCGAAAATTGAAGTGTATGCATGGATTTGATTCATTTTACATTTTGGTTATTCTGGCGGAACATACAAAACGGGTTCTGGAACACTACCGGTAGTCTCTAATGTGATCTGAGACTATTTTCTTGTAAACCGTTCATCAGGTTATCGAAAAAGCCGTGGTTTGATGTGAACTGGTTCAACAGCACTACGGTAGTCTCTGATGTGATCAAAGGCTGTGTTCCTGAAACCGTTCATCAGGTTATCAAAATAGCCGCGATTTAATATGTCGCATGCATGGGTTTGGCTCTCATATGCATTTGACCACTTCCAGCGGGACAACCGGAAGCAATTCCGGAATACTGCTGGTTGTACCAAATATGGTCTGAAACCATTTTCTTGCTATCCGTTCATCAGGTTATCTAAAGAGTCGCGATTTGATGTGTCGCATGCATGGGTTTGGTTTACTTTTATATTTGACCACTTCCGGAGGGACATCCGGAACCGGTTCCAGAGCACTACCGGTAGTCTCGCTGTGATCTAAGGCTATGCTCATGCTTACTGTTCTTCAGGATATCAAAAAAGCTGCTATTTAATGTGTCGCACGCATGGGTTTGGTTACCATCTACATTTGACCACTTCCGGCGGGACACACGGAACCGGTTCCGGGATACTACTGGTTTTCCTAAATATAGTCTGATTTCATTTTATTGCTAACCGTTCATCAGGTTATCCAAAGAGCCGCGATTTGATGTGTCGCATGCATGGGTTTGGTTCAATTTTATATTAGGCCACTTCCGGCGGGGCACCCGGAACCGGTTCCGGAACACTACCGGTAGTCTCTGCTTGATCACAGGCTATTTTCCTGCTCACTGTTAATCAGGTTATCGAAAAAGCTGCTATTTGATGTGTCGCATGCATGGATTTGGCTCACTTTTTTATTTTGCCATTTCCGGCGGACATCTGGAACCGATTCCGGAACACTACCGGTTCAGATATAGCCTGATACTATTTTTCTGCTTACCGTTCGTCAGGTTATCGAAAAAGCCGCGGTCTGATGTGTCGCATGCATGGTTTTGTAGCATTTTCATATCTGGCCCCTTCCTGGGGTACCTGTCCGGAACACCTAAATGGCCATAACTCCGGAACGGCTGAACCGATTCGAACCATTTTCAATAGGAAACAATGGGACCAGATTCCGCGTCGAATGAACCGTTGGTCATTAAAATCGGTTGAGGTTTACTGCCAAAAAGTGATGTGAGTTTTTTTGTACACACACATACTCACACACACACATACACACACACATACATACACACACAGACATCACCTCAATTCGTCGAGCTGAGTTGATTGGTATATGTGACTTGACCCTCCGGGCCTTCTATCAAAAAGTCATTTTTGGAGTGAACATATAGCCTTTCCAGTACACTTAGTGTACGAGAAAGGCAAAAATCACTATCGTTAGATGTTTACTTCTTGAGATTTGTGCCTCTGAAGTTCTGGACAATGTTGAACTGGGATTCCAAGACCTTTGTCCTTAAGTTTTTAAAGTTTTTGATGATAGAATATCCCAATTTAGCTAGGTCACAGGTACCATGCAAACAATTTGTATGATACTGAACTCTACTTTTCTGATTCATCATCTTCCTTACCTCCAATATACCTAAATATATGTTCAACAAACCTACCTCAAGAACCATCCGACACTGCCGGTAGCTGAGATTCCTCCTCCGGTCCACCATGTAGAACCCGCTGCAGGTAAGATCTTCCATCACAATCAGGTCCCCCTCGGTGTCCTTGCCGGCGTAATGGCACACCGGAAACGGCAGCCGGTCCTGGGAAAATCGCCTCATCACCGGCACCAGCTGGGCGTAGGCGTTGATCTCATTGGCAAAGGCTTCGTCCGCCCGGAACAGCTTTCGCCGCTGGAGATTTACAATTTGCCGCTTGAAGATGAGCGAAATGTCGAAGACTGAAAATGAGAGGCGGGAAAGATTGGGATGAATGTTTTTATCAATCACTCGAATAATATTACAAACACGTAGGTGGTATAGTGCTGTATTGAATCGGGTTTCGAACAAAAGAAAATGCTAAACTAAGTTCAAGCTGAAATAGTAGTTTACGCAACAAGGTGCAGAATGAAGATTTTTACAGCACGAGTCGTACATTTATCAAACGAGGCTTGCCGAGTTGAATAATTACGACGAGTGCTGTAAAAATCGAGTTCTGCATCGAGTTGGGTACAACGTTTTTTGCAATTTCATAAATTACCGCTTGAGGATAGTTTTTAACAAAACTTTCTCATCAAACTGCACACTGATGTTCATAGCCATGTTTAAGGTTGAAGAATTCGTCATTGAAATCACCGTGATCATTGACATTTCGAAAGCAGTTTTCTCGTTCAAAACACAAATGTTTGTTATACCCCGGACAGACATGTGATACGAGTGTGATTCCTGTACAACGGTACGCAGTGTCAAGAAAATTCTAACAAGACTGACTTGAACTGAGAGAATTTTCAGTATGGCACTTATTTCAAGCGCAATTGTACAGTGATTCCTGTATCACTGTATCCTGTAGCAGAATCGATTCACCGATTTAATCGAATGCTTTGAATTGATGTTTTCACATTGATTCGATATTATAAAATATGTATATGACAAAACTATAAAACGATTCGTTTGCTGCATTTAGTTCAAGTTCAGGGCATGTTTTAATTGTCTAATTAAATTCAATATCAAAATTTGAGATTGCACATCGAACATTTCGCGACTCTGTTTCGAAAATGGATATAACGTTGAGACGTGCATTCTAAAAAAAATAAATAAATATTTTTGAAACGGAAACAAATTCTTGAGATAGGTTTTTTGAAACCTATTGAACTCAGAGTTGGTCTCAAATTCTTCCCAACAAAACTGAATTATATGGCCAAATTTCAGGAAATTTGGCTGACGAAAACCCTCCATGACGAAGAGAACAAACCTGCCGATAATACCCATTGTCACCCTAGTACTGGGAAAAATTACCGCGGACTGCTGATTGAAATTCCCCCAGAATCTCCAGAATTCTGAAAGGAGTTCCTCTAGAATTATGAATGAGTGAGATTTCTTAAAAATGCTGAAATTGATTACACCAGAATCCTGAGCGATATTACCTAGTAAAGAAAGCAAGACTCTTCCGGTATCTTAGTAGGAATTCTCTCTGAATTCCATTAAGGATTTTCCTAGCATCCTAAGAGAGATTACTATATGTATACATATTAGGGTGGCCCACACTTATATGAAAAACAAAAATTTTGAAAAATGCCAAGTCTTACCTCCTAAATCAGTTGTTTTGGACTCCCAAAAGCTACGTTCAAAATTTGAGTAAAATCGGTTAAGCCTAAGGGGGCGCTCAAATCGCTTGAAGTTTGTATGGGAAAACTTGGCCAAATGTATGCAGAAATTCTAAGTTTTCGAATTTTGCCGCTAGGTCTCGCTGTAAGCGTTCAATAAATAAACCCTTTGGTATTATTGTAGGTGACTATATACCAAAGAACTTTGTCGAAGACCGCGAAGTGATCCGATGGCTGTGAAAAAAGTTATACCCTAGGCAAAGTGAGGCAAAGTATTGAGATTTCATTATTGATATTATTCCTTTACATGTATTGGAAAAACAACAATAAAGTTTATCCTCACTTTACCTAGGGTATAACTTTTTTCACAGACGTTGGATCACTTTGCGGTCTTCGACAAAGTTGTTTGGCATATAGTCACCTACACTAATACTAAAGGGTTTGATTATTGAACGCATACAGCACCATCTAGCGGCAAAATTCGAAAACTTAAAATTTCTGCATACATTTGATCAAGTTTTCCCATACAAATTTCAAGCGATTTGAGCGCCCCCTTAGACTCAACCAATTTTGCTCAAATTTTAAACGTAGCTTCTGGGAGTCCAAAACAACTGATTCAGGAGGTAAGACTTGGCATTTTTCATCATTTTTGTTTTTCATATAAGTGTGGGCCACCTTAATACATATCTATGAGACGGATTGTCTCAGAGTCCCGAGAGGAATTCTCCCAGAATCCTGTGATAGATTGTCTCAGAATCCTAAGAGAAGCTTTCCCTTGAGATTCTCCCAAAATGTTCCAGCATCCTAAGAGGGATTATCCCAGAATCCTGAATACGATTACCCCAGATTCCTAAGGTGAATTCTCCCAGAATCCTGAGAGGAATTCCAAGAGCGGTTCTTCCACATTCTTGAAATAAATTCATCTAGAATAGTGAGAGGGATTCTCACAAAAAAAAGATCTTCGGAACTCTAAGATGAAATCCCCAAGAAACTTAAAAGAAATGACCCAGAATCCTGAAAAGGATAGCTTAGAACCCTAAGAAGGATTACTCCAGAATCCTGAGAAAGGTTCCTTCAAAATACTGGGCGAGATTGCCAAAAAAACCTGAGATATACTATCACATATTTCTGGAAGATAGGATTCCCCCCGAATCCTGAGAAGAATTCCACCAGAATCCTTTTAAGTATTCTCCCAGAATTCCCCTAAAATCCTGGGTGGAATCCTTTAGAATGGTGAGAAAAATTCTGCCAGAATCCCGAAAGGTATTCCCCCAGAATCCTGAGAGGGATCATAAGAGGGTTTCTTCCAGATTCTTGAGAGAAAAATATCTAGAAACCTAAGAGGCATTTTTCCGGAAATCTGATAAGGATACTCCACGGGATACTCCCTGGAAGGGATTACGAAAACTTCTAGAACGGACTTCCCCAGCATCCTGAGAAAGATTCTCTGAAATTCAAAGAGGTATTCCCACATAAAACAGAAAAAAATACCGCAGATTCCTGAAAAACATTCCCCCAGAATCGTTGAAAGGACTCCCCTAAACTCCTGAAACGGGTTGTCTCAGAACTCTGAGAGTGATTCCTCTAGAATACTTTAAACATACAGAAATACAGAAAACAGAATTCTACTGGGATTCTCGTAGAATGCTGAGAAGGATTTCTTCCGAACCCTAAGAGGAATTACAAAATCCAAATTTCTCTAGAGAATTCTGCCCTGAATTTCGTGAGAGATTCTTCAATAATTAATAATTCTGAAAGGAAGAGCCCTAGAATCTTGAAAAATAAAGCCCCAGAATCCCAAGGGTTTCTCCGGAATCATGAGACAAATTCCCCAGAATCTTGACGGGGATTACCCCAGAAAGCCGTATTTTCAGAGAATCTAAGGAAGAGTACCCGCAGAATACTTTGTGATATTCTCCCAAAATCTTTAAAGCATCTTACGCAGAATCCTGAGAAGGATACCACTAGAATCCTCACACAGGATTCCCCCAGAATTCTGAGAGGAATTTCGCCACAATTCTGAGAATGCTAAATATGATTCTCCAAGAAGTCTGAGAAGAGTTCTTGAGAATGCTGATAAAGATTTCCTCAGAATTCTGAGTGGGATCCTAAGTGAGGATCTACCAGAATCCTTAGAGGAATCAACCCAGATCACCAAGAAATTTCATAGAATCCTGAGAGGGATTTGAACCGAGGTAGGGAATACCTCAAAATCCTGAAATGCATTTTCTTAGAATTCAGGATCGCTACAATTCTTATAGGTATTCTCAGATAATACTGCTGAGAAAAACTCCTCCAGAATTTTTAAAAGAGCTCTGAGGATTCCTCTGAAATTGTGTGAGAGATTCCTTCGAAATGCTGAAAATTATCACACCAGCATCGTGAAAGACCTTATCCTAGAAAGACTCTTCCAATAGGAATTCTCCTTGAAATCTATTAAGGATTTCCCTAGAATCCTGGGAGAGATAACTCCGGTTTTCTGAGATGGATTCCCTCAGAATTTAGGTGGAATTCTTCCAGAATCCTGTTGGATTTCCGAAGATCCCCGAGATGGATACTCCCTGAATCCTGTGATCGATTGCCTCAGAATCCTGAAAGAAGTTTTTCCTCGGGATTCTCTCAGAATGCTTAGACGGATATCCTCAGAACTCCCTGGCGGATTCTTCCAGAATCCCGAAAGGGATTCTCCTAGCCTTTTCTTTTTCCTCGCTCGTTCATTTTGTTGAACGCAAGAAAGAGCGAGATAGAAGAGGGGGCAAAGTGCCCCCTCTATTATCTGTTTCTTTCGCGTGTTGTTTACGAGAGTGAGTGAGAAAAAAGAAAAAGCTGCGCACGCTAGAGCCTAGAATCCTGAGAGAAATTCTCCTGCAGTATTGAAAGCCATCTCATTAGAATCCTGAAAGAGATTGCCTTAGAACCTTGAGAGAGGATCTTCCACATTATTAAGGGAAATTCTTCTAGAACCCTGAAAGGGACTTTCTCGACCATAAGAAGAATTGCTCCAGAATCGAGTGTGATTTTGGAGGCAAAGTGGAAATGCCGCTTTTTTCATTCGGATCGGCCGCGTCGTCGTCGTCAATTTGAATGTGCACATCGTCGTACCCGTGTGTAGTTGTAGTGGTTCAGTGTGATTTCGGAGAAGAGGCCAGTTAGTGGAAGATGCTGCAGCACATACGCACTGGACACTTCGAAGGATGTTTATTGGTGAGCTCGTTCCATTTTATCATAATAATTAATGCTAAAGGATGTATAAAGTTCTGCTCTGGTTTTTGTGTATTTATCTTCTTCTTCTTCTTTATGGCTCGACGTTCGCATTGGAACTTGGCCTGCCTGTCTTCAACTTAGTGTTCTCAGAGCACTTCCACAGTTATTAATTGGAGGGCTTTCTTTGCCTGCCATTGCATGAATTTGTACATTGTGTGGCAAGTACAATGATACACTATACCCAGGGAGTCGAGAAAAGTTTCCCGACTGGAACGGGAATCGAACCCGCCATCTCCGGATTGGCGATCCATAGTCCTAACCACTAGGCTAACTGGAGACCCTTTTGTGTATTTATCTAACAAATATTGAAAAGTTCGTCACGTCATGTGTCGGCGCTAGTTCCCAATGCACATTTAGTTGATAATAAATATTTTTCTTTCATTTTTTGCATTTACACAAAAATTTGAATGGTTCGTCATCTTCGGTGTTGACATTTGTAATACATATTTTAGTCAAAATGAATAAATGTTTTGATTCAAATAAA
The DNA here is from genome assembly GCF_035046485.1 of Aedes albopictus. Taxonomy (NCBI): domain Eukaryota; kingdom Metazoa; phylum Arthropoda; class Insecta; order Diptera; family Culicidae; genus Aedes; species Aedes albopictus. The sequence continues at coordinate 9,319,258 of NC_085138.1, forward strand.
GGTTGCATGAATCACACCACTTACCAAAGTGAATCCAAATCATGTGACTCTCCCCCTCCCCACTAACAAAAACTCCTTCCCGTGACAGTCGTGGAGAAAATGAGGTGATCTCGGTCTCTAGTAGCAACGTACGTCACACTAACATTCCTTTCCTTCCTCGATGACCGGACGGACGTGGCCGGCGCCGTTATTGACTAATAAAGTTTGGAATTCTCGAACTATGCACATTGAGAGCGGTAGCTACTCCCAAGCTCCGTTTGTTGGTTCGTTGTGCAATTTCGATTGTTCAGGTCAATCACGGAGTAGCAAATACGAAATGTACGGTCATCTATGCTCATGCTCATGACACATTCCAGCGTAACGGGACACCGCGAGGAACTAACTTTCGTGAACAAATGACGTCTGCAATCGAATGCAATGTTCAGGATCATATGGGTTATCAGGTTTTATAACAAGCTTATTAGATGTACTTCCAGATGCAATACTTGTTCTATGGGGTTTTGGTTCCAATTTACATAATATAACATGTTACATTTCGTAACGGAACACCATCATAGAAATCTTCTTTTTAAAATTTTCAAACTGAAATGCGTATATCTGCTCTGTTATGAGGTTTTGAATAATAGAGGCTTCTAGACATTTCTTCTTTGGATTGATGTGAACACCCAAGTAACAATTCCATGGCTGATTGGTTTTGTTTGATTTTTATTAAGGTTTTATTACAGCAATAATTAAAACTCACAGTTTTATGACTGCTTTTATGAAAACCATTGATAAAATGTTTTATAGTATACTTGAAGATATTCATAAAGACAGATTTTAAGAGTAAACAAAACTTTCCGATATGTAAACCTTCTGGCAATCATTATTACCACAATAAAACTGTTAAAACTCTCAACAGATGGCGATCCGTTCGATTAGTAACGACATCTGTTGGTGGAAAAGTAGAAACTGCGACACTGCTAGGTTTATTGCGGTCATCATAAAAGCAAACTTGCTTTCGTTTTATTTTCGCTGATTATGGTCGACGCCATTGAAGAATTTGCTTACGTGAATGGAAAATAGTTAATTTTGCTTAAATTAGCAATGAATTGATAGTTTGCCACCATTTTCATAACATGCTCACATATATAAGCCCTCTCTGCTGAGTTTTCTTGTGATTCGAGATAATTTTACTAAATTCACAAATTGATTTATTTCATTCCAAGATGATAATATTCACTATTTTCGAAGCGCATTAATTTTATGATTCTGCAACCCCAATATTCACGGTAAATTCGAATGCGCATAAGCCTACCAGCATAAAAACTACTAAAATATTACTTTGAAATGATCGCTTTCTACTTACGAATGATGTATCCTCCTGAACTTTACGTGCCATCGAAGAAGCTTCTCTGCATCTTGGGTTGTCATAGTTTTTGTTGTAATAAAAAAAAAACAACAACAATCGAGAAAGGAAATTTTTTCGACTAGGTTTTAAAACGGGCTTATTGCTACTCTTAAGGGAGCGTCCATAAATTACGTCACGCAAAAATTGTCCATTTTCAACCCCCCTCCCCCCTATGTCACACTTTTTGTATGAGACCTCTGAAATTTTTGTATGGGCCGTCACACTTTGCTGAACCCCCCCTCCCCCCTCAAAGCGTGACGTAATTTATGGACGTTCCCTAATGCGGTTTGCAAAATCTCTCCGAGAGTAGTCCACTTAGCCGGAAGATGCTCTTAAAGAGGTTATCAGGAGGTTTTGATGTATGATTCAGTTTTATTGCAAGTTTTATGAAATTGGTCATGAAGATCTCTTGTAGAGACGAACAAAACTTAAAATGTTACTTGGGCGAGATTGCCGAAGTGAGTTTTACTGAGAAATGTATAGTTTCGGAAATATTCTTGATTTAGTTTTGGGAGCGCAGCGCTACGCTCGCGTGAAAACAGTGTTTTGCCAATGGTGTCCCGTTACGGCTAAAGACATCTAGTTGTAGATCAAATGCTTTGCTAGATAGAATGTTGGTGTCTTCGGCAATGTTTTTCAGACAGATGGTAGCTGTCCGACAGGACACAAATAGGCCTTCAAACCCGCTCTAGCCCTATGATGGCCATCGGAATGGGCCCTGGGGAACCTGTTTCGAGGTTTAATAAACCTTCACGTACCCGATTCCCGACAATTCATTTTCAAAATGCTGGCATTTTGTCAATTTTCATCCGATTTTTTTAAGTCGCCCTCAATTGATCATAAATTGATGCGAGTTTATTATACTCAAGTGGCCGTTAAATATTCGGAACCATTCCGGCGATATTCCGGATTGTGCAGGGGTCAGGGGGTTGTCAAAATGGCTAAAAGTGATTATTTCGAGTGTTGTTGTGTTTGAACCATCGACTTTCAGCGAAATTTTTGTTGCAAACAGTGAAACACAGCTGCTGTAACCAGATTGGAATAAGTTGGCCCATCCGAATCCCCGTGACAGGTTCCGCGGGGCCTCATTGGTCACACTTCTGGTTTTCAACCTAAACATGCCGTGCGACATATCAATCTTCGTGATTTCGAATGACTGAGTCAGAAACGATAAACTGAAGTATGTATCACCTAATTTGGCCACCCCGGAACATATAGCACAGGTTCTACAGGGATGTCATCGGGGACATTTCTAGTTGGCAACCAAAACATGGTGAGCGACGTGTCAATCTTCATGATTTCGAAAGAATGGGATAGAAAAAAAAAAGACTTAAGTATGTACCAACTAATATGGCCGCTCCGTTACACCTGGAGCAGGTTTCGCGGGGGCCTCTAAAACACAATAACACACACGAAATAATCACTTTTAGCCATTTGGCAAAACAGATCCCTTCCCCACCCCCTGACCACAGTACAACCCGGAATATCTCCCATATGGTTCCGGATAATACATGGCCACTTGAGTGTGATAAATAAGACCAATATATGATCGATCGAGAGCGACTTAAAAAAAATCGGATGAAAATTGACGAAATGCCAGTATTTTGAAAATGAGTTATCGGGGGTCGGGTACGTGAAGTTTAATTGTATCTCCAAATCTATGGTTGTGCGACGTATCTATCTTCGCGGTTATTCCACATTCTACAATATAATGATCCGAAGAAGATTTGATGATATCTATAGTACATTCTTCCAAAACAGTATTTTCAAGCATATGTTGCATGTTGCTTTAATCCTTTATTTGAAGGCTCATGCGCCTCGGGAATTAAAAAAAAGACACTACACCGTCTTCAGCCAGAGGCTGCACAGACTGAACATTACACATACACGAGACAACGGACAACATACATAACACCCAGTGGCCCAATGGAGAATTTTGTTGGGCAGAGGTGGACAAAGCACAACGGAAACGAAATAACCGAAGAAAGGGAACCGGACTCGGAATGAAACACTTCGTGTGAATGAAACTAGAAAAACTTTAATACACGTCTGAACGGGTTTAACGTAGGGGACTGAATGAATAAAGTTCACATTGATGCGCGCGTGGCGCGCTCGCTCGGCTCTGCTGTGGAAAGTTTTCGCAGGGTTGATCTCGCCTTCGATCTCGCCGAATGCCACACTGAGAGGAAACAGTATTGCATGCCCCAACAAATTTTCCGTTTGACGAAAAGTTTTCCCCGACTGGAACTTTTTCTTGTTCGAATGATTTTTTTTCAGTGTATTTTGTTATCAACAATAAAACCAGTGAAGGCCATAACAATCCCAGAATCCAATGAAACTCAATTTTCTAGGAGATTTTGTGTTATTTATTCAATCATTTGGAAGGGTTTTCCTATACATAAAAAACTGAAAATATTACAAATGTATTTTCTTAGGAAATGTAATGTTTGATCGCAATATGTATTGAAGTGCACTTTTAAATATACAATTATTTATAATTATGAATTTTTCAAATATATATATATATATGTGTCTTAGAGCCAATTTCAAACATGTTCTTTTCTATTTTTTTCCGATCATACTAAATATTTTTGGTTCATCTTCTAATATTAGGTAAGAACATGGGGTAGAAACGTTTGGGTAGAAATTACAGCAGCACGTATGAAATGCGTGTTCTAATTGTATATTGTTTCGTACTTCTAGAGTGCTGCTGCGTGAATATGGGTGCATTGCATTGTCGCATATGACATAATAAGTTTCATTGCATTTTGAGATTACTAGATAACCTTCACTGGTTTAGTTTGTTTTAAAAAAAGACACTGAAAAAATAATAATTTGGACATGAAAAAGTTTTTGTTAGAAAAACTTTTTTTCCTTAAAAGTGCCTATCTTGTGATGTATGGACGGTTGGTAGGGAACATAATTACCTGTCTTGAGACAAAATTTCATCAAAATCAAAAATGGTGTTTTTTTTTAAATCAACTTTGAATTTTTAGAAATGATTTTTTCCAGTGTAGGGCTCATTTTGGATTTTTTTCAGTATTTTTTTCTTAAAATTTGACTTATTTTGTGATAATCACCCATACAACACTTTTTTGTAGGAGTAGTCATTTTTTGATTAAAAACATTTTTAAAAAATCCATAAAAAAAGTTTAGCCCTTTTCAAAAGTCAGTCCAGATAAATTTTGAAGAAACTAAGTATGCAAAGTGGCTTATCTAGTCTTGGTGTACATACCCAGAAAGTTTCATTGTAATCTGAGAGGGTGCTGCCAACTCCGAATACGATTTGGGGCGAAATTCGTCTATGTTAGTTTTGGGGAACCGTTAAACTCGCGGCTTGGTTGAGGTTAGAGAAAACCATGTTTTATTTTGGAAGCGATGGGATTATGGGGACTTTCCGTTGATATTTAGCTAACGATAACCAGTAACAATACAAACAAACGGATTTCGAGAAGAAAAAAAGGTTGACATACAAAACGACAAGAGGGAGGTCGCTAGACTTTTAATCAATGGTTACTAATTTATGGAGTCACAAAAAGTAATGCAATGCCATTTTCGTGATGCATTTTACATTTTTTTTTTATTTTCAATAAGAATATAAGCTTCAAAATATGTTTGTCGTCATAAAAGTAAATTATACGGTGATTAATGGGGTAAAAAAGGTAAGCCAACCATTACTTCGGGATTTTCATGTTTTGAACGTTGTGTGATTCTATAAGCCTTTTTATACATCATGGTGGTAATTCATAGGACATGTTGAAAAGATTATAGCATTCAAAGAGTATGCTGTCACAACAAAACTTAATAAAATATCACTTGTTATACTGATCCATCAGAATACCTGCCCTTTCTTTACGTAGTTTTCGTAGAGCTGAGAAGCGGGCTTTGTTCCAGTAGGGCCGTTACACCAAGAAGGATAATGTAAATATATACCACCTACAATATCAATTCATCATGGTTACAGTTTTTTGGTTAAATATTTGATCAAATCAAACTTATTTATCCACTTATGAACGTCTTTAAAATTTTCGTAACGGGATACCATGTCTACGTACCCATTGTAACGCCTAAGATAAAGCGTCGATCAAGGTAACCCATATGTTGGAAGAAAGGTCTCCACGAGTACTAAGAGAATCCTGAAAATCATTTTTCTAAAGTTCGTAATAAATTAGTTATTACAACAAATGTGCTATTTTCGTAACGGGACACCATTAAATTGCGGCTATAGCAAAAAGTGCTTAAAACATATCTAAACCCATTTTTATGAAAAGTTGCCTTTGGGTGTATTTTTTTTTCCTCCCCTGTTGGGGAAATTAAGCCACTGCGTCCAATAAGCTGAACTTTTGTGGCATGTCCCGTTTTGATATTCGCATCTAGCCAGCTAATTACCATGTGTCAAGTAATCAGCTTCTGCCACGACGCGTCGTCTCCCAGTCAGGTGCAATGGAATTAATAAACCCCAAGACCTTCCCAGGTTCTGCAGACCAGATCTCACTGGGTTGCAAGCAACCACTATTTAGAAATCTTTGCCTGCGCATGTATAAAGCACCACAACTGTAAAGCAGATGTTCCAAGGTTTCACGTTCCGTATTACAGAAACGACAGATATCACTCTGAATCTGGCCAATATTTTTCAAGTGATACCTGATCGGGCAGTGTCCAGTTACTAGGCCAGTGTATGTACATAGAGCTCTCTTGTTGAGCTCTAAGAGCTTTTTGGTTTTATAAGCATTTGGTGTTATAGATCGTTTTGACTGATTGCAATTTTTGACATCCATCCAATTGGATATCACCCTCTGCTCAGCCCAGCATTTCAGGTCCATTTTAATTGTACAGTTTGATATACCGCAGAATGGTTCTGGACCAACAAATTGTAAATTGGAACCACTTTTAGCAAGCTCGTCTGCCATTTCATTCCCTTCAATGCCGCAGTGACCTGGAACCCAGTATAAGTTTACTGAGTTCCCTTGGCACAGCCTGCGCAGTGAAAGAATGCATTCCCAGACAAGCTTTGAAGTACATTTGTAAGCGCACAAGGCTTTTAGTGCAGCTTGACTATCTGAGAAAATACAAATATTTGCATATCTGTATTTTCTCTCAAGGCAGATATTTGCGCATTTCAAAATAGCAAGAATCTCCGCTTGAAACACCGTAGGATAGTGTCCCATCGCCACTGCTTTTTGTATTCCAGGGCCGTAGATTCCTGCTCCCGTTTTCATTCCAACTTTAGAGCCATCTGTAAAGAATTTGATTGATCCTTGACGAACAGTGCACAGTGGTTGAAATCGCGAAAAACACGATCGTGGGCATTTTGAGTGTGATAATGTGAAAATAATATAATGTGATGTTCTGCAAAGTTATTACATATTTTAAGGAGCAACTTTTGATAACTTTTGATTTTTGATAAATTTACCCAAAAGTTAGATGAAAAATCTATTTTCTACAAAAGCAAAGAAAACTAAATGGTGTCTTCGGCAAAGTTATAGATAATATCATGCAGAAAAATATTGCCGAAGAGACTTTTGCTCTATCTTTTGAAATGAGTGATATATAATAAATTTAGTATAAAAAACCCCTTAAAACCTTGAAAAGCCACTAAATGCTTTATATCTCTTTTGGATTAGGTTTTCGAGGCTTCCGATGTTCTGAAGACTTTTTCATTATGTTATTGTGCATCTTTTTTCTTAAGACAGTGTTGCCATGTTTTCATTGTTTCTATGTGATTTTTTAATTTTCCTATAAAAAATGACTGTTTTTAATAATGAGATATCTCGAAAAGTTGCAAAAAGTTGCAAAAAATTCAAAGCATGATGAAAAGTTGAATAAAATTGCTATCTTATACAGGTCAACTGATGAGTTGCTCTCTGTCTCTTCGATGCTTAAAATCTGTTTGAAAATTGTCACTTTCACACTTTTTAATGTTGAAATAAATACTTTTTCCATGTGATAATCTAAAAATTGTGCTATACAATGTTCAGCAAAGTTGTTGCATATTTTTAGAGCAAACTTTTGACAAAATTACTTTTTTTTTAAAAATTGCCTTAAAGTTAGATAAAAAAATATTTTTCTTAGGAATTCGCAAATCAAAATGGCGTCTTCAGGAAAGTTGTTCTAAATGTTAAATGGAAAAACTTTGTCGAAGACACCATGACTCTATCTTCAAAAATGACCATTTTAGAGCTGATTTTATGAAAAAACCCCTTAAAAGTTTAGAAAAACATGAAAATTTCACTTAACTTTTTTATATTTGATTTCCTTGACATGGAATGTTTCAGGAACTTTTTTGTATTCAATAAATGCACAATTTTGTCGAAGACACCAAGAAGTTATCTTTAATATATCTCTTGATAACATGCGTTTTCAAAGAAAAAAAGCACATTTTGGAACCAAAATATTTTTTTATCTAACTTTAAGGCAATTTTTGAAAAAAGTAATTTTGTCAAAATTTTGTTCTAAAAATATGCAACAACTTTGCTCAACATTGTATAGCACAGTTTTTAGATTATCACATGGAAAAAGTATTTATTTCAACATTAAAAAGTGTGAAAGTGACAATTTTCAAACAGATTTTAAGCATCGAAGAGACAGAGAGCAACTCATCAGTTGACCTGTATAAGATAGCAATTTTATTCAACTTTTCATCATGCTTTGATTTTTTTTGCAACTTTTTGCAACTTTTCGAGATATCTCATTATTAAAAACAGTCATTTTTTATAGGAAAATTAAAAAATTACATAGAAACAATGAAAATATGGCAAAACTGTCTTAAGAAAAAAGATGCACAATAACATAATGAAAAAGTCTTCAGAACATCGGAAGCCTCGAAAACCTAATCCAGAAGAGATATAAAGCATTTAGTGGCTTTTCAAGGTTTTAAGGGGTTTTTTATACTAAATTTATTATATATCGCTCATTTCAAAAGATAGAGCAAAAGTCTCTTCAGCAATATTTTTCTGCATGATATTATCTATAACTTTGCCGAAGACACTATTTAGTTTTCTTTGCTTTTGTAGAAAATAGATTTTTCATCTAACTTTTGGGTAAATTTATCAAAAAACAAAAGTTATCAAAAGTTGCTCCTTGAAATATGTAACAACTTTGCAGAACATCACATTATATTATTTTCACATTATCGCACTCAAAATGCCCACGATCGTGTTTTTCGCGATTTCAACCACTGTGCAGTGGGACCTCCGACTTCCCAATCTGCACGAGTTGTTTCGTGCAACTTGTAAGGAACATCATGGTTCTCCACAGGTTTCATCCAGTCTTTAATCATTTTCATTACTGGCCTATTTTGGAAGTATTGCGAAATGCTCAGGTGACCTACAAGATCACCTGGCATAAACTTTTCAACTCGTTTAAGTCGCAGCAATTCCTTTTCTGCTTCTAATTGCACGTACTCGTGCAAAGGTAGCAGATTGAGAATCGCATCTAAAGCTTTTGATGGAGTGCTGCGCATCGCTCCTGTAACAGCAATGGACGCAAGACGTTGAATTTTTGCAAGCTTTGATTGCGTGGTAGCCTCTTTTGTTTTTGGCCACCAAACAAACGAAGCATACGTCACTTTTGGGCGGATTATGGCAGTATAAATCCACATTATAATTTTTGGTTTCAACCCCCACTTTCTGCCAATAGTTTTGGAGCATAACCAAAACGCACTTTTTGCCTTACCGATCACGGATTCAATTTGAGCATTCCAGTTCAGTTTGGCATCCAGAATCAAACCTAAGTATTTGACTCGATCACTAGGATGAATTTGTATCCCTCCAAGCCGAAAACTATTTAAATAAGTTACCATTCAAATTTTATGTAAAACAAATGGTTTTCCTAAGATTGAATCTACCCTTTTTCATATGCTGGAAAGCTTGGGGCAAAACAATCACTTTGAAATTTCACACCCTTGGCGTAGAAGTGCGTGGAATGTGTCTCATGCTCATGCTTCATAAGAAGGATTTCTCCAGAATCCTGAGAGAGATTCTCTTAGACTCCTGGGAGGAATTGCCCAAGAAACCTGAGATATACAGGTATACCTCGATTTAGTAGACCCTAGATTACAAAGACCCTCGATTTTATGTACATTTTACCTCCATTTTATGTAAAATTTGTTTAATGGTAAAATTCAACAGTACATTCTGAAAAAAAAAATTAAATAATTTAATATTTTTGAATCGGAAGAAATATCGAATGTAAAAAATCGATTCGGTAGATTTCGTGGGGCTTCAACATCGATTCAAAAAATCGATTAATCGGAACAAAAACATCGATGTTGCGAACATCGATTCAAAATTGCCCAACGCTACAGTGAATACATTTCCATTGTAAACATGTATGCCTTGAAAGAGAAAACTGCTTTCGATATTTCAATGACGACGATAATATCAATGACGAATCCTTCAACCTTAAGAAAGTCTGATCATAGCAGGTTATGTGCAGTTGTCACAATTTTTCAAAACTGCGTCCAGAAAGCATCAAGAAGTTGATTAAAACTGAAAACAGTTGTTGCATCGCCAATCAGTGCTATAATGAACCCTTGCAGCACTGTTATTTTGGTGTGGGAAAGCAGGCCTTTTTCAGGTAGATTTGCGTGAGATAAAACAGCCTATTACGATGAGAAATTGCAAAAAAAAAAAATAAATTCGAATGCACCAACTTCTAAGTGATAGTCAGACGCCTTTTCTGGCAACTAAGTAAAAACAATAAAATGATTTCTGTAATAGTAGTTCAATGTCAACTTGGCGAAAACAGGAAGCGAAAACAGAGTATAGGACATTATTTTTAAAATTTAGATAACACGAATCCTTGAAGAAATCGGAATCTGCATAAAGCCATAAAAGATACATAAAACGCGAGCCCCGGGCCCGGAGGGAGAACAAAAAACGTATCGACCATTTCCGCCCCAATGCCAAACGACGACGTCAGCGACCATAGAAATGGGGTTTGCTGCACTTACAGCAGTTGCAAGCAAGTCCAAACTCAACGGATGTACAGTAGGCCTGTCCACCTTTTCAAAAATGTTCTCTGATTCTCAAGTCCACCCCCATATTTTGATTGGCATCCTGAAAGAAGTAACTGGTCAAAATTTCAGCCCAATCCATTGAAATTAAGAGGTGCATCAAATCAATTTTGTGTTTTTCGACTATTTTTGAACTTCAAAAAATCATAACATCGCTAAAACTTGTCAAAATTTAATTCTTTCGGCAGAAATTGAAAGCTATACTTGTTTGCTACAACTTCTTCGAACAATGTGTGCCAATAAAATTGAAGGAAAAATGTGTAATTATCACATTTGTAATAAGAAAAACCTTAAAAAGTTGACTTTTTGATATATTTTGTTCTGGAACACCCTAATATACGTAATAAGTTGGATTTTTCAAAACAGCATCATATTCTCCAATGTTTTTTGGTTATTTGCTTCTTTGACACCAATGCTGTAGGAGTTGAGCAAAAATTACTAAAATTCGTGAAAGCCAAATGTGGTATAAAAACTAGCTTTTCGGGTGCAATCGCGCTTTGGCGCGCAAAAAGTGGCATCGCGTCAGCACTGATATGATAGCCAACACCTGTCATCACGCTTGTTTGTTATCACCCGTGGTAGGGGGTAGCCAAGGCAAACTACAAGGAAGCAAAGCTACTACGTTCAGTACAATTTCGCGCCACAACGTGATTGTCTCCAAAAAGCTAGTTTTTAGGCCACATTTGGCTTTCCCGAATTTTAATATTTTTTGCTCAACTCCTACAGCATTGGAGTCAAAGAAGCGAATAACCAAACAACATGAGAGAATATGATGCCGTTTTAAAATATCAAACTTATTACGTATATTAGGATGTTCCAGAACAAAATCTATCAAAAAATCAACTTTTTAAGGTTTTTCTGATTACAAATGTGATAATTACACATGTTTCCTTCAACTTTATTGGCACACGTTGTTCGGAGAAAATGTAGCAAACTAGTATAGCTTTCAGTTTCTGCCAAAAGAATTAAATTTTGACAAGTTTAAGTGAAGTTATGATTTTTTGAAGTTCAAAAATAGTCGAAAAACACAAAATTGATTTGATGCACCTCTTAATTTCAATGGATTTGGCTGAAATTTTGACCAGTTACTTCTTTTAGGATGCCAATCAAAATATGGGGGTGGACTTAAAAATCAGAGAACATTTTTGAAAAGGTGGACAGGCCTAATGTACAGCCAACTTCCTCGTTCTCAACCAGCGATCATGGGAGAAAAGTCGCCACGGAAGGGGGCTGCTTCTTCGTCCAAACGCGATAGAAACCTTTCATTCATTCATACGTATATGGCGTCGTCGGGCTTGGCTCGGTGTTGAACTTGACAATGCACTTGCTGCACTGCTTCTGTATGCACCACATAGCACAAACTTTCCAGTCCAGAGGCGAACGAACGAACGGACGGGTAAGGGGCTGGTCGACGCTCTATGTGCTATAGTTTCGGTTCAGTACGGCGCTCGTGGAGAAGGAAGTCAGTCGAACCAAAGCGCATGCAAAGGTACCTCTCCACATTGCAAGGAACCCAAGGCCAGGCTACATACCTAGGGCATATAGTTAGCTAGCTGGCGAACAAAGAAGGGGTTTTCCATTTTTCATGGTATGAAGCTTTACCGAGATTTTCCAAGAGAATGACGTATCATTACACCATTGGTGGTGATTTATTGAGTTGCATTGCCTATTGGATCCATTAGTGGCCCGATGCAACTCGATAAAATAATAATCATCCCAGATACAACAAACGCAACGGTTCAGGATAATGCCCTGTTAGACTCATCATGCAACACGATCGGGGGCTATTAAAATGTCAAGGCCGGTCAGGCTCTTTCACTTATTGCCACTCCTATACTACATAATACTCGGAACTCGAAATGGGAGCTCCAGTCAGGAATCTAGGTCAAGAGTGCACTTGCACCAAAACATCACACCCGTCGTCGTCGTCGCCCCGGTTGGATGTGCATGGACTTGTAGTTGTATGAATGCATAGTGTAGTACATAGCGCGGTGAAGGTCGACACCGGATGATGATGTGCTCCCATTCTAGCACGATGGAAAGCGGAACACGGAATTCCGTAGTTCTAGGTAGGTACATACAAGCAGTCACTACTGGCTATGTAGCTATAGTTGACGTAATCGGAAAAAGGATATGGTTTGCGAAATTTATCGTTCGTTCTGTATTTACTGCTTTCACAGAAAGGAAGCGACGTGCTAGAGTTCTAGCGCTTAATGGTTGGGCATGGTTGGGGTGGCTGTTGGATGCAGTGAAAGCTTTCACAATTTTGAATCTCATGAGAGGGTTTTGATGCTAGTAATTACCCTTTTCCTATGTATAGAGCATTTCTTGTTCAACGTACAAATAGCAAAGATGCGATATTTTTCAATTCAAATAAAATTTTGCTAATGTATGGGCTTCTTTTTATCGGTAGGGGAGACTGAGGAGACTTGATCCCTGGGGAGACTTGTTCCCCCCATATTTTCTCGGAATCAAAAACATTTTTCTTCTAGCATATTTTTTCCAAAACTACTCCTGGACAAACGACTATGTTTTGGCTACAAGTGATTTTGATTGTACATTGCATTATTTTTTAACGGCTGATGGTTTGTTTTCAGTCCTTCAGAAATCTTTTAGGCGATTCCGAAAAATCTCAATAACTTCGTGAAAATTGAACCAAATCGTGTCAAAATTTCACAGGACATAGTTTAAATAGAATACTTTCACACTTATTTATCCAAATAAGGCTGTTGTTAACATATTTTAATTAATTCGGCTTTGTATACACAACAGTGACATGGGGAGACTTGATCCCTTGAGGATAACACGCACATTATATATGTGAAAAATAAAATTCTATTCGGAAGCCTCTATTTACTTGGAATTCTAGTCTATTCAACGATAAAATGTGTCAGATAATTATAACTTTAGTACAAACCAAGAAAAGGGGGATCAAGTCTCCCCATTTTGAAAATACGGCATATCTTTAAAAATTTAAGGAAATCTTACAATTTCAAACACTCCATGTTCATCGAAAATACAAGAAAACTCGAAAAGAAATTGAAAAGGAAGACTCTGGAATTATTTTCCCTTTAAATAAACCATCTGCTCAAAGGGGGGTCAAGTGTCACCCATTTTTGAAAAATACATCATAAAACATGCCTCCATAAAAACACAGTTTTGGAAACTTTAACAATGATTTAAAGGCCTTCTGTTGTGTATTAACTTGCAATAGATGTTTACCTGCTATTTTGAACGGAAATCGGATCTAGTTTTGTGATTTTTTATAAAGTTTCAGGTGAATTAAGAAAAAGGGATCAAGTCTCCCCAGTCTCCCCTAATTGTTTTTTTTGTCCGCAAAGTGTAAATCGAAAACTGTTATTGAATTGAAATGATGTCTTGAAGACGTATCTGCTACATCTCTTATAATATCAACTTTCCAAAAACCTTACACTTCGATTTTTTATTATTCTTCTATAGAAAGCTGAATTCCAGGCTCAAATGGTCAAATACATGCAGCTATAGTTTCTTGAAATTTTCTTTTTCATCGATTTTAAAAATCAGCAGGAGGAAACAATTTTTGATGTTTTTGATACCAAAATAGTATATACTTACGATTTCTAAAGAAAACACTTTTTGATTTTTTCCCTGCATCGCCGTTATTCAACATATTTAAGAAATGAAAAAAAATGACCTTTCAAAATGTTATTCAAACCTTACATCTTAAATTTTCAGTGTAATGGACTTTTTTATATTTACTCTGTTTCCAAATTTCAAGTAAAGGCTTTAAACAAAAACAATAAACATTTTACCATATTGAATAGCTTTAAAAGTACAAAGTTTTTGTAAGTTTTTAGTGTACAAAAAGTAATCGTTTTTTTTCAGATGTCACCTTGATTATTTGTTTTGTAAAAAGTATTATCTCTAAAACCATAAGTGATAGAAAAATGGTTCCTTCGGCAAAGCTGTTCAGAATTATCCCGCGAGCGGTCGCGTCGTGTACTGAGTACACGCACCACGAAAAATGCACGCTTGTGGTGCACAGCGTGAGTGTGGCGTCGTTGCAGGTAGCAGGGCGCAAAATTTTCATAGTCATTGACTGAAAACAGCACAAATTTGAATGATTCTGCACTGAATATTCAAAACAAACAAATTCATTTTCGCTCTCCCTCTTCACACAGTCAGTCAATTCGTAGTCATTGAATATGAAGCCGATCGTGAAACATCTTCATAATTACCTACGTTTATGGCTACGATTCCTTCCAAAAGCACTCCACAATAATCAAATGGGAAAAGATCTGTGTAAAGCACCGTTAAATGTAATCGAAACTTTGATATTTTATCAGCAATTTAACACTTTGTATGATGTTTACAAATATTCATTGACTTTCATTCAGTTGACAAACGAGTATCGAGCGGACTGAATATGAATATGCAGGCAAGCGAATGAAAATTGCCGCACGGTGAACTTCAGCTCGTCTGCTCGCCCTGACAGGTAGTGAAAGACGCGACTGTTCGAGGTTTAAGTGCTTTTTAACTTTGTTGAACATTTCATTGCTATATACGGGAAAACCAAAAATGTTAGCATTGTGATGTTGAAAACTATTCGGACCACCTTAATTTAACATTTTAAAAAACATTCAAAATATTAGGAAAAACATATAACATATAGCTAAAACTAATAGTTAAGAAATAAAACTGTATTTTTTTTATCTTTCAGGGGGTACATACACGGAAAAACGTCAGTTTGTATGCATTCGAGTCATTTCGATCGGTTTACCCTAGCAATGAGTGAATCGATCGAACAGCCTTCAATGCGTACAAATTACAGTGGAAGAAGCTATGATAGAAAAGTATGCAAATGTGTTTTTCTCCGTGTACATTGAAAATATTCTTAAATTAAAACAGGGCTATAAGGAGGAAATTTTAAACCTTCCAGCAGTCGCGTGCTTGGACACCATTATTGCCAGCACCACGTTAATGCTGAATACAAAAAGCGACGTACTGGAAAAACTTGTAATTAGAAGGCACGAAATGTTGCTAATTGACAAATTGAGTTCTGGTGGGATTCGAACCCACGACTCCGTATTCGCTAGACCGGCGCTTTAACCAACTAAGCCACACAACAAGTAATGATCCTGCGGAATAGAAAGCCATACTGACTCAAAAGCCGCACCGTAAACACTTCTATTTCACAAACTCGTCTCTTTTTCGGCTTAGATGCCAATCCACAACACACTCCTGTTTGTGACCACTAACTACAAGTGAGAGCGATTTTTTTATGAATCCGAGACTTACTCTCGCACTCCGCATACCTAGGGAAACTGGCTAAGCACCAGCATGTTACCGTGATGTACTCTCCAGAACGAGTCATCGATGTTCGTTGCTGCTAGTCTACGCAGCTAACCTTGAGGGTGCAATGTGCACTAGCCCCTCTCTGAAGCAATACCTTTTTGGTGGTTCCGGAGAGACGTAGGGTTTGGCGACCATAGGAATGTGTTTTAGTGGGTCGAGGAGAGAGTAGTCCTGGCTTTTACTAGTGTTGTAGAAGACGGCCTTAACCCCACATTACCCTAACCTTCCTGTTAGGGTGTCTGTTGAGCAGATTTCCCCCCCTATGGTTTAGAAGGAAAAAAAGATACCTAACCACAAGGCAGTTTGTTTTGCTGGTGTCTAATTAGTATGCGTCGAGAGCGACTTGTTATAAATAATAAAACAGCGCCATCACTCGAAGGTTAAATGAGGCAACTTAGTTCTCAACAAAAGGTTTTGCTCCAGAAGGATTAAAGGGGATTTAAGGGGTTTCCTGTGGTTTCAGAGGTTCCCGAGGGTTTCAAGGGTGTTCCGGGGGCATCCGAGGGAATTTAGGTGGTTTCAGGGAGTTTTAGATGCACTTCAGGGGCATTCCAGGGGGATCTTAGGAAGTTTGAGATTTGTTTTGTTTGTGGGTTCAAAGTTCTTTCAGAGGCGTTACACACCTCTTAATCTACATTAAGCTTCCTAAAACGACCCTAAGACCTTCTGAAATAACTCTGAATCCACCGGAAACTCCCTGAAATGTCTCTGGGACTCCTTGGTATCCTCTTGAAACCCTCTGAGACTACTTCAAATGTTGGAAGATCGCACAGTGGACAACTTCAACAGCGGACGGATTTCACGGACCGGGACGAAAGCAAAACACCGGTGTACTTCTGAACAGTACTAGAACGTCTAATTTATTCACAGTATTTACATAACAATAATGACAACATTCGACAACACATACTCAAAGTGCGTCTGCATTACATGAAGTTTGTCTCGAAACGAGGGTTGACCGATTGCAACATTTCATACACACTCAACAAAATGCCTCTGAATCCTCCTGAAATCCTCCAAGGCCTCTATATCTTTTTCTTCTTCTTCTTTATGACTCTACGTTCCCACCGGAACTTGGCCTGCCTCTCTTAAACTTTTTTTTCACCCTCCACTGACCCCCACACCAAAAAGCTCACGTGGTGGGGAGCTTCAGGGAGCGGTTGCGGACTCAACTAACAAAGTGAAAGTACAAATACGCGGAGATTAACTAAAAATTAAAAAAAAAACCTAATGTGAAATCCCAGTGGAGCTCCTTTGAATGGATTCACGTATAAAAACAATAATAACTAAGGCTTAAGAATCAAGTAACTTAGTAATCTTTGAGTCTATAAAATATTCTGAAACGCCTCTGAGACCCCTTAAAACGCCGCAGTAGCTCTCTTGAGATCTTTTAAGACCTCCCTGGAACCGCTGTCAGATCCTGAGACTCCCTAAGACAACCCTGAGACCTTCAGAAACTTCCCCCCCGAAACCCTCTGTAATCCCTCAAAACGCCATTGGAATGCCCCTGAGATCTCCTGAAACTCTCTGAAACATCCCTTAAGCCCTGTAAATTCTCTGATAATGAAGGGAGCCTGCTGATGGGCAAACGTGAGGTGATGAGCACTTGAATGGTGAAGAGAATGAAGGCACAGGTGATCAATGCAGTCGAGGAAATGACTGTGTTAGTGCAGCAGATTACTGGAACGAACCAACTCCCACACTGATGAAAGTTAAGGATGCCATCCATTAGCTCAAATACTACAAAGTAGCTGGTAAGGACGGTATCGCAGAAGAGAAATCATCAACCTGTCTGCACCGGTTAGTAGCTAAAATCTGGGAAACCGTAAAGCTACAGATGGAAATCTTTCACTTCTGATTGGAAGCGGCCCCGCTCTAGTGTCAAAATTCTCGGACCGCGATGAATTCAGTTCATCGGTGCACTCGTATATAGTGGGCATTCAATATTCACAGTATGCCGCTAAATGTGTCCTTCGTGAGGTTTGAACGTTTATGAACGTTTTAGGGAGTGATAATTGTATATTCATGTTCATTGATTCATTCAGCCATGCCCTCCCAAGTAACATTCTTGATTCTATTTGGTTTTATTTGTTTTTATGACAGTTTTATCGGAACATTGCATATTCTAGTTGATTTTATCGGAGTTTCAGCAGAGCATAACTATTCTTCGTCAATATGTGGTTTTAAAATCACCTCCAAGAATACTTGTGGTTTAGCTCATAAAACCATAAACACAACCAGAACTGTTGAACTTATTTTCGGTTTTATAAGGCTCTTGTAGTCATCTTCAATCATCCGTTCTTGATCAAGAGCAACTGTTCTCGCATGAGAACAGTTTGATACATGAAAAATACAAGAAAAAACTCAAGCATCAGTTTTTGATTCTCATTGTTCCATTTTGCTGCTAATCAAGAACACCTACCCGGAAACCCAACCGCGAGGCGGTGCATTGCCAAGTTTCTCCGGTTGCAGCAATGCAATGCAGCATCCGAAATGAGGTGGGTTTGGTCATCCAGGACGTCGACTTCCGTGCAATCGGGGTTCCAATCAACGATCTTCAAAATCAACAACACGGCATTGCCTGGTTGGCAACGGCCCCGGGGTGATAATTAAATTCATCGGACGAGATTCACAAAATCCACCGCGGTGGGATAATTTATTGTTTGTTTACAATTTGGCGTACATGATTTATTACGTCCCGGCGGAGTTTGCATAAACCTACATCAAGAATGTTATAAACCTGAGTACTCTTGAGAAATACTTATCGCCCTGGCAGATGAAATAAATTTAAGACGTTCTTGATGGAGGCCAACCAGGCTGCATTGAGAACGTTATAAATCCTAGTATTCTTGAGTTATGCTTTTAGTTCTGGCATGAGTTGAAAGAAGTTTAAGACGATCTTATGGTGATGTTGATTCAAACCATCGATAATGGACCGACCACTGGCCTAGATTTCAATGGAAGCCATGTTGAGGAAACTCATGAACAATGTTCTTATGACCAGGAATAATATGTCTAAATATTTTATTAGTGTATTATAATGGAAGCGCGTTGTAATTTTTGGAAGTATGTATCTTGCAACATATATACGGTGAATTTTGCTTGGCAGTTGGCATCCTTGTTACACCACGGAAATATTTCCAATTTGTGTAATACATTAATTCCAATTACAAAAATGTGTCATTTTCATTGAGTTATTTTAATTTTTTTTTCAAAAAACTTTTCTGTCGACATAAAAGCTGCATCAGCAACAACACTGACAAATTTATTATCGTTTTATCGTACACTTGAAGAATTCTACAAGAAGAGAGCAATTCGTCTTGAGGACAACTTGGGAAGTACAACAAGTTTTAAGAGAAATTTAAAAACAACTCTCCAAGAGCATCTTAGGATGGGCCTCTTTGGTCTTATGGTGGGTTTATGGTTGAGTTGATGTTGTTTTGCAGAGCCATTCGGTTTATGCATGGTTTTAAAGCACAGGTGTTGAAGAATACTTCAAAGGCATTATAAAATTAATTTTGTTACTTGGGATATCATAATTTAGTATGAATAACACCAAGAAAATAACAAGTAATGTTATTTCAATATCTAATGAACGCATACCTTACATTTTAGTGCTATGTTTGTTATCCAAAAGGTATTGAATAACAAAGTTATAACATTTCTTACTATCAATATATGCATTAAATGCAAATTTTGTTCGATAGCTCCATGATGTAATAACAAAACATGTTCTTTGATTATTTCACTGCTAAATAAATAAATACCTCATCAATACTAAAGTTTGCCCAAATACCTCCAATTATTATTGAGATGTTCTGATAACATTTTTAAGAAAAACATAATAATAACACAATTTTTGGTTTGGCATGCTGTCATTCAAATCAGAAGGAAACAGATTTTGTCTATTTTTCGACGTTTCGGCGCAATGTATTTTGCCTTCTTCTTGGTATCGTAGAGTTCTGTTTTTTTTTGTCATGGGGTGGTTTGATCTAATATTAAACAGAAATGGAAACAGAATACCGAAGTAGTGCACTCTAGTTTAAACAACGTGATGCGTAAACAAAAAGTACAACAATTTAAAATTAGATCAAATCATGCCATGACAAAAAACAGAACTCTATGATCCCAAGAACAAGGCAAAATACATTGCGCCGAAACGTTGGCAAATAGACAAAATCTGTTTCCTTCTGATTTGAATAACTGCATGCCAAACCCAGAATGGTGTGAATTCTAACAGTCGATAAACCAAGCATAATAATAATAATCTTAGGTATTAGAACACAGGTTGTTCTTTGCATATCCCGTAACGTGGGTAGATCACCTTAGAATGGAGCGTTGCAGCGTAAGATCTACCAAATCAAATTTTGATCTTGAAATTTTCCTGCCCAAAGTAATCATGCAGTAGTTTACAACTACTCCAAAATCAAAGTTTGATGCACTTTTTTGATGTTTATGTAATATTTTTGTTTCAATTTTGCTGCTAATCAACGTTTTATTTCAGCAGGATGCAGGTAAAACGTATTGTATGATACAATGATTATTGTAAAGATATATAACTGTAGCGAGCGTATCACTAATATCGCAGACAGACGTTCAAGTTTGACTCAGCAGCTTGTGTAAAAAACATGGCCGCTACAAATTGCCAAGTGGCAATCAGCGAACAGATGGCGTTAGCGACGTTCATATTCAATCGCTGCCTTACATGTGCGTTGCGACCAACAACTGTCACCACGGTCGTCTTCCAGCCGGATGGCGGGAAAGACCGCACGTGTTGCACGCTAATAATGTTTCCACATAATTTGTGCAGAGTAAATGACTTTTATTTAATGTCTAAAATCTTTTGCACAAATTAGCGCAGGACTCTATTTTACACATTATTACTTTTATTTTACATAGATTTGTTTGAATAAAACTGCATTTGGATGAACTTCACTTGCATTAGGAAATCTTTGTGAATTTGACGCACATGTAGGAATGATTTTGACAGTGTTTGTTTTGATTTTATTTTTCGGTGGGTGGTGAATTGGGTGGTAAGTAAGCGGCTGGAAGCACGTGGTTTCTCAAACTGTCAACTGCACACGACTGTACTGTGGCAATCGGTTGCGTAGGTGTCGCTAGTGAAAATTTACATAGAAAATTTGAATAAATTTGTTCGAGCTAGAACGTCTGTCTGCGCTAATATGTAGCTTATTCGACGTCAAGGTTAATATTATCTAATATTTCAGATTCTCAACCGAAAAATCAATTAACTCAAATAAATGCCATTAAGATGACGAGGAAACCAGGACGTATTGGGCAGATAAATAATTCGAAGCAGTCTAATAACGGTGTGTCTGAGCGTTGGAGGATGGACTTATCCACCGATGAACCGAATTCATCGCGGTCCGAGAATTTTGACACTAGAGCGGGGCCGTTCCAATCAGAATTGGACGATTCTGATTGGAACAGACCCCGCTCTAGTGTCAAAATTCTCGAACCGCGATGAATTTGGTTCATCGGTGGATAAGTCCATTGCGTCAGTCTTGACGAGAAGTCAGGGATAAGTCTCAAATCTTTGTGTTTTGGTATCCGACGGGAAGGAAGCAATCCTCATAGCTGTGGTCTAGGGCTGTACTACCTACAAAATCTTTGCGATTTGCGACTGTGTGATCTTGCGACAGTTTCTCATACGCTTTTTCGCCAAGGAAAGTTCCCCATTATGGTAAATTACGGCTACGGTACTGATAATCTGCAGTATTTGCAGGTACGTAAGGGGACTCAATTGTGATACCACGATGAACTGACTCAACGGTTGAAATGGTAATGATTTATTGCTCTATCGTTAAGTTCAACCGACCAGCGCGCAAGGTAGAGTGTTGCTACCAGTTATGTCGCGTAAGCTCAACATGCATTATGAGTACCATAACAAAGGTGACACAATTTATTAAAACGAAGTGTGAAACATCCGGGTGGATGTTTAATTTGGCCTTTCGTAAGAATGCATAATTGGCACACCACACCATTAAGCCCTATCCCATTTCCAACTCCAGATATCTATGAAGTTGGCCAAGTTCTTGGACATATTCTGAGTAGATATCTAATCAACATTTCCTCCCCATCCCCGCTGATCGTAAGGACATGGCCAGGTGTCGAGAGTTCGTTAAATGAAAGGTTTGTCAAGCCCCAGGCAACTTTTCTGGCGCATTAAACGCCTCTATCGACAGCCACCCCAGGATGTGTACGGTCGGCTATGCTATGCTATGCTAGAATACATGCATGGCATTTGTAGGGCATTCCCTTCTGCTCGGGATGCTTATTCAAAAAACTGACCTAAATATTTCAAATAACCACCCTCGTTCAAGGGCACCACTTCTCACACCCACCCACATCCATCTACATAGAGCGAGACATTGCTATTTCACACCTACCTTTGCTTTTCCCATTGCACAGCCTCCGTTTGCCGCGCACCTGGATGCGCTTGATGATCGACATGTAGTTATCGCCTTGCTGGCTTCCGGGCGAGCACTCGATGTTGGCCACCGAAAGGTGCGTCCCATTCTTGACCAGCTTCAGCACATTCTCCACACTGTCCTGCTGCTCGTGGGAAAAATCTTCGTCGGCATTTTCCGGCAGCGCACTAATGTCAGCGACTTTCTTCATGGCGTGTTTCTTCAACAAATTGCTTCTGTACACATTGCTTACTTGTTTCGCTCGTTGTTGGGAAAGTATCGCACTTTTGAGTATTGATTCGCCACTATTGCATTTATTGATTTGGGCGTTGTATTTTGATTTCACTTATTCTTACTGTGAAAACTATTTTCTTCCGGGTAACTGATGCACTAACTGTCGACACCAAATCCATTGAATATTGCTTTTAGGTTTCACTTATCTCACACTGCTGGAGATAAACCTCTGCCGGTCTGCTGTTGATAGAAAGTACACCCATATGTATAGGAAAGCGCCGAACAGCAGAAGAAAACGGTGCAACGGTGCTGAATCTACGAAACTAGGATTGGTTTTGCTCACGGTCGCGGTGCAACTGGAAATGCAACTGAAAATGTTTTTACTCTAGCTTCTCTAGTCCCGTAACGCTCGGTGGGTTGTATGACTATGTATTTACTATCGGAGCAAAAGAGGGTGGAAGAGACGATGCACTTGACAATGCACGCTGAATTCGATTTGAGCTGTTTTGCTATTAGGTATTTTTAATTAAATTTCATGTATCCCCTTATTAAGTAATGTGACATTTATTTTATGTTGATTGCGGAATGTATACCTAATAATAGATTTTTCCCACATCAATCAATTAACACTGTATGAATGCCCTTCAAGAGCGAACTAGGTTCTTGCGAGCAGGGAAAATGCACTCGTCACAAGTCAAACAACCCACCACCAACGACGATAGAACGAACGTGCGCGCCAAACTTTGCACTAGTGTGGGTTGCAGTGCACGCGGTAATCACTACAGCAGCACATGGCATGCCATGCCATTTTCTCCCTCTCTTGTTTCTACCGTGAAGCTTTTGTGGGGATTCTTTCCAGTCATCCGCTTGCGCCGTTCATTGGGTAGGACGGCAGTTTGGCGCCAAATTTTAAATCGTGCATCAAAGAGCATGCAAGACCTCGCAATTGTGATCATTTTGTATGAGTTCATCGGTAAAGAGAGAGAAAGCTGCGGAGAGCTTTTTTGAGCGTTCCGATTTGGTCCGCTAGGGGCGGCATTCACATCAGTCTAAAGCTTTTGGGTTAGTGTAAACTACCATGCTGCTCCTTTCACCTCGACGTCGACTATGATCAACCTCGGTAGCATAATTCTGAAGGGATGGAAGCACAGGTCGCATTCATAAAAAAAATACAGTGGGGTTCCGATTTTGGCAACAAAGTTTTTATTTCCTGTTGCCAAAAACGGAACCGTGCTAAAATCGGAATCTTTTTTCGTCACCTTTTTTAAAAAACATTTCTCCGTTTGACGAATTTCGCTCCACATCGTATTCGGAGTTGGCAGCACCCTCTCAAATTACAATCTGGGAGGGAGAAACCGACACGAAAAATGTGTGTGTCAAGGCAAGCCGAGATTTCGCTGTCATGAGCTATCAATGCGAGCCCAAAACATTGGAAGGCCGGCTACAGAAGCACGTTATCTTCCATTTGAGGCATTTGACTAATACAGGTATGTTCCGTTTTTGTCACTATTCGTTTTTATCACTATCCGTTTTTGTTACTATCCGATTTCGTCAAAATTCCATTCCGTTTTTGTCAACACTAAAATTTTTGTCAAATTTGTTCAACACATTTCAAATTCAGCTGTAAATAATGTTCATACATGCTTTCTCTCACGCATAATTTTACTTCTTATTTGAACATGAGAAAAATTAAACCAATAGTCCAATAGAAAAATGAAACCTAGCCAATGTAATTAATGAAAATCTTACAGGAGGTGGCAGGAGGTAACACGTGAATATCAATGTCATCATCAACGATTTTGTCGTTTTGTAAAATGGCACAATTATTTTCCAAGTGTAACATAAGTAGCTAATCATGGTAGATCAATAATAGATGGGATGTACATATACAGCCATCAAAGGAAGGATTTTGTTATCCGGCAATAGGAAAATTCACCATGATAATTGAACATTTTTTTTTATTTCATTAGCCTATTGTGTTAGGGCACAATTGGTGTCCTTTCCATAGATTGCTCCATGATGTCCATCTGGGTATTCTTCCAAGAACTTTCTTCTGAAGATCCTTCTTCTCCTTTCTTCTTCTTCTTCTTTACGGCTCTACGTACCAACTCGAACTTGGCCTGCCTCTTCAAGTGTTCTTCAAGAACTTAAAGTTTAAGGCATTCTTTTCCTGTCCTTACCTGAATTTTTACACTACAATCTTTTTTACAAGACTTTTTTTTGTGAAATAAATTTCACGCATTTTTTTACACGATTTTCTTGAACTTATGCGATGTGCCTAAATTCTTCTCTCGCTATTTCTTTCCAACGGGGCTCAAATTTCTACCAGAGATCTCTCTTGTCATCCTTGATATCCTGTCCAAATTTTCCACACCAAAACAGCTATATTAACTGGAGATTCCTATAGAATTTAATCCTAAATTTCATCTCTTTTTGCTCCAAAAAATGCAATCTTGGGTTTCTTCAGTCATTCCTACTAGCAATTCTACCTTGTATTCCTCCAGATTCCTTAATGATTTTTTTTGAGACATCGTCAGGAAATAATTCAGCAGTTCCTTTTGGTGAATTAGGAGTTAAGTCTTTCAGAAATAAGTTTCTCTAAGAAGGAGCAGTCTAGAATCTTGGAAAACAATCTGTGGATTTCTCCAGCAACTCCTAAAGGGTTCCAAGAAGAAACTAAAGATTCCCAAAAAACCTACAGAAATCCCATCAATTCTAAAAGTATCCCTCGAGGAACAATTGGATGATTTCTCGGATACTTATTCAAAACGACGTATCAACATAGGATTTGCGTGTATTATACGTCGTTTTGAAAAAGTATCCGAGATTTCTTGAACAAACTTATACAGGATTCCTAGGAGGATTTTCTCAAGGATTCCCACAAGGAACTTCTGGAGGATTCTCAGAAATAAATCCCCGGAGATTTCTATACGGAACATCAGGAGGACCCCATAAAGGAACTTCTGGAGGATTTGAGGAAAGAATTCCTGGAAGATTACTAGATTAAACTTCTGGGAGATTCCCAAGAAACGCAGTAAGAAATCGGGGACAGTTATTATTGCTATATTAGCTTTATTAACGAGATTTTCAGCGGGTTCATCTAGTAATCATGGGGAAATAACAAAGATGAAAGATAGAATCCTCTTGGAAAACCTTTTGGAACTATTCATAATAAAAGCGCAGAGAAACAGACGTAACACTTAGAACATATTCCATTGAAAGCATCGTCACGAAAACGTAATCGCCCAATGTTAAACGTACTGTGTTTGGCCGGGCCGCCACTAGATGGCAGTAGTGAGCAAACGTCAAACAGGAGCCAAACCGATACCAATGCCGCGAGTGGTCAATCGACCTACTACTGAATATTTGAATCAACCGTTAAAAAGGTGATCGATGGGAAGCGGTGAGAGTGTGACGTCTGTTTTTCTGTGATAAAAGTTCCAGTACACTCAGCGAAAAAAACTAGCGAAATTCATCGAAATACCTTATGAAAATTTACTATAACTAATTCTTATGGATGTCATAAGAATACCTTATGAAAATTGATCGTGCTTGCTATGACACATTTCATAAGATAGACTTATGAAAAGAACAAAAAATCTTAAAATGATGCAGACTGGATTCGATCCATGAACGTCGGGATCACCGAGCCCGTGTTTTATCCACACGGCTACCGACGCTTGAGAATACCATGTTGTTAAACATGAATAAAAGCCGAGCAGTGAGACGATTTTACGTCATAGAGTGACCTTATGAAATTCATCCGAATCATTATGAATTATTTAAAGTCCGTTTCATAAGTTGGGCCTAATGGAAATCCTAAGGTTATTTGGCTGAGTGTAGGTGTAGATGTTTCTACTGCGCATAAATACCAAAACAAAGTCAATAAATATCATAAGAAAATCTTTAAAGGATCCAAGAAAGAACTTCTGATGAAATTCTAGAAAAACTGTTGAAGGAATCCCAGAAAGAAGTATTGGAGAAACCCTAGAAAGAACCCCTGGAGAAATGTCAGGTAAAAATTCTGGAGGGATTTCAGAAAACAATCTTGGTAGAATTCCCGTAGAAAATTTAAAAGAAATGGTGAAACTCCTATATTTCAAAAGTGAAATTTTGGCGAATCTCCAAAGCAACCCTTGGATGAATTTCAACAGGATGTCTAGGACCTAGGTTAAATTCCAGAATGATTTTCTTGGCCCACCTTGTGCATTAGGGTCATTCTAGACCCAAACCGTACACTACGTTAGCGAGCTATTCCCAACATAATGCATAAGGATGGGTAATAAATTCCAATTCCTGGTGGAATATTTGAAGGGATCCTCAAAGAAGCTCTAAGAGAAATTTAAAAAGAGACATCTAGGTTGATCCGAGAAGAAATTTCTCAAGAAATCATAAGGGGCAGAACCTCTTTTCTCTAATTTTTTTTATCGAATTCCAAAAGATAAACAAGCGACATGGTACAAAGTAACCTAGAAGAATTCTGGAGGAACTTCTTGGAGAATCCACTATTCTGGAGAAAAAAAAAATGATTGCTTAGAAAAATTTCTGGAAATTTCCTTAAAGTATCCTAGACGAAACTTTCATAGGAATCTGTTAAGATGATAATCGTGGTGAAATGCCTTCCGAAAGGAAGTAAACATAGCCTTTTTTGTACCGAAATTACTTTCCTGGAGATTAATCATTCCTGGAAGTATGTCATATTTTAAAACGTCGATCCGGGTACAGCAGCTGTAATATGTGTCATTCTTGGGTTCAACAAAAATAAATTTCCAAAAATGTGGTCACAAATGTAGTGAAAATCTCCTGGGGGCTGTCCATTAATTACGTAAGGGAATTTTGACGATTTTTCGACACCCCCACCCCCCCTTGTAAGATTTTTTGTATGAGAGCCCAAATATTTTTGTATGTCGCGTAAGATTTTTCAAACCCCCCCTCCCCCCATAAACGCTTACGTAATTAATGGACAGCCCCCTGTCGACGTCACAGTCAAAAAACTGTAATTTGAACTATGCAACCAAGATGTGCTAAAAGACATCAAAAAACAATTATATTTCATAATAAGCTGCATATTTTTTCTTTTGGAATGTGTTCTACAGTAAATCTTCCAATTCATTTAAAAATGTTGCAACATATTTTGTCAAAGAAACTTATTCTGTTTTTATCACTATTCCGTTTTTGTCAACTGAAAATCACGGACCGTGTTGATTAAAACGGAACATACCTGTAATAAGTTCAAACTTCTATTAGAACATACTTCTTGATTGAGAAAGAAAGTTCGTGTATTATTTTCCTTAATTATTTTAATCTTTTGATGTTTTTTGGCTACGCAGTCTTTAATAAACTAACGACGTTTGTTGTTATTCCATCGTTTCGACGCTTGGTGGGCGTCTTCTTCATGGGGTAATACAATTTTAATTTATTATTTGTTTGAATTAATTATAAGTGAGAATGTTTGGTTTGTGTGACTTACAATACTTGTATCGGGTATGTTGAATTTTGGTACATGCTGTGAATTTAAACTGTGTTACATTATAAAATCGTTCACATTAATCTGCTATTGAAATCTTACACTTTAAAATCTTTCACTTTTTTCACCGCACAACTTGTACCACAGGCAATGGCGCAATTTTTCTATTTTTCGGTCCCGACAGCGTCGAAACGTTGGGATAACAACAAAAGTCGTTATTTTATTAAAGATTGCGTAGCCGAAAAACTTTAAATTAACGCAGTCGTTCAATTACCAGTTTTAATCTATTGTTGATTTTTTATGCGAAGGTCCACTCTTTCGTAACAGTGTAATACAAAAGAACAGTGTATTTTTCAAAGAAGGAAAAATCTCAGATGAACTATGCAGTTTGGTTGCTAATCAACTCATTATCAGTGTAACTTAAAAAGAAAAAATTGCCATAGAGTTAACAGTTCTACTGCCATCAACTACACAACATTGCCACTTGAAAGAAAAACTTATGAATAAAAGGAGGAAACATTTCTGTTCTCATTTTCAGCAGTTGAACCTTAAACATTTTAAAAGTTTGACTTGAAAGAACAGCCAATTACTAAAAGAAGGAAGTATCTCAGATGGATTGAGCGGTATAAGCAGCAGGAAGAACAACCTGTGTGATAATGAGGGCATGATGATCTTTCCGCCTGATGACCTTTTGGTCCAATGGCCATTCTACCTAATGTTCATTAGGGATAATGTGCATTCGGTTTATGTGCCTTTTATTACTTTTCTTCTTCAAAAACCTCCAGATGCTAAATTTAGTTTCATTTGCTCAGGGATCTCACGATAACATAGAAAGATCGCTTGCCTTGCTATTCGCCTTGACGGAGGCTCTCTGAGAGAATTGCGCTGTGCGTGAAAACAATTTTTTTTAACATGGGAAAGGATAGGAGCTGCATTTTCAAATGCTTCTAATTCTTTATAGACATTTTTTAAGCAAAACGTTCTTAATGTTATCGTATGAGATTTTGATACGCTATATTATAGACATCCTCTCCTCTCCTCTTCTTGGCGTAACGTCCTCACTGGGACAAAGCCTGCTTCTCAGCTTAGTGTTCTATGAGCACTTCCACAGTTATTAACTGAGAGCTTCCTCTGCCAATGACCATTTTGCATGTGTATATCGTGTGGCAGGCACGAAGATACTCTATGCCCAAGGAAGTCAAGGAAATTTCCATTACGAAAAGATCCTGGACCGACCGGGAATCGAACCCGTCACCCTCAGCATGGTCATGCTGAATACCCGTGCGTTTACCGCCTCGGCTATAGGGGCCCTAATATTATAGACATAACATTGTGATTTAAAAACTTTTTGTCTAAAACCAGTTATAATGTAGCTAATTGAAAGTATATTGCAAAACATGAACACTTTTTTCAATCTGAAGTCCCTAAAATATTTTAGAAGCATTTGAAAATGCAGCTCCTATCCTTTCCCATGTTAAAAAAAATGTTTTCACGCACAGCGCAATTCTCTCAGAGAGCCTCCGTCAAGGCGAATTGGATTTATTTGTTCTAATAGTATTTAGTAATGTTTTGATTCGTTTGTATAGGAGCCTTTCCAAAGAGGGGAAAGTCTCAAAGCCATCATAAAATATTTCTTGCTCTCTTGAATCTCCACATTCCAAATTTGGTTCCGTTTGTTTGATAATATACACAATTTGTGCTTCCTCATAGCTCCATATGTCACATTTGGTTCGATTTGATTGATTGATTCTCATGTTATACAGAATTGTTCGTTTTATTTGTATGGTAGCTCCACAGATAATAGATGTTTTTCCTAGAACAAAATTTGACTCAAAACGTGTAAAAACCGTTTACCTTGGTCACTGCTTCCATCTATACAATAAATTACTATCTGACAGGGACTGCTTGCGCTTGTCATTTACACTCAAGCGCTATGAATGCGATAGTTGTGCCTTCTCTCAATGGTTGCAAGTTAGGTTTCCTCATCGAAATGACCGGTGAAAGGGTTTACACACATTTCATATGTTAGCATAAACGTCTGTTATCTGTGGTAGTCCCCTTTTTCTGAGGGTGGAGCGGTCTCAAGCCATCATGAAAACATTTTTTGCTTTCTCCACATGCCAAATTTGGTTGATTGGTTCTCAAGTTATGCAGAAATTTCTGTTTAATTTGTATAAGTTCCCCTTATTCCAAGGGGGGTAAGTGTTGGATCTCACACATTCTGCCACCATAGAAACATTTCATACCTTACCTTCTAAACCCTCCACATGTCAAATTTGGTTCCATTTGCTCGATTGATTCTCGAGTTGTGCATAAATTTCCGTTCCATTTGTATGGAAGCCCCTCTTTCCAAAGGGGGAGGGGTCTCACACTACCATAGTCATAGGAATATTGTTTGCCTTTTAAAACCTCCGAATGACAAATTTGGTAACAATTGCTTAATTAGTTCTCGAGTTATGCAGAAATTTCCGTTGCATTTGTATGGGAGTCCTCCTTTTCAGAGAGGGAGGGATCTCACACACCATAGGAACACTTTTTGCCTTCTGAAACCTCCACATAGCTAATTTGTTTGCATATGCTTGGTTCATGCATAGAATGCATAGAAACATTCGTTACCTTCTGAATCCTCCTCATGGCAAATTTGGTTCCAAGTTGCTTGATTTGTTCTAAAGTTATGCGAGGTATGCTCTTCAAACGGAATCGCTCAAGTAATTTTCGTTCAGTGCATTATTTTTCCGTGACCGGAATGGTCAAGAAATTTAACACAGAAAGCCCCATTTGATTTGACGTTTCGTTTCAGCTCCGTACTAGGATCCGGAATAAAGCGACGCTTTATTATTTCTTGAGCGATTCCTTGCCTGAATTTTCCACGCATCGATAGGCCAAGAAATTTCTTGCGATCTGCGTACTACCCATTATACAGAAATTTTTATTTCCATAAGCCCAGTTTCGTGTTCAAAAGGAATCGCTCAAGAAAGTTCTTGACCGATTCCTGCCAGAAACTTTCCACAGTGACTGCCATTTGAATTGTCATTCCTTAGCAACTGCGTACTGCGATCGAAGAAAAACGGTTTCTTGGGCGATTCAGGCAAGGAATTTCCCATGCATCAAGATAGGCCAAAAAATTCCTTCTGAACTGCAAATAGCCCTATACAGCCGTAATTCTGCAAAGTGACGTAACACAGTGTTCGAAATCGATGATTTTGCGATCAAAATTGAATAACTTTTTTTAGGTTGGTTCTAGAGGTTTGGCGTGTTCTACAAAGTTTTTCTGCATGTCAAAAGGCATCTTTTGATAAAATGTTTTTAATAATTAATCCCCCTAGAAGTGAGATAAAAAATTTATTTTTTCAAAAAATTTTTTTAGAGGTTTGACGTCTTTGGCAAAGTTATAGCCCATAATAAGAGAAAAACTTTCGTAGAACATGTCAAAGCTCCACCTCTTACGGTTTTCGAGATATGGAGCGTTTTGTGCGAAGTACCCCTAAAACTAGTTTTTCCGGTGTAGCTTCAACAGATAAAATCCTACAGTTTTGTAATCTTCTACAAACTTGTTCACGACGTCAAAATACACATTTCTTCCGAAGATGTCAAGTCATTAGGTCTTAAAACAAAAAAGTTATAGGCAAATTTGTCATTTTTTAAGGTGTACTTTCACCTTAAGTAACTATTTCCGGCGCAAAATGGCGCAGATGGCTCAGTCGGTAGTTGAAAGATTAGACTTTTTGCTATCACTTGGAGGTGGAAACCCTCGTGGGCAGTAGTGGGAAAGGTAGTTTAAATACAAGGCAAAAACTTATAATTTTGCTTGTAATACAAGAAAAATAAATAAAAATAATAATTTAGAAGCCCGCAGTAAATTTTACTGCATCGCGTAATTTCCGGCAATATTTTACAACATTTTTGTGCATTGTTTTTACCAAACAGAATATTTTATTGATGATTTTGAATTCATATTGTTTACTATCAGATTGTCAGGCAATTTCTTATAAAGTTACTTTAAAATTGAGTGTTTGTTTTTTTTTCGGGGCAATATTCAAGTTATGTAGCACTAGGAATAGGGAAGAGGAAATATTAAACAGTTCAATATGTGCATCAAAACACAGAGTAGATTTTTTTATTTTTTCATGTATTTATATTTTTATTGGTTGTTTGACTTTTCAACTACGGACTCAGTATCGGAAAATATCAGGAGAAGCTTTGATTCGTCCGATAGCAGATTAACAGCTTTCTCGGTAATCCACGAGTTTGACTTACAACTGGGAAGCAATTGAAATACATATATCAGACTTAAATCAATAAAATACAAGGTGTGCCAAGAAATAATGCGAAAGTTTTTTTTTATTTCAAACATTATTTTTAATCTCTTGACGTTAACCAATTACATGTTTTAATGTCCCATCGTCTGTCTCATGAGTTACTTGAAGTATTTTTCATATTTATAACAGTACTTTTCACAAAAATCGGGTTGAAAATAAAATTTTATATCAAATTGCACATTTGAAACAATTTACTTTATTTTCACCAGAAAATCATTTTGCCGATTTGATTTGAAAAATGTAAAATTACAACTACAGGTCGGACTCGATTATCCGGAGTCAGGTTCTGGCGCTTCCTAAAATAATATCTCGGAAACGGAATGCTCTAAGAAGCTGAAAATTTGACTAATCAATAATGGAAGCTGGCATGACAAATTGTCAAAATTTCAGCTTTATAAAGCATTCCGTTCTCCAGATATATGTCTGAGAAGCATCAGAACCTTACTCCGGATAATCGAGTCCGACCTGTATCTTAATTAGAACTGCGAAACGCATTTAATATTCTAACCATTGTAGCCATTTAATTGTATGACTATTGGGTAGGTAGTCAATCGTTTGGGCATATGTTGTCATAAGTTTGAAGAAATTCAATACTATTATTTAGAACTAGCTATAGTTATAACTCTCGGGTTATACCAATAATTTCTTCTGATTTTTTCATTTTAAGTGATAAAAACTCACTGTTTTATGTAAAAACTGTGTAAAGATAAAGCCGAAAGTAACACAGTGCAGTAAAGAATACTGTGGTCTTCTAATATATATATTTTTTTAAATTTTTTTTCTTGTATTATAGACAAAATAATAAATTTTTGCCTTGTATTTAAACCACCTTTCCCACTACTGCCCACGAGGGTTTCCACCTCCAAGTGATAGCAAAAAGTCTAATCTTTCAACTACCGACTGAGCCATCCGCGCCATTTTGCGCCGGAAATAGTTACTTAAGGTGAAAGTACACCTTAAAAAATGACAAATTTGCCTATAACTTTTTTGTTTTAAGACCTAATGACTTGACATCTCCGGAAAAAATGTGTATTTTGACGTCCTGAACAAGTTTGTAGAAGGTCACAAAACTGTAGGATTTTATCTGTTGAAGCTACACTGAAAAAACTAGTTTTAGGGGTATTTCGCGCAAAACGCTCCATATCTCGAAAACCGTAAGAGGTGGAGTTTTGACATGTTCTACGAAAGTTTTTCTCTTATTATGGGCTACAACTTTGCCGAATACGTCAAACCTCTAAAAATTTTTTTTGAATAAATAAATTTTTATCTCACTTCTAGGGGGATTAATCATTGAAAACATTTTATCAAAAGATGCCTTTTAACATGCAGAAAAACTTTGTAGAACACGCCAAACCTCTAGAACCAACCTAAAAAAAGTTATTCAATTTTGATCGCAAAATCATCGATTTCGAACACTGTGCGTAAGCGCCATTCAAAATGTCGATATTTGTTGGTATATTATTTGTAATATCTGGTGTAAAAATAACACTGTGGTATGCCTGTTGTATTAGAATGCAAGATCTAGTCGTAATCTATCATCTATGGAAAGAAACGTAGAGGATAAGCAAGAGTTTTATGCATAATAACCAAAAAATGGGCCAAAACTATCAATGTCGCTTACGTCACTTTGCAGAATTTGGGCAGTATACTGCCCAAATTCTGCAAAGTGACGTAAGCGACATTGATAGTTTTGGCCCATTTTTTGGTTATTATTCATAAAACTCTTGCTCATCCTCTAAGTTTCTTTCCATAGATGATAGATTACGACTAGATCTTGCATTTTTATACAACAGGCATACTAAAGACCGGTCCAGAAAGTATGGACGCAGTAAGAAAATGCTGGCATTTCAAAACTATTGATGACTAGTTTTTTTAAGGGTACATCCTATTCGTTAACCTATTTTCTCAGCATTTGTATAACGGTTTTTGCGATTCCAACAGTTCGTTTCAAAATACATGAACTTTCAGCGGAACATCATCGAAAAAATGTGCACAAACGACGTACAGAGTTTGAAAGGTCACTTAGGAAATGAGCAAAATATAATGGGAGTAAGTGAGAAAATCGTGCAAGCAGCAATCAGTAACCACGGTGGGGATAACACGTTTAAGCATAGGCAAAAATTGGATAAAAAATAAATATCATGCTAAACCTCGATAGGATAAACAAATAAATGAAGGTGTTTGAGCACTAGAAAAAACCTTCTGACTTACACAGAGCGGGGTATGACAAAAAAAGTTACCTTTTCGTATTCCAATGTTCATCGTGGCAAATTACGTTTGAATTTTCGATCCTATAGTAAGCAGAAACAGTCAAAACGAAGCCTGAAACAAAAACCATCGATCAGGCACAGACAACTGAAGACTAGGTGCGTCCATACTTTCTGGGGCAGTCTTTACAGTGTTATTTTTACACCAGATATTACATATAATATACCAACAAATATCGAAATTTTGAATGGCGCTTACGTCACTTTGCAGAATTACGGCAGTATAGGAAGCCCTTTTTCGGAGGGAGAGGGGTCTGAAACCATCATAGGAACCTTCCCCGTTAAAAAAATACTCTGCATGCAAATTTCCATACCAATAGGTCCAGTAGTTTCCGAATCCATCTGAATCAATCTGAAATCGAGCCGAGAGAGCCGGGGCCAAAAATTAGTGTCTAATACGATGAACCTTCGCGTGGGCAAACATTGTATTGCCAATTCAAATTTGACAATTGTTGAGCTCACTGGAGCACCGCACTCTAGATTGGTTTTGTTTCGATCGCATTGAACTGTTCCCTCGCTGTCAACATAAGGCCACCAGATGGATGTCAGAAACATCATTTCTCAATCAACGGATCCGCGGATGAACAAACTTTATTTGGTGAGAACGTTCCATGCTTCTATTTAATATTTCATTATTACATACCTCTATTTATACAACCATATAATTAAACAAATCTCGGAGCGTTTGGTACGGTATGTCATCGCATCCTTCCTCCCCCGTAGATTCGAGAGGTGATCCGATTTTTAACAAAAGCTTAAAGAAATCGATTCATTTCAAAGAATCATCTCCGCGGTAAACGCTACGCAGTAGGCCTGGCCGCTTTGACGCTTGTGTCATATCTTCGATATGGGAACGTCCATAAATTACGTCACGCTTTTAGGGGGGAGGGGGGTTCAGTAAAGTGTGACAACCCATACAACAATTTCAGTGGTCTCATACAAAAAGTGTGACATAGGGGGGAGGGGGGGTTGAAAATGGACAATTTTTGCGTGACGTAATTTATGGACGCTCCCTATGCTGCAAGCATCAACATTGACAAGAAAAATATTCGGGCGTAATCAAACCCAAATATTTTCCAGGATGCATTCTTGTACTGGCTGCGTATGTGTTAGATTAGATTAGATTAGATTAGATTAGATCGCGTTGAACTGTTCCCTCAGCTCATTTCGGTTTCATTTGTATGGGATCCCTCCTTTCCAGTGGGGGAGGGGTCTTACACTATGCTAAGAACCTTCCCCGACCCCAAGAGCATCCACATACAAAATTTCACGCCAATCGGTCCAGTAGTTTCCAAATGTATAACGGTCAGACAGACAGATACAGACTATATACTAGCTGTCCCGGCAAACGTCGTTCTGCCTGCCTACTGTGTTTTTTGACATGCAGCTCCATAGGGACGTCCCCGGCGAAGTCATCTGTATGGGAGCCCCCCGTTCCAGAGACCGGAGAGATCCCGCACCAAGCTAAGAACCTTCCCCGGCCCCAAAAATACCCACATACAAAATTACACACCGATCGGTCCAGTAGTTTTCGAATCCATAGCGGTCAGACAGACAGACAGACAGACAGACAGACAGACAGACAGACAGAAATTCATTTTTATATATATAGACTAGCTGTCCCGGCAAACGTCATTCTGCCTGCCTACTGTGTTTTTGACATGCAGCTCCATAGGGACGTCCCCGGCGAAGTCATCTATATGGGAGCCCCCCGTTCCAGAGACCGGAGAGGTCCCGCACCAAGCTAAGAACCTTCCCCGGCCCAAAAAATACTCACATACAAAATTTCACACCGATCGGTCCAGTAGTTTTCGAATCCATAACGGTCAGACAGACAGACAGACAGACAGACAGACAGAAATTCATTTTTATATATATATATAGATAGATATAGATATAGATAAGATAAATACTTTATTACAAATGTTTTCTCTTAGGAAATGTCGAATTTCGTCCCAAATCATATACAAAGTAAGCAGCTCCCTCTCAGATAACAATGAAACTTTCTGAATGTGTGGAATTTGACTAGATAAGCCACTTTGCATACTTAGTTTCTCCAAAATTTATCTAGACTGTCTTTTGAGAAAGCTAACTTTTTTTTTATCGATTTTTTTCCAAATGTATTTAGTAAGAAATGACTACTACTACAAAAAAGATTAGTAATTCGTAACACAAAATAAGTCAAGTCAAGCCAAGTCAAGAAAAAATATTGGGAAACTCCAAATTGAACCCTAGACTAAAAAAAAGTCATTTTTAAAATTCAAAGTCAATTCAAAAGGAAAAGCACCATTTTTGTGGTGTATAGACGGATGATATCTATATATCTATATATATCTATATATCTATATATATAAAAATGAATTTCCGTCTGTCTGTCTGTCTGTCTGTCTGTCTGACCGCTATGCATTCGGAAACTACTGAACCGATCGGCGTGAAACTTTGTAAGTGGGTATTTATGGGGCCGAGGAAGGTTCTTAGCTTGGTGCGGGACCTCTCCGGTCTCTGGTACGGGGGGCTTCCATACAGATGACTTCGCCGGGGACGTCCCAATGGAGCTGCATGTCAGAAAACACAGTAGGCAGGCAGTACGACGTTTACCGGGATCATGTCAAAATTTGCATCTTTTAGCAACGAACATCGATCTCGGAACCAAAAACAATATCATTGCAGGACTGCAAGTGTTCAAAAACTCCTGTGCCGTATGTGGAGGTGAACTGAACACTGGACAGGCTGCCATTGACAGTAAGTAAAATGCTTAGATTGGCATTAACGTACCGTGATAGGATGTTTCTTTTCGAAAGGGTAACATATGAAACACTGTTGACGTGAATGACAGGACCGGCAGGACACTCAGTCGAGGTATAAAGATGATGACCCAAATCGAGGAAGGAGATCATACGAAGATCCTGATCTATGGCAAGTTAAGATGATAGAGGATCCAATCTTCACCACGACTGACGTTCTTGATCAAGCAAGTTCCTACGCTGATGAAGCTTTTTGATAATGCCACGTGATAATAAGACGACTAAGCCTATACTATTTCTTTTTCGTTAAAGTCACATAAATAGTCATCAATTCCTGAAAAAGGATGGGGGGGGGGGGGGTGAGCAAATAACTCCTCCGGGAATTTCAGTATCCCCGTTCACCTTCTGTCACACTTTTTGTACACTCATAGAACAATCATGGATCACCCTCAATTATGGGTTAATTTCATTTGAATGGCGTGGTGAATTGACTTACTCAGCAATTCCAGAAACTTTAAGGAACAGTCGCCTAAAACATAAAAGTTTTCTTGAAAACATATTCTACAGTCGCCCTATTTTGATAATAATAAAAACCTTTACTGAGAGTGGTAGATTTTGATATATAAAGTAAATAAGATCCCTGAAAATTTACACCATTTGTTTGAAAAGATAATTATTAGAGACCAGTGAAGAGAATTGTCAGACAAAAGAGGCACAAAACAAGCAACAAAGAAGGTGCGACGATTACTCTTTATCCCTACTGGTAAAAGATAATGACATGATCTCGAAATTTTTTGTTGCAGACAAAACGGAAGCTGAATTTGTTGCGTACTTTTCAACTCGTGAATAATCAATTATTGCTAACCCAAAGTCGAAACTGTTTGATGATAGAGCTTCACCAGAGTTGCAGTGTTTACCGAATCGAAGTTACCGTTCGAAAATCGCAATGCAAGGCTTAAAATCTCTAAACTCGTCGTGTACGATGTTAATCCCATTATTTTCAAGTTGGGACAAACTTATGTCGCATGGGTTTGTTTGTCGCAACAAATACAGGTTGCGACATTGTCATTATTGTTGCGCGATGGTTGAATTTTGATTCACTGTTAGAGACAATACAACGTTTACTGGGACAATTGAAATAAAAGTTTGTGCATAATAAGAGCAGTACATAATTTCGGAAATGGAATTACGTTTGGCATGGTGAAGTGTTTGAAGGCAAACAATTTTCTATGATAGTTTAATACCTCCCCTTCTCTGAAAGGGGGAGCACTTTTACGAATGAAACAGCCAAATCTGTATACATAACTCGGGAATGGTGTCTTACCGAAGGCCATTAGACCAAACGTCGTAAGACCGAATGATCATCATGTCCTTTTAGTCACCCAGGTCGTACTTCCTGCTGCTTTTACTTCTCACATAGTTTGAACAAATCACCGACTTCGGTAATATTTTACCGAAATCTCAACCGATAAGTTTTGTTGACTGAAATATATCGATAAAGCTGGCAACTTCGTTAGAGTTTGACAGAAAAACGATAACATTTTACCGACATTTTGTAGTTTTTTAAAGAATTACGGTAAAAATCCATTACCGAACGCCTTTCAAGTAGAGATTTCGATAAAAATTACCGAACGCGTTTAGCTGTGCACTCTACCAGAAATTTCTCCTTCTTTTAATAGCAGATTGTTTTTACAAGTCATACTGTATCCAACATATATTTACGGCAGCCAGGCTGCCAAAACTTCCATCATATTTTTTCCTACTTTTCATCGAAGGCTTTTATTTCGAATGGCGTTGTTGTGTAGTTTGTGGTGGACGAGCTGCTAGCTCCATACGATATCGGTCCTTTTTTTAAGCTTCACTGATTAAGAGTTGATTGACAACCATCTACATTTTTTTTTGTTTGTATTAATGTGTATTTTAACTTAGGAGCTAATTCTACACTACCATCTACATCTTAATTTTTTCCTTCTTTTAGTAATTGGTTGTGATGATTATGATTGCGGTCTGAGGCCAACGTTAGAAAAATTGTGAAAATATGTACTAAAGTGTCTACATATTGTCATGCCACAAAAGTTCAGCTTATTGGACGCAGTGGCTTAATTTCCCCAACAAAGGAGAAAACAAAATGTGTATGAGCTGAGAAGGAATTCAACATGATCACAGTAAAACCAATCTAAAGTGCGGTAGTGTAATTACTTAGCTTAGTTTAGACTGACTGTTACATGTAAATGAGTGCTCCTCCGTGATTGATCTTTTGAATTGAATGATTGAATAAGAGCTAGGACACTCAATAATTCTCAAAGAGCAATTTAAGCAGCTCATACATTTTGGATTATGGTGTTCCTCCAGGGATTTTCATAGGGATTCCTCCAGGGATTCATCCAGGTAACTCGGGCACCAATTTTTACCATTCATACGCGATGCACTCCATGGTCACCCATGTCATTTTTTTAGGCCCATTTCTCCGCCAATTTGCGTCCGATTTGAAAACCCTAGGTTTCATTCAAAAGATAATAAGTCAAAGAAACTTTGAACATGATTTAAAAGAAACTTTTTCAAAAAAAATTATTAAGTAAATTAAACCTTGATGTCATCGACCAAAAGTTTGGGGTCACCCCTCAAAATGCTGTATCGGCCAAAAGTTTGGGGTCACTATCGTAAAACATGGAAAAGTGATTTGTTGATATCTTTGTCATCTTTCATTCAATTTTAATTCAAATCATGTTCAAAGTTTCTTTGACTTATTATCTTTTGAATGAAACCTAGGGTTTTGAAATCGGACGCAAATTGGCGGAGATATGGGCCTAAAAAAATGACATGTTTTTGAGGGGGTGACCCCAAACTTTGTGTATGTGCAAAACGAACTAAATTTGGCATCTGGACATTTTTGAAGGCATGAAATGTCTGTGTTATTGTGAGTCCTTCCAGAGGGTGGAGGAGGTTCTCATACAAATGAAATATAATTTTTTGCATAACTAAGAAAAAGTGTACGGCCGGCGGTTATTAAGCCGAAGTTCATAGAGTCGAATGAAGAATAGCTCGAATGGACATCAGGCCGAATGTTCATTGAATCCACGGGCATAATGATCACCATGCCATCTTTGTCACACAGGTTGGACTTCCTGCTGCTTATAATGCTCACTCCATCACAAGTTTTTCCTTCTTTTAGTAATAGGCTGTTCTTTCAAGTCCCGCATTCTTTACGGACCAACTGCTAAAATTTACTGCATATCTAAATGTTTCCTTCTTTTTATCGAAGGTTTTTCTTTCGAGTGGTTTCGAGTGTTGAGTAAGTTTATGGCAGTTGAACTGTTACGGTCATATATGATTTGTCCCTTTAAGTCACATTGATAAAGAATTGATTAGCAATCAAACCACCAAACGGCATTCTTATTCTGAGATTTTTCCTTCTTTTAAAATAGACTGTTCTTTTGCACTTTTATGAATGATTGGGCCTTCACATAAAAAATCAGCCAAAACGGATGGGGAAAATGTAGCAAATGGAAGATAACGTGCCTCTGGGCCCGGCATTCCAATGTGTATACAAATTAATTTACATACCCTTTGATACCATACAACTAATTCATGAATGAAATGATCAACATGATTTTTGAACAATTAAATTTTTCCTCATGGTGGCTATGTTCATATGTAGAACAAGTTCATAAAATAAACAAAAACCTGAGACGTAGTGCATGAGTCAAACTTAAAATGGGCAATACAAGGTTTGCCGGGTCAGCTAGTATATATATATATAAATGAATTTCTGTCTAGACAGACGGACAGTCTGTCTGTCTGACCGCTATGGACTCGGAAACTACTGTACCGATCGGTGTGAAATTTTATGTGTGGGTATTTTTGGGACCGGGGAAGGCTCTTAGCTTGGTGTGAGACCTCTCCGGTCCCTGGAACGGGGGGCTCCCATGCAAATGACCTTGCGGGGAACGTTCCTAAGGAGCTGCACGTCAAAAAACACAGTAGGCAGGCAATACAACGTTTGCCGGGACAGCTAGTGGAACATAATTATCTATCTTGAGACGAAATTTCATCGATACCAAAAATGTGTTTTTTTATTCGACCTTGGATTATTTTTAAATGTTTTTTTTTCAGTGTAGGGCACAATCAAGATGTTTTCAATACTATATCTTAAAGCTATTTTGTGATAATCACCCATCCAAAATTTATTTGTAGGAGTTGTCCTACGAGGATACATTTGTAATAAAGTATTTAAATAAAAGAAAACCTTTCCAAATAACGGAATAAATGAGACAAAATCTATAACAAAGTGTGTTTTATTGGATTCTGGGATGATTATAACCTTCACTGATTTAGTTTTCAATAACAAAAGGCACTAAAAAACTCATTTGGACACGAAAAAATTTTTGTTAGAAAAACTGCTTTTACTTAAAAGTGCCCATCTGGTCGAGTAGGGATGGTTGGTAGGGAACATAATTATTGCGAATCTTTTCTGAAATCCGCATACCGGCCAACAACTGGTGCGCCGACAGCCCATGCGCCGGGCTGTGCGCCATACAAAATGTAAATAAACAAGTGTCAAAATGGTTCGCGCCAAGAGCTCTATCTCTCTTAGGGTTCGGTTCCATTTTTTGTCTAAAACATTGAACGTCTTTATGTCTGGAAATAATGTACAACAAAGATATTATTGACGGTAACAACGCTTTTACTTCATTAAACCACTGATTAATAGTTATTTGGCTAGTGAAAAACTTGGCGCATAGGCAATCGGCGCGCAAATTGTGCGCTGGTGTGCGGATTTGAGTTAATCGTCGCAAAGTGCCCAACACACATTATACCCTGGCGCGCAACCTAGAGGTCGAAGAGAAACTTGTCGAAATGCTAAAAATTCTCGAGAAGCTCAATACCTACTTATCTTGGAACAAATTTTCATCAAAATTATATAGGAGTTTTTTTTTTGTAAATCGACTTCGAATTTTTTTACGATTTTTACAGATTGTGTTTTTTCAATTTTTTTTTGAATTTTTACTTATTTTGTGAAAATTACCCATATTTGTAGGAGCAGTCATTTTTTACTAAACGCATTTGAAAAAAAAAATCGGAAAAAGAATTTTGCCCTTTTCAAAAGACAGTCTAGATAACTTTTCAAGAAACTAAATATGCAAAGTGACTTATCTAGTCAAGGTCTACATACCCAGAAAGTTTCATTGTAATCTGTGAGAGTACTGCCAACATTTGTTCGAGTTGGCGCGAAAACCGTCGTTTGTAAATGATAACAGAATATGCCCAGTTACCGTTATAGAACTATACGACGATCTAACCCCGGAACAACTAATTCAGGGCTGCCAACGTACGGCCCGCGGGCCACATCCGACCCGCGAAGGCATTTTGTGCGGCCCGCGGAACGCATGGAGAAAAAATAGTATAATTTGTCCCGAGGAATAATATTTTAGAATATTTTTCTATTTCCAGTGAAATGTAATTAAACAGATATAATTAGATATTTTAAGAGTGTATTTTTAATTATTGTAATTTATAAATATTAAAATATTTCTTTTAAGGAGATTATAGAACTAAGTCATACTTTGAATTTTCAAAAGCACAAATCTGAATAACCAAATGTTGCAAAGCGCTGAAAAGTTGATCGATTGGTCAGCCAATCGATCAATTTTTCAATGCAATCCGTCATTTGGTTCTTCAGATTTGTGCTCTTGAAGGTTCGAGGTGTGGCTTCGTCATATCTTCACCTTAAATTACAAATTTCAAGAAAGCATCAAATTAGGTCAATGTGAGAGTTTTTGTGAAACTTTGAGAATAAAAATAAATAAAAATATTTAAACAAGAAATTCGAGTAGCTTTTGGAATAAATAATATCAAATTAATCATAATTCTGCAAGCGCTCGGAGATTTTATTTTTGCGTATAATTTCAGCAAGCTCTGGTACAGTAAACCCTGTAAAAGAATTCTGCACTATGAACGCCATTGCATCTTTCTTTATACTGACTCCAATATTCGGCAAGAATTTTCGTGTATGTAATAAGCAACGAATTCTAATAGAATTTCAGTACTTATTGAATATATTTAAATTCTGAAAAGTATTGAAACGGAAGCTTCATTTTCATCCATAGAATCCTAACATTTCTTTCGGGTTGAAGCCATTATTTCGCTGGTTAGCTAAAAAAACTGCATTATTATCGAATTTCAATTTTTGGCCCGTCGACTGGTATGGAATGTCACCCGCGACTGCAACA
This sequence comes from Aedes albopictus, assembly GCF_035046485.1. Classification (NCBI taxonomy): domain Eukaryota; kingdom Metazoa; phylum Arthropoda; class Insecta; order Diptera; family Culicidae; genus Aedes; species Aedes albopictus. The sequence continues at coordinate 9,362,690 of NC_085138.1, forward strand.
GGTAGGATTTTTCAAATGAACTCAACATATACATGAAAAGATGGATAAATTATTAGTGAAATTCCGAAAAAAAAACCCACAGCTCAGGTGAGATTTGAACTCACGACCTTTATTTGCTATACAAGTGCTTTTCCAACTAAGCTACCGAGCCAATTAATAACACGGCATTTTAGTTTTCATAAGGTAATTCAAATCTCACCGATCATGCTTCATTTTTCCCTTAACTTGCACCGCAAATATATCCATCTCTTATGACTATATATATGAAGAGCGAGAACAATTTGTTTAGTGTTGAAATTGTTGCCTATCTTACAGACGTCTCTTCATCATCATTCAGATGGAAAGTTGGAAAAGCACTTGTCTAGCGAATAAGGGTCGTGAGTTGAAATCTCACCTGAGCTGTGATTTTTTTCGGAATTTCACTAATAATTAATCCATCTTTTCATGTATATGTTGATTTGAAAAATCATTAATTGACCACACGGGTTGGTATACCGAAGACTTTGCCCTTAAGTCATCGGAATCGTTTGTTCCCAAATTCGGGGGGTGTCAAAAACGGAACATGCTAAAAATGAAGCATGCCAAAACCGAGCCCCACTGTAAATAACTAGGGTCAGGGACCATTTGGGGGGGAGGGGGGTGTACCTATTTTGGGCACTTGCTGCTATAACTCAGTCAATTTTGAACCAATAGGACACGATCGGTGAAGTACTAGATTTGTAGTAATGAGCTGAATTTTTGTATGGTGAGAAGGTAAATTCTCCGTTTCTGCGAGAAAAGTCGTGCAAAGGCGTGGGTATTAAGGCGAAACTGGATCCATTTCCTCACTTTTTGGTTTCTGATTTTTTATAAAATTTTTCCATTTTTGCAGAAACCGTTTTTTTGTGAAATTTTATTCAAAAATGGTTTCTGCGAAAACGAAAAACATTTTCCACCACGAAAAAAAAATCAGGAGATACCTTGATCCATGTGTATGAAAACCGATTTTGAAAATATTGCTTCGTTATTTTATAAAAAATCAAAAACCAAAAAAAATGAGGAAATGCTTCCAGTTTCGCCTTAAGATTGTTTGTCTAATTTGATGCTGTTTGAGCAAAACACGGGAAACTGTGTTGTTGTTTTCCCCATTTCTTGTCATTTCAACAGCACAGTTTTCCAAAGTTTTTCTCAACCAGCATCAAATTGGGAAAAGAATCATAATATCCACGCTTTTTGTACCATTTCCTTGCAGAAACGGAGAATTCACCTTCTTACCATACAAAAATTCAGCGCATTACTACAAACCTAGTACTTCACCGATTGTGCCGTATTGATTAGATTTTTGGGACACGGTGTGATACGTACAGTATCTACCCGACTAGAAAAATATATCTAGTTTATAACACATTGTGTTATGACGATATGAAATTTTTCTATTTATTTTGTTATAAACTAGATGCGGGATGATATTAAAATAACTAAAATTGTAACAAGAAGTACACCGGTCTAATCAAAATAATAACCTATTTTGTAATAATCAGAACAAAATTATAATACAATATGATATAAATTTTAGCTTCAAGAAAACTAGTTTCTATCATATTTTGATACAATTGTAAAAAATGATGATCTGAATGTCAAAGAATCAGAACTAAATTATTTTACAATGACTTATTGAACAACATTTATAACATAATATGATACAATTGAGCTATAATATTTTTTAACACCAATGATGTTAAACATGATTATATCACAATGAGTTATACATATCATAGTTTGTTATAATTATGTTATATTTTTGTTAGAATCTTCTAGTCGGGTAGCCATGTATAACTGAGATGAATAGGTGAGAAAGTGGCTAAGTTGTAGTAGCAAGTGCCTTAAATATGTAGGTCCTCCTGCCCAAATGGTCCCAGACCCGAAATCTTTAAGTTTATTTACGAGTTTATAAGCATCCTACAGGGTGCGGCAGGAAAAATGCGAAAACTTCAAGGTGCTATCACAAGCTAAATACGGGATAAGGTAGAAGCTTCAGTTTTGGCCAGCCCGGAGTTTTGACCATAGTGCGGTATTTAGGCTGTTGCGATCTAAATCGACATAAATTTATTGTTCACTAGTGGATCCTAATATAATATGATGATTACAGCTGTGATTTTGATTGAGAACTGGGAGAAAAAAAAATTTCCTTCAAAAATCAGCTCCCATATGTCTATTTTGACCAGGGTGCTTCTAATTTGGCCACTCCCATAGGAAATACACGTGATTGGCCAAAATAAAAACGAAAGTTGAAAATATGGCCAAAACTGCGGCAGTGCTTCTATTTTGGCCAGTGCCACTTTTAATACAAAAATCAAGTAATAGCTTGATTTTTGCATTTTTCTAATAAATTATACATTGAAACCTTCCATTTCACACATTGGTAGTTTTCGTAGGATTATTGGTTATTTTTATAAAAATTATTTTCCATAGACATGCCAAAACCGGTGTCCGTACCCTATATATGAACCCTTATTCCTATGAAAAAAAAAATCATCAAATTCTGAGAACCTTCGTACCAATTTGTACGATAATAAAAAAAAATCCCCTTCAGTGTCAGGCGCCGACTTCTTCAGGTCAGTGACCAAAATGGATTTTTTAAAATATGTAACTTTTCAGAAAATTAACCTGTTAGAGATCATTGAACGTTAAAACATAGATTAGCTAACGTCAAATGGACGAAAATGAAGTTTGAAGTTGAAAAACACTTTCGCATTTTTATTTCCTGCCGCATACTGTACAGACAGCATGCTCGGTATCGCTGAATCAATTTCGAGTTATCGCGCGACAATAATGACATTGTCGCAATCCGCATTTGTTGTGACAATCCTTCCAGTGCGACATAACTTTGTCTCACTTGAACAAAATATGATAAAGATCGTAATCCGCGCGTTTGAAGATTTTAAAACGTTGCATTGCGATTTCAGCGTAACAAAAACTAACTTTGGTCTGTCTCAAGAGCAAATTTATGTGTCTCTGACAGATTTTGGGCCGCTGAATCCGAATCCGGGCTCAGATTTGCTCCAGCACGTCACAATTTTGAGCTATACCTCAATTTATAGGGCAAAATATGCGATTTTGGACTTTTTTTGACTGCAAGCCATTAAGCATGGATATATATTTTTTAAGTAATCAAAAGGTAAATTGGTCAATTAACATCTATATTAACGACTCATGCAAAATATTTCGTTTTACAAAATCGAATTTGATAGTTTTAAAAGATTTCTGTAAGGTACAATATTTCCCATACAAGCCACCCTCCAAAAGTTGCATGCAAGTTTACATACTAACTTAAAATGCTTAAATCTATCAAATTTGATCAAATATACAATTCCTAATTGAGTCCTGATTCATTTTTATTTTCCATACTATCGCTTCAGTTTGCAAATTTTGGGTAGAAACTGTATTAATATTCTGCAATAGATCATTTATCATTGGGAAATCTGAAAAATACTGCTTAAGATCAAATTAGCTTTTCACATTTCCATCTGCGATATCCAGAAATCGAAAGATCTGAAAATTACTGCTCAAGATCAAAATCAGTTCTTTCACACATTCATCTATAACATCCAAAAATTGTAAGATCCTAAAACTACTATTCAAGATCAAAATTAGTTCTTTCACATACTCATCTACAACATGGCGGGACCAAACCAACACAACTACCATGAGTCGCAAACACCTTGGAAAACGTAGAACTTGATGCTCTTGTTCCCTCCTATTTTCAGATATGAGTCACTGCTCATAAATTCCAAGGTCATAAGTTCGATTTTGGTCGCGGCCATATGTATTTTTTTTCACTCTAATCCATCTGTCAGATCACTATTTGATATTGGTTTGATGTGCTACAGCCCAGATCTCCCCAGATATTAGTCTGATCTTATAATATCAAAATGAGATAGTATTCTGTTCTTCGCCATACTAATTTTTGATCTTAGTTTTGATCTTTTATCTCTTATGTCAAATAAACCAATTGCTAATTTTGATCTTGAGTACTTCACTGAGGAATATCAGATGATGATATTGTTATGATTTTTACTTCTACTCGGGTAGGGCGGGATCCAGATCCAGAGCTTGATGTGGCGAATTCGTCTCGCCGTTGGTTTGCCTGTGGGTTTCTCATCGCTTCCTGTATCGCTTCGGCTACCTTTCCAAGGGTCTCCATACCTTGTTTCCAACGCTTCTCCTTTTCGGATTCCGCTTCAGACTTACGTTGAGCACATAGTGGGTGAGGTGCGATGCAAAGAGATAAGAGATCGGATAAGCGTCGAAGCACACTGCCCATGATCGCATATCAGTCCCATATTTGCTGGGTTTCCTATTCATATGGGACAATTATGCGATCATAGGCAGCACACTCTGTGGAAACTATATGCAGAACGCATGAACCGTACATAGTAGATGAGTTGCGATGAGTGCGGAGATGCGATGGAGCTGCTTCGACGCATGCGAACGCAAGAGAACGCTTGTCGGGTATGGATTTTATGATTGCGCTCGTTGTGTATGTAAAGTAATGCGGATTTAATGTTTTGGGAATGCTAGTAGGTAATATAAAATGCGTTAATATGTTGTTGTTTCTAAACATAACTCAATGCTTTTCACATGACTTGCATTTTGATGGACCAGACGTAATAAAAATTTATCATACTGTCTATCGATCGCCATGTAAAATAACATATTCTTTGCATATAAAATAATATTCCATCAAATCGTTTAAGTTTTTTTTACAGCATAATTTTGTTATTATATGTGTTTAAAAAAACATTTTATTTTCTCTGTTCGGGATTTAAATCAAGTGATCAATGTTTGATATGGTCGTTTGTTCAGTGCATGTTATTCATGTGCAAGTTAGAAAGTTTAAGGTTTTATGGTATTCAACTTAATTGCAAAAAGGATTCTGGTTGAAAGGTTCTGTTTTTTTCTTTGTCAGGCAAAACTAGATCCCTTAACGAAAAGAGTGTGACATCGATTTCGATTGATACTCTTTTACCTAATACATATAGGGTGCGTGTACCAATTATGGCACTACTTAAGGAAAGCTATTTATATAAAAATAACGAGAACTCCAACGAATGTCATCAACAAGTTAAAAGACAGTTTAGTTTCCATACTTTACAGGAAAAATATAGAAATGGAGCCAAAACTACTTTTAGTATTTATTACAGCGTGTGCCAATGATAGGAACCCTGTACCAGTTATGGTTACATTTTTTAACTTCGGTTCCTTTTCGCACTATTTGTATGCATTCCTTATGGGGTTAGCCATGATACCCAAGCAACAGACATGTTATATAAAAGTTACGACAGCGCAAGTTTTGGTTGTATAGAAGTTTATTTTACGTTATTCCAACACAATGTTAGAATTACGTAAAATAAACTTCTATACAACCAAAACTTGCGCTGTCGTAACTGTATTATAACATGTGTGTTGCTTGGGTAGGTACACTATGGCGAAAAAGGGTGCAAGGAAGTCGAAATTTTAAGGAAAATGATTTATTTCTACCATGATTTGAGGAAAATGTGAAGTTTAAATGAGTGCGACTGTCTTTTGTGAACGTGATCTATTGTTCACAAATTTTTTCTTGTTGATTTACATTGTTAAAGGGTGAATTTTAACTATGGCGAATAATTGGTACTATAGCCATAATTGGTACACTTACCCAATGATGAATATTGTGTACTTATTAGAGATATCTTTTCTCGTAGATATCGCCGAAAATTTTGTAATAAAAAAACCTATACCCCTAAATAATACATACTTGCCGAATTTTTGTTTTTTTTTGCCGAGGTCAGCACAATCAAGTAATTTTTTAATACCGAAAATCAGTATAACAGTCTCATATTGATTTAAATTGAAATCAACACTCAGATAGCCCAGTCCGGAAAGTAAAAATATGTGTATTAGACCTGTTCACTTTTTTTGACCCACCCGTGTCACATCAAATTATCAATCCACATGCAAAAACAAGCCTTCAGTTCAAAAATGAGCCAAATTGATAAAAGTTTAAAGGTGTATCAAATCGATTTTATGTTTTGTCGAGCATTTCCACGAAAATGTACTCCAATACCCAGAAAATTGCTCCGAAACGGTACCGAAAATACCGTTAAAATATAGTTAGAACAATACTCTACAACTTTGCCTAACACACTACGGTGTTTAAATTGCGTATTTCAAAGTTATTCAACAATTTTCGTTAAAAAATCACGAAAAAATGCAATATTTTTACGATTTCTCATGTAAAAGTCATGTAATTTTACATTGTTTTACGTGACTAATTTAATGAGCTATTGCTCCTATGTGTTACGAACATTTCGTCCATACATCATTTTCATTGACTAATTATCAAAAGTTTGCCACGTTGATACTAAAAATTGTACAGAGTTGCCAGCACAAAATAAAACAAAGTTACCCATGATTAAAACGTCATTACACTTCTTTGTCTCATCTGCATCAGTTTCAAATTGGTGCAGATGGTTGAGCATGAGATTGTCGATTCGAAGATTCAAGGTTCCAGTCCTCGATCCTGCTATAAGTTAATGAAACTACGCACTGCATCTCATTGCAATTTAGCATCATAGCCTTGTTTCGAAACCGTAGAGTGCATAGTAAGAATGAAGTTTCCCTTCATCGTGTAGTTGTGTTGATTTGTGGGTAGATAGATAACAAGTAAGCTCCTCCCACAGTTGTCAAAAAAATGTTGCATCCAGAAGCAGTTCCATCATCGTATTGAATTGGTTTAGCTAAATTGATCGTTATCAAACAGATGCTCAATATTTCGCCCAGCTCATCTCGTCGACACGATTTGTTGTCAACAAGTAAACTAAATATCTAGCTAGTCCTGGAATGGGCTTATTTGGCAGGTCCCGATAATTATTATTTGGGAGATTGCGTGTAAGTCATGGCAGATTCATTCGAAAGAAATAAAGTTTATTATGAACTTGAGCTTGAACCTGGGACCTTCTGATACGCAGGCTCGAGCCTTATCATCTGCACCATTTCTGATACTTTAATCGAAAGACATTAGAATACGATGGCATGACGTCGTAAACATGGGTAACTTTGTTTTAATTCGTGCTGGTAACTTTGTCAATGAAAACGAATTCCTACACAAAAACGATGTATGGACGAAATGTTCGTTACACAAATGAATAATAGCTAATTAAGTTAGTCACGTAAAATAATGTAAAATTACATGAAAATTACAAAAAATATAAAAAATTACATGACTTTTATATTTTTTCGTGATTTTTTAACTAAAATTGTTGAATAACTTCGAAATACGCAATTTAAACACCGTAGTGTCTTCGGCAAAGTTGTAGAGTATTGTTCTAACTATATCCTAACGGTATCTCTGGCAGCTTTTCGGAGCAATATTGTGAATTTCTGAGTAAATTTCTCTGAAATCGGCTAAAAAAACACAAAATCGATTTGATACACCTTTAAATCTTTATCAATTTGGCTCAATTTTGGACTGAAGACTTGTTTGTGGATTGATAATTTGATGTGACACGGAGAATCGGAGAAAAAAAGTTTCATAGTGAGCAGGTCTAATGTGTATACATAAAGGCATCGCTCACTCGGGTATAATTACATTTTATACATTCTTTTCTCAAATAAATAATTCAATCATCTTAATATTGTACAGTTACACCAGATTTTTTTTTGAACTGGTCGGTTTTTGCTATTGCAACAGGATCAAAACTGACTAAGTTATAGCAAAAAAACAACGGCCCGCGCAAAACAAAAAGCGGGTGCATTTTATCTTTCCGCTCTTATAGATGAAGCGATCATTTCACTATCATCCAAAGAAGCGCTTCAACATACAAGCGACTTCATCGATCAAATCACGCGAGTCGTTGATGCGCACGAAATAGGCGAAAAAGGATGTGAAAACAACATGCGCACCCTCATTGAAAACCTCATGCACTATGGCCTATCAAACATCCCTCTTCTCATCTCATAACTGATCGCATCCGATCGCATCTCACCTTACCCACTATGGTCACAGCCTTACGTTGCTCCACTTTTGTTCATTCCGTGGGCTGTTCATCTAATTCTTCCTCCTCTAGTTCGTCCTCCGGTGGTTGCTGAACTTCCGATACCGTTCTTTCTCCAGCCACGATTGCAGCATATGAACTTGACTTGTTCTCCTTCTTCTTTTTTTTTTTTTTTGCCTTTCTCGTACACCAAGGTGTACCGAAAGGCTATATGTTCACTCCAAAAACGAAAATTTGATAGAGCCTCCGGAGGGGTCAAGTCTTATATACCAATCGACTCAGCTCGACGAATTGAGGTGATGTCTGTGTGTGTGTATGTGTGTGTGTATGTGTGTGTGTGTGTGTGTGTATGTGTGTGTACAAAAAAACTCACATCACTTTTTGGCAGTAAACCTTAACCGATTTTATTGACCGACGGTTCATTCGACGCGGAATCTGGTCCCATTGTTTCCTATTGAAAATGGTTCAGATCGGTCCAGCCGTTCCGGAGTTATGGCCATTTAGGTGTTCCGGACCGGTACCCCAGGAAGGGGCCAGATATGAAAACGTTACAAACCCATCCATGCGGCACATCAAACTACGGCATTTTCGATAACTTGATGAATGGTAAGCAGAAAAATAGTCTCAGACCATATCTGAACCGGTAGTGTCCCGGAACCGGTTCCGGGTGTCCCGCCGGAAGTGACCAAACATAAAAGTGAACTAAACCCATGCATGCGACATATCAAACCGCGGCTTTTTCGATAACGTGGTGAACAGTAAGCAGGAAAACATTCTCAGACCATATCGGAACCGGTAGTGTTCCGGAACCGGTTGCAAATGTTCCGCCGGAAGTGGCCAAGTATTAAAGTTAACCAAACCCATGCATGCAACATATCAAATAGTGTCTTTTTTGATATCCTGATGAACAGTAAGCAGGATAATATTCTCAGACCATATCTGAACCAGTTGTGTCCCGGAACCGGTTCCAGGTGTCCCGTCGGAAGTGGCCAAATATAAAATTGAAATAAAACCATGCATGTGACATATCAAACCACAGCATTTTCGATAACCTGATGAACAGTTAGCAGGAAAGCATTCTCAGACCATATCGGAACCGGTTCCAGATGTTCCGCCGGAAGTGGCATAGTATAAAAGTTAATCAAACCCATGCAAGGGACATATCAAATCGTGGCTATTTTGATATCCTGATGAACAGTAAGCAGGAAAATATTTTCAGAACATATCTGAATCGGTTGTGATCCAGAACCGGTTCCGAGTGTCCCGCCGGAAATGGCCAAATATAAAAGGGAACCAAACCCATGCAAGCGACACATCAAATCGCGGATTTTAAAGCATCTTGATTCAACAAAAAAAAAGTTTCCGGCCATATTGGGGACAACCGGTAGTGTTCCGCAACCGATTACGGTTGCCCCATCGGAAGTGGTCAAATGTAAAGGAGAACCAAACCCATAAATTCGACACATTTAATTACTCTTTAGGAAAGCTGATGAACGGTTAACAAAAAAAAATCATAGACCATACTTTGGAAAACCAATAGTGTGCCGAAACCGGTTCCAGGTGCCCCGACGGAAGTGGTCAAATGTAGAAAAAAAAACCCAAATTAATCCACCTAGAGGTGATAGTGCCTTTCTCGTCGTATATGTTCTCACGATCTTTCCGTCGACGTAAGTCAAAGTGTTCCTGATATTTTTTTTTTTAATACAAACATTTTATCAAAGCCATCATTGAATTGACTTAAAACTTATTGATGGCACATACTCCGACGTTGTGTTCAGTGTAAAAGCAGAGCTGAATAATATCAGATTTCTCAGTTGACTGCTTGAGTACCTTCACTAACATTGGGAGCTGATCAATATCAAGACGATGCTAACAAGCTAAGATATAACTTTTTACACATTCACAGATCACTTTGCGGTCTTCGATAAAGTTTTTTTTTTTTGCACATTCTAGGTTATATTTTATTGACCGTTAAAAACAAGAACGTAGTGAGTATAGTGAGACGTCTGTTTGTATGTGGGTTTGATATGTCAATATTTTGTTCTCTTACACATATTTATCGCTTGCATTGATTTTATTTACTTTCGTAGTTCCGGCGAAGCATCAAACGCTGGTTGTGCAACCCTACCAATAGTCTCTAATGTGGTATGAGCCTATTTTCTAGTTAACCGTTCCTCAGGTTATTAAAAAAGCCGTGATGTGATGTGTCGCATGGTACATTTGGTTACTTTCCGGAACTGGTCCGGAGCACCACCGGTTCTCCCAAATATAGTCTGAGGCAATATCATTAGGTTACCCAAAAAAAAAAACACGATTTGATTTATCTTATGCATGGGTACAAATCACTTTTACATTTGACCACTTCCAGTGGGACACTCAGAACTAGTTTCGGGACACTACCGGTTGTCTAAAATATGGTCTGAGGCTATGTTCTTACGAATCGATCATCGTGTTATCAAAAAAGGGTCTCCAGTTGGCCTAGTGGTTAAGGCTATGAATCGCCAATCCGGAAACGGCGGGTTTGATTCCCGTTCCGGTCGGGAACATTTTCTCGACTTCCTGAGCATAGTGTATCATTGAACTTGCCTCACAATATAAAAATTCATACAATGGCGGGCAAAGAAAACCCTTCAATTACTAACTGTGGAAGTGCTCTAAAGAACACTAAGTAGCTGATGAACGGTTAACAAAAAAAAATCATAGACCATACTTTGGAAAACCAATAGTGTGCCGAAACCGGTTCCAGGTGCCCCGACGGAAGTGGTCAAATGTAGAAAAAAAAAAACCAAACGCATACACGCAGCACACTAAATAACGGCTTCTTCGATAACGCGAAGAACGGTCAGCAAGAAAATAGTCTCAGGTCAGTAGTGTTCCGGAACCAGATTCGAGTGCCTCGCCGGAACTGGCGAAATGCACGAATGAACCAAACCCATACATGCATTACATCAATTTGCGACTTTTTAGGAGAACTGATTAATAATTTGCATGAAACAAGTCTAAGACCATATCAGGGACAATCAGTAAGTGATAAAATGTGAACCGAAAGTTGTAAATGTGAAATTGAATCAAATCCATGCGTGTCGTACCATAAAACCACGCTGATTCGACAATGATTGCTGTCAAATTACCTGTGTAAACTTTCAATTCGATAAACTAACTCTATTTTAGTTTTGTTTAGATTGTATGATTTGTTTTTGAACACAAATCTTACAGATATTGTGGTGGTGCTTGTACATTTTACGATTGTTGGCTTCCGAGGTTCACTGCGGTTGATCACCAAACGGATCAGGTGTCGGAATGCACCAAATTAGAACTTTCGGAAGTAGCAGCTGCACGAGGAGCCGCTGCGGGTGTATGTAACATCACAATATCGTATTATTCGTATTTACAGTGTATTACACTGAGACATTTGATCATTTTTTTAATTCAACAAATTTCGAATGAGCGGGGTACAAGTTAAAAAGTGTCTTATTAAAGAGTGATGAATACGCGGGGTTTGACAGTACATCAAATAGCAGCTTTTTGATAACTTCTTCTTCTTCTTTATAGCTCGACGTTCGCATTGGAACTTGGCCTGCCTCTCTTCTACTTAGTGTTCTTTAGAGCACTTCCACAGTTAGTAATTGAAGGGTTTTCTTTGCCCGCCATTGTATGAATTTTTATATTGTGAGGCAAGTTCAATGATACACTATGCTCAGGAAGTCGAGAAAATGTTCCCGACCGGAACGGGAATCAAACCCGCCGTTTCCGGATTGGCGATTCATAGCCTTAACCACTAGGCCAACTGGAGACCCTTTTTTGATAACACGATGATCGATTCGTAAGAACATAGCCTCAGACCATATTTTAGACAACCGGTAGTGTCCCGAAACTAGTTCTGAGTGTCCCACTGGAAGTGGTCAAATGTAAAAGTGATTTGTACCCATGCATAAGATAAATCAAATCGTGGTTTTTTTTTTTGGGTAACCTAATGATATTGCCTCAGACTATATTTGGGAGAACCGGTGGTGCTCCGGACCTGTTCCGGAAAGTAACCAAATGTACCATGCGACACATCACATCACGGCTTTTTTAATAACCTGAGGAACGGTTAACTAGAAAATAGGCTCATACCACATTAGAGACTATTGGTAGGGTTGCACAACCAGCGTTTGATGCTTCGCCGGAACTACGAAATACATACATACATTTATTTGTTCAACATCATTAAGACAAGACATAATCAACAATAGTACGCCACAATACTCGGTTTGTGGCTGCCGCTCTCCATCCTCGGTCGCGCCCAATGCTCGCCAAGTCACGCTCCACCTGGTCCGCCCATCGTGCTCTCTGCGCTCCACGCCTTCTTGTGCCAACCGGATCCGTTGCAAACACCAGCTTTGCAGGGTTGTTGTCCGGCATTCTTGCAACATGCCCTGCCCACCGTATCCTTCCGGCTTTGGCCACCTTCTGAATGCTGGGTTCGCCGTAAAGTGCAGCGAGCTCGTGGTTCATCCTTCTCCGCCACACACCGTTCTCCTGCACACCGCCGAAGATCGTTCTTAGCACGCGTCGCTCGAAAACTCCGAGTGCTTGTAGGTCCTCCTCGAGCATGGTCCATGTCTCGTGCCCGTAGAGGATCACCGGTCTTATTAGCGTTTTGTACATGGTGCATTTGGTGCGTGGGTGAATCTTTTTCGACCGCAGTTTCTTCTGGAGCCCGTAGTAGGCCCGACTTCCGCTGATGATGCGCCTCCGAATTTCACGGCTCACGTTGTTGTCAGCCGTCAGTAAGGATCCGAGGTAGACGAATTCCTCCACCACCTCGAAACTATCCCCGTCTATCGTAACATTACTACCCAGACGGATCCGGTCGTGTTCGGTTCCGCCTACCAGCATGTACTTTGTTTTTGAAGCATTCACCACCAGTCCGACCTTTGCTGCTTCGCGTTTCAGGCGGGTGTACAGTTCTGCCACCGTTCCAAATGTTCTAGCGATAATGTCCATGTCGTCCGCAAAGCACACAAATTGACCGGATTTTGTGAAAATCGTTCCCCGGCTGTTGAGCCCGGCTCGTCGCATCACACCTTCCAGCGCGATGTTGAAGAGTAGACATGAGAGTCCGTCACCTTGTCGCAGTCCCCGGCGAGATACGAATGAACTGGATAGTTCACCCGAAACTCTTACGCAGTTTTGCACACCGTCCATCGTTGCTTTAATCAGTCTAGTCAGCTTCCCAGGAAAGCCGTTTTCGTCCATGATTCTCCATAGCTCTGCGCGGTCGATACTATCGTATGCCGCTTTGAAGTCGATGAACAGGTGGTGCGATGGGACCTGGTATTCACGGCATTTCTGGAGGATTTGCCGTACGGTAAAGATCTGGTCCGTTGTCGACCGGCCGTCGATGAAGCCGGCTTGATAACTTCCCACGAACTCATTTGTTTTAGGTGACAGACGGCGGAAGATGATCTGGGATAGCACTTTGTAGGCAGCATTCAAAATAGTGATCGCCCTGAAGTTCTCACATTCCAAATGGTCGCCTTTCTTGTGAATGGGGCAGATTACCCCTTCCTTCCACTCCTCCGGTAGCTGTTCGGTTTCCCAGATCCTGACTATTAGCCGATGCAGACAGGCGGCCAACTTTTCTGGGCCCATCTTGATGAGTTCAGCTGCGATACCATCCTTACCAGCTGCTTTGTTGGTTTTGAGCTGGTGAATGGCATCCTTAACTTCCCTCAGCGTGGGAGTTGGATCATTTCCGTCCTCCGCTGCACTGGCGTCGTCGTTCCTTCCGTTGCCGTGGGCTCCCGTGCCTACGTTCTCCACGCCGTTCAGGTGCTGATCGAAGTGCTGCTTCCACCTTTCGATCACCTGACGTCCGTCCGTCAAGAGGCCTCCGTCTTTATCCCTGCATATTTCGGCTCGCGGCACGAAGCCGTTGCGGGATGCGTTGAGCTTCTGATAGAACTTCCGTGTTTCTTGGGAACGGCACAGCAGTTCCATTTCTTCACACTCCGCTTCTTCCAGGGGGCGCTTTTTCTCCCGAAAGAGGCGGGTCTGCTGTTTCCGCTTCTGTTTGTAACGTTCCACGTTCTGTCGAGTCCCTTGCTGCAGCATTACCGCCCTCGCTGCGTTCTTCTCCTCCAGAACCGTTCTGCACTCTTCGTCGAACCATTCGTTCCGTCGATTCCGTTCCACGTACCCGATGGTGCTCTCGGCTGCGTCGTTGATGGCTGCTTTCACTGTACTCCAGCAGTCCTCTAGAGGGGCCTCATCGAGCTCGCCCTCGTCTGGCAACGCGGCTTCGAGATTCTGCGCGTATGCTGAGGCGACATCCGGTTGCTTCAGTCGCTCTAGGTTGTACCGTGGCGGTCGCCGGTACCGTACATTGTTGATGACGGAGAGTTTTGGGCGCAGTTTGACCATCACCAGATAGTGGTCGGAGTCGATGTTGGCGCCACGATAGGTCCTGACGTCGATAATGTCGGAGAAGTGCCGTCCGTCAATCAGAACGTGGTCGATTTGAGATTCCGTCTGCTGTGGTGATCTCCAGGTGTAACGATAAGGGAGGCTGTGTTGGAAAAAGGTGCTACGTATGGCCATATTTTTGGAGGCGGCGAAATCAATGAGTCGTAGGCCGTTTTCGTTCGTTTGCTGGTGGGCGCTAAACTTACCAATCGTCGGTCTGAATTCCTCCTCCTGGCCTACCTGAGCGTTCAAATCTCCTATGATGATCTTGACGTCGTGGCTTGGGCAGCGGTCGTACTCGCGTTCGAGCTGCGCGTAAAATGCGTCCTTGTCATCATCAGTACTTCCGGAGTGTGGGCTGTGCACGTTTATTATGCTAAAGTTGAAGAATCGGCCCTTGATCCTCAACCTGCACATTCTTTCGTCGATCGGCCACCAACCGATCACGCGCCTCTGCATATCACCCATCACGATGAAAGCTGTTCCCAGCTACGAAACTACGGAACTACGAAAGTAAATAAAATCAATGCAAGCGATAAATATGTGTAAGAGAACAAAATATTGACATATCAAACCCACATACAAACAGGCGTCTCACTATACTCACTACGTTCTTGTTTTTAACGGTCAATAAAATATAACCTAGAATGTGCAAAAAAAAAACTTTATCGAAGACCGCAAAGTGATCTGTGAATGTGTAAAAAGTTATATCTTAGCTTGTTAGTATCGTCTTGATATTGATCAGCTCCCAATGTTAGTGAAGGTACTCAAGCAGTCAACTGAGAAATCTGATATTATTCAGCTCTGCTTTTACACTGAACACAACGTCGGAGTATGTGCCATCAATAAGTTTTAAGTCAATTCAATGATGGCTTTGATAAAATGTTTGTATTAAAAAAAAAAATATCAGGAACACTTTGACTTACGTCGACGGAAAGATCGTGAGAACATATACGACGAGAAAGGCACTATCACCTCTAGGTGGATTAATTTGGGTTTTTCTTTGTTGTTCCGGGGCTGTCGCTGAGGCAAAACGTCTCGTCGATGTCCAACTCCGTGACACAAAAAGCACGTGTCTTTTAAACCTTCGTAAAATATCCTTCCTTTGTAGTTACCGACAAAAACAATCTTAAAAAATCGTAATATAAACTAGACCAACATGAGAAAAGGGCGCAACAACCATTGCACGCCTCAGCTTGTTCTGTCCCTCTTGGGCGTATTTCAATTTATTCATGCAAACTTCTCCCGTTATCAGGTAGAAGAGAGTGTGGTCTACCTGTTACTGGCCAGAGATTTAATGAATAATGGGATATACGCTCAGGAGAAACAGGAGAAACAGAAATTCGCAATGGCTGTTACGCCCTTTTAAAATGTTAGTCTTTCTAGAGCACTGAGAATTATTCTCAGAGCTCTAGAAATTCAAAAAATAGGTGAAGACCCAAATGTTTTAAGAGGATACCGAAAAATGTCATAGCACGTTTGAAGATTTTAGGAAAGATTCTGAAAAATGCCGTAAATACACTAATTTTACTAAACAATAAAAAAAACCAAAAAAGACGTTCCATAGAGGTTGCTGATGATTGAAATCTGTCTCCTGATGAAAACATATGTGAGCCAGAAAGAAACAGATTTCAATCATCAGCAACCTCTATGTTTTGACCTACATAAATATGAGCTTTTTCCTTTTGTTTCGGCTCAAGGGCCTGCGGAGCACATCAGAAAAGTTCACGGCACTCCAGGGCCGGGGCTAGTTCATAATCGGGATCCACAGCTTTACCACTTCACTTCCAAAGGAAGAACTCCAGGGTTGTTACGAGAAGGGTGGAAAAAAATCCGCGCCAAATCCGCGCGAGCTAAATTTGAATCCGCGCCAAATCCGCGCGATACTGGAAATAAATTCGCGCCAAATCCGCGAGAGCGTGAAGGTATTTTTTTTCTTTCTTCACGTTATTGAAGAAATCCATTAAATCCATTAAACTGGAATGGACTGCTGGATGAAGAATAAACTTTTGATTCGTAAATCAACGCAACTCATGCTTTCTGAAAGTGAGTTTGAAGACGTTTCGGCAAAACTTTCGTTATTTTTTTTTCAAAAACATTTCTTAACCCTAAAAGGGATACCTTCATGGCCTCAGTTTCGTCACCTCGCTGAGTGTGTTCCATCAAAGACGAGCTCTGAAAGACGCCTGGGGTCCAATGGACCCCAGGTATCCCTTTTAGGGTTAAAGATCCATTGGGCGATTTTTGAAAAGAATTTTCTATACAAAATCTCAGGAGAAACATCCCAAGAACTAGGAAAAGAATTCCAAAAAAAAAAAAAATTATAAGAAACTGAAAAAAAAATCTTTGAAATAAACAGAATATAACTTTCTTGGCTTTCTTTAAGTATTACTGAATATTTTTGGAGACAGTAACCCGAACAATTTTTTTAAATAATTTTTTGAAACCAGTATGAATTTGAGAAGGATACTCATGAAAAATTCTCATAAGATCACTTCGAATATTTTTTGAGTAATGTCTTAGTAGTTCTTGAATGAATCTTCAGTGAGGAATTTTCCAAGGAGAATACTTGGCAAAACCTGAGAAAACGTCCCTTAAAATGAGTAATCTTATTTTATTTTATTGATGCACAAGGGGGTCATGGGGCCAAGTCTCCAATGCAAGTCCAAGAACTCACATCGTCCATAATATACCGTGGAATTTGGGAGTAGGTATTGCAACCTCTTTAGCCATGTGGCTTTAAAGTTTTGCGTGGCCTTAAGGATGAGGAAAGGTGGGAGATTGATTTTGCGAATTGAGCTGTAAAAGAATGTGTGAACTAGCATAAACAGCTCTTCTTGTGATTCTTGATCTTGTGTCTTCAATATTAGAAGCTTGGTTAATAATAATTTTAAAAAATAGAAGGGTAAATTGTGTAACAACCTCCTTCCTTATGGAAATAGAAATCAAATATATCAAAAACAACAAAAAAGAGCCGTGACGCTTCTTCGTTTGATCACGAAAAGTATCGGTTCTTTTTGACACCACGAGTGTGCATCTTTCTCTGTAGAGTAAAGATACATTTAAGCCCCGAGACCTGACAGCAATCAAGCTGATCACAAGGTTGTGCTTCTGCCCAGAGGAAAACGTCCCTTAAAATGGATAATCACTGGAAAAATCCTAGAAGGACAATGTTGACAATTTTCAAGATTTACTTGCTGGAGTCCTTTGAAATTCCTACAGGATTTTCCTGGATTTTTTAGGAGTTTCTCCAAGAACTCCTGCAGTAATATATCCAGGAATACCGACAGAGATCCCCCAGAGTTTTTCGCCAAAGTTTTTACTAGCAGTTTTCTCTAGGATACCCTTCAAAAGATTTTTTCCCGAAATAATCTAGGGATTTATCTAGAAATGTCTTCAAAATATATACACTGTGGTGCATAATTGATCGGACAAACGTCGATTTTCAAACAAAATGGCCAAGTTTGAGATGCTGTAACTATGGTTTGCTTTGGTGGGTTGAGCTCAATTTTTGACACGGAACTACGAATATGCTGAATTTTGTGTATACAAAGTATAAAATGTTTTCGTTCACAGGTCTGGGCGTGGCAAGGCGTTGAAAATATTGCAAAAGTGATCGGACAGCGGCACGCGTGTAAATCAAAGGGGTACCGCTGTCCGATCACTTTTGCAATATTTTCAACGCCTTGCCACGCCCAGACCTGTGAACGAAAACATTTTATACTTTGTATAGGGTAGAAGCTTCAGTTTTGGCCAGCCCGGAGTTTTGGCCATAGTGCGGTATTCAGCCTGCTACGACCTAAATCGGTATAATTTTATTTTTTAGTAGATTCTAAAGTAATATGATGATTAAAGTTTTGAAAACCATACATTTTGATAAAAAACTGAAGTAAAAAATAATTTTCCCTAAAAAAATCAGCTCCCATATGTCTATTTTGGCCAGGGTGCTTCTAATTTGGCCACTCCCATAAGAAATACACGTGATTGGCCAAAATAGAAACCAAAGTTTATTTATTTATTTATTTGTCGTCAATCAATACGTAGACCAAATTTTACAGTAAAATTTATAATAAATAACGTCTGTAACAATGAAATTCTTAATTTCTATTTTCACCTGTCTTATTGCCTTGTGTATCTTGAAAAGAAAACATGTTTAAGTTTCGATCTATTCATTGTTATATCAATTGCTTCACAATAACTATTATAGCACGACATCATTCTATTAATAGGCCCATTAATGCCATAATCAGTTCTTTGGTATTTAATATAAAATAGATTCCTATTTCTTAGTTGACGAGTGGGAGCGTAAAAATTTAGATTTTCTAGCATAACTGCGCTGTCGACTTTCTGTGATATGTATAACATCGTTGATGAAGGCTATCATGGCAAATTCTCTTCTTTTTTTGAGACCAACCAAATTTATTAGCAAACATCGCGATTCATAAGAGGGCAAAGGTAGTGTCGTCCAGCCAAGCTTACGAAGCGCAAAAAGCAAAAACTGTTTTTGAACAGACTCTATACGATTTATATGCGTTTCATGATATGGAGCCCAAACAATACTACAATATTCAAGAAGTGGTCTAACATATGTAACATACAATGCCTTGATTGTGTAAGGGTCATTGAAATGGTAACTGAATCTCTTTATGAATCCTAGCTTGTTACTTGCTTTGTATATGATGTTGTTGTAGTGATCATTAAAACACAATTAAGAGTCAAGAATTATACCTAAATCTCTAACCTGCTTACATCGTTCAACTGGTATTTTATTAAGGTAAATAGCTGTTGGCTCAACCGTATATTTTCTTGTACATAAATGAAATAGAAACGCATTTTTTAACATTGATTTCAAGCATGTTTTTCTGACACCAGTTATGGAAAACATCTATTTCGTTTTGAAATACATCAAGATCTGCTGAATTACATATCTCAAGAAACAGTTTCATATCATCAGCATATATTAGAACATTGAGGCGATTCAAGACACGTTCTTCATCATTGACAAATAAAATGAACAATAGAGGACCAAGATGAGATCCTTGTGGTACCCCGGATGTAACCTCAATTATTTTTGTGGATATACTATGTTCAAATCTCACTCTTTGGGTTCTATCGGATAGGTACGATTGTATCCACTTTAACAATCCAGGATTGAAACCAAGCCTACCTAATTTAAATAGTAATAAAGCAATATCAACTCTATCGAATGCCTTACTGAAATCAGTGTACAGTGTTTCAACATAATGCTCTCTATCCATGGCGTTAATTGAAAATGTTACAAATTGCAATAGATTAGTGGTCGTTGATCGTCCTTTGAAAAAACCATGTTGATTACAAGTTATTAGACATTTGACTTGAGAGAATATCTTGTCATTGATTATTGATTCAAATAATTTAGGGATACAGGATAAAATGGCTATTCCGCGATAGTTTTTGATATCAGATTTTTTACCTGATTTAAAAATTGGGACTAAAAAAGATTCTTTCCAAATATGCGGAAGATAGTTGGACTTAAGAGATGAGTTAAATAGCCAGAAAAGTGGTTTAACTAGCTCTTTCGAAAGTGACTTCAGAAGGACTGGTGGTAGACCATCTGGTCCAGCACTCTTAGAGGGATCTAAGGTTTCAAGGCGCTGTAAAATCTCAATAGGAGATATATTATCTACTGCAATGTCTTTGGTCGGTTCTGGAAGGAAAGAGAAATAATCGTAATCTCTTATATTATTTTCATGAGTTGTATAAATGTTCTGGAAGAAATCGGCGAACAAATTACTTATATCATCTGAATTATTTCCTACCTTTTCATTTAATTGCATATTTGATGGAAAGTTGTTGGATTTTTGTTTGTCTTTTACGTATTCATAAAACGATTTAGGGTCTGACTTGATATTGCTTTCAATTTTGTTGATATGGCTTTCATGTGCTCTTTTAATCTCTAAGTTTAACTGATCGCATATAGACAAGTAGAACGCAAGGTTTGAATCGTTCCTATTGCGTT
This sequence comes from Aedes albopictus, assembly GCF_035046485.1. Lineage (NCBI taxonomy): Eukaryota > Metazoa > Arthropoda > Insecta > Diptera > Culicidae > Aedes > Aedes albopictus. The sequence continues at coordinate 9,383,153 of NC_085138.1, forward strand.
TGTAGGCTTTATGAGCCTTTTGTTTTCTATTCTTAAGATTTACTATGTCATGATTGTACCATACAGGTACTCTATGTATGTTCACTTTCTTCCGCTTTTTAGGAACAGTCTGTTCAATTATATCGAAGATAGTACGATAGAATATATCGACACCCTGATCAATGTTTGAGTCACGAATAAGAGTCTGCCAATCTATACAGTTCAGTTTTCTTTTAATGAGTTCAAAGTTAGCATTTTTGTAATCGAAGCTTGGTTCGAAAAAATTGTCATCAGGCCTCACCGAGGTACTATGTACGAAAATGGAAAATTCAATTGCGGTATGAAATTTTTCATTTTTCCATAACGGGCTTAATGATTCTGTCACACAAAAATCATCAGTCATATTAGTAAAAAGTAAATCTAAATAGGAATTACTCTCATTTCTAATATGATTGACTTGATTGAGACCAATTTCAGAACTGTTTTCGAAAAGGCATTGGAGTGTTTCATTGTCTCCCACAATTGGTATCAATAGAGAGTCATTTTCGTCATCAATAACAAAATTTACAGAGCGTTGATTGAAATCGCCATATACGTGAATATTTGTCTCTGGACTGAACTTTGAAATAATTTGCTCAGCAATAGTGAAAAATTTTAAGTATGACTCTTTTTTAGCATATTCAGGTGGAAAATATACCGTTGCAAATATATGAACCTGATTCCCTATTGATGATTTGACCCAAACATGATCAAATTCTTTACACTTGCTGGTTGAAATTTGCTCCGACTCGTAATTGGCACTAATTGCGATTAATACTCCTCCGCCAGATTTCTTATTAGCTACTGCTTTGTCACGATCATCTCTAAAAACGTTAAATCGACTTCCAAAAACTTCCTCGCTACTTATGCTTTCGTCCCAGCTCGTTTCTGTACCTAATATGACAGAGAAATTACTAGCGGCAACCTGCCTATATATTTCATTAACTTTTTTGGCGCCTTTCATTCGGTTAAAATTTTGGCAATATACGATAACCTCTTTACTAGAAAAACATATTTCTGACTTACTATTATCCTCTTGCGAGTATTGCGTCCTTAGTATAGAAAAATCGGGTCCCTCTGTGATGTCCTGGATGATAACGGTTGCATCATGCTCCAAGACTCGTCTGCTGTATGTCGGGAGCCACTCGTCTGAATTGAAGGGTTGAGAGTCTCACCCTGTCTGAATCGTATAAACTGGCTGTTGGTTAAAACTGCAGGAGCGAATTGACGCTTAGCTGCTTCCAAAAGTGCTTTGTCAGGTGGTGTACTACCGCCTTTCGTCCAAATGGTACTGCGCTTATTATTGATGTTGTTGTCCACGTTTTTGTTATAGTTGAAATATACATTATTATAGTTATTGTCGAAATCCTGGTTGACTTTCTCGAATGGCCTTCTCCTATTACGGTTCGAACGATGTTTGACTGTTTTATGCTGTGAGTCATCATTCCAGTCAGCTTAAGAATATGGCCAAAACTGCGGCGAAGCTTCTATTTTGGCCAGTGGCACTTTTAATACAAAAATCAAGTATTAGCTTGATTTCTGCATTTTTTATAAAGTGTAGATATAAACCTTTCATTTGACGCATTGGTTGTTTCCATAGGATTATTGGCTATTTTTATAATAATGATTTCTCTTAGACTGGCCAAAACCGGTGCTCGCACCCTACACAAAATTCAGCATATTCGTAGTTCCGTGTCAAAAATTTAGCTCAATCCACCAAAGCAAACCATAGTTACAGCATCTCAAACTTGGTTATTTTGTATGAAAATCGGCGTTTGTCCGATCAATTATGCACCACAGTGTAGCTGGTGCCTTTCAAAATTGTACCAGTAACTCGGGCAGATTACTATTACCCTTTCGGCTTCCGATAAACGGATATCTTTCGGATATTACATTCAAAGGAACACCGCCGCCGGCGGCGGACGATACGTTACGTCTGGGACGAATGTGGACTATGCAGTCTGCTCATACTTACGATAAAACGGAGCATAGATAATTCCCAGAAAAGGCCCAATATAGCGACCGAAACGTCGGATGAAAACTTAAGAATCCATTTTTGAGTTATTCCTCCAAAGACTGAACGCCATACCTCCCAACATAACCAACAGTCGAAATTCGAAGGAATTGCTAGAAACAAATTTAATTTTTTTTTTTGAGAAACGAGAACTCGAAAGTTGAATAAAGATGCACATCATACCCGCAATGGAATTGGAAGAATCGTTGCACAATTTCTTCAAAGAAATATTTTGAAGAGCTGATGAAATTCGTAAACGAGTGCCGCAAACCAAAACGAAAACTTGCTCCAAATTCTTCACTAGTAGGATGTTAAGGTCAACATGACTCAGTAAGGCACGCTGAACGTACACTACGCTATCGTGGTGCAAAAATTCTAACATCTTAGGAGGGCTAAACAAATGTTTACTTTTCATAATTTCTAATTCAAGTGCCGATACTCATTCAAATATTTCGCTGTACACACTACAAAAATCATTTCCGCGCTAAATCCGCGCGAGGGCCGAATTCCATGGGTAAATCCGCGCCAAATCCGCGAAAATCGCGAAATCCGCGGAATTCGCGAAATCCGCGCTGTTGTAACAACCCTGGAACTCACATTTTATGAGTATGGCGGGAGTGGAATTCGATCCCAGGTCCTCGGCGTGATAGCCACGGACTTCAACCATCACACCAGGTCTGCTTCACTGTCCAGAAATGTTACCTGTATAAAAATGATTCAATTAGAATCCATCCTTTGTTTTCTTCTCATTGTTCTGAATTGATTAACAAAAGCGTCACAAATTGCATCTAATGGCACGTACCGTTGACTAACCTTGAACCAGACCGGTTTCAGTCACGTTTACTACCGTCCACTATCGGCGTCGAAAACATTCCGCACACACACGGCATATAAACGATTGGTATTTTTACACTTTGCTGCAGATTGCACGTATAAATAGTTCAACGCAGCTCTAACAGTGAAAATGCATCTTGCCCACACAAGTTCATGAACCAGCTTGGCTAATCTCGTCCGCACAGAAGGTTGCTTTGCGGTGATGTTTGATTAACCACCGGTTTGAACAAGCTTCTCTTATACTGACACTAGACAGCAAACCGCGACAAGTCCCATGTTTGAGGTTTAAAGGTGTGCATAGGTGTATGCTTCAGTTTCATAGTGGTTTGGCCTTTTGCGAGCTAACCCAAACTCGAATAGCAACAACCAACGCCGCACACACCTGCTAACGGTTTAGATGCGATGCAAAGTGATGCTGCTGCAGTGCATTTGAAACGGGCAGCCAGGCGCACTATGGGGCGGCTCCATACAAACAGGTGGCCAAAATTATTTTCGCGTCAATTTCATAATGTCTTGCTCCTATTCGTAGGGTTTATGCCTGAAAAATATGAAAAACATGTTGAACAGGTTGTTTTAATGCGACAGTTTCAAACAGCATGAAATTATTAGTGCATTGCATACTTTTAGGCGTTTAAGGATTTCTGTTACTATTTACAAAATGCATTCCAATTCGTAAAAACGCGCTTCGCTAAGAAATCCAAGACCAGATTTAGACTGCGCTATGATTGATCTACCGAGAAAAGTGGCCAAGACGACCAAATGTTTCCTCAGAGGTTTTTAATGGCCAATAGGGAGATTTTATATAGCAATATCTCAGTCATCGCCGACAACTTGATTGGAATTGCATAATAGCAGCCAAATTTGATTTCATTGTCTCCCAGGGATCCTAAACAAAGACATAGAAGCAGTCCCGAAGCGAAACTTTTTTTTGTATGGAACTGTTTGTATGGGGAAAATTTGATTTTTTTAATGTAGCACCATTTAATACTTTTACAATCAACCTTTCAACGTCTGATATATCATTCGACAGGTTTATAAACAACCTTCAAGAATCTGCTTTCAAAGTTCAACTTTTTTCATTTAAGCCATAGATATGCGAAGTTGACCATTTCATTCATTTTATCAAAAAATGCCAATTGCCCGTTTGATATAGGGATTAGCAAACTAATATTCTGGGGTTTACTGGTCCAAGTGGTCTACTTTCAACTACCGAACCTAAATCTCAAATTGAATAAAGTCGATTTTCGATTTTTGGCCGCCTGAATCCCCTTAGTGAGGCGGGCGGGCGAATTGCGAAAGACCACCTCGATAGATGTCATTCAACTTGGCCACCTCTGCCTTTACTAATAGGTACATTGGTAGCTCTATGAAACACTCGAAGAGCTACGATATGCTGCTCACTTCTCACCCACCATACAACGCTAGACAAACCAGGCGAATGCGATTCGCAAATCGCGGCTTATCTTACACTGGGTGACGTAAATTTCGCTTGGATTAGAGTTAGCGAACACATTTCTTGGAAGATTCAACCTGGCTTTATTCTACTGACAGGGGCGACCAACATTTTATTTATACACCGTGTCCAATAAGTTCTCATACAAAATACAAATTTAGAAAATATAGAGGCTTTCCACGGACCAGCACGAATCCATTTTAATCGATGTTTTTTAATCTACTTGATATTTTTGTATACTATTCCTTTTTATGTGAGAAACCATTTTTTCATATCAAAAGTTCATATTTTGTCTCGACTAACTTTCAAATAGGGCCTATGAAAAAATGGAACACAAGCAAATACAAAATTATAACACGGAAACGGCTTGTTCGATCGGAAAGGTGTCTTTAGCGAAGTTGTAGAATAATATATGGCGGATCTCAGAAAAATTCACATTGAAAAATTTATTTAGTTTTTCTTCTGAAAAAACTGAATTTTGTTACTAAAAATTAAATATCTCAAAAAGCTATTTTTCTACCTTCGTGTTTTTTTGTGAGAATAAAGTTCATTCTGTTAACTATCATCTGTAAAATTTTTATAATGGTAAAAAAATGTACAAAAAAGTTATGGCACTTTGAACATTTTTGGTTGCGTGTTTTTTTTAGAGTGCATGGCGAATTTCCCGCAAACTAGATTTTGGGGTTGGCAGCACCCTCTCAGATTTCAATGAAATTGTGTAGGTATGAAGACTATGTACTTTAAAGCAACGTTGCATACTTTGTCGTTTTTTTTTCTTTATCTACACTAATATTTGAAAAGGGCTTAAGTTTTTGACCATTTCTTTTATACCAATGTAACTTAAAAATAACATGACCTACAATAAAGTGTGGTATGTGTGACTTTAAGGAATTTGTGTGAACTTACAAGTGAAAAATTGAAATATTGAAAAAACGATCACGCTAAAAAAAAGTTAATAAATAAATTGAAGTCAATTTGGAATACATGCTCATTTGGGAAATTAAATTAATCCTATTTCGGAGAACCAAACCAACCATTAAGAATAGAATTCAAAATGGATCAAAGTAATTAAATTGCTATTATCTAAATCTAACCCAACACAAAATGGTTTTTTTTGAGTCAAACCAATTTTTGGGTATTTTTATACGTGGATTTTCACATATTAATATTGAACATAGCTTTATATGTTTTAATTATAAATCTATCCAATACAAAGAATATAATTTAGGATTCTCTTTTGAATCAGAATACCAGATCTGTTACACAGAAATTTAGAATATCAACCAGAAGTCGAATTTCTACTTAAAAGTTTCCTTATTCATAGGAGAATGAAATAAATACTTTGCATTAGATAGACTTGTGAATCAAACATATGGAGCTATGTTTAATTTAATATATGAAAATATCTGTAAAGAACGCCCTGGATAAAAACTTTTGATTTCACCTGAAGAGAAACACGCAAAATGATGACATGAAGTATTTGTTGTTAGGAACCGTCTATTAAAGACGTAGCATTTTAGGGGAAGTTTATGATATTGCTAGGAGCCTTCTATTTGGTATGGGTACTTTAAGATGGGAGGAGCTGTCAAAAAAGTTCCACTAATGCTACCGTGATTTCGGATGCAGCGATATGGTCAAACTCAAACATTACAGAATCCTTGAAAAAGGTCCAATAAGGACCGAAACGTCGGGTTAAGAAAACATATAGTTGTTTTGATTGACCAAATTAGACTGAAATGCCAATTAAAGATATCATCCAACGTACAGTCGATCACCCAAAGAAAGTCAAACTAAAAGCAATAAAACAAGTACGACCACGATTCTCATCAGTCAACGAGATTGATACTTTAACTACAAATCATTTTATTGCAATAGGTAAATATCATTTAAAATAAAAAATCAATAATTTTGCTTTCGGGATGAAATTGGTCAGTAAATGAAATACCTTTGCATGTGCCAAAAATATGTTTTCCACCTGAATTAACCACCCCAGAATGCGAAATGCTACGCAAAAATTTTACGAGTTTTCTCAATTTTTAATTATTCAAGTTTAAAAATTTAAGAAATTTCATGAAAACGCCGCATACTTTAAGCACTTTTCATACTGAAAAAGTGATTACTTCCGGAAAAGTGCAATTTTATGTATAAATTTGAATATCTATAAAATTTTTGATGATGAAATCGTGTTTAGCAAATACTTGGCAGCTAAAACATCCATTCGTATATTCATTACAGCCACGGTAACAAAAGTTTGAAAGGGTATTTGAGATTCTCCAAACACGCAATTACGGAAAATATTGAATTTAATACAGAAATATGTGACTAATTGACTGTAAAACATGTAAATCATCATTCAATAATCCTTTAGCCGGATGATGGTCATTTTCTACAAATTGTTTTAAATTTAAAGCAATATTTTTAACAAATGAAAATGACCCTCACGTCGATCAATTTCACCCCACTGATCAATTTCACCCGTAATCACGGTACCTCAGAGATGCTTTTCTTCAAAAGTGCCCATCTTGCGATATATGGCAAAATTTTCAATAATTACAAAAATGTCATGTTTTGCAAATTGAAATAATTTTTCTTATTTGCATTTTTTTGACTTTTAAAGCGTATTGACATTTTTCAATGTTATGAAAGTTCACATGATTATCTAAAAGTCACCCATACATAACTTTTTTGTAGGTAATGTCATTTTTAAGTTATATTGAGTAAAAAACGGTCAAATACTTTAGCCCTTTTCAAATATTAGTCTAGATAAATAAAAAAAAAAACAACGTATGCAATCTTGTTTTAAAATACATAGTCTTTAAACCTAAGAAATTCCATCGGATTCTGAGACAGTTTTGCCAAACCCCTACGGCGAGTTTGCGTGAATTCGTCATACACTCTAAAAAACACATAACCGAAAATGTTCAAAGTGCCATAACTTTTTTGTACATTTTTTTACCATTATGAAATTTTTACAGATGGTAGCCAACAGAATGAACTTTACAAAATATCACGAAGGTAAAAAATAGCTTTTTGAGATATTTAATTTTTAGTAACAAAATTCAGTTTTTTAGAAGAAAAACTAAATAAATTTTTCAATGTGTATTTTTCTAAGAGCCACCATTTATTAATCTACAACTTTGCCGAAGACAGTTTTCCGATCAAACAAGCAGTTTCAGAGATATGATTTTTCATTTGCATGTGTTCAATTTTTTCATAGGCCCTATTTGAAAGTTAGTCGAGACTCCATAAAAAGTTTAAATATGAAAAAATGGTTATTTATAATGATTAGAACAGCTGTGCAAAATTATATGCAAATCAAAAATGCAAAATTTAAAAAAATGGTTTTTTCTCGTGCTGCTTCGTGGAAAGCCTCTATAATTTTATTTCACAACTGTTATTCATATTTTCAAAATGAATGCATGTATTGAACCTACTGATTAAATAAAGCATACCGTTTAGAATAACGTTATTTTCTATATGTTTTTTATAAGCCTAGCAGTACACTTCCGCTTTCTGAAATCCGTTTGCTCCGGCACGCAAGAAAAATGTTCGAAAAGTTTTTCATTCTACGGTAGCTAAATAGAGTCCATAAGGTTAAATTTTGAGTTATTATCCCAAGTATTGTACCGAATCGATATACTAAGGCTTAAACAAAACAATTTTAGTGATGATGATGTGGTAAGAAATTTGCAAGTAAGCTCAACTTGGACTGATTTCCTTGAAAATGACCGTTATATCAAAGATAAACATCATAAAACGTAAATTTTGGACAAAATTTACCACAATAGGGACACACGCATGTTTTAGAAGTGAGAATGGTGTGAAACAACAAGATAAGATGCAGCCATGCTTCTTTAACACAACAAATCTAATTATAAAAGGTAAATGGACATTTTTGTTTGATTAAGGTTTTATTTTGTAAAAAATATAACGGCTTCGTACTTTACCAAAACAGACCCTAATAAACCAACACCGTACACGGACCGTAACACAGACTGTTCAACAATACCGCATACTGTTCGAATTGTATCCCAAATGGGTGGTTAAGCACATCTTATGGTTATCGTTTATGCGGGGAGTCTCATATTTCTCTTCTCTTCTGGTCATAGTTGCTACTAGCAAAGGTGAGGACAGGAACCTAATTCGCTTCAACTTTAAGCCATTACTCGTTAAAATGTGACGAAATACCGATGAAATGGCGTGCGTGCCAGTTGAAATGGACTTACGACTCATAAGCGATCAGCAGAGAAGGATAAAGGACAGTGTGCCGACAACACCCCTCGGTTCAGCGGCGTAGTCACCGACGAAGATCGCTTTCCGACAGGCCATGTTGGAACGTTGTGTCAACAGCTGAAGTACGAGTGACAGAATCATCGTCTGAGTTTTGGTGAATACAATAGCATTACTGCATCTAGCACGTCGCTGTGACTCGGCAAATTTAATTAAAAACAAACCGTTTCATTTCCAAATTTATTAGTTACCGTGTATTTCAAACTGAATTGTCATTGAATTGTAAAAGTATTTCTTATTGTTAAACACCGTGGAATACTATATGTGAGTTAGTTACATCTGTAGAAACACTAACATAACCCTAATCAATACCTTACCAATTTTAGTCAATACTAAATTAAAGCGGAGCGTCCGATACGATTCCTACACAATCCATAGTCGTACACTAAAATTGTAAGTACAAATAAGTATAGCGTTTAGAATTCCTTCGAATAAAATGAAATCGTTCTAGCTTGAAGCTAACACCGTTAAACAACGAGTTTGCTGTCGAGATTTGGTGACACTACCACCACCCCCACAAAATCTTCAAGAATTTTATCACACGGGGTCACGGAATGGAGGAACATCGGAAGCCCGCCGGATACAGTTGCAAGTCCTGCACTAGGCCAGACTCCGACGACGAGAAGTGGGTCTCCTGCGACGGCTGTAAGCTCTGGGAGCATTTCAACTGCGCAGGGGTAGACGAATCAGTGACTAACCAATCCTACCTTTGCAAGGAGTGCACAGCCAAGGCCACTATCTCCGGTACATCGTCAGGTCGTGTTCATAAACCACCACCATCGGAAGGAAGATCCCTGCGCTCATCAACAGCTAAATCTGGACTCCAACCGGTGAACAAAGTGACTCGTCTGGCATCGAAGTTTTCTCGAAGCGCGAATAGCTCGACTTCGAGCCTTCGAGCTGCCCGTCTGCAGGCCGAAATGAAGTTGGTCGAAGAAGAGCAATGTCTGAAGGAGCAGGAATTAGAGGCACGAGAAGCGATGAGGAAGAAAGAGATGGAGGAAGAAGAACGTCGATTGGAAGAAAGAAAGGCACTTTTGGAGGAAGAAGCAAAGCTGCGGCAACGCAAACTGCAGGAAGAAAAAGAGTTTCACAAAAAGCAGCAAACGATTAGGAAAGAGTCGCTAGAGAAGAAAAACACAATCGCACGGCAGTTAAGTGAATGTAGCAGTAGAGGCGGATCGGTTCCCGATTCTGATCAGCAGGTCGCCCTCTGGCTGCAACAATGTTCCCCCGACCGAATTGTAGACGAGCTCGGTTCTTTGAGAATTGGTGCCGAAGAGGCCCCAGCCATGATTAGATCGAATCCTTCATTAGCAGCATTAGGCCATCGTCACGCGCCGGCTCGTCAGTCGCAAACTCCCTTTATTCTGCCACCAGGAGATCGCCCAATCTCCAGCAAAGCACCTGAGTACCACCGATCCGAGACACTTCCAAACCCTTACTCTCGACCAGAAGCCCTACTGGAAAGCTGTAATGGCAACGGAAACCAGGAAAGTCGAAACTTCAATCGGGATTCCCACTCACGCCTCGTCGACAATCTATTGCAACCGAACGACAACCATTCGCCATTAGAATCCAATCAACAACCTACAGCGCAGACGACTGTCCCGGAACCGTTGCCGGGATACAGGGCCCCGGAGCCAGTAGGATTCTCCGCGGCACTTAGTGCGAATCAATTTGCTGCTAGGCAGGTGATGGGCAAAGAACTGCCTAACTTCTCTGGGAGCCCCGAAGATTGGCCGATTTTCATCTGCAGTTTTGAACAGTCAACGACAGCCTGCGGATATACCAATGCCGAAAATTTGATTCGGCTACAGCGCAGTTTAAAGGGGCATGCACTCGAGTCTGTCCGAAGCCGATTACTACTACCTGCGAGCGTCCCACAGGTCATTAATACCCTCCGCACACTCTATGGCAGGCCAGAACTGCTCATAAGGACACTCATCGAAAAGGTTCATCGTGTTCCAGCCCCGAGGCATGACCGCCTCGAGACGGTGGTTGAGTTCGGACTCGTCGTGCAAAACCTTGTGGACCATCTGAAGGCAGCAAAGCAGTACACGCATTTAGCGAATCCGGTGCTGATGCAAGAATTGGTGGAGAAGCTTCCCGGTTCTCTAAAAATGGATTGGGCAATATACAAAAACAGGCAGCCATATGCAACGCTCGCAACGTTTGGTGATTTCATGACTGGATTAGTGGATGCAGCAAGCCAGGTGACTTTCGAGTTACCAACCTCCAGTCGTAACTTGAGGCATGATCAACGACGTGTCAATGCACATTCATCTATGCCAGTCTCAAGCATGGACGCGATGAATTCAACAATGAGCAATAGAAGACCAGGTAAGCCATGCGCAGCGTGCGATCGAGAAGGCCATCGTGTAGCAGATTGTCAAAAGTTCAAGTTACTGAAGCTCGATGAACGTTGGCAAATTGTCTACCAAAAAGGGTTGTGCTGTACATGCCTGAATGGCCACGGCAAATGGCCTTGCAAGTCTTGGCAAGGATGTGGGATCGAAGGTTGTCTTCAGAAGCACCACACACTTCTGCATGCCTTCTCCGTTCCACCCTCCCTAAATGTCCCCGTTAACCATCTTACGCAGAACAATGGCTTTTCCTCCATGTTTCGAGTGCTTCCTGTAGAACTGTATGCTGGGGAACGAAAGAAAATCGTTTTTGCGTTCATCGATGAGGGATCATCGACGACATTCTTGGAGGAGACCGTCGCTGATCGCTTAGGAATATCCGGACCCATAGAACCTCTTACCCTGCAGTGGACGGGTAACATAACAAGGGAAGAACGAAATTCTCGACGAGTCAAGCTGGACATTTCCGGTGAAGGAAGCCCAAATCGGCATAAGCTGCGCGAGGTCAGAACAGTTAGTTGTTTGGTCTTGCCTTCCCAAACGATGAAGTACAACGAACTCTGCAATCGTTACCCACACTTGCGGGGGCTTCCATTAAATGATTACGAGTCGGTTCAACCAAAGCTTCTTATTGGTTTGGACAATCTTCGCCTGGCTGTTCCGTTAAAGATTCGAGAAGGTGGAGCCAAGGACCCGATAGCAGCCAAATGCCGTCTGGGATGGAGTGTCTACGGATCAGTGGCGGGAGGATCCTCGCCACGAGCTGTCGTACAGTTTCACGCTGCGCAGCTGTCGACAATGACCGCCTGATAAACGATCAGCTTGCGGATTACTTCGCGCTGGAGGATGCTGGCACAAATGGGCTGAACCACCCGCTGGAGACGAACGAAGAACATCGTGCGAAAGATATACTGCAACAAACTACACGGCGTACAGAACGTGGGTTCGAAGTCGGACTTTTGTGGAAAGAGGATAATCCCGAATTTCCGGAAAGCTACGCAATGGCAGTTCGTCGACTGCAGTCCTTGGAGCGTAAGCTAGCAAGGAGACCTTCGTTGCAGGAACGAGTTCGAGAACAAATTGGTGACTATTTGCAGAAAGGCTATGCCCACATGGCAACGCATGCAGAATTGGAGGGTGCGGATCGTAAACGTACGTGGTTCTTGCCGCTAGGAGTCGTCGTTCATCCCAAAAAACCCAATAAAGTGAGACTGGTGTGGGACGCAGCCGCGACGGTAAATGGAGTCTCCTTTAACTCTAAACTTTTGAAGGGTCCCGACCTACTTACTCCATTGCCGGCAGTCCTTAGCAGCTTCCGTCAATTTCCCGTTGCAGTTTGTGGTGACATCAAAGAGATGTTTCACCAGCTCACAATTCGCGAACAAGATCGTTTGGCGCAGTGTTTTCTTTGGCGGAACAGTCCTGCAGAACCTATTCGGATATATATCATGGACGTAGCTACATTTGGGGCAACTTGTTCTCCTGCTGCTGCGCAATACGTCAAAAACCTCAACGCGCAAGAGTTCGCCGAAGTCTATCCACGTGGGGCTACTGCTATTCAAAAAAAACATTATGTCGACGACTATTTGGATAGTTTCCCGAGCGTCGAAGAGGCTACAGCTGTAGTGAAAGAGGTAAAACTAATTCATTCGCAAGGGGGTTTCGAAATTCGTGGCTTCAGATCAAATTCGTTGGAACTTCTGCGCCTAATAGGGGAATCAACTGCGGGTGTACCGAAAAACTTGGCGTTAGAAAGAAATGCCACCACCGAGTCTGTGCTTGGAATGACCTGGAACCCTGACGATGACTGTTTCTCCTATTCATTCAATCTGCGGGACGATTTAGGATTTATACTCGACGCAACGCACAATCCTACTAAACGAGAGGTTCTCAAGGTAGTGATGAGTCTTTTCGATCCACTCGGACTTGTCTCACACTTTCTCGTCCATGGGAAAGTAATCATCCAAGGAACCTGGGCAGCTGGAACTGGATGGGACGAGCCTCTCAACGAAGATCTCATCATAAAACAGCGTCGATGGGTAGCTCTCTTCTCGAAGCTCAACGATTTGAAGATTCCCCGCTGCTACTTTAGGCATTTTCCGTTGAATTTCGGTGATCTGCAAGTCCATACATTCGTGGACGCCAGCGATATCGCCTATGCTTGTGCGGTGTATTTTCGATTAGTACATGGTGATCGTGTACAAGTAGCACTGGTAGGCGCTAAGAGCAAGGTGGCTCCCTTGAAGACGTTGTCCACTCCCCGACTCGAACTGAAGGCCGCGCTACTTGGAGTACGATTCGCTGCAGCGGTTCTTGAATATCACTCGCTTCCTGTGTCTAAACGGTTCTTCTGGAGTGATTCAACAACAACTTTGGCTTGGATTCGATCAGACCATCGTAGATTTCACAAGTTTGTATCGGTACGAGTTGGCGAAATCTTAACATTGAGTGAACCACATGAATGGAGATGGGTACAATCTAAGCTTAATGTTTCCGACGACGCGACGAAGTGGAAGGATGGTCCAAATCTTGATTCTAGTAGTCTTTGGTTTAAAGGACCTGGATTTCTACAACAGGAAGAAACGCTTTGGCCAGAGCAAAGGATTACAACTACAACTCACGAAGAAGTCCGGCGTGTACAAACACACTGGAATCCTGTACCATTGATAGATTACTCTCGATTCAACAAATGGATCAAGCTGCAGCGTACAACTGCGTATATCTTTCGGTTCATCGACAGCGCACGTCGGAATAATGTCGGTCAGAAGTTGCAGCGGGAGATTCTGTCTCAAGAAGAGCTGGCACGAGCGGAAGTAGCCCTGTGGAAAATGGCGCAAACGGAGGCGTTTCCAGAAGAACGAATCAAACTGGCAAAAACGAGTGGTTCACCAGACGCCAAACATGCCACTGTACTCAAGTCCAGCTTAATCTACAAAACTTGGCCATACATGGATGTCCAGGGAATCCTACGAATGCGAGGCCGCATAGGAGCAGCGGATTACCTACCATTCCAAGCGAGATATCCAGTGATCCTGCCTAAACTGCACGCAGTAACGACCTTGATCGTGTCTTGGTTTCATGGCCATTATCGTCACGCCAATCGAGAAACCGTGGTCAACGAACTGCGACAACGTTTCGAGATTTCAAAGCTGAGATCTCTAGTGCAACGAGTGACAAAGACCTGCGTATGGTGTCGACTTAATAAAGCCACTCCAAAACCACCGGTAATGGCTCCTCTCCCTGAAGAAAGATTGCAACCCTTTGTCCGCCCCTTCACATACGTCGGCCTGGATTATTTTGGACCGGTATTCGTCAAAGTGGGTCGAAGTCAAGCAAAACGTTGGATCGCTCTTTTCACGTGCTTTTCCACTCGAGCCGTACACATGGAAGTAGTCCACGGTCTGTCCACAGAATCGTGCATCATGGCGATCAGAAGATTCGTTTCGCGCCGCGGTTCACCTGCCGTGTTCTATTCGGACAATGGTACCTGTTTTCAAGGTGCCAACAAGCAGTTAGAGGAAGAGATTAAGTCCAGAAACGACAAAATTGCCACGACGTTCACGAATTCCGATACCAAATGGAAGTTCATTCCGCCTGCCACTCCCCATATGGGTGGCGTGTGGGAGCGCTTGGTGAAGTCGGTGAAGACAGCTATTGGTTCAGCCTTAGATCATCCACGTAAACCTAATGACGAAACTCTGGAAACTATTATCTTCGAGGCCGAGGCGTTAGTGAACTCTAGACCACTGACATACATTCCTTTGGAGTCCGCGGACCAAGAGTCGCTGACACCGAATCACTTCCTTTTGGGAAGTTCAACGGGAAACAAGATCGAACCAGCCGACGTTGACGAACGCTCTACACTTCGTAACAGTTGGAAGATGGCTCAGCATATTACTGGAGAGTTTTGGAAGAGATGGATTAAGGAGTTTCTGCCGATTCTAACACGACGAAGCAAGTGGTTCGAGGATACCAAGGACCTGGTTGAAGGAGACTTGGTTCTCGTCGTGAACGGGACCAAACGAAATCAATGGATCAGGGGACGAGTGGTAACAACCTATGCCGGACGCGATGGGCGTGTCCGCCAAGCGTTGGTACGAACGGCAAATGGGCTTCTGCGGCGGCCTGCTGTAAGGCTTGCGGTGTTGAACGTCGGAGAAGAGCGCAAACCTACGAATCCACAAGAGAATCTAGGGTGTCACCTAGGTTTACGGGAGGGGGCATGTGCCGACAACACCCCTCGGTTCAGCGGCGTAGTCACCGACGAAGATCGCTTTCCGACAGGCCATGTTGGAACGTTGTGTCAACAGCTGAAGTACGAGTGACAGAATCATCGTCTGAGTTTTGGTGAATACAATAGCATTACTGCATCTAGCACGTCGCTGTGACTCGGCAAATTTAATTAAAAACAAACCGTTTCATTTCCAAATTTATTAGTTACCGTGTATTTCAAACTGAATTGTCATTGAATTGTAAAAGTATTTCTTATTGTTAAACACCGTGGAATACTATATGTGAGTTAGTTACATCTGTAGAAACACTAACATAACCCTAATCAATACCTTACCAATTTTAGTCAATACTAAATTAAAGCGGAGCGTCCGATACGATTCCTACACAATCCATAGTCGTACACTAAAATTGTAAGTACAAATAAGTATAGCGTTTAGAATTCCTTCGAATAAAATGAAATCGTTCTAGCTTGAAGCTAACACCGTTAAACAACGAGTTTGCTGTCGAGATTTGGTGACACTACCACCACCCCCACAGACAGTTTATTCTAAAACATATGCTGTATATGGCCTTTCAATAAATACATTTACTTTGAAAATCCTAATTACAGATGAGAAATGAGTTCAATTTGATTTTGTATGAGAACTTATTGGACACGGTGTAGGTACATGCAGGCCCGGATTTAAGGGGGGGTTGACAAGTTCCCCGGGCCCCCCGATTAGAGGCCCCAAGATTCCTGAAGCACTATATATTTTCTTCAACAAAGCCATATAAAATTCACTTCAATAGACGATTATAGTTCCTAGAGTAGTTATAATTGGGTTCTTTAAGGGTATCCAGGTATCCGCCCAGGGCTGCAAAACGGTGAGTCGATAAGGAGCGCGTCCAACATAGCTCTGGTCCTCACAAGATCCTACCTCATGCTTCCATGGGTCAAGCGATGACAAAGACCGCCAGCTAAGAGTTGTGCGCTTAGCTGGTAGTACAGCCTGGGCACTGTTGTCCTTCTGACTTCAGCTAGATTGAGGAGGTACGACCCGAGCGTCTGTTCACCAAGGAGGTGCGGCCCAAACAGCGTCTGTTCTGGCATCCAACGGCTGAGTAAGAAACGCTGCACCACGCCCAGCTAGATCGAAGGTGGTAGCCCCATCAGCGTGGTCGTCCCAGTGTCGGCTGGGACGAAGTAAAGCGTGGGTTGAGAAGTCCCAAAAAAATGACCACGTGGTTTATGGACAGCCCCCAAAGCCACCTGGAGATCACCCGACCATCAAACAGAAAATCAAATCGACCACGTTCTAATCGACGGTAAATTCTTCTCGGATATAACCAATGTCCGCACATACCGCAGTGCGAATATAGATTCGGATCACTACTTAGTCGCTGTATGCATGCGCTCAAAACTTTCGACAGTTATCACCACGCATCGAAGTCGAACGCCACGGCTCAACATTGAGCAACTTCGTAACGTAGAAGTGGCTCAAGACTACGCGCAGCAGTTAGCAGTGGCCCCACCAACGGAAGAGCAGCTTGGCGCAGCTACACTTGAAGATGGCTGGAGCGACATCCGATCCGCCATAGGTAGTACCTCGGCTACAGCACTAGGCTTCGTGACTCCGAATCACAGAAACGACTGATACGACGGCGAATGAGAACAGTTGAAAAACGAGAAGAATGCAGCATGTGCTAGAATGCTGCAACACCGTACGAGAGCGAATGAGGCACGTTACAGACAGGCGCGGAACAGGCAGAACTCAGTCTTTCGGATGAAGAAGCGCCAGCAGGAGAACGAGATCGCGAAGCGATGGAAGAGCTGTACCGCGCTAAGGACACACGAAAGATCTACGAGAAGCTGAACCGCTCGCGCAGAGGCTTTGTGCCACAAGCCGATATGTGCCGAGATAATCACGGGAATATTTTCACAAGCGAGCGTGAGGTGGCCGAGAGGTGGCGGCAGCATTACGATGAGCACCTCAATGGCGACGTTGCAAGTACCGAAGGTGGCGTGGTAACAGATTTAGGAGTATGTGCACAGGACGAAAGACTTCCGGCCCCTGACCTTCAAAGATTGAGGAGGAGGTTGGTCGGTTGAAAAACAACAAAGCCGCTGGGGCAGATCAACTACCAAGCGAGCTTCTAAAAGACGGTGGAGAAGCACTGGTGAGAGCACTACACTGGGTCATTACCAAAATTTGGAAGTAGGAAGTATTACCGGAGGAATGGATGGAAGGTATCGTGTGCCCCATCTACAAAAAGGGCGACAAGTTGGATTGCGGGAACTATCGCGCGATCACACTACTGAGCGCTGCCTATAAGATACTCTCTCAAATTTTATGCCACCGTCTATCACCGATTGCAAGAGAGTTCGTGGGGCAATATCAGGCTGGATTTATGGGTGAACGCGCTACAACGGACCAGATGTTGCAGAAATGCCGCAAATACAACGTGCCCACACATCACTTGTTCATCGATTTTAAATCGGCGTATGATACGATCGATCGAGAACAGCTATAGCAGATTATGCACGAATACGGATTCCCGGATAAACAGATACGATTGATCAAGGCGACGATGGATCCAGTGATGTGCGTAGTTCGAGGAAGTAGGAAGTATTACCGGAGGAATGGATGGAAGGTATCGTGTGCCCCATCTACAAAAAGGGCGACAAGTTGGATTGCGGGAACTATCGCGCGATCACACTACTGAGCGCTGCCTACAAGATACTCTCTCAAATTTTATGCCACCGTCTATCACCGATTGCAAGAGAGTTCGTGGGGCAATATCAGGCTGGATTTATGGGTGAACGCGCTACAACGGACCAGATGTTGCAGAAATGCCGCAAATACAACGTGCCCACACATCACTTGTTCATCGATTTTAAATCGGCGTATGATACGATCGATCGAGAACAGCTATAGCAGATTATGCACGAATACGGATTCCCGGATAAACAGATACGATTGATCAAGGCGACGATGGATCCAGTGATGTGCGTAGTTCGAGGAAGTAGGAAGTATTACCGGAGGAATGGATGGAAGGTATCGTGTGCCCCATCTACAAAAAGGGCGACAAGTTGGATTGCGGGAACTATCGCGCGATCACACTACTGAGCGCTGCCTACAAGATACTCTCTCAAATTTTATGCCACCGTCTATCACCGATTGCAAGAGAGTTCGTGGGGCAATATCAGGCTGGATTTATGGGTGAACGCGCTACAACGGACCAGATGTTGCAGAAATGCCGCAAATACAACGTGCCCACACATCACTTGTTCATCGATTTTAAATCGGCGTATGATACGATCGATCGAGAACAGCTATAGCAGATTATGCACGAATACGGATTCCCGGATAAACAGATACGATTGATCAAGGCGACGATGGATCCAGTGATGTGCGTAGTTCGAGTATCAGGGACACTCTCGAGTCCCTTCGAATCTCGCAGAGGGTTACGGCAAGGTGATGGTCTTTCGTGCTTGCTGTTCAACATTGCTTTAGAGGGTGTAATTAGGAGAGCGGAGATAAACACGAGTGGAACGATTTCCACGAAGTCCGTTCAGCTGCTTGGTTTTGCTGATGATATTGATATTATTGCTCGTAAATTTGAGACGATGGCGGAAACGTACATCCGACTAAAGAGTGAAGCCAGACGAATCGGATTAGTCATTAATGTGTCGAAGACAAAGTACATGATGGCAAAGGGCTCCAGGGAGGAATCATCGCGCCCGCCACCCCGAATTTATATCGACGGTGATGAAATCGAGGCGGTTGAAGAATTCGTGTACTTGGTGACCGCCGACAACGACACCAGCAGAGAAATTCAGAGGCGCATTGTGGCAGGAAATCGTGCTTACTTTGGACTCCGCAGAACTCTACGATCGAATAAAGTTCGCCGTAACACGAAGTTAACTATCTACAAAACGCTGATTAGACCGGTCGTCCTCTATGGGCACGAAGCATAGACCCTACGTGCAGAGGACCAACGCGCTCTTGGAGTTTCGAACGGAAGGTGTTGCGTACCATCTACGGCGGAGTGCAGATGGAAGACGGGACTTGGAGAAGGCGAATGAACCACGAGCTGCATCAGCTGCTGAGAGAATCAACCATCGTCCATACCGCGAAAATCGGGAGGCTACGGAGGGCGGGTCACGTCATCAGGATGTCGGATAGCAACCCGACTAAAATGGTTCTCGAGAGTCATCCGACCGGTACAAGAAGACGTGGAGCGCAGCGAGCTAGGTGGGTCGACCAAGTGGAGGACGACCTGCGGACCCTACGCAGAGTGCGGAACTGGAGACAAACAGCCATGGACCGAGTGGAATGGAGACGGCTACTATGTACAGCGGAGGCCACCCCGGCCTTAGCCTGATCGGTAAGGTAAGTAAGCAAGGGAGCCGAGAAATTTTTCACGACCGGCACGGGAATCGAACCCGCCGTTTCAGGATTGGCGATCCATAGCCTTAACCACTAGGCAAACTGGAGACTTGTATTTCCCATAATTACTATTTTGAGGGATCGGTTTTAATGCTTGGTTGCAGCAAATTCGTATCTAGAAAGGTATTACAGTATTTAATAATCAGGTAAAACGATTTTTTTTAAATTTTGGTATACGCGAGTGTCTATAACACACAACCCGTAACGTGGGTAGATCACCTTAGAAAGGTGCGTTGCGGTGTAAGATCTACCAAATCAAATTTTGATCTTGATATTTACCCCATTTAGAAATATTCCAAGATCAAAGTTTGATGCACTTTTATGTTTATATATTTTTTTTTTGTTTTAAAGTTACTGCTAATTAACATTTTATTTCAGCAGAATTCAGGTAAATTTATAGAATGATACAAAGGATATTGTAAAAAATATGTAACTTGCGAGCGTATCACTTATATGTAGCTTATTCGATGTACGATGTTGACATTATTTTATAGACTGTTTCAGAAATTATAAATACACTTTGTTTATTAAATAAAATGAACTGTTCTAATGATTTTTACCATCTTCTTTCAGAATATAGCATATTGTACTCCATGAGTTTGTATTTTCTTTCAATTGTTCTGATATTTTGAAGAACAGTCGAGTTCTCTAACAATTAACTCCATTCTCCAAATTTGCATTTGCACAAAGGTGTTTTTTAATGTTTTCAACATTACTTATCACTAACTTAAGGGTGATACGGTCAAAATTTGGTCACACAATTTGTTTCATAATTTGAGACTGCGTACACCAAAACAGCTGATTTTTGGACCAGTAATGGTACATTATATGTAGCTTATACAATAAAGTTTTCATCAAAATCGGTTTAGTATTTGCGGAGATATTGTGAATCCTGAAAACTGCAATTTTAAAATTTTGTACAAAGAGCTTTAAAAAATAAGACACATTTTTACTCTTTTATTTATAGAGCCAGAAATACTGAACCAATTTCAATGAAAATTTTTCTGTATGTAAAGTTTATATATCAAAATGTTGTGTAAAAATTTCATTCAATTTGATCCAGTCGTTACAAAGTTATATTTGTTTAGGTGGTCAAATTTTGTCAAATTTTGTCAAGTCAAGTCAAATTTTGGTCACACATTTTTTTTCATAACTCTAGACTGCGTACACCAAAACAGCTGATTTTTGGACCAGTAATGGTACATTATATGTAGCTTGTACCATAAAATTTTCATCGAAATCGGTCTAGTATTTGCGGAGATATTGTTGATCCCTGAGATCTGCAATTTTAAAATTTTGTGCAAAGAGGATTCACAAATAAGAACACATTTTTACTGTTTTATTTATAGAGTCAGAGATACTTAACCGATTTCAAAGAAAAATTTTCTGTATGTGAAGTATGCATATCAAAATGTTGTGTAAAAATTTCATTCAATTTGATCCAGCCGTTACAAAGTTATATTTGCTTAAGTGGCACCCGGTCAGTTTTTTTCATATTCAAACTGCTACAAATTTGAAAGTATTCATACAAAATGGCTCAAAATTTTACTAAGAACATATTTTCATAATAGTAATATACTGTAAAATTTTGATAAAAATCGGAGCAGTATTGGTAGTTCTATAATCAAAATTGTGCTTTACTGATCTTAAATTTCCAAAAATTTACTATGGAGCGCCTTAGTACAAAATTTTAAAAAGGTGGGTCGATGGTTTTATCTATATATCAACCAATACTTAATCGATTTTGATGAAAATTTTATGGTATAAGCTACATATAATGTAGCATTACTGGTCCAAAAATCAGCTGTTTTGGTGTACGCAGTCTAAAGTTATGAAAAAAAATTGTGTGACCAAATTTTGATCGTATCACCCTTTATCAAAAATATCTAAATATTTATCACATTCGCTTTCTTAACAAGTTGTCTAAGGAATGCCTTGATAAAAATCTGGGAAAAATCAATAAAGGCATTTCCACAAAAATTTTTCTGATAAGTTTCTTATTTTTTAAGGTTTTCTACGGAACATAAGAACTAAAACACATTTTCTTAGCTTTCCTGAAAGCATTTAATTTAAACAATTTTTTTTTTCAGCTCATTCGATCCTTCAGACGGCAAGGCTTGTTATACCATAAAAACGAATGCAGTAAGCAGTAATTAGGACATTCGCTTGCTTAACGTTTGTTGCTACTGGTGTTGTTGAGAAATGAAACAAAAATGTTTGCATTGAGAAGGCCCGTAATGGTGGCTCTTGATCAAATATTCCAGTAAAAATTGCTCTTACCAATCGAGAAATATCTGTTCTTATCGATACAGTAATTTTTATTGTGTTTGGAAATTATATTTTATTTGTGAGATTTTTTCTTTTCTACTATGCTACATTTTTTGACCACTTTGTGCAACTTCAAATTTTAGTCATCTAGTTTACAGAACCCCATTTTTAAACTTTTACCAGAAACATCAACAAAATTGGTATTATTTGCTTCGTTAGCATGTTTACTATAAGAGCAGTCTATAGCTTAAATAGTAGATTCTGTATAACAATATTACAATAAGAGAGTTTTAAGAAGTTGAAAACACTTTTATTGATGAAAATATGATAAAATTCCAAATGATACTCTGAACATATACATATTTTTCATTTTTTTTTGTAGTGAATATAAGTTGTAACACATAAACAAATGAAAATGTTTTATCGAGTACATATTGTTTAAAATGTTTTAAAAATTTGTTCAAAAACCTGTCTAAAAATTCGATAACTTTTAGAATTTTTATCTAATTTTACTCAAAATTTTTAGCAAATAATCTTTAATATATAGGTAGCTCAGGATTACATTTGCAGCGAATTTGATTCACGCATTTAAAAGTTGTAAGTTGTAATTAAATAAAAATATGACGAAAAATTCACTGTACGGACTATTGTTTGATACACTGTATGCACTCCAAATACCTTGTCCTTCTTTAAGTTAGATTACTCCAAAGCAAAGAAATTTAAAAATGCTACTTTGGGGCGAAATTGATTAATAAATAATCGGTAGAAATGAAAAACACAAACACGTTAAAAGGGTTTTGATCTTCAGAACCCGGATAATTCTTACAACTAGTAAATTCGACTGTCAAAAGGCAAAATTGAAGCTTGAAATTGCCGCTTGGGCCTTCTGCCGCCTCAGTTCTTCAATCCACAATGTAGCTATGAATCGGAAGACATTTTTGCTAAAATTGCATTTCATTTGATTGCTATTTTGAAATTTTAGTTATTTTTACTGCATTTTTCTTTTTAAATATTCTATAGTGTTTTCGATATTTTTGTAATGTAAATTTTATTCTTTTTTGTATTTTTAATGAAACATTTTAACTATTTGATGGGAGATACAGGGGGTGGTCAAAATGTTCGGGATAGGCAACTTTGTTTTCTCTCACAAAAATATTCAACATGCTGTAACTTTTCATAGAGTGCATAAAAAAATCTCAAATTTTGACTGTTTGTCAACATATAATATGTGCATCATTGGCGCAAATTTGAACTCGATTGGATAATCTGATAAACTGTTCTGGTAAAAGAAAAATTTTTGACAACTGATTTTTGATCTGTCATATCTCGGAAACCAGATATCCGAATTCAATGAAATTCTCAACGTTTATCAACAAAATATTGCGCATTTTTTTTTAATTATTGTACAAATTGGGCCGAAGGGTCTCAGGTTTTCATGAAACATTTTCCACAGGCAGGGCTCATGGATATATGAACAAAAAAAAATGAGGAAAATTCAGGGTCGCCTATTTTCCCGGAAAACTCTGGTGGAAACTTTTTGTTTTCCCCTGCCACTACTTACTTTGAAAAATCATAACTCAAGAAACAAAGTTTTTTTTAGAAAATGAAAGCTAATTTTCTCAGAAATCCAAAAAAAAAATATGAACTGGAAAAAGTTTCCCACAAAATTTTCCACAGTTGAGAAAATTCGTTAAGAAAAGCCGGAAAAACTATGCCCGAACTCGCGAAAAATTTTCGAAAAAATATTTTTGAGAAGGTTATTTTATAAGCTTTAATCGCTGAAATTTTTGGAATGCACTTTTTTCGTTTTTGAGCTATGGCCAATTTTGTTGAAAAATGTCCAAATGTGCCATAAAAGCCTTTTCTTTGAAAAATCATAACTCAAGAACGAAGCTTTGTAGAAACAAAGTTTTTTAATGAAAATGAAAGCAAATTTTCTCAGGAATAAAAAAAAAAATATGAAGTGGAAAAAGTTTTCCACAAAATTTTCCACTGTTGAGAAAATTCATAAAGAAAAGCCGGAAAAACTATGCCCAAACTCGTGGAAAATTTTTAAAAAAATATTTTTGAGAAGTTAATTTCATAAGCTTTGATCGCTGAAATTTTTGGAATACACTTAATTTTCGTTCCTAAGTTATGGCAAATTTTATGAAAAATGACCATATAATATAGGCTTACATGGTCATTTTCACATAATTGACCATAACTCAGTAACGGGAAAAAAGTTCATTCCGAGATGTGACAGTTCAAAAATTAGTTGTCATGTTAGTGATCTGCTCGAAATCTCAAATTTTAAGGCCCCATTTTCCAAATTTGCTGACTTATTTTCACAGTTATCATTTTCGTTCGTGAATGTTCTTAATAACGTACACTTCTGATACTAAATGAAGTAATTTACACAATTATCATTTTTAGTTTAATTATGCGCAATTCAAAATTCATGAAATTTGATTTTTTTCACTCATTATAGAATATATTTTCGTGATTCGATAAATTTTTGAGAATTCACAACGATACTTCAAAACATGAACATGTTTCGTTTGAGAGAGGGTGATGCTTCTCCAACTTGGCAATATTTGGTCCTAGATATTCATATTTTTGTCATTTCATCTCTGGTTTACGTGGCATGCAAAAAATCTCGTAATTTTTCTTTGTTTATGTGCGAAAAATCTTGTCAATCCTGCTCGTTGTTGCAAAAACGGCTTTAGGACAGAAGGTCAAAGGACAAAAGGTCGAAGGGACAAAAGGTCTAATGGGACAAATTTCGAATGGGACAAAAGGTCGAATGAACAAAAAATTTAGTAGACCAAGTTACCAGCTGGTGTGTCTCACTTATAAGAATTAAAAATTGATGAGTCTGTGTTGTTACTCATTGAGAGAACATTATATGTAGCCACTAACATTTCCATAGGAAATTTTTCCTTCTTTCGTTTATAGGCTGTTCTTTCAAGTTGTGTTGATGTAGTATTTAATGGAAATTTAGTTAGATATTTTGTTTAGGATTTTTTCCTTCTTTAATTTATAGGCTGTTCTTTTAAGTTTTGTTGCTGAAATAATTATTGACTCTTTGGGTGCTTATATTTCAATCAGACATTTTGCCTTCTTTTATTCAATAGCTGTTCATCCTAGCTTTACTGCAGAAATGTTCATTGACTATTTGTGCTTAGTGATCATCCTTTCTTGGAATAATAGGTAGTTCCTATGAATTGCACTGTATAAGCAAATAATTTCATTTTGTTTGCTCATATAATACCCAGAGATTTGTCCTTTTTTAATTCATAGACTGTTTGGCTTTATTAACCCTAGTAGAATGTTGGGGTCGATATGACCCAGCCCAGATAGGCACGCTGAACGTGCACAACGCTATCGTGGTGCGAAAAACCTAGCTTCTTCGGGGGGTTAAGGTTCAGAATTTTGACAAATCTGTCAAATTTTGATCACTTTTTCATGTCTTCAAATTTGTCTTTTGTCTATTTAACCTTTTGTCCCATTCGACCTTTTGTCCCATTCGACCTTTTGTCCCATTCGACCTTTTGTCCTTCGTTCTTATGTCTTTCGACCTTTTGTCACAGATTCGCAAAAACAATCATCTTCTATCTCGTAAGTAATTCGGCAGGACTAGCACGTCAAAATAAACCCACTTCAGGAATGGTTGGTGAAGCAATGCAGTTTATTTTTGATGATAGAGGACCGCACTTTCTTATATTTTTAGTGCATTTTAACAAAATCAATTTTATTACATTTTTTGAAAACGTCATAACATCGCTGAATATGAACACATTTGAATGAACTAAATTTTGTTTTCGAGGTTAAGGGCTAAAGTAAACAGGAAGCACCGACGTTTGCATGTTTTGTCACTGGATTGTCACTGTGAATCGTTGATATTACAGATTTGGTGTCCGAAATTTAACGTGGACAGACTTTATGATAGGTGGACAAACAGTCAAAGTTTGAGAATTTTCCATGCACTCTATGAAAAGTTACAGCATGTTGAACATTTTTATGAGAGAAAAAAAAGTTGCCTATCCGAAACATTTTGACCACCTCCTGTATATGTACTTTTTTATGGCAATTGTTGAATTATTTATTGCATTTTCGACTCACAAATCAGTTTATATTTTTTTTTCATCTTTATTAACGTGTTTTTTTAACAGATGTTAGTTCAACACAGCGTCAGTTTATGAAAAAATTCAATTCGTTTGTACATTTTATGATTTCTTCATGCAATATTTGCTGTTTTATATTGCTTTCATTCCTATTTATTTATTGGTAGTTTTTTTTTAAATTTATGGAATATAATAACTTTTTTGTATGTGTGTCGGTAATAATTTAGTCTTTGATGAAATCTTCTGCTCTTATGCAAAGAGCAAAAATAAGATGTTTTAAATTTTTCGTGACTTACATTTTGATAGTCGGCTTCTGCCAATAAGCCAAACTCTGAGAAACTTATTGGAAACATTGTTTTACTGCATGTTTTTTAATATAACAAAAATTTCATATATTTGCAATATTTGAGTGCAATTAACTCAAAAATGTATATTTTTGGTTTGATTTTATGAATACCAATGCAATGGGTGCCAAGCGTTGTGATATTTTTCGTAGCCCAATGTTACTCGTTGGCAAGCTGCCACAAGCGACAACCACTGCCAAATTGGCGTCAAAGGTGGTCATGCTTGAAATTAGATCAACACGCACTTTCTATGGCTTGACCGAACAAATTTACCCATTTCGAGTTATCAGCACACACTTTTGACCGACTAGAGCAGCACGTTCGGCAGGCAGTCAGTCCCTTCATTCTAGGTCAGTAGAACACGGCGGCAATCAATCTTCGCTCCAGATATTGCGCTATTACGTTACGCCACAATCACATCTCCTGCGTAATGAACGAGGAGCATCGAATCAATCATAATAAGCAAAATATGTACACACCACACGAGATAGACGGACGCCGCAAGAAAGAAGTCAAGTATCAAGTGCAAACCGTCGATTACGACAGAAGATCTATCACTATAAAGAGTCGCCCACCGCTATGATTACCGAGTCGTGCACCCGCGAGTAACACTATTTGCTGTGTTGCAAACAACGCGACAACCGACAACGACCGCTGGACATCAACTGACGCGACTTGAGCCGTTTCGGACGAGAAAAGTTGCGCGCGCGTGCCAAGCTGCCGCCGCGAGTGCAGTCTTAGTGCGAGCTACTAGGCTCTGGTAGTAGGTAGGTACCTGCTATGTTTGTGCTGTGCTGGGCCGGCCCGGCAACTCTCTCTTTAGTCTCTTTCTCTCGCTCCAGGAGATAGTGGATTTCTTGCGCGCGAAGATTTTTTTCACTAAGCTGTGGCTTTACAACGTACTGCTACCGTTGTCGTTACTATCGGCGCATTTAGCGTGTTGTCGGTGCGTCGTTGGCAGACAGACAGACAGACAGACAGACAGACAGACAGACAGACAGACAGACAGACAGACAGACAGACAGACAGACAGACAGACAGACAGACAGACAGACAGACAGACAGACAGACAGACAGACAGACAGACAGACAGACAGACAGACAGACAGACAGACAGACAGACAGACAGACAGACAGACAGACAGACAGACAGACAGACAGACAGACAGACAGACAGACAGACAGACAGACAGACAGACAGACAGACAGACAGACAGACAGACAGACAGACAGACAGACAGACAGACAGACAGACAGACAGACAGACAGACAGACAGACAGACAGACAGACAGACAGACAGACAGACAGACAGACAGACAGACAGACAGACAGACAGACAGACAGACAGACAGACAGACAGACAGACAGACAGACAGACAGACAGACAGACAGACAGACAGACAGACAGACAGACAGACAGACAGACAGACAGACAGACAGACAGACAGACAGACAGACAGACAGACAGACAGACAGACAGACAGACAGACAGACAGACAGACAGACAGACAGACAGACAGACAGACAGACAGACAGACAGACAGACAGACAGACAGACAGACAGACAGACAGACAGACAGACAGACAGACAGACAGACAGACAGACAGACAGACAGACAGACAGACAGACAGACAGACAGACAGACAGACAGACAGACAGACAGACAGACAGACAGACAGACAGACAGACAGACAGACAGACAGACAGACAGACAGACAGACAGACAGACAGACAGACAGACAGACAGACAGACAGACAGACAGACAGACAGACAGACAGACAGACAGACAGACAGACAGACAGACAGACAGACAGACAGACAGACAGACAGACAGACAGACAGACAGACAGACAGACAGACAGACAGACAGACAGACAGACAGACAGACAGACAGACAGACAGACAGACAGACAGACAGACAGACAGACAGACAGACAGACAGACAGACAGACAGACAGACAGACAGACAGACAGACAGACAGACAGACAGACAGACAGACAGACAGACAGACAGACAGACAGACAGACAGACAGACAGACAGACAGACAGACAGACAGACAGACAGACAGACAGACAGACAGACAGACAGACAGACAGACAGACAGACAGACAGACAGACAGACAGACAGACAGACAGACAGACAGACAGACAGACAGACAGACAGACAGACAGACAGACAGACAGACAGACAGACAGACAGACAGACAGACAGACAGACAGACAGACAGACAGACAGACAGACAGACAGACAGACAGACAGACAGACAGACAGACAGACAGACAGACAGACAGACAGACAGACAGACAGACAGACAGACAGACAGACAGACAGACAGACAGACAGACAGACAGACAGACAGACAGACAGACAGACAGACAGACAGACAGACAGACAGACAGACAGACAGACAGACAGACAGACAGACAGACAGACAGACAGACAGACAGACAGACAGACAGACAGACAGACAGACAGACAGACAGACAGACAGACAGACAGACAGACAGACAGACAGACAGACAGACAGACAGACAGACAGACAGACAGACAGACAGACAGACAGACAGACAGACAGACAGACAGACAGACAGACAGACAGACAGACAGACAGACAGACAGACAGACAGACAGACAGACAGACAGACAGACAGACAGACAGACAGACAGACAGACAGACAGACAGACAGACAGACAGACAGACAGACAGACAGACAGACAGACTTCTTTTTTTTTTGTTTGAAAGCTATTGAATTGGAAAAATACGTTAAAGGGGCTAAAATGTAAAGAGTACTATAAAATATGCAAATATATTAGTTTTTTTCAGGTTTTCATGGTCTCGGAACCCTGGTTTTATATTTTTATCAGAAAATTCAGGAAATTTGGCGTAACATATAAAAAAATCAGAGATGTATGTTTTTTAGTTTTTGAGATATGATTTTTTGAAAATAAAAGGTCAAATTTTCCCATACAAGACACTTTTTAAATTTGATTATATTTTGATTCCTTATAATATTATGGATACCAAAACCACCAGGAATCACTTTAAAAAGCAATACTATGCATAGTTTTATGAGAATTTGCAATTTCAAGCAATTTTAGAGTAGCTAGTAGTAAAATATATGACTCTCTATATTCAAAAAATCATATCTCAAAACCAAAACAACATATTTTTCTGATTTTTTGATATGTTACGCCAAATTTCCTGAATTTTCTGATAAAAATATAAAACCAGGGTACTTCTTTGGTCCCGAGACCATGAAAACGTGAAAAAACTAATATATTTGCATAATTTATAGTACTCTTTACATTTTAGCCCCTTTAACTTTTTTCCTTAAAACTACAATTCAATATCTTTCAAACAAAAAATAGAAGTTTAAAATCGGTCAAATGGTTCAAAAGTTACGATTTTTTGAAAATTTTTAGTTTTGAAAAACCTTGAATTTTTGAACCACCCTATATGAAAATTGGTCACCCTAATGACGAAATAAAAAAATACGGGTCTAATTATTTCCGAAGAACTACAAGCCCACCAAGTTTCACGACAATTGGAGATGCACTATATCGTTTTTCTATGGAATGGCTGTATATACATATATATATAGATTTGATAGACAGTTAAATGTGAACTATTATATCACAAAACCTTAATGCTCTAGCAATATGGTGTCTTCGGCAAAGTTACTTGAGCTATCACGAGGTGACCAGCAGGGATGGCATACTCCTCAGTGTGAGTGTAAGTGTGCGCGGTTTTAATATGAAAATGAGCTGCACTGTGCACATTTTCAGTGCGGAATGCCACCCCTGGTGACCAGAGTAATTTATATTTCAACCGATAGGCGGCGCTAATGAGCATGTAAGATTTATATCTCAGATAACTCAGGATCCTGAGTACTTAGAAAGATGATGTCTTTGACAAAGTTTTTTGGTAGGTCATATTAATAAATCTGATTAAGATACGTATGGTTCGGAGCTCCACATCTAGGTGGCGCTAGTGAGCATTAAAATTTTATTGCTCATATATCGCAGGATCCTAATTTCGTAGAAAGATGGTTTCTTCGGCAAAGTTATTTGGTCTGTCAAAGGCCTATAGATGAATGGCCGTCTGATCCGGAATTCCAGCACTAGGCGGCGCTAGTGAGCATGTACATTTTATATGTCCTACATCTCAGGATCCTGATTACTTAGGAAAATTGTGTGTTTGGCAAAGTTGTTTGGAAATTCAAAGACTAAATGGTGGAGAGCCGTATGGATAGGACCTCCACATCTAGGGGCCGCTATTGAGTATTCAAATTTTAAAAACTCTTATATCTCAGTGTATTAATTACTCAGAAAGATGGTGTCTTCGATAAAGTTGTGTGGTAGGTCAAAGACTTACCGATAGAGAGACGTATGGCTCGGAACTGCACATATAGGTTTATATTTTATAACTCATATATCTCAGGGTTCTGGTTACTTGGAAAAATGATGTCTTCGGCATAGTTGCTTAGTACATGAAAAGCTTACAGTTTATGTGCTGTGTCATGCAAGATTCCACTACAAGGTAACGCATAATATAAATTTGCTAAAATATGCAAATGGCAGAATTTCACAGAATGTTTTCAACAAGCTGTATTTTTTTCAGGCGGTCATATATCAACCGAATCATAAAAAAATTGAAGACTAATAGATAACATGCTCACTACGACCATTCAACTGAATTCACTTGACCTACTAAACCG
The DNA here is from genome assembly GCF_035046485.1 of Aedes albopictus. Lineage (NCBI taxonomy): Eukaryota > Metazoa > Arthropoda > Insecta > Diptera > Culicidae > Aedes > Aedes albopictus. Next base: position 9,414,233 of record NC_085138.1, read on the forward strand.
CTTTGTCAAAGGTACCATCTCTAAGTAACCACGATCCAGAGATTTATTACGTATAAAATTGACATGCTCACTAGCGCTGCCTTGTGGTGAAATTCCGAATCAAACGATCAGTCATCTATATGTGTTTGACCTACGAAACAACTTTGCCGAAGACACCATATTTCTAAGCAATCAGGATCCTAAGTTACATAAGACGCTTACTAGTGCCGCCTGATGGTAGAATTTCAAACTAAATGGCCAAACATCTGAAAGACCTTGAATTACTGAACAACTTCACCGATGATACCATATTTAGCAGTATTAAGGATCCTGAAATAAATAAGATATAAAATTTACATGCTCACTAGCGCCAGCTAGTGGTGGAATTTAAAATTTAACGATCAACCATCTTTTAGCCCTTGATTTACCAAACAACTTTGCCGAAGACAGCATCATTCTAAGTCATCAGTCATCCTGAGATACATAAGATATAAAATTTACGTGCTCAATAGCGCCGCCGAGTGATAGCATTTCAAATTAAATGACCAATCATCTATAAGCCGAAGAGAGCATTTTTCTAAGTCATCAGGACCCTGAGATATTAAATACCAGATTTGTATGCCCACTAGCGCCGCCTAGTGGACGCATTGCGAATCAACTTTATCTGTAGCAAGTAGCCCATGACATTTATAACAACTTTGCCGAAGACAGTTTTGCTCTAAACAATCAGGATCCTAAGATATTGCAGAACGTATGGGTGTTGTACTGAAAGGTTAAAAGCAATTGGAAGTGTAATTTAGGTAGATGTAGCTGGGATTTTTTTTTCTGGAAAGGGACTGAGTCTAAATGAATAAAGTTGCGTGAAAGCCAAATGAGTATGAATATACGATCATTCTTTTCAATCGATAAAAGAAATCGATATCTCAAAGACATTTGTTTGTGTAAAGGCAATTGGAAACATTCAGGGATATTTAAAAACTTTAAAAATAAGTACTCGTATTTTTGCGAAATAAGTTATATTGGACTATTAGGTCACATTTTCCTGATCAAAGTTTTTCGGCAAAACTTGTAAACATAAAACATTTCAGACATGGAACGCAGGTCATCTTCTTCTTCTCTCCTTCTTATTTTTCTTCTACTCAGTGTTTGGAAACCAAAGTGATGAATGAACCACTCAGCAGTTTCTCTTCCATTCTGTTGGTTCTGTTCCAGTTACCAGGCACGTCTGTGTTCTCTCATCGAGTCGCATGTTGCACGAAGGAATACAAAGACGATACAGGTCGGACTCGATTATCCGGGTGACTCCAAAATTATTTCACCCCGGATAATCGAATCACCCGGATAATCGAGCCATGGTTTTCTTTTATTTTCGATGTTTTTCAATCAAAAACTGTTCGTTAAACATAGAAGCTATCATACATGACGTTGTAGTGCCTAAACTCAACATCTGGTATTATTATAACCATGTTTTTTATAAATGAAATTTTTGCTGAAAAATTTGAAAAAATAAAAACAATTTTCAAATAGGCCTAATCCTATTTACAGGTGCTGTATTTGATGTTTATCACATTGTTTGACATATTGTAATCTAAAAATTTGTAAACAAAGCAAAAACAAACTTTTTCCCGGATGATCGAGCCGTTTTTGCCGGATAATTGGGCCCCCGGTTAATTGAATCCCCGGGTAATCGAGTCCGACCTGTACTCCGATATACACAAGATGCGGGTGCACAGTGGCTGATTTCGTCATTTTAGCGCGCTTAATTAATAACTTTTTTATTATGAAGTTCAGCGTCATGGTGTATTCGAGAAAGTTTTTCACTATAATAAGGAGCTTCTTTTGAACTTCTGTGAAAAATGATCAATCCCCCTAACAGTGAGATAGAAAATTTATTTTTTGAATTTTTCAAGATACGAGGTTGGTGTCTTCACAAAAGTTGTAGAAAATGTTGTTTGGAGCAACTTTGCCGAAGACACCGAGTTTAGACCTCCGTTACTTTTCAAGATACGTTACGTTTTTTATCATCAGCCCCTTGAAAAAGGTTTTTGCGCAATAACTTTCTTAAAATTGATTCTACATTTTTCTCATGTTCTACAAAGTTATAGATAATAGTAAAACACACAACTTTGCTGAACATGACATCCCGCTAATTCCAAAATAAATAGTCCAAAAATAGTTATAACGGTTTTTATAGTTTTTTGGGCTATATTTCAAGCATATATAACTTAGCTATAGGCAATTATATGCAAATTTCCTTTTACGCATCTGAAAGTACAAGTAATTGTCTCTCTTAGAAAGCCAAAATCATCAAACTATAAGAGACTGAAGATGGTTTTTGTATAGCAACTTACATCCATTTATTTTATACTTATACGAAAAAACGCATAAAGTGTTACTTATTTCGTCATATCTCGATTTAACAGCAGCTTTCTTTGAAGTGCAATAAGATTTATAATTTACTATAACCACTGTAGACATATGTAGACATGTACTAGTGGGAACATTCACAGAATATGTCACGCGCATGTTTGGAATTTTATAAGAAATGGCGCTTCGTTCGCCCTTTTCGTGGACTACGTGGAGCACTGTGAGTTAGTTAGAAAATAGAAGTAGATGGTGAGTTTTTATGTAACGTACTTCATGAATGATCCAGAATACTCCACAAACCTTTCTTTATATGAACACACACTTACAATAACAAAAGAATGCTAGCTGTCATGAACTGTCAAATAAATATGTTGAAAATATAAATAAATCCCATATAAGAGTAAAATAAATGTATGTAAGTTTCTATACAAAAACCATCTTACAGTCTCTTACAGTTTGATGATTTTGGCTTTCTAAGAGAAACAATTACTTGTACTTACACATGCGTAAAAGGAAATTTGCATATAATTGCCTATAGCTAAGTTATATATGCTTGAAATATGGCCCAAAAAACTATTAAAACCGTTATAACTATTTTAACTTTGGAATTAGCGGGATGTCATGTTAAGCAAAGTTGTGTGTTTTACCATTATCTATAACTTTGTAGAACATGAGAAAAATGAAGAATCAATTTTAAGAAAGTTATTGCGCAAAAACCTTTTTCAAGGGGCTGATGATAGAAAACGTAACGTATCTTGAAAAGTAACGGAGTTACAAACTTGGTGTGTTCGACAAAGTTGCTCCAAACAACATTTTCTACTACTTTTGTAAAGACACCAACCTCGTATTCTGAAAAATTCAAAAAATAAATTTTCTATCTCACTGTTAGGGGGATTGATCATTTTTCACAGAAGTTCAAAAGAAGCTCCTTATTATAGTGAAAAACTTTCTCGAAGACACCATGACGCTGAACTTCATAATAAAAAAGTTATTAATTAAGCGCGCTAAAATGACGAAATCAGCCACTGTGGGGTGGCGAGAAGCGGAAATCGCTAAGTGTAGGGTATTTTTTTTTTATTATCGTACAAATTGGGCCGAAGGGTATCAGATTTTCATGAAACTTTTTCCACAGGCAGGGCTCATGGATATATGAACAAAAAAAAAATTGAGGAAAATTCAGGGTCGCCTATTTTCCCGGAAAACTCAGGTGGAAATTTTTTGTTTTCCCCTGACACTACTTACTTTGAAAAATCATAACTCAAGAACGAAGCATCGTAGAAACAAAGTTTTTTTAGAAAATGAAAGCAAATCTCAGAAATCCAAAAAAAATATGAACTGGAAAAAGTTTCCCACAAAATTTTTCACAGTTGAGAAAATTCGTAAAGAAAAGCCGGAAAAACTATGCTCGAACTAGTGGAAAATTTTCCAAAAAATATTTTTGAGAAGGATATTTCATAAGCTTTAATCGCTGAAATTTTTGGAATTCACTTTTTTTCGTTACTGAGTTATGGCCAATTTTGTTGAAAAATGTCCAAATGTGCTGTAAAAGCCTTTTCTTTGAAAAATCATAACTCAAGAACGAAGCATCGTAGAAACAAAGTTTTTTTTTTTAATGAAAATGAAAGCAAATTTTCTCAGGAATCCAAAAAAAAAATATGAAGTGGAAAAAGTTTTCCACAAACTTTTCCACCGTTGAGAAAATTCATAAAGAAAAGCCGGAAAAACTATGTCCGACGTCGTGGAAAATTTTCAAAAAAATATTTTTGGGAATGAAAGCTTCGATCGCTGAAATTTTTGAAATGTGCTTTTTTCTCGTTACTGAGTTATGGTCAATTATGTGAAAATGACCATGTAAGCCTATATTATATGATCATTTTCCACAAAATTTGCCCTAACTCAGGAACGAAAATAAGGTGCATTCCAAAAATTTCAGCGATCAAAGCTTATGAAATTACCTTCTCAAATTTTTTTTTTTAAATTTTCCACCAGTTCGGACATAGTTTTTCCGGCTTTTCTTTACAAATTTTCTCAACGGTGAAAAATTTTGTGAAAATCTTTTTCCATTTCGTATTTTTTTTGGATTCCTGAGAAAATTTGCTTTCATTTTCATTAAAAAACTTTGTTTCTACGATGCTTCGTTCTTGAGTTATGATTTTTCAATGAAAAGACTTTTACGGCACATTTGGACATTTTTCAACAAAATTGACCATAACTCAAAAACGAAAAAAAGTGCATTCCAAAAATTTCAGCGATTAAAGCTTATAAAATAACCTTCTCAAAAATATTTTTTCGAAAATTTTCCATGAGTTCGGGCATAGTTTTTCCGGCTTTTCTTTACGAATTTTCTCAACTGTGAAAAATTTTGTGGGAAACTTATTCCAGTTCATATTTTTTTTGGATTTCTGAGATTTGCTTTCATTTTCTAAAAAAACTTTGTTTCTACGATGCTTCGTTCTTGAGTTATGATTTTTCAAAGTAAGTAGTGTCAGGGGAAAACAAAAAAAAAATCCACCTGAGTTTTCCGGGAAAATAGGCGACCCTGAATTTTCCTCATTTTTTTTTTGTTCATATATCCATGAGCCCTGCCTGTGGAAAAAGTTTCATGAAAATCTGAGACCCTTCGGCCCAAACCCGTACGGTAATAAAAAAATCCCCTGTAGCCCTTTCTGATGCTCTCTCATCGTTGTCTTGGAACAACTGTGAATATACGCTATTTTTATCATTATTTATCGCATTTTTGCTCTAAAGGCGTAGCATACTATTTAAATATTATTTTTCATACATTTTTACGAGATTTTAGCGCTAGGCTATTTCATCTCGGGGCCCACACTGTACTTCCCTTCCGAAGGAAGAACTCACGTTAAAGGGGTTAGACCTCTTTCTTGTGCACGGGCTTGTCTTGGATAGTATTAATAAGTTAATTTTTTTATGAGAGAGATAAATTTGTATAATCTAATGTAACCAAAAAAGCAAAAATTATTGGAAAATAAAGTTAAAATAAATTTATTAATGTACGTACAATTAAGGATACTACTATATTTGATATTTGAATATTTTTTTTGAAAATTGTAAATTCTTACTTAGAAACCTCCGACCCATATAGCCCAAGTAATTCTCAGTGGCAAACTTAGAAATGGTGTGGGATGCAGACGCATGAATCACGAGCTGTATCATGTGCACAAGAAAGCGTCCACTTTAAATCACGTAGTGTGTGGGTCCGATTAAAGAATTGCGAAAACAATATTCAACAAGGAACCTGATAGAGGTCGGTGAAACTGGAGGATCACCGCACAGTACCATCGAAGATGGTACTCAACTATATGCTCGGTGTTGGGGTGAAGCTGCACTGTAGCCATCAAGGTAAAATTTGACCGTGCATAAGATTTCGTTATGTCAAACATTTTTTTTATCAACAACCTAACGAAAAACAACATAACCCAGTCAAAACAATTGATGAATCACCTTCATCGTTGATCAACAGATCAACCATCTACGTGAGACAAATATGTTTTTTAACCTTCACCTGAATTGCTGGGTTTTTCCACTCATCATGTCAGTTTTATTTTTCAAAGACAAGACAAATCTGACCGTCGACTGCACCGGATTGCCATCACCGCCCTTTAAAATTAAACGCCATTTGTTGTTGATCGTGTCAATGCCAAATGGTTATCGGTTTACCCTAATCTGTATTTTGTTCAACTTTCTCAATGATTGGAAGTGGAATGACGACTCCAATTGGCCAAGTGGATAAGGACTTGGATCGCCAATCCTGAGCCGCCGGATTCGATTCCGATTCCAGTAGAGAAATTTGCATGAAATCCCTGGGCGGGCATAGCGTGTCATTGTTCTTGGTACACAATATACAAATTCATGAAATGGAAGACAAAGCCCTACAATTAATAACTGTGGAAGTGCTCAAAGTCAAAGGACAAAAAGTTGAAGTGAGGCAGACCAAGTTCCAGTGGGTACGTAGAGCCATGTTGTGATCGGAGGTTCTCCAAGGTCCTCTTCCAGTCTTCATTCTTCATTGGAATAGCAGACGTTGTGGCAGCTCTTCGCATTCGTATGTCTTCACTGTTTAACGTTCGTTGAAGAACTGAAATGCGTTTTCATTTTTCTGACATTTATCCATAATCAATGCCTTCTATGATGGTTTCCGTAGCTCATCGCCACCTAAGATCATCATGCTGTAGTCTATACAACAAGCCACACGAAGAAAACTATTGTTTGGAAAAGTAGAGTATTTCCATTCTTTCATGTAGAGGAACCTGTGTATTTTCGGCAGTATTGTTCTTTTCGTCAAAAACCTGTTGATCTCAAAATTGGTTTCAAAACTATCACTAACAAACTGAAATAGACGACCCAGGTTTTAGGAAAAATACCGAAAATTCCCAAAGTCACCCTATATACTCTCATCAATTTATTTTCATTCAGATTTTCTGTTAGACTGAACTTGGCCTTGAATTCAAGGGTAGCTTGGAGAGTGTAGGACATCTGATAAACGGTTCTGGGTAATTTGGCCGATTGATATTTGGCTGAATGTCGTTTGGTGGAACGCCATTTTACCGAATGTTAATGGTCACGAAGGAAACATTTTCGACGATCCCAGTAGCAGTCAGAATGCCATAATGTTCTTTATCGATGAATCTAGAAAGAACAACCTATATTTAAAGAAGGAAAATACTTATTGTTGCATTACTTTATCGTAATAGACAAGTTTACACCTCGTGATAGTGATCCTCAATGACCTACATTTCCTCCTTTCATTATGCAACCGAAAAGTGTTGCATAATGTAGCACATTATGTAACACTTTTCGGTTGTATAATGTCCAGTACGGAGCCGTAAAAATACAAAAAGACGAAGACTTTAGTTTGACCCTTTACCCTCACCCCTGCCCTGTGAAGTCTACGTGGCTTATGGTCCCTAATGGTAATAGCAGCGGTTTTAGTCGACTAGCTCACAGCTTTCCAAACTTCATTTCGCGACCACAACCGCTTGCAGATGCGCTTAGATCATTCTACGAAAAACGAGGTATCAACAGACTGTCATCTCCTCGCTTTTTGTAGAATAATAAAAGCGAGCCTACAAGCGGTTGAGGGGTCGCTAAACGAAGTTTGGGAAACTATGCACTAGCCTATTCTTCTCCATACAAAATAGGGGAACTGTTGTATTTTCGGCTATTTTGTTCTCTTCGTCATGGATTTTTCTATAAACCTGTAGAACTCAAAGTTGGCCTCAAATCTTTCTCAACCCAGCTGATATATACTAATTCCAAGACCAGAAAGTACTGAAGAAAAACATTGAATTCGTGTGTCCAATAATATTCATTACCGTGAATTTTTCCGTGTAATTTGCCGTTTGTGTAAATTATTTTTAGCATGTTATACTGATCTGACAGTAGAGTACCAATAAAAATTATCAACCAAAGTCCGAACTGGGTACCGAAGATCGTTCACAATCTGCGAACTTGATTGCCGAAAAAATCGCTACTTTGACTCTGTGGTACCTTGTGGTATGCACATAATAAATTATTGTATTACTCTATTACGTTTAGCGTGTATGTTTACATTGAGTATCTGTCATATGTGGAGATGTTGTTATTGTTGTCTGGAGTGTGAATCATTGTATGTAATATTGAAGTATCGGTAATAAAGTGTATACAAATAATGAATACAGTTGTTGAATAATCATTACAGAGAAAGATTCTCACATTGGCGACGAGAACGGTGAACAGTGCATGTGAAATTAGTTTAATTTCGGTACGGGAAGTGTTGTCTTTGGGAAAAGAAAGAGATGAATGGTGTGTGTGGTGCATGCAGAGTGGTGTTGACCTTCAGGTGATGACTTGTGATTGAATTTCAACATTGGAATCAAAAAGGTAAATATTGTGTACTAACTGTTCAATATGAATCAAACAATCTATTTGTACCTTCGACTAATGACAATGATCAACCTGTGAGAGATTTTGATGGTGATCGGTATTGTCTAGTTCAAATCGATGGCAATCACTATTGTCAGATAAAGAAATAAAGAACTGTGAAGAAAATCTAAGTTTTGTTGATTGTGATATTGATACTCGTTGAATGGGGCTGTTGTCCTAAATCTAGACTTAAATGCTGAATGATGAATGAAGTATTGATTTGTTAACCGGATGGCCGAGGAAGGCGTAGAGGCGAAACAATATTTTGAAATCAAATTTTGCCTTGCTGTTAAAAGGCAGTGAAGGCGATGAAACCCAATGAAGGCAATAACAGCTAATGAAGGCGACATTCTTGAAATAGCCGTAAAAGGCGGAAAGGATTACAGATAGAATAGCCGTTGAAGGCGGAAAGCAGGAAAAATGCTGTAGGCAGAAGAGCCGACTAAGGCGAAAAACTGTCGATGGCGGAAAGATCCGTCGGAGAGTGAAAAGCTGTTGAAGGCGGAAAAAGCCGTTGAAGGTGGAAATGCCGTTGAAGGCGATAAGACCTGCAAGGCAGATATAGTCGATTCTTTGTAGAGCCGTATAAGGCGAATTGTGTTATTAAAAGTTAAAGTAAAAAAAAAATTCGTAAGAAACAGATTACCAGCCAACGCAGATTTAAGGGCTGTTTGCAGATCAGAAGGAATTTCTCGGCCTATCTTGATGCATGGGAAATTCCTTGGCTGAATCGCTTAAGAAACCGTTTTTTCTTCGATCGCAGTAGGCAGTTGCAAAGAAATGACAGTTCAAATGGCAGTCACCGTAGAAAGTTTCTGCCAGGAATCGTTCTAGAAGTTTCTTGAGCGATTTCTCTTGAACTCTAAATGAAATTACACACCAATTAAGTGGCAGCTGGGAAGGCGAAAGACAAAACTAAACTTTAGGCTGACCGTGACTAGAAAAACAGGAACGAATAGTATTTGAATATGTTCCGAATGCGAATATAACTGAGCACATACTGAGATTGTTGTTGACCCACCTCAGGTGATATATATTGAAGTTATCATTGCTCAGTAAAGTATAATAAGTCTACGAGACGTAAAAAGGGTTGGCTCTTGAAACCAAATTAACATGAAGACATGGTTTAACTAATGCTTTGCCCTCTCTTACAAGACTAAAAATGTAACTTCAAGAAAATTAACATCAATGTGTGAGTATAATTAAACTGTCTTGGTAGTTTGCAAGATAGGAAGTCAAAACGACAGTTAAAGCATTCGTTGAAGCTAGACGACATATTCAGAGCAGTTGCTAACCACTAACCTGTTAAGTATCATGCTAGTCAAATGGCTAGTTGAATTGGATATTTAAAAAAAATCGAACAATAAAAAATGAAACTTTTCGGCTTAACTAGAAGTCTCAGGAATTCGAGTAAAAGGCGCTTTATAACCTATTGAATGCCACTAAATGTTTATGCGATTCAAGTGAGTTCTTGAGTAATCACTTCTGAAGTCTTTGAATATAAAATGTATCGGGTGTGGTCAGGAGGGGCATTTTGACTTATAATTGCCTAACACTGGATATAGTGCCATTCTTGCTAATGAGTGGGCCATCTTGCCAAGAACTGTGGAACAAGTTAGAGAACAAGGTACAGCAGTACGCTCAACAACAAATTCTGCACAATAATTTCCTTACAAGAAGAGACAAATTTTGATAAGTTAAAGAAGTATTGAAACGATTATTGAGGAGAATAACGTACAGTATATCAAAAGCACAAGATATTGGAATAAAAAAAGATAATCATTTCTGTAACTACAGGAATAGATATATCTAATGAAAGCTGGATTATGAGGTTTGTTTTTCAGTCGAGCTTATTAATGCAAACAGGTACGATTTACTAACATGTTACCTTGTTTGAATTTTTAGATTTCATACACTGCAGAAACTGCAAATATTGTATGCATGTGTCGCACACATAGATTTTTGCAATTTGTCATAGATAACCCTTTTCATGTGTAGATACACATAGTTTATATAAGGTCCATCGATTTTATGTGTGATCCAGCGTGGAAAACAAGTATGTGTGTGCAAATAAAATTTATATCCATGGATTTTTACCAATAAAAATGTGTGTACATGTATAAGTGATATTTGTGTTAATAAGTTCATTAAAAATTTGAATAAAAACGTGCTTTAAATTGTTTCAGTACATAAAAATGAATCGTAGAGGCAAGCGTAAAGGCCATGACACAGACAATCATGGTCAGTGTGCACTAAATACGTCAGACTTGTAAGCGTTAACAAAAAAAATGAGGATGTATTTCATCGAAAAGATGTGAAATAAGTGATATGATAGACAGATGATTGGGCTTTGTAATAATGCAGAATATTCTAGTACGATCCAACGAACTGAGAATATTATCAATATGATGAGCATATGTAGAAAATCAGAGTTACTTTAAGATAAAAAGTTCTAAATTTTGACGGTACATTGAATGCGAATAATTTGGAAAAGGCTTGCTGAAATAGCTTCATTACACGCTAAGAAAATGTTACTCTAAAATGAGTAAGATTCACACAAAACTGAGCTTAACTGGAACAGCTCAAAAAATGAGTAAATTGTATTTCCAGCGATAGCGCTTGCCCAAGTGTAAAAATCCAACCAATTTAGGCCGTATAATATTCTTTACATCAGCAAGAATATTATACGACTTAAACTGATGAGATTTTCACACTTGGGCCAGCGCTATCGCTGGAAAATAAATTTACTCATTTTTGAGTTGTCCCACTTTAGCTCTAAAATGAGTGAATTTTCTGACCGTGTAGGTATCTAGAGTGAGAACCTAACATGTTGAGGGGCTTTTGCAATATTTTGGAGGTACACCATTAAAACAAGCCCTACAGTTGGTCGGGGTTCTGCTAAACAGAACCAAAGACCATTTTTTTGAAAAATTGAGTTTTCCGAACCATTGGATGAAGAAATTGGCGATCCTCCTTCCATGTAAAAATCCAGTAATTCTGACTGCTCTTCGGTGAGTAAATTCGAAATTTCTGTTTGGCAGAACATACAAAAACTGAAATTGCATCCAACCAGAGTGAACTGTAAACCATTCCATAGAATCAGCGAAATATTTCAGTTTATGTACAGATGATGAACATTTTAAATTCTTCTCACCACCGCCAGATTTCTACCTTCTAGCCGACCCATAGTAACAATCTGTGAGAGAATTGAACACGTTATTAGAAATACGGGTGTTGGAGGATCCAATTATGTTTCGATGGCGCTGATCACCATTTTTCCAAATCACATTCAACCAGACCGAACCAAATCCACTGCATTTTAAAACCAATTTAATCTCAACAATACAAAAATCAACTGGTTTTAAATACCTGCGTTATGTTGACACACCTCATACTGCTAATTTAACACAGGAGCCGTCATTGAACAACAAGGCTTATTAGAATAATAAAGCTTGAACAAAAAATCAAACACTTGGTTCGGTTTGGCTGATCGAAAAATGGCGTTTTCACGAAAATCATCCTTGAGAAGAATGTTTAGAACTTGATTCAGACTTAACGACTGACCTTCAGCTAGGTAAAGTGACCTAGAGGTAACGCGCTTGGTTATCACTTAAATGATCCAAGTTCGAATCTTTTTCATATTTTTGATTTTTTTTGTCTTAATTCACTTTGGCAGAACATTTTCATGGTTTTCTTCGACCAGCATAAATATGAAGTACACACATTGCTCCACTTTCACATCTGAGGACCTCAGGACATGCAAGGACATCATCACTCTTGTTCTGTGCCTGCATAATGCACATGCACCGCCTATGAAAAAAAAACATGGGTTGGAGGGGCTGAACTGGGAGGGCTTCCGCCGTTCATATTTCAAACTATTTTGAGACCTCCATGCGACCGTACTATACGCGTCCTCTTTGATTCATATAAAGGATTGTGAGTGATATCGATTTCAAACTTCATGGAGATATTTTTCACCATCCGACTGGTTTTCTGTGAAACAAAGAAACACAGTCAGCCACACTGAACTATCAACCATATTCCAATGTTTTTGTTCAGCCAGAGTGAACTGAGTGCAAAGTACTGAGAAATTAAATGCAATTCTATCAATGATTTCAATTAATTTTTATACATTCCTCATTTCTGATGGTTAATAAAGGCTTGTTAGTTACATGTGTGCGGAAAAGTTTCAAATAACCTTAGCTGTTGTTTATTTGTGAGTGGTTGAACTTTAACCTTAAATATCTCGGAATAAACTTTTTGGCTCTTAGTTCGGTTTAGCAGAACCCCGGCCAGTTCAGAACCCAAAAGATCGACATCAAAGGAACAAATTTTTGGTTTTGTAATGTTAAAATAGGTTTGATTGAGCACGAATCACCAGTTAATGCGGGAAAATATGCTTCGTAGAATGTAAACCTATTGAACGACCAAACCATAAAAATAAAGTCATTCAGTTTGAAAGGTAAATGGTAAATCATGAGAATTCCGAAATTATCGGAAACATGATTCCTAAAAACGTGGACACCTATAGGTATAGGTATAGGTGAACCGTTTCATTACGTTTTCGGTTGGAAGCCGAAGTGACTGGCGGTGCGAGTTTTGTGAACAATATGTTTTAAATATAATTTAAAAACTATATGTTTTCAAGTTTTCAAATTACTATTTAGCTAAAACTAGTATTACAAATATTGCTTTGGACAAGTGACGTTTTTCGAAATCGTGATTTGATTTAAAAAAAAGTATCAATCCCTTCGATATTTAGAAAACAAAATCTGTAAAGCCAAACTTCTGAATATATTCTGAACAAGAAACGAGTTTCAGCGAAGTTCGCTAAAAAACATAAAATTAAATAGTGTTTTTATGACACTTGGACACTTTGGATCGAAAACGAGTTAATGGATATTGATAATTTTTCCACTGCAACATTCGTGCAGTGTTCCGACATGTTAGTTAAAAAAAATGTCTGAATAATAATCTGAATATCCATACTTTTGTATGAGATTCTTCTATGAAGGGACATGTCAAAAAAAAAAATCAGTGGGCAGTATACAATGTTTGCATGCTAGCTGTCATTGAAAACATTGGAGAAGAAGAAAGCAATTCAATTAATTCATCAGCAAAGGTAATATTTAGCTTGACACTCAGTATTAAAAATATTTTGGGATTTGGGAAAATATTTGGGTCAAAATAATATTTCTTTTTAGGTACAACCATAAGTAACGGCCAAGTAATTTACCAAAATGCCGAGCAGAGATGGATGACCAAATGGATGACTGTACTACTAATTCTGATGTGAGACTGAAGCGAGACGTTCATAAACTGAGGAGACTATATAGTATATATATATATATATATATATATATATATATATATATATATATATATATATATATATATATATATATATATATATATATATATATATATATATATATATATATATATATATATATATATATATATATATAAGCGAAAACAACGTGGGGTGACCTTGCTGCGAATCTGGAGAAAAAACGAGATGTGGTACCTTGTGGTATGCACATAATAAATTTTTGTATTACTCTATTACGTTTAGCGTGTATGTTTACATTGAGTATCTGTCATATGTGGAGATGTTGTTATTGTTGTCTGGAGTGTGAATCATTGTATGTAATATTGAAGTATCGGTAATAAAGTGTATACAAATAATGAATACAGTTGTTGAATAATCATTACAGAGAAAGATTCTCACAGACTCCGTTGGTCTTACCCCGTGTTTTACCCCTACCACTGTTTGCTGATGATCAAGCTGCGCCTAATTTTTTTTCATCAACAATCTAAGGTACCGAGTACTGACGATCGCCACGATACAACCTAGAGCGACGGAAGCAACCGGGGGCGGATAGCACCTCAGCATACGCGCAGAGTCTCGAGGCAGCGTTGCCAGACGAAGATGCCTCGATGGGCCCCGTCTAGAGGACTGCTGGAGTCCAGTATGCGGCAGGAAAAAACGAGAAGGTATCCCGACTAGAGGATCATAACAAGAATATATCATAATTATATCTTATTGTGATATAACTATTAAATTATGATATAATTTTGTTATGACATGGGCTGTTTCTTACTTTTTCAAACTAAATTAAAATAAAATATATTATTATCTTTTGTAACTGATTTTGTTATAAATATATCAAAACGAATTCTGTCATAACTTTGTTATTTCAACAACTAAACGAAATGATCAGTTGAAAAAATAACATAAATATATCAGAATATGAAATAATTTTCATTTTTAATTATATTACAAAAAATAAGGAATTTGATTATGTATTCGTTTTTTTTTAATTGCTTGTAGGGAAAAAGGTCGATGGATAGAAGGTAAAAGAACAAAAGATTTAATGGAAAAAAAGGTCGAATAGACAACAAGCGTATTATCACAACTTCAAATGCTGGTTTAGCCACTTCATGTGGCGTGTCTCGCTTATAAGGAAACAGCTTTATTCTGTGTCATTGAAGAATTTAAGAAAAAACTTTCAAGCGCTGTTGAGGGACCGCAGTTTAGCATTTTTTTATTGGTTATGCGAACAGAACGTTGGGTCGCGTGGTATTGAAAAGACATGGTCTCTCGGAAAACATGTTCCGTAATGATTAATTTGAAGTCAATAGTTGAATGCCCATTAGGCTGGGCAGATATGCTATTGTAGCTGGTCTATGAAAAATTCATTTCATCATATTGTATATTGTATGAAACCACGCGTATGGCAATTCGGGATTTCCATAACCCACGATGACTAGATCGGTTCCGTCGGATTTGTTCTAGATGGAAAAATAAATCTGGATTAAAAGGATATTGTCAAAATTGGAGAAAATTTATCGCAGATATAACTGTATATATATATATATGTAGTTTACCTTCTTTAGTTTATTGACTGCTGCTTCATATTATTAAGTAAAACATAAAGGCATTGCACCTTCTAAAAATTTTATCAGACTCTTTCGTATTTTTTTATTTTATTCAATGCTTCAATTTGAGTTTTTGGGTAAATATAGTATCATAGCTGCTGATATGTTTAATCTAAGTATTTCCTTCATTTAATATCCCAGTCCCGTTACGGTGTAAATCCCTATCACTTAGGGAACGTCCATAAATTACGACACGCAAAAATCGAGCATTTTCAACCCCCCGTCCCCCCTATGTCACACTTTTTGTATGGGACTGTTAGAATAATATAATTATAGCAGGCGTTCAGACCGAACGCCAATCGTGGTAGCCTAGATTTAAATTTAAATAAAATTTTCAATTCTGTTTCTACCACTGCACAGAGTAGTTCGTTTTACTGCCAACCTACTCCAATAGGTTATTGGCCCAAGTATTTTTTTTTTTTCAAAAGAAGATTCCAGAAGCAGTTTAGAAAATGTCTCTCGGAGCTGGTGACCACCGGGCGGAACGGGTTCCGCAAGCCCCGCAACAGATTCAGAACCTTTCAAGCCTTCCCCCCATCGAGGGGCTGAGCGGCCGCGAAACGGTGGAAACGGTGGTTTGCGGTGGAAACGTATCTGGAGCTGGAGGAGCTGTGGGAAGCAGTCAAGCCGATTCCCGACGCGGATGGGACGCTACCGGCGGTCGACGAGAGGAAATGCAGAAGAGCACGTGCGAAGATTATTCTCCTGTTGGATCCCATCAACTACGTGCACGTGAAGGACGCGAAAACGGCCCGTGGGGTTTGGGCGAAGCTTGAGGCAGCGTTCGAAGACACCGGCCTGATGGCTAGTTTCCACCTCGTACGTACTGTGCAAAAAGATAGGACAAGTAATGGTCAAGTAATGATTCCGCTTTAAAATTACTTGAGCAGTTCGCAGATGGTAAGTAAGGAAAAAAGTGTAACACTCATAACGCCTTCCGTGCGAATCAAATGGAGCTGTCACTTTTCCGTGCGGAAAAATAGTCCGTGCTATTATTCCGTAAGGAAAAGTAACGTTTCTCCCCATACTGGATCAGTTGTCAATATTACTTGCGGAAAAAGGTGGAATTTTACTTGAGCGCTTTACGTGGCAACAGGAAACTTAGCTTGACGCGCCGGGTGGCGTTACTCAGGAAGCTCATCACGACGACGCTTTCGGCGTGCGGCAACGTGGACACGTATGTAACGGAAATCATTTCCACCGCTCATAACCTTCGAGGCGTTGGTTTCGAAATTTCCGAGGAGTGGATTGGTTCCTTTCTACTGGCTGGCCTTCCGGAGGAGTACAAGCCAATGATAATGGCGCTGGAAAATTCCGGCACCCCCATCACCGGCGACAGCATCAAGACGAAGCTGCTCCAGGAAGTGCAATTTTCGTCGGACAAGATGGCGTTCGTTGGAAGAAAGCCCTTTTCAGCGAAACCGAAGCAAGGCGTACCCGAAACCCGGTCAGCTGCGCAGTCGAAAGGTCCGAAGTGCAAACGTTGCCTCAAGTACGGGCACATTGCGAGGGAATGCCAGGTAAGAAGCGAGACGAGGAAAGGATCGGCATTTTGCACGGTGCTGAACACAACTGGTCTGCCGTGTGCAGCATAGTTGTCCCATGTTAATAGGGATTCCCATAGAACATGGGACAACTATGCTGCACACGGCAGTGGTTACCATAGCAACGACGGTTGGGTTTTCGATTCGGGCGCGTCGGACCACTTCACCATGAATCGCAGTATGCTGGTCGACCCAAGGAAAGCGAGCGGCGTTGTCATGGCAGGGATAAAGGTGTGATGGAGATTGCTGCGACCGGCACCGTCAAGCTTTTTCCAAAATGTTGCCCGGAAAATCCACCGATAGACGTGCACAACGTCAAGTTCATCCCAACGATGTCCAATAATGTGCTGTCGGTGAGCCAAATTGTGCGACGAGGTCACGTGGTGCAATTTTACAATCGTGGCATGAAGGTAATCGACCCCGCTGGTGACGTCATCGCAACCGGTACCCACGATGTGACGAATGGCCTATTTCGTTTCGAAGAGTCCGAGGAGCAAACCGCTCTGTCGCTCGCAGCTAATTTGGACGTCTGGCATCGGAGAATGGGACACCTCAACGTCCGAAGTCTGAAGCTTCTGAAGAACGGTTTTGCATCCGGGATCGAATTCAAGGAGTCAGTGATGGAAAACTGCACGGTGTGCGCCATGGGTAAGCAAACTCGACTCCCATTTTCAAGCGGCGGTCATCGAGCCACCGGCGTATTGGAGCTTGTCCACACGGACATTTGCGGACCAATGGAAGAAACCTCGTTAGGTGGAAGCCGGTACTACGTGTCGTTTGAGGACGATTGGACGCGGCGCATATTCGTCTACTTCCTGGAGACGAAATCCGAAGCTAAGGTGCTGCACGCTTCGACCAGTTTCGCGCCCTAGCGGAAAAGCAGACCGGAGCCAAGCTGAAGGTCATCAGGAGCGATAACGGTAAGGAATATTGTAACAAATCGTTTCAGAAGCGCCTTGCCGAGGCCGGAATCATCCATCAAAAATCAACCGAGTACACACCGGAGCAAAATGGGTTGGCCGAGCGTGTCAATCGAACCGTCGTCGAGCGTGCAAGGTGCATGCTATTCGAGGCGAAGCTACCGAAGTCCTTCTGGGCGGAAGCGGTGGCAGCTGCGACGTACGTGATCAATCGGTCCCCCTCCAAAGGTCACGAATTGACACCAGAGGAAGCCTGGAGCGGAAGGAAGCCCGATCTTTCCCATGTGAGAGTTTTCGGTTCAAAGACGATGGCACACGTTCCCAAGCAAAAGCGGAAGAAGTGGGATGCGAAATCGAAGGAGTGCATCCTGGTCGGTTTCGACGAGCTGACCAAAGCCTACCGCCTTTACGACCCAGTGAAGAAGGATGTCTTCAAGAGCCGTGACGTAGTGTTCATGGACGAACTGTCTCAATCCGGGACGCGGGCGCAACCAGTCGCCATTGAGAGCAAGCCAACTCGAGTGCGAACCCACCAGCTGAACCACCGCGGCCTACAGATGAAGAAGTTCCCGATGACGAAGCATCTGGATCCGATGAAGATTTCTATTCGCAAGCAGAATCAAGCGCAGGCGAATATTCAGATGGTGCTGAGGGTGACGTGACAATTACGGCGCTCCCACCGCGACAATCTTCATATCCACCGGAGTCACAGGTGTTGAGGCGCAGCGGTCGGGAGCGCGCAATTCCAGGCAAGTACCGTAAAACGGGGTATCTTTGATAATGCGGGTAACTTTGATAGTGCGGCAGGAATTGTGTAATTTATCTTATAACTATGATTCCTTCAACCAGTTAAGAAAAAGGTAAACGTAATTCAATTCTATACATATGAAAGTTCGTCTTAGATGTATTTTCATTAAAATCTAGTTTACATACAACTTTTTGGACAAAAAATAAAAATTGTTGATATTTTTGTCATTTATCAACCCCCTCAAACAATCTGCTATACGACTTCGTTACAACTATTTTTTCAATGAATGGACGCTTATTCTCGAAAGATTCATCATAGTAGATTCCAAATTCCAAAGTGTGTTTTAATGAAATGGAAGCAATTTTGTAAATTGGGATATTAATCTCCATACATTGATAAACGCCTAAAAGTATGCAATGCCCTTGTAATTTCATGTAGATAAATATGTGCTGTTGAAAATTTGTTAATAAAACATTAAAAAACTACCCAAAAAAAAGAAAACTTACCATGAATAACATGTAATCATATGTTGATGTACCGTTTAGGATTTATTATTACAAAGATAATGATTTTTGATAGCTAAATTTATTGTGTTTTGCACTCAATACTTCACATGAGTTTTATATGTAGAATTTAGTAAAAATCAATGTTTTGATATAAACATTCTATCTAATATATTCCACAAGCCTTCTCTCATCATGTTCATTCTCCTAAGATTTCAATGTGTGATTATTTTTTGAGATTTGATGTATTTTTAGGGCATTATCAAAGTTACCCCAAAATGAAAATCTGATTTTCGGTTATATGAAAAATTGAAAGTTATTCAAAATATTTCAGATTCGAATCTTTTAATTGCAATTGATAACTGATACCCCAGTACTTGTTTAAAAAATATAAAACTCGGGGAAATACTGTTACATGTAAAAATATTGAGAAAATTCGCAGAAAAACTGTCAAAGTTACCCCATTTTACGGTACCACGATTATGTACAGGGGATGGCCAAAATGTTTGGGATAGGCAACTTTTTTTCTCCCACAAAAAAATTCAACATGCTGTAACTTTTCATAGATTGCATCAAAAAATCTCAAATTTTGACTGTTTGTCAACCTATTATATGTGCATCATTGGTACAAATTTGGGCTCGATTGATTAATTTTTCGCAAAGTTAGAACCGTTCGGGTAAAACACTATTATTTAGACAACTAATTTTTGAACAGTCATATCTCGGAAACCAGTGAACCGAATTAAATGAATTTTTTAACGTTTATCAACAATATATTGATACTTAATACGACGTTATAAAATGTAATATTTTCTCACGACGAATTAAGTTATACTGGGTTGAAATTTTTATCCATATAGAGGAAAATAAGTCAAATTTACAATACCACACAAAAATTACTAAATGTGTTCTTTCTTCAATCTAAATAGGCTCTAACATATCTGATTAGAGATAACTTGAGAACACAAGTGGAAAATCTTTGGATATCAAAATCCAAAAAGTGTCAATCCATGATAACTTTTTTCAAAGTTTAAAAAGTACCTATGTTTTAATAGTTTGTGAAGCATTTACATATTGTTAGTGTACGTTCAAAATTTCATTCAATTCGGTTTACTGGTTTCCGAGATATGACAGCTCAAAAATGAGTTTCCTAAAAAATAGTGTTTTACCCGAACGGTTCTAACTTTGCGAAATATTAATTAATTCAAGCCCAAATTTGTACCAATGATGCACATATAGTAGGTTGACAAACAGTCAAAATTTGAGATTTTTTGATGCGCTCTATGAAAAGTTATAGCATGTTGAACTTTTTTGTGAGAGAAAAAAAAAGTTGCCTATCCCAAACATTTTGGCCATCCCCTGTATCTCAGGACTCTCACCACTTAGAAAGTTGGTGTCTTCGGCAATGTTATTCAGTTAGTCAAGGGCTTACAGTTAATGATCCACTTGTTTCGAAATTTTGTCACTAGGCGGCGCTAGTTTCACATTTGCAAAATCATTCAAATTATTGATTTTTTCGTGAAGCAATCAACAAGCTGTAAATTTGTTTTCTTTGAACGTGTCTAAGACCAAGCCCACTCATGGGCTCAATCAAGCGTTAAGTTGAGCCCCGAACAAAGAAACGAACCGCACCGGTCGCTGCTAAGTAGGGCTCGAAAGCGAAAAGTTTACGTACGGTTCGTAGCAGGGCTTAGAATATAGAGACACGCAAAGTACGGTCTCTATCCGTAGGCTCGTGCGCTCTCTCGCGTTTAGCTCTCTGGGTAGCGTAAAGAGGAGACGAAAGAACATGAATATGTATTTGTTGCCCGGTATATAGTAACTAGAGAATGATTTTTTTGTTTTGTATAGGTAGAAATTTATTTTAGTTTGCATCAAATATTCAAAATTTTTATTTTTACTTGCTTTGAAATTTTCACCCGAATAATATAATAGATCGTTACACGAATAATACAACAAATTGTCTGACATACAATTGTGATAGAGTGACAATACAAACGCAGAAAAATAATAGGTTTAAATTGACAAGCTTTGCTTAAGTATGTTTTGAATAAAGTTTTCCCTTCTTCGCCAATTTTAGGATCATGCATTCGATATGCATGATCCTAAAATTGGCGAAGAAGGGAAAACTTTATTCAAAACATACTTAAATGTATTGATTTTCTCTTAAAATAGTTACGATTGTTCATAATCGCACTTTTAGTTTTTGATTCGGCCGATCGTTTCGAAACTTATATTTGAAATGTATAGTGATTCAGTGAGTTTTGCTTTTTTAACACGTACATGCTTGAGCCGGGGTTTCTACGCTGCAAGTAAAGTTTGGTTCGCACATTTAGAAAAATGTCCAAATAAATAACTCGCGAAGTTCGTTCCGACAAGTTCCAAAATTATCGTCATCCGTCGCAGATTCCGGTAAGAAGATGTGCGTATTTTCTAACCCGAAAAGATACCATTTGACGGTAATAAGTGACCACAAGGTTTTCTTTCTCCACTTTCCGGGCTGAAATCCCCCGTTTTGAAAGAGCTATGCCTCGCGTTTCGTTTTGACGTGTATATTTCGAAAAAAGCAAAGGAGTTTTGGTTTGATTGCTTTTTTTTTTTTTAAAAAGTGGTCGTCAGTGGGTGGTTTATTAAATATAAATTTGAAAATATAAATTAAATAAACGAAACATTAGGAAGAAAGTGTGCGAAATGAGTAACTTCACCCTTGTAGAAACAATAGGGGAAAGCAGAAAAAAATCTGCGACAACCCCATGTGAATAACACCGATCATACAGAATAGGAGGTTCGACATTATTTAGATCTATAAAAACAACCCAACAATAGGGGAGATTTTTCCAATATTACACTTTTTTATTCATAGCTCTATTATACACATTCTCATATATTTAAAACATATTCATCAACATGTAATCTGTATCGTTTGGTATACGCATCCTTCCTCCCATGTGAATTCGAGAAGTACCTTGCCGAAAGAAAATATTCTGTACTCCAAGTATTTCGAAGAACACTTTGCGCGTAAATACAACGCAATAGACCTGGCCGCTTTGATGTATGTGTCCTGATATGCTGCAAGCATCAATATTGAAAGTAACACGATTGCTTTCCAGGGTGATTCCGCGTACTGGCTGCGTATGTATAAGATTAGATTTGAGTAGTTATGATTGATTTTTCAAAGATGCTTTGACTGTACCTAACTCAATTCAGATATCATAAAAACACTACAGTCATTTTTTTTGTAAAAACAAACTTTAATCATACCGATAAAAATCTAAAAAACTGAAGTCGAGCTGCCAAGTTTCATCAATTAAAATGGGCGGTGTGTAGGATATTGTAGGTTCCTCGTTATAGAAAAAGCAAGTGTTGGATGTTAAAATACAACAAATGTTGTATGAAGTGCCAAAAAAAGAGTGGGCTCATTATGTACTTTCACAAATACGCAGTCTATTTCAAGCGCATAGAATCTGCTTCCAACAAAATATTCATACACCAGTATATAAAATATCGCAATATATATTAAGATTTCCGATTGATGCTTTGTAACTAAAAGGTTGTGACTGAGTATAGAATTAGCTAATGTTAAAATACACGTTTATGAAAAAAGGTTGCGCAAACTTATCGCAGACTGTTAGAAGACAGCTTCTACTATGACCAGGATTCAAGAATTTTGACCTACGCGAAGTTGTAAAGGAGACAACTACGTAATAAATGTGTTGGGAATGCAAGGGATGTAATTATTCAATAAACCTAATTATTAAAAAAGATGCTCAAAATCTCAAATTCAGATAAATTTCTTGCGAGAAAGGCAACATGGATATCGAAGAGATGGATATTATTTTAGATAAAAATTCAACCAACTAGTCATACAGTAAGCAACAAACATATAATTTAAAAAAGATTGCTTGAATTCCGGGATTATATACAATCATACATTATTGAGAAAATTATATCTTGAAACGCACCAAAACTGGTACAAATCTCCAATGGAATTATTTATTTGAGTTCAATTTTTACTAACAGTTTTCAGTCTTATCCAAAACCCCTTCTTTCAAAATATGAGCACAGATTATTATACTGAATAAGACCATAGAAATTAACAAAATATTGCGATGATTTACGGAAGTGCAAAAAACCGATGGTACGGATAGAATAGAGACCACCGGTGCGGAAAGGCGACCGATCATTATTTTACTCACATGGAAACGAACGACCGGTGCGAAAATGGGTGGATAACGAAATTAAAAATCGTTAACGACGTGCTGTTGCGTGTGTAGTGTTAAGCCCACGAGTGGGCTTGGTCTAAGTCAAGTCAAAGGTTTTTCAAAGAGCTATGCAATAGTCATAAATGTGCGACATTCCATTTCATTCGGTTCACTTAATCCAGAGATATAGCAATTTTACGAAGAACACTCAAATATGAATTACTTTACTAGAGTCGCTCCAACTTCATGTAAAGTTATCCAATCGAGCCCAAATTGGTACCGTTTATAGCTAACTAGTTGTGCAACTGGCAGGTAAAATTTGAGAATATTTGGTGTACAATTAGAAAAAGTTACAGCTTGCTGAATATCCCTTTCGTGACGAATGCATGTGTTTTCATCTGTTTGGACTTTGTTTTAAGTGATGTAAACTTGTTTTCATAATTCAGCCATTACTTATACTTGTATGTGTGTAAACAAACTTTTGTTTACGTTGCTTGTAGGATTTTTCACAACAAGTTAAACAAAAAAGGGACAAAAACCGTAAAACATGGAAAAGTTTTATCTGTCGCATATTTTTTATTTCCACTTTATCTAGGCAGTCGAAGCTAGAAATCGAAGGTGCTTCGATTTTTTTTTTCGCTTTCGGATTTCTACATAGTGTGACAGCGAAACGAGAGATCCGGCGTTCTTCAGTGTGTGGTGGCTCAGCAGCTCGAGAGCCAGAATCGCGCGCGTTTCGCTTTCGGTGCTTCGATTTTTTCCGCCTTCGGATTTGTACATAATAGTCCTGTTCAACGACGTAGGTTGAACTTGCTCGAACTTGCTGCATCCTGCTCTTACCCGTTTGTTGACAAATGGGTAAGAGCAGGATGCAGCAACTTCGAGCAAGTTCAACCTGCGTCGTTGAACAGGACTAATGTGACAGCAAGAGTTCCGACGTTTTTCAGTGTGGTGTGGCCAGGGTTCGTAATTTTTGTTTCAGCGATGCGAAATAAGCTATTCTCACGGCGGCGGGAGGGCTTATTTTCATTATTTTGCTTGAGAAATACTTTACCCCTCCAGCACTTCTTTCGATAGTAGCGATTAATGATAACTGAAAATCGCTTCAACCTGCAGATAATTTCTTTTCGTTCTTTTAAATTTTCACTCATTAAATTCTCACGAAAATCTTTTCAGAGCAGATTATCAAAAATTGTTTCCGCAACGGGATTCGAACCTGGAACATTACTAAAAACAACCGCGTCACGCGCACTCTACTGCCCATATTCGCATAAGTGACGTAAGCGCCACTGTAGTTTTCAACACACTTTTGACATTGGCGTAACTAGGATTTTTTCCTGGAGGGGGCCCAGGGGGGGCCTGACTTGAGATGAATTTTAAGCGGGATGGGCGCCCGATATGTAAATATGCAAATGAGTATTGTAGTTTTAAGTAATCAAAATGACTGTTTCAGATTTGTTCATAGTTTTGTACACTATATGAGTACGAACAATTCCTCCAATATTTTTTTCCATAGCTTAATTCAGTGATTCCATCTTGGCTTCTTCCAGAAATTCAATCAAAAATTCATCTAGGGATTCCACTAGACATTTTTTCGGGGATTTGTCCTGGGATATCTTTAGATGTTCCTCCAGTATTTGTTTCAGTTCTTTTTTCGAAGTTTCCTTCAGGAATTTCTCCAGAGATCCTTTAAGGTATTTCTGCTGGTATTCAGAGATTTCTACAGGGATATCTCCATATATGCCTTCCAAAATTCCACTATAGATTGCTCCAATAATTACATCTGGAAAGATTCGAAGTATTTCTGCAGGAATGTATTCCAGAAATTCTTTTAGAAAATTTTATTTAGAGATTCTTAAAAAACACTAAAAGAATTGCTTGAAAAATTTGTACAAAAAACCTTTAGGGATCTTAGTTTTTTGTTTTTTTTTTATGTGTATTAACGAGATTTTTAGCCCTAGGCTAGTTGATCTCGGGACCCACGCTTTATTTCCCTTCCGAAGGAAGAACTCACATTTTGCGAGTTTGTCGGGAGTGGGATTCGATCCCAGGTCCTCGGCGTGATAGTCAAGTGTTCTAACCATCCCACCAGGTCCGCTCCACTAGGGATCCTAGTATTCCTTCAACAATTACTGCAGATATTGATTTCTTCATTTTTTTTATCCAGGAATATTCCTACAAAAATTCTTCCAGGTATTTGCTAAGAAAGCTCTCCTGTGATTCCATAAAGAGTTCCTAATGGGGCTTGCTTCCGGGATTCCTCTTCGAGTTTCTTCAGAAATTACTTCAAGAGTTCCTCCAGGGATTCACCGGAAATTTCTTCTATTATTCTTACAAAAACGAATTCCGAGATTATTTTAAACATTTCTAGAAGAACTCATATTGGGATTCCTTCAGAAACTCCCGCAGGAATTAATCTAGGATTTCAGGATTTCCTCAGGAATTTCAGCGGTTTCTTCAGTATTTTTCTTGAGAATTCTTCAGAAAATCCTCCTGAAATTCCCTCAGAAATCGAACTTTGTATTTCATCAGGAATGAATCTTGAGATTCCTCCAGGAACTCCTTCTGAAATTCCTCCCGGATTTTTTTTTTCAAGAAGTATTCCAGGTATTCCTCCTGGCATGCCTCTAAGATTTCATTCAGGCATTTCTCCAGAGACTTCTGCAAGAGTTCTACCAAGAATTTCTCCAGGTATTACCCCAGGTATTTCCTCAGGAATTACTCCAGGAATTTATTAAAGTTTGGATCCAGGAATTCCTCCGAAAATTCTTCCAGGAATTTCTTCTCTAGGGTTTCCTCTGCACATTCCTCCAGGATTTATTTCATGGATCCCTCCAGGAATTCCACCGATGATTCCTGCAGTAATTCCTTCAGAAAATCCTCCTGGAACTCCACCAGAAATTCCTTTCTGAATTCCTCTAAAAATTTCTCCAGGAATTCCTTCAGAAATTTCTCCATGGATTCCTTCCGGAATTCCTCTAGAGATTCTTCCAGGAATTGATTCAGGGATTCTCAAGATATTCATTTAGGGATTCCTCCTGCAGTTCTTCCATGAATAGTTCCACGGATTTTCCCCAAGATTTCCTATAGAGATTTGTCCAGGAATTCCTCCTGAGGTTCTCCCAGAAATTGTTTCAGGGATTCCCCCAGGTTTTTTTTTTGCAAGAATTCAACCAGGGATTCTTCCAAGTAATTCTCTAGAAATTCCTCGAAGGATGCCTCCAGGAATTTCTCAAGAGGTTACTTAAGTATAACCCCAAGAATCCCTTCGAAAAGTCTTCCTGCAGGAACTCCCATAAAAATTCCTTCAGAAATTACTACCGCAATTCCTTCAGGAATTCCTTCTGGAATTCCTCCAAAAATTCCTCTGGGAATTCCTCTAGAAATTTCTCTTGGATTTTCTTCAGAAATTTCTCTTAGAGTTTCTTCAGAAATTTCTCTTGGAATTTCTTCAGAAATTTCTTTTGGAATTTCTTCAGAAATTCCTCCATTACCTGCTTCCAGAATTTCTCTCGAGATTCGTGCAGGAATTCAGTCAAGAATTTTTCCAGGGATAATTCCAAGGAATTTCCACAAAAATTCCTTTAAAGATTAATCCAGGAATTCTTCCTTGGATTCCGCAAGGAGTTCATCCAGAACTTCCTGCAGGAATTTGTCCAGAACTTTCCAGGCATTCCTCCTGAGGTTTCTCCAGAAATTGCTTCAAGGATTCCTCCAGGGATTTTTCAAAGAATTTTCCCAGGGATTCTTCCAAGAATTTCTCTAGAAATTTCTCTAAGGATTCCTCTAGGAATTTTTCAAGAGGTTTCTTTAGAAATTTCTCCTGGGAGTTTCTCCATGGACTCATCCCGGGATTTCTCCAGCAATTCATCTAGAGATTGCTTCGGGAGTTCTTCTAAAAACTCCAAACTCCACTAGATTGCTCCCAGAATGCTTCTGAAAACTCCACCAGGAACTCATCTAGAAATGTATCCAGAGATTACTCCAGGCATTAGTCCAGGAATTTCTCCAGGGATTTTTTAAGGAAATTCCCCAGGGTATCCTCCAGGGATTTCTTAAGGAATTTCTCGAGATTCCTCCAGGAATTGATACAGGCATGTCTCCAGGAATTTATCCGGGGGTTACTCCAGGCATTCCTCCAGAAGTTCCTTCAGAAGTTCCTCCAGAGGTTTCTATAGGGATTCCTCCAGGCATTAATCCAGGATTCCTTCAGAAATTACTACCACAATTTCTCCAAGAATTTGTCTAGAAAATCCTCCAGGGATTCATTTAGAAATTACCCCAAGAATTCCTCCCGGAGTTTATCCAAGAAATATTTCAATAATTCTTCCTGGGATTCCTGAATGATTTCCTCCTGAGATATCTCTAGGAATTTCTTCAAATATTTTTTCAGGAATCCTCCAGGAAATCCTCAAAGGATTCTTTTAAAAAGTTTCCCCACAAATTCTTTCTGGAATTTATTCAAGATTTATTCCAGGTATTCCTCCTTGCATTCTTCCAGGATTTCATCCAGGCATTCCTCCAGGGACTCCTCCAGGAGTTCTACCATGAATTTCACCAAAAATTACCCCAGGTATTTTATCAGTAATACTATCGGTAATTTATTCAGGAATGGATCCAGGAATTCCTCCAGGAATTTCTTCGGAAATTCGTACAGCAATTCCTTCAGGAATTGTTCCAGGAATTCCTCCAGAAATCCTTCCAGGGTTTCTCCCAAGAATTAATCCAGGAATTTCTTCTCCGAGGTTTCCTCTACAAATTCCTCCAGGAATTATTTCATGGATTCCTCCAGAAATTCCTCCGATGATTTCTCCAGTAATTCTTCCAGAAATTCCTTCTGAAGTTGCTCCTGTAAGTCCTCCAGAAATTCCTCTGGAAATTTCTCCTGGAACTCCATTAGAAATTCCTCTCAGGATTCCTCTAGGAATTTCTCTAGGAATTTCTTTAGGAATTTCTCTATGAATATATTCAGAAATTTCTCCATGGATTTCTTCCAGAATTCCTCTAGAGATTCTTCCAGGAATTTATTGAAGGATTCCTCAAAGAATTGATTAAGGGATTCCTCCTGGAATTCATCCATGAATAGTGCCATGAAATTTCCCCAAGATTTCCTATAAAGATTTGTCCAGAAATTCCTCCTGAAATTCCACCTGAAACTTGTCCGGAAGTTCCTCCAGGAATTTGTTTCAGGGATTTCTCCAGGGTTCTTTCCAAGAATATCTACAGGGATTCTTTCAAGAATTTTTGTAGAAATTTCTCTAAGAAATTTTGCGGGAATTCCTTATGAGGTGTCTTCAGAAATACTCCAGGAATTACTTCAGAAAGTCCTTCAGGAATTCATATAGGAATTCCTTCAGGAATTTCTCTGAGAATTCCTCAGAAATTACTACCGCAGTGTCTCCAGGGGCTCCTCAAGAAATTCCACCAAGATTTACCGTAGGTATTTCTTTAGAAATTCCTACAGGAATTTCTTCAGAAATTGATCCAGGAATTTCTGCAGGATATCCTTTTTGCTTCCGATATTCTTTCAGGAGATTCTTCAGGAAATTCTATAGGAATTTTTCCTCCGGAAATTCTTTCAGGTTTCCTCTAGGAATAAATCCATGAATTTTAACTCCAGGGATTCCTCTAGAAATCCGTCCAGGAGTTATTTCACGGGTTCTTCTAGAAATTCCACCAGGAATTCCTCCAAGAATATATCAGAAATTCCTGCAGGGATTCCTCTAAGGATTCTTCCGTGAGATTCCTCCAAGAATTCCTCCTGGAATTCCTCCAGAAATTCCTCTGGGAATTCTTCAAGAAATTTATCTTGGAATTTCATCAGAAATTTCACTAATGCTCCAGGCATTACTCCAGGAGCTACTCCAGGGATGCCTCCTTCAGAAATTTATCCATTAACTTTGGAGCCAAGGGCTGAAAGTCTCTTTAAAAAAGACAAATCAATCAATCAATCCATTAACTTTTCCAGGGAATCCGCCAGGAATTTGTCCAAAAAATTTTCTGGGATTTCCTTCAGAAATCCATCTTGGAATTGCTGAGAAAATTTGCTTATGATTTCACAAAAAATGTGCCTATGATGCTTCGTTCTATGATTTTTCAAAGTAGGTGGTGTCTGTGGAAAATGTTTGATTTTCACTGGAGTTTTCCGGAAAATTAGGCGACCCTGATTTTTTTCAATTTAGTTTTTCAAATATATATGATCCCTACCTAATTTCATTAACCTTCAGAAACTTCATACCAATTTGTACGATAATAAAAAAATCCCCTAATGCTCCAGGCATTAGTGCAGGAACTTTTCCAGAGATTCCGCATGGAATTTTTCCAGAAGGTTCTCCTCCAGAAATACATCTAGGAACTCCTCCTGTGATTTCTTGAAGAATTCCTCTATGGATCCCTCCAGGAATGCATCCAGAAATTCCTCCAAAGATTCATCTAAAAAATTTTCTAGTAATTTATACAGGGATTTCTGATGCGGATTCTTCAGATTTTTTTTCCTGAAATTCCTAGCATAATTGCTTTTCGGATTCCTCCAGGAATTCATCCAGGGATTCCTCCAGGTATACTTTCACAAATTACTCCAGGGATTCCTGCAGGTATTGCTCCGAGAATTCTTGTAATGATTTCTTCCGAAATTTCTTTCGGGATTTTTTTAAAAAAAATTTCAGCGGTTAGTTAAAAAATTACAGTATTCCGTTCATAATGTTTTTCAGAGATTCACCCCAGGGTTTTTTTTAGGATTACTTGTAGATTTTTTGAATAATTTGAAGGATTTCTAGAGGAATTCCTCCAGCGATTTGTATTGAAATTCTTTTAGATAATTTTAGAGGGACATAGAAGTCAAAAAAATTCTCCAAGAAGTCATCCAGGAATTCTTTCACAATTATCTCATGAATACCAAGTCTTTTATTTATTTATATCACCGTCTTCGACATACATCGTACAGACTGAACTTATATACTAAAACAATTAACTTATCTTAAGATCTAAACAATTCTTCTAAGTCGGGCTTTAAAAACAGATTTTGACATATTAAAATCGAACACATCACAAACATCATTAAACAAGCGAATGCAAGAGTCAAGTGGATTATTGTAACCGTAGTTTGTTCGGTGATAGGGGACAGCCAAAAGAGAAGAATGCCGGAACCGACGAGGTGGAATGTTGAGCGGAATCTGCTCAAGAAGCGAGGAGCAGTCAATTGCTCCCGTGATTATGTCGAAGACAAATAAACGTTGCGTGTTCTCTCGCCTGGACGATAGTGTTTCCAAACCTATCAGTTTGCATCTTTCCGAATAAGGAGGGAGATTAATTGGATCGTTCCACGGAAGTAGCCGCAGTGCAAAACGGAGAAACTTCTTCTGCACGCGCTCTACGCTAGTGATATGGAGCACATAGTGTGGAGACCAAACCTGTGATGCGTACTCTAGTATGTTCCGCACTAACGAACAGTACAGTGTTTTAAGGACATACACGTCGGTGAATTCTGAAGCATGCCGACGTATAAAACCTAACACAGAATACGCTTTTGCTGTTACAATTCCTACATGTTCATTGAAGCTGAGCTTTTCATCCACGACGACTCCAAGGTCGCAGATTGACGTTACACGTTCCAATTGTTCTCCATCCATATTGTAACGGTAGTGACGGGGATTGTGGGAGCGAGTAAACGATATGATTTTGCATTTTTTGTTATTTACACGCATGCCGTTATCACTGCACCAAACTAACACTGTGTTGATGTCCTCTTGGAGGTCGGCAGAGTCGAGGGGTGAACACACCACACGAAAGAATTTAAGGTCGTCAGCAAACGAAAGTTTAAAGGACGAAAGCAACAAACACAAGTCGTTAACAAAAATGTTGAAGATCAGTGGTCCAAGAACACTTCCCTGTGGGACTCCAGACGTAATGCAAAACATGCGAGATTGTGCCGAGTTAACCACTACATGCGCGGTACGGTCTGATAGGTAAGACATAACCCACTCGGTTATCCAATTTGGAAAGCCGATATGTTTGAGTTTTTCGACTGTTAAGAAGTGAGGTACGGTATCGAATGCTTTGGCAAAATCGACATACACTGCATCGACTTGCCGCCTCATTTCAATGTTCCGGGACAGCAGAGAAACGTAGCACATGAGATTAGTTGCTGTCGAACGGTGTTTCATGAACCCATGCTGACAATCAGATACTAACGGCGATGCGACAGAGTATAAGACGTTATGCATAAGTTTTTCGAAAACCTTGGCCACACTACACAGTATGGAGACACCGCGGTAATTTGTTACCCGGTTAACGTTGCCAGATTTATGGATGGGAACAATGGATGCAACTTTCCATGCTAACGGAAACGTTCTATCACGAAGCGAGCGGTTGAACAATTTTGAAACCGGGGTCGCGAGTTCAGCGGCGCATTCTTTTAGGAGGAGTGAAGGTATGCCGTCCGTTCCTGATGCCTTCTTAGTGTCGAGGTCTCTCATTGCTTCCAAAACTTCTTCAGCAGAAAATTGGATGACAGGAAGATTGATATCGTGCGTAGGAATATGAGAGAAGCAATCACGACGTACTACAGGCGACACTTTACTATATACACCCTCGAAGAACCGCGCGAAAAGGTTAGCGGCTTCCTCGTTTGAACCGGCTTGGACGTTGTCGTAGCTGATGTTGGAAGGGATACGAGCCGACGATTTCCGCTTCTTCACGAAATCCCAGAAACGCGAGGGATTCTGTTTGATATTCTCTTGGACCATCAACAAGTAGTTCTCGTAGGTCGATAGCATGACTGTTTTGTAGGTTGACTCTAACTCACGTAGGCTGACTCTATCGCTTTCAGATTTAGAGAGGAAATAGCGGCCTCGTGCTTTTCTGAGTAGGTTCCGGAGATGTCGAAGCTCAGAAGTCCACCACGGCTTGTTGAAGAGTGAACTGGAAGTTCGTCGTCTACGAGGCACGAAATCGTTGCAAACAGCATGTAGTCTTCCGTAGAATGCTGAGACAGTTCCGTCCACTGTTGCGTTGCGCAGCACTACATCCCAATCAGTTGCGGCAAATGCTGCTCGCAATTCGTTGAAGTCACACCGGTTGAAGTCGTAGTTGATGTTGTCGAAACTTTCATCTAGCCGAGTGGAGTTGTCGCTACCTACTTCCAAAAGCAGAACTAAGGGAGGGTGATGATCGTCTATCGGTAGCAACGGAACGGGGGGTTCTACCAGATCCAAGTGTTCCGGTAGATTGACAAACACGAGATCCAGAAGCCTACCGTTACCGTTCAAGAAGCCATTCACTTGTCTCAACCCGATGCAGAGCATGTTTTCGATGAGGTTTTTTTCCTGATCGGACGAAATGTTCGAGGGAATGTAGCCGTTTATCTCGTCGTCCAAATGCCATTGTAGATTTCGGAGGTTGAAGTCACCCAATGACAAGATAACATCATCTTCGCCGGCTCGATTTGTTACGTGCTGCACAGCGTCTGTGTGAACCAAATAGAGATCCGCTTGCGTGCTGGGAGGAAGGTAAATGGCAATGATGTATAGCGAACGAGACTGTAGTTTCACTCGAACTGCGATTTGCTCCAGTCGTTCACAGTTCGGTAATGAAATCACCTCACAGCAAAGGTTACGTTTTACAGCTATCAAAACGCCTCCGCCACGAGAATGCTGGCTGGTCATTGCGTTGCGGTCGCAACGGAAAATTGAGAAATCTGATGATATTTCCTCGTTTGCGATGTCATCATACAACCATGTTTCCGTGAGTACCAGCACATCGTAGTCGCAGCTCGACAACATCAAACGGAGTGGAACGATCTTGGTGCGCAGTCCTCTTACGTTCTGGTAGTAAATCGACAGATTCGATGACCGCGTGCTGGACCTCGGGCTGCTGGAAGTAGCGGACTTTACTGGGAGTGAGCTGTTCGCACTGAAATCATACTTGCCTGCTAGAACGGTTTGGAAGACCCCCTCTCCATACTCATACACGGGACCGGGATGACTGTTGGTCGCTGGCAGGAGGGGCTCGACCGTGATGAGAGGATTAGGGGCTTCCATGAGGCTTACAGGCGTGCATCCCGGTGAGTTGCTTGCTGTGGATAGGTTGTTTGAAGGCGGCGAGTGGGTCCGAGGGGAACGACGGCACAATCCGGACGGGCTGCTGGAAACGGCTAACTTGATTGGAAGTGAGTTGCTCATATTGCATTCGTACTTGCCTGTTGGAGCGGTTTGGAAGACCCCCTCTCCATACTCATACACGGGACCGGGATGGCTGTTGGTCGCTGGCAGGAGGGGCTCGACCGTGACGAGAGGATTGGGGGCTTCCATAAGGCTTACAGGCGTGCATCCCGGTGAGTTGTTTGCTGTGGATAGGTTGATTGAAGGCGGCGAGTGAGTCCGAGGAGAACGACGGCACAATCCGGAATTAGGATCGCTTGACGACGGGCTGCTAGAAACGGCTAACTTTATTGGAAGTGAGTTGCTCATATTGCATTCGTACTTGCCTGCTAGAACGGTTTGGAAGACCCCCTCTCCATACTCACACACGGGACCGGGATGACTGTTGGTCGCTGGCAGGAGGGGCTCGACCGTGATGAGAGGATTAGGGGCTTCCATGAGGCTTACAGGCGTGCATCCCGGTGATAAGACGGATGCTGAGGGTCTGCAGTAGCATCCCCTTAACTCAGATCCATCACTGGTGTATTTGCAGATGTCGGTGTTATTGGGTGTAGTAACGAAGTCGTTTGAATATTCGTCGTCAATGGCTGGCGAAATTTTGAAGCTCCATAGTCCTCAAATTCACGGAACAGCAAACCTTCCGGCCATGTTTCGGGGTCAAGAGCTTTGCCCTTTAGCGCCAGATCCAGTCCGATTTTGAAAGAAACGAAGGAAAGAGTTTCTATTGCTTTTCCCTTCGGCACGAGTTTTACGATGACAGGATCGTCGTTGATGTTGAGGTTCGCTTTTGCCATTGCGCAAACTGCTTCAACAGTGACGTCCGGGCGTATTTTGGAGAGATACAGCCAGAACTTTTTTTCCATCACTTGATTGCAGATAGGAACCGTCATGATGTCGTCATGAGGTTTCTTGCTGCCAACACGGCAATTATCCTGAGCGCGAGCGTTTGGCTCTATAACACGAGGACGCTTCGTACCTCTGCGCTGCTCCAATACAGGCCAGCGGGGGGTTACAGGTGACGGGTTTGCGATGGGCTTAGAGTGAAGCTGTTTTATTTCTGTGCGCAGTTCAGTAATTGCCGATGTAAGCGATGAGAGAGGTGAATTCTCATCAGCTTGATTCGAAATTGTGCGAAAATGAGAATTTTCAAATAATTCAGCACATTTATCGCACATCCAATACAGATTTTTCTTGTGCGATGTGAAATAGTTTTGCAACGCTCTTGTTACGCCCGAACATGTGTTAATATGGAAAGAAGCTCGGCAGTAGCCACGGCAAACTACAGAGTCGATGCCGGTTATTGCTTCCGAACACTTTCCACAGTTTTTCGTCATCGTAAAGCGCCTACACGTAGACTTCCGAGAGTGCTAGATATCGAATCGTGCCGATTAAGCCGAAAAAGCACAAATGATGCAAAGCTTCGCAGAATAGCTTCCTCCGATTTACAGCAGATGTCAACTTAAGATTTCACGAGAAAAACGCACGAAATACACGACCGAAAAATACTTGCATACATACATCAAGCAGTGATGCCAGATGGCCCCCCTGGCCCCCCCTCTAGTTACGCCAATGACTTTTGACATTTAAACAATGAATAATGGAAACTTTAAGATTTTTTTTTTTCACTTTGACATCTAGCTAGTGATTGGATCTTGTGCTCTATTGAATAAAACTGGTCACAATTATGCACATTTGATAGATATAAGCTTGTGAATGCTGACATTGTCAATGGTGGTTACGTTGACTATGCGATCATGAGCAGTTTATCCACATGACCACGCCAACCACACAGATGAAGTAGAAACATTACTGCATAAAACCAATCATCTTTGGCGTTAAATATAGAAATCGAGGAAAGAAAACATGATCGACCGACGAATGGCAAACGAAATTCTCGCCGCTTTGGAAGTGAGTGAAAAAATATCTTCACTCTCCTCTTTATGCGGGAGATTTCTCAACCCAGATTTTCGCTGAAAACTGGCGTGAGGGAGAATTCTATTTTCGTGAGAATGAGCGAAAATTCCGAACGCTGGGCTCAGCAGCTCGAGAGCCAGAATCGCGCGCTTTTCGCTTTCGGTGCTTCGATTTTTTTTCCGCCTTCGGATTTGTACATAGTGTGGCAGCGAGACGAGAGATCCGGTGATCTTCAGTGGCTCAGCAGCTCGAGACCCAGTGGCACACACAGAAAACCAGTTGAATAGGATTATCCGGTGAGTTCGTTCTTTTTTAATTCCTTTTATGTTCATTCTGTTTTCATTATTGTATAACTTTAGTATTCTAGCACATGTGATAACTTGCATCTAGTTTTTTTTTTTCATGAGTGTATGTTTACTTTTGAATTAGTTTTCATAGAATTTGTATAGTTCGTCACCGTGAGTGTCGACTTATTTTATTTTGTTATTATTACAATTGAGGATTGCAGGATAGTATCTTACGCGTATACTCGTAGGTTCTTTGTTGTTTTTGATGAGTAATATAGCATTCACCTGACTCGGGTGATCGATTGTTTGCTTCCCGTGTGAAGCGATCAAGAGTTTGTCAGTTTTTATGTTGTGTCGGGTCTTAAGTAGCAACACTGAATGATTACCTGACGTGGGTGATCAGTTGTTTGCTTCCCGCATGAAGTGAACAATAGTGCGTCAGCTTGCATGCTCGGTCATGTCATTTGAAGTATAATATTTGGCGACTAACTGCCGCGGGTCGATTGTAGTAAATATTTAGTGACCACCTGACGTGGGTGATCGATTGTTTGCTTTCCGAGTGAAGCGAATAATAGCGTGTTAGATTGCATATTTAGTCGCGTCGTTTGCAGTAAATATTAAGCGACCACCTAATCGACCGATTGTTTGCTTTCCGCGTAAAGCAAACAATAGCGCGGCAACCAGCATGGCACGGAGGTCATATTACTTATCAAAGTGAATCCAGACCCAACGATACCTTTCCTATTAACAAAGACTCCTTCCTGCAGCCTTTGGTGGAGTCGCAGCGGTAAACGCGGTCCTTCACTTAACAAAGGTTGTTACTAATATTCCTTCCCTCTTCCAACCTGACTGCAAGGACGTGGCCGGCGCCGTTATTGTTCCATTAAAGAGAGTCTCTGAAGCATGCACAGTGAGAATGTTGACCACTCCCAGTCAATTATTCAGTTGATTCATTGTGCAACTGTCATTGGTTCGGGTCAATCACGGAGTAGCAACCATAGATATTGTTGTGATCAAAGATCCTATCGAATATATATAAACCGATAATGTAGGCAGTCACCCTAAAGCGATATCTAGAACTAAGAGAGCGAGAGAATAGAAACAGTTGTAAAAGCATAAATAAACTATATAGGCAGAAGTCTATAGACCGTGCACAGCACACAACTATAGATAGTAGAGTAAACATAGATCCGCGGACACCGCTGACTAAAATGTTTCAAGCGTGTAAGTAGTAATTTTCAAGAGTGCGACGGTTGAATATGACGTCATGCGCTTCATTGATGTTGTCCAAATCGTGACGTCATGCTCGTTTGGATACAGATTTTGACAGTTCGTTTGGATACAACGGATTCATCAGCACGGATCTATGTTTACTCTACTATCTATACACACAACGTCTTTCTTAATCCCTCCGAAACCGAAATGAGACGGGTTGTAATAGTGGCTTCGAGGATGAAATCGTTTTTTTTTGTGTCGCGTGTGTCAATTCGGTAGTTTTGCAATTGTTTTGTGTTTGGTGCGGCTCAACAAGATGCATTTTATGCCGCGTTTTAATTTGTGTAGGCCATCTATTGCAGACCATTTTGTGTCATGAATTTGCTCGCATTTGTATTTCTTAGGCGTGTTTCTGTGGACAACGGGATACTGAAATTACGTTTCTTTTCCCTGGTCCAGCAGATTTTTTCCGTCCCTGTTTTAAGAGCAATCGTTTTTTTTTTGTGTCTGCAATTTTTGATATATTTTTTAGCTTTTTGTACGGTATTGATTTTTGTGTTCATGGCCGCCTGTTTTGCATTTTGCATTTTTTGTCCATTAATTTGACTGTGATGAGTTGTCCCACGAAGAAGAGAAGTTCTCCGTTGCATGGAGAGTAACCTCTACAGTTCGTTGAGAGCATACAGGGTACTCAATGGAACGGCTCACCGTAAGCGCGATGAGATAAGGGGAGTGAGCAGATTGAAAAACAGTGAGAAGAGCAGCAGTGAGCAACGTGATTTGCAGTGTACCGCCGCCTGAATTGGAGCAAATGATATGCTGCAAATGAGATGTCTTGCTGTATGTGGTTCATGGAGTTTGTTTGTCTTCAGACGCGCCAATTTTAGTACCTTGTAGCAACAGAGGAACTTGAGCGAAACTTGAGTGCATAGCTTGTATTTTTCGTATGGCATTAGGTAAATGGTGTTTTTCTGCTGTTGTGAGAGTGACTGCCAATTCAACCGTACTATGAATTTTTGAGAGTATATATTTGTATTGACTAGGGTAGTTACTCCTATTTTACTGCACATTTTTTTTGTCGTGTTTTTTTATCGATTGAGGCATTTTATTTACTAGGAAGGATCGTTTGTTTTTACACAAAACTTTAGCAAATCTATTACATTATAGGATTTTATGGAAGTGGTAGCTTCGGGTTTCATAATTGTACATTCCATGTTTTTTTCTCGGAGGGGGAAATGAGATGAAGATTTGGAAATTCATATTAAAACCAATTACATAAAACAAGACAAGTAACTTTCAACATTCGTTTAAGAAATGTGTTCAGATTGTAGTAGTATAAAAGAGATATTCAATGAATGAAAAACTTAAGGGAAAAGGAGTTGTTGTGATCAAAGATCCTATCGAATATATATATATATACCGATAATGTAGGCAGTCACCCTAAAGCGATATCTAGAACTAAGAGAGCGAGAGAATAGAAACAGTTGTAAAAGCATAAATAAACTATATAGGCAGAAGTCTATAGACCGTGCACAGCACACAACGTCTTTCTTAATTCGCCCCCAAAACGACGATTCGACCGCTTGGGAGTGTTGTCGTCGTCGTGATGATGCTTCCTGAAAGCAATGTCAAATTCGTTCGGGGTTTCAAAACATTGGAATGAAATTGATTATTTTTACAGTCAGATTGAGATTTACGAGTAAATGAGTGTGATCCGAAGGTATAACTGTTTATTTTGAGCATAACAGTATTTTTTACGGCAGTGAAAACTAATTAGAAGTACGATATTTCTGGGTCTGAAAATCATTCAGGCGAAGTGGATAGCAAATCCAACCTAGAATATCCTACAATTCTAACCTCAACTCCTCACTTGCACAAGCCGGATCTCATTTTTCACGGAAATGGTGGAACAAAATGCAAAACTAATGGACGTTCAGCCGAGGGAATTGAAAGTTCTACCATTCCCACTCAAAAAAATTGTCGGATGTGGGTTGTAAGTAGGAAAAATAAAATAATTCCCCCAACAGATTATGTTGATAGGTAAGGACTGTTCATTAAAGAAAGTGGACACCTGTTTTTCAATAGAAAATATGTATTTTCGAACAAATTCAAAGGTTCATGTTTTATAAATGACAATCAACATACATGTGGCCGAATTCACGTGAGTTTGAACATTTGCTTCGCTTTTCGGAAGAACGCTCGGACTTTCCTCTTGATACCTCCCATTATATTCTGCACAACTTTCTCTGTAGTTTTTCGTTGTGCCGCAGACCAATTTTTTTTGAACCAATCAACAGAACTTGCTTCTCTTCCATCTTTCTTGAGATGCCGCTTAATTATTGTCCAGTATCTTTCCACAGGACGCTGTTCAGAGTAGTTTTGTGGATTTTGCCATTTTTCGACAAAATCGACTTTATCCGTCTTGAGCATCTCTAGTGTAGAAGAAGCGTAATAAGCGGATGACAGATCCGCCTAAAACAAAAGAGGATCCGTATGTTTTCGGTAGATGGGTAGAAGTCGTTTTTGATGCATTCCTTTCTGTTATTTTTACCGTTGATTGTTCCCGTTGTGAAATACGAAGAACTCTTTAAGCCACATGAACAATTGGCTTGCCACACCAAAAACTTTTTCCCAATTTTTTCAGTTCTGATGTACCCTACATCATCTGGCACATCTGTCCCCTGCTTAGCGTTAAAAAATTGCGGTCCCGGAAGTGTATTAGTAAGCTAATTCTCGAAACGACAACTTTTTGGAACACCATTTGTGCAGAATTAATCTGCTATTCGCAAAGCTAATACGACCTATCGCTCGAAATTTCTTACATTTTCCGTTTTCTTTGAGTGTGTTGCCAAAGTGAACAATGTTTTTACACACTGAGAAAGAATTCACAATTTTTTGTTTAGTTTTAACTCTAAACTATTGGTAAACAGATGTCCACTTTCTTTAATGAACAGTCCTTATGTAATAAAAAGGTAAGTGTGAGAATCTTTCTCTGTAATGATTATTCAACAACTGTATTCATTATTTGTATGCACTTTATTACCGATACTTCAATATTACATACAATGATTCACACTCCAGACAACAATAACAACATCTCCACATATGACAGATACTCAATGTAAACATACACGCTAAACGTAATAGAGTAATACAATAATTTATTATGTGCATACCACAAGGTACCACATCTCGTTTTTTCTCCAGATCCGCAGCAAGGTCACTCCACGTTGTTTTCGCTTATAGTCTCCTCAGTTTATGAACGTCTCGCTTCAGTCTCACATCAGAATTAGTAGTACTGTCATCCATTTGGTCATCCATCTCTGCTCGGCATTTTGGTAAATTACTTGGGCGTTAGTAATGGTTGTAC
This sequence comes from Aedes albopictus, assembly GCF_035046485.1. Taxonomy (NCBI): domain Eukaryota; kingdom Metazoa; phylum Arthropoda; class Insecta; order Diptera; family Culicidae; genus Aedes; species Aedes albopictus. The sequence goes on from NC_085138.1 coordinate 9,454,303, forward strand.
CTAAAAAGAAATATTATTTTGACCCAAGTATTTTCCCAAATCCCAAAATATTTTTAATACTGAGTGTCAAGCTAAATATTACCTTTGCTGATGAATTAATTGAATTGCTTTCCTCTTTTCAAATGTTTTCAATGACAGCTAGCATGCAAACATTGTATACTGCCCACTGATTTTTTTTTGACATGTCCTTTCATAGAAGAATCTCATACAAAAGGTATGTATATTCAGATTAATATCCAGACATTTTTTTTAACTAATATGTCGGAACACTGCACGAATGTTACAGTGGAAAAATTATCAATATCCATTAACTCGTTTTCGATCCACACATACAAACACTATTTCATTTTATGTTTTTTTAGTGAACTTCGCTGGAATTCGTTTCTTGTTCAGAATATATTCAGAAGTTGGGCTTTACAGATTTTGTTTTCTAAATATCGAAGGGATTGATACTTTTTTTAAATCAAATCACGATTTCGAAAAACGTCACTTGTCCAAAGCAATATTTGTAATACTAGTTTTAGCTAAATAGTAATTTGAAAACTTGAAAACAACCAGTTTTTGAATTATATTTAATACATATTGTTCACAAAACTCGCACCCGCACTAGCTGTTTGAAAGCATAGTAGAATATTAATGTTCATTCTTTGTTTTGTTTTTCATGTTGTAATCCTACAATTATCTCAAATTCTTAATACATAAATCATCGTCGCAGTACCAAATCGAAGTCACGCATTTAAGCACATGCAAAGTTGCAGTTGTGACGTAAATTTGAACCGGTTGCTGGTATTGCGCATCATTAAGCTACTTAAGAGCTGAAATTAGCACTAATCTAAATCGAGTTGCTATGTTTAAAAGTAGGTTAAACATCAATTTTCGCACCGCTACTCACTTCGGCTTCCAACCGAAAACGTAATGATAGTAGTCAATTATTATACCGCATTTAGTTCACCACTGGACTGCGAACTGCGACTTCTATAGTGCGAAAACGTAAATAAAAGTGCGCGATTGCATCAAATCAGGTTGATGTCTTCGGCGCACTAATTCTTCAATCTATGGTGAACAAGTGCTCTGAAGACACCGAGTTGATTTGATGGAATCGCGCACTTTTATTAGCGTTTTCGCACTCGTGAAAACTAGTGCGATAGTCCAGTGGTGAACTAAATGCGCTATACATACAAAGCAATTTTCTCCAGATAACAAAATAAATCTATCATCTTATTGGAGCACTTTTTTAAGGTTCACATATATAGGTGTCCACGTTTTTATGAATCATGTTTCCGATAATTTCGGAATTCTCATGATTTACCATTTACCTTTCAAACTGAATAAGTTTATTTTTACGGTTTGGTCGTCCAATAGGTTAGCTTTCTATGATGCATATTTTCCCGCATTAACTGGTGATTCGTGCTCAATCAAACCTATTTTATCATTACAAAACCAAAAATTTGTTCCTTTGATGTCGCTCTTTTGGGTTCTGAACTGTAGGACTTATTTTAATGGTGTACCTCCAAAATATTGCAAAAGCCCCTCAACATGTTAGGTATCTAATGAAGCTATTTCAGCAAGCCTTTTCTAAATTATTCGCTTTCAATGTACCGTCAAAATTTAAAACTTTTTATCTTTAAGTAACTCTGATTTTCTACATATGCTCATCATATTGATAATATTCTCAGTTCGTTGGATCGGACTAGAATATTCTGCATTATTGCAAAGCCCAATCATCTGTCTATTATATCACTTATTTCACATCTTTTCGATGAAATACATCCTCATTTTTTTTTTGTTAACGCCTAGGGGCTAGTGACTTTTTTATTCAAATTTACAGTGAACTTATTAACACAAATATCACTTATTCATGTACACACATTTTTATTGGTAAAAATCCATGAATTTGATATATAAATTTTATTTGTACACACATACTCGTTTTCCACGCTGGGTCACACATAAAATCGATGGACCTTATATAAACTATGTGTATCTACACATGAAAAGGGTTATCTATGACAAATTGCAAAAATCTATGTGTGCGACACATACATACAATATTTGCAGTTTTTTCAGTGTATGAAATCTAAAAATTCAAACAAGGTAACATGTTAGTAAATGGTACCTGTTTGCATTAATAAGCTCGACTGAAAAACAAACTTCATAATCCAGCTTTCATTAGATATATCTATTCCTTAGTTACCGAAATGATTATATTTTATTATAACAATATCTTGTGCTTTTGATATACTGTACGTTATTCTCCTCAATAATAGTTTCAATACTCTTTTACTCTTTCTTGATCAAAATTGTCTGTTCCTGTAAGGAAATTATTGTGCAGAATTTGTTGTTGTTTGAGCGTACTGCTGTACCTTGTTCTCTAACTTGTTCCACAGTTCTTGGCAAGATGGCCCACTCATTAGCAAAAATGGCACTATATCCAGTGTTAGGCAATCATAAGTCAAAATGCTCCTCCTGACTACACCCGATACATTTTATATTCCAAGACTTTAGAAGTGATTACTCAAGAACTCACTGTACTTGAATCGCATAAACATTTAGTGGCATTCATTAGGTTATAAAGCGCTCTTTACTCAGGTTTTTACTCGAATTCCTGAGACTTCTAGTTAAGCCGAAAAGTTTCATTTTTTTATTGTTCGATTTTTTTAAATATCCAATTCATCTAGCCATTTGACTAGCATGATACTTAACAGGTTAGTGGTTAGCAACTGCTCTGAATATGTCGTCTAGCTTCAACGAATGCTTTAACTGTCGTTTTGACTTCCTATCTTGCAAACTACCAAGACAGTTTAATTATTCTCACACATTGATGTTAATTTTCTTGAAGTTACATTTTTAGTTTTGTAAGAGAGGACAAAGCATTAGTTAAATCATGTCTTCATGTTAATTTGGTTTCGAGAGCCAACCCTTTTTACGTCTCGTAGACTTATTATACTATACTGAGAAATGATAACTTCAATATATATCACCTGAGGTTGGTCCACAACAATCTCAGTATCTGCTCAGTTATATTCGTTCCTGTTTTCCTAGTCACGCTCAGCCTAAAGCTTAGTTTTGTCTTTCGCCTTCTCAGCTGCCACTTAATTGGTGTGAAATTTCATTTTTAATGGTTCAATTTAACTATAAAGCCCAGATTGGAGTTCAAGAGAAATAGCTCAAGAAACTTCTATAAAACGATTCCTGGCAGAAACTTTCTACGGTGACTGCCATTTCTTCGCAACTGCGTACTGCGATCGAAGAAAAAACGGTTTCTTGAGCGATTCAGCCAAGGAATTTCCCATGCATCAAGATAGGCCGAGAAATTCCTTCTGATCTGCAAACAGCCCTTAAATCTGCGTTGGCTGGTAATCTGTTTCTTACGAAATTTACGACACTGTTGCTTTTAATTTTTAATAACACAATTCGCCTTATACGGCTCTACAAGGAATCGACTATATCTGCCTTGCAGGTCTTACCGCCTTCAACGGCATTTCCACCTTCAACGGCTTTTTCCGCCTTCAACGGCTTTTCACTCTCCGACGGATCTTTCCGCCATCGACAGTTTTTCGCCTTAGTCGGCTATTCTGCCTACAACATTTTTCCTGCCTTCGAAAAGTCTTTCCGCCTTCAACGGCTTTTCTATCTGTAATCCTTTCCGCCTTTTACGGCTATTTCAAGAATGTCGCCTTCATTAGCTTTTATCGCCTTCACTGGCTATTAACAGCAACGGCAAAATTTGATTTCAAAATATTGTTTCACCTCTACGCCTGCCTCGGCCATCCGGTTAACAAATCAATACTTCATTCATCATTCAGCATTTAAGTCTAGATTTAGGACAACAACTCCATTCAACGAGTATCAATATCACAATCAACAAAACTTAGATTTTCTTCACAGTTCTTTATTTCTTTATCTGACAATAGTGATTGCCATCGATTTGAACTAAACAATACCGATCACCATCAAAATCTCTCACAGGTTGATCATTGTCATTAGTCGAAGGTACAAATAGATTGTTTGATTCATATTGAACAGTTAGTACACAATATTTACCTTTTTGATTCCAATGTTGAAATTCAATCACAAGTCTGACCACTCTGCATGCACCACACACACCACTTATCTCTTTCTTTTTCCAAAGACAACACTTCCCGAACCGAAATTAAACTAATTTCACATGCACTGTTCACCGTTCTCGTCGCCAATGTGAGAATCTTTCTCTGTAATGATTATTCAACAACTGTATTCATTATTTGTATGCACTTTATTACCGATACTTCAATATTACATACAATGATTCACACTCCAGACAACAATAACAACATCTCCACATATGACAGATACTCAATGTAAACATACACGCTAAACGTAATAGAGTAATACAATAATTTATTATGTGCATACCACAAGGTACCACAGTAAGCATCATCAGTTCGGTACTTGCGCTACCGAAACAAAGATGGGTAACAGTATGTTTTGTTTTGCCCTTGAAAGCCAATCCCTCCGAAACCGAAATGACGGGTTGTAATAGATATGTGCAGTCAGTCTAAGCTAAGCTAAGCAGTCGAAGCTAGAAATCGAAAGATAAAGAGTAGTTCTTTCAAATGAGGAAAAATAATTGTTGTTGTGCTAAGAAATATAAGAGTTCTGGTGAGCCAAAGTTGAGCGATTTGTATGGAGGTTTCACTTTTTTGTACTCCGTCTCGAAAGGGTTATATTTGAAATAATAAATAAAAGTTTGCAACTAGCGCCGCCTACTGGCAGAACCTTGAACCAATCAGTTAACCGACTGAGAGGCCTTAACCAACCTAACAACATCACCGAAGACAAAAACTTTCTAAATGATCAGAGTCCTGACATATATGGAATATAAGATTTGTTTGCTCACTAGCGCCGCCTAGTGGTGGAATTTCGAATCAAACGGCCCATCAATAGCGGGCATTTAAACTGATTTTGTTTATTTGTAGTAAATGGTAATCGTTTATTTGCCATAAATACTGTAAAAACCTATGGATTTGGATTATAAATTCAATTCACGATAACTTTTGATTTCGTAGATAAAATGTTCTCAAATTTTCAGTCGGAATGCTTCAATATCATACGTTTTGAATGTTGAATTCCAAATTTATGAAAGACAGGTTGATGGCCACGATCGTGATACAACCACGATTGAGTATTAATAGTTCAAAGAGAATTTCATTGAAAATCTCCCTAAAACTTAAAATCGCTCAAAATATCAATTCCCTCGATGAAACATTTCCAAAATTTCAGAGATGATACCTGGATACTATATCTTTCGAATGGTGGGTACCGCTTAGATGGGTATTTTATTTTGTTAATAACGGTTCTAGACACACCGTGTATGTATTCCAGAAATTATAAGATACGTCCGATAATGGCGTAATGTAACGCTGTAGCCTACGTGGTAAGAGGTGGGAACCCCAAAAGTAAGTTATTTTTACCCAACAGGTGCAGCAAGTGATGATAGCCTTTCCCTTATCAATGGTGGTCGAATGGTGCAATTGCAACAAAGTTGCAATTCTTAATGAATCGTATGACGTAATCAAATCGGAATGAAAGCCCCTAATTAAGAAATAGCCTCATGCATTGAGTCAACACAAATCGAGGTGCGATTTGATAATTCTAGAAAGCGATAAATGTGCATCATGAATGGACCCATGTTATCGCTTTACTCAATGAATATGACTTGCGCAAAATGCGCACACATCTTGCAACGAGTCCCAACCATTGCACAATATCCCATTCCGGGTGATATGACAGCTGCCAGTTGCTCTTTTTCGGGGGGTATCATGAGGTCAAACGACTTGTATTTTTAATCTCCCAATGATTATTCGTTTTTTTTTGCTTAATTCCGTCTATCAGCAAGCGCCCCGAAAACCTACATGAGGGATTCTTCTTTGAACGTAGGGTGTTGAGTTGGTCGTAACCGGTGGCCAAATGTGCCAATTGCTAGAAAGTGGAAATAGGTCGACTTTTCGGGCGCCTACCCTGCTTCAATTATTCAGTACATGACATAGTTTGAAATCCTGGAAAACCAAGCGAATAGCGGTATTGCTGCAATTATTTTGCTGAAGCACCGCCGCCGGTACTCTACACGGTAGTCAGAACGAATCGTACGACCGTGTCGTCGCGTTGGGGTGTTTTGAATGGAATTGTAAAACATGCAGTAGCAGTGCAAGATTGTTGTTTTGAGGGTTCGGCTTTTGATTAGAACCAGACTGGGACCGAGACAGGTGTTGGGAAGTTTCCTGTCGGTGTCGTAGGATTATCGCTCTAGAACGCGACTCTATAGACTGTAAATGTGTATTTGGCTTTCGAAGAGGCATCGCCCGGATTCAATGCTACAGACGGTTGTCGCACTTTGAACTATGACCAGCGAGGTGGCGCGTCGTTGTCGGTTTCCTCCGGGCGATAGGGGGAAAAAATAATAGAGATTCTCGAACTGTTTGTTTTTTTTGCAACTGTTTTGAGTTTGTTTTATTCCTTCTACAAGATTTTCGGGATGTTTAGATTTTCGCTTTCACTGGTTTGTTTTCTGATTTTCTGTCTACTCAACTACTAGTATCTGCTAGCATTGCACGATTTTTGATTTGGTGATGATTTTTGTTCGAGTGAAAACAATGAAATGCATCATGTTGCTAGCAGATTTTGATTTTTCTTGCATGATTTCTAACAAAAAATAATGAGCAAATTTTAGGTGTGCTTACGATTTCGCTAACAGGACATCGCTGGACTGGGCTTATCTGCGTCTCCTACATTTTTCTTCCACATGAATTACTAATTTTCCCTTAAAAACGAATAAGTCGCTGAACTTGGACCAGCTTCTATATACCCGAGAGTTTGATTCATTTGTGATACCTATTCAAATTACCTAATAAAGACCCAGACATCGCAACGAACCTATCGTACCCATACTACAGGAAATAAATATATACGTCAAACAATTGCGTTGGAATCGCGCAACAATCGGTATAACTCATCATATGACGGTCGTTCGTTTGTAAATACACATATATAACTATCAAGTAGATATAAAGTCTTTCTGAGCACGCGAAACCCCCACGTGGATGGGGGTTCCGTAGCTATCCACTAATCCGCTACTAAAACATAATATATAATAAATAATCTTATACCGAACCTAACAGGGAGTCATCCACCCGGCAGGGGGTGCCAGCCGCGTGGCGGTGACTCAGTACCATTTTTTTAATCGTAAGTAGTATTTTGGCAGTTTGTTGTGTGCTAAATTTGACACAGCTTGATTCGTTCGTTCTCGGCCCTCTGCTCTGCACGGTTGATAACAATCTTTTCAGAAGTGAACTTTTGTTTTTCTTTTTCGATGCTATGGGTCAGCTTGAAGTTCTGTGTGAGTTGTTGATTGCTAGTGAAATTTGGATGATAGGTGTGCGTTACGATTATGTTTGCTAATTAGTTTATAATAATCTCTTTTAGGTTTTGTTTGTTACGTTGGATAAGTCCGTTTCGGGTTGATTTTCGCAGGCTTGAGTGATGAGTGATCTTTGAGAAAATTTACAAGAGGTAGACAAATTAATTCTGAAATATGGCATCCCCATTACGAAATTCTGCAAACACGCCTTGCCAGTGGTTTTTGAATTGAACGAAAAACAATGCATGGCCTTACCAAATGAACTCACAGTTCTTGAGCAATTTTGACTACCGTGGACCGCCTAAACTAATATTAGTATACCCAAATCAGTTGGTAACCGAAACTGCAAAATAAATAAATTCGGCTCCGTAAAGCTAAAAACTCGATTGAGCCCATTTGCAATAAAAAATACAAAAATGCATATGGAATGCAAATATGCATCAAATTTAGCGGTTTCATCATAAAACTCGAGAAAATCATATTTATGACCGCCCTCATATGCGGCTGGAACCAGTGTGCAACGTCTCCCCAATGCGCTAGATAGGGTGCGTTAACCAACTTCGCCACAGAACAGGTAACGGCTCTGAGGAGCCGATAGCCAACCTGAATTAGTTGATCTCCTCACGTCACACTCTTCTTCGATACTCTGTTAAAAAATTCTTGCTCTCACTGCTGTTCGTAGGCTCTCTTAAAGAGTAATGAATGTAGACATTTAAGAACCGAAGGAGATGTACAGGGGATAGACAAAATGATCGGGACAGGCAAAATTTTCACTTTTCAAAAAATGTTCAACTAGCTGTAACTTTTTGAAAAGTGCATCAACTATTCTCAATTTTTTACTGTCAGTTCATAAACTAGTTATGTATCAGTGGTCCAAATTTGGAAAAGATCGGGCCATTCTCCACGAAGTTATAAAGATTCTTGAAAAAGGTAAAATTATCCGATAGCCAACTTTGAGCTGTTATATCTCCGGATTCAATGAACCGATTGCAATGAAATTTTGACCATTCATGACTTATATAATGAACTCTAAAAAACATTTGATTTTACTTGAAATTTTTAATAAGAGAAAAAGTTATTGTGATTTTATTTTTTTCACGATTTTTTAGTAAATTGGTATATTTTTAATATGCATTCCATTGCTTTTTCAATTTATTGGCGGCTATGTTGTTACCTTCCTTCAAAACACATTTATATATAAGTCAATTAGAGGGAATTTAAATGAACTATAATTGAGGGGGTTAGAAGCAGAGGGGTGTAAGTGACAAAAACCCACTTTCGAGTAAATGAGGTTTAAAGTTTTTCACCATTTTTTCATCCCATACAAAATGTATGAAGTTTCAAAATCAACCCAATTTTCTCTGATTTATTGTAATTTTTCCATTCATCGTAGAAACAATCTTAAAAAAGTTTCTGAAAGCTTCAAATCTGAAAAATTTTATGATATGCTCAGCTCAAAATCGACAAAATGGTCACTTACACCCCTTTGATTCTGGGCCCCTCAATTCGTATCTTGAATTTTGAAACGACGTTGATGTTTTGGATAATTTGATGTTTTATTAGAAAAATAATCGAATCGTTATAATTTTCTTCCGTGTTAAGAATTTTTAGTTAAGTCAATGGTTTTTCATAGGTCACTATATAAGTCATAAATGGTCAACATTTCATTGCACTCGGTTCACTGAATCTTGAGATATAACCAGAGTTGATGTACACGTGCTGTAGTCCCATGTGCGGGAGCCACATTGCAAGCAAGCTCCCAGGAGCACAGTACATTTTGAGATTGAAAGTTGTGCGCCTCATTTTTCTCAAGATGTGTCTCATGAGCTGCGTCCATGATCGCATAGTTGACGTAACCACAATGTCAGCATTCACAAGATAATATCTAAATGTGCATAATTGTGACCAGTTTTATTCAATAGAACACAAGATCTAATCACTAGCTAGATATCAACGTGAAGAAAAATCATAAACTTTTTATTAATCATTGTTAAAATTTCAAAGGTGTGTTGAAAACTACAGTGGTGCTTACGTCAACTATGCGATTATGGGCAGCGAAGGCGATGTAGAGTTTTGAAGAAGAAGGTGTGAGGTGTGGTGCACATTGAATTCAGGTTGGCTTCCGGCTCCACAGGACCATTACTTGTTCTGTGGTGAAGTTGGGTAACGCACCCTGTCAAGCGTATTGGAGAGACGTGGGTTCAAATCCCACCAGAACTACGTGTATTTTTTCCTTTGCGATTTCATTGAACAATCATCTAAAAGCAAAAATGTCATTGATTCTTAAGGAACTCCAGTGATGCACCACCATGCAAAAAGAAGCTTAAGCACCTTTTTAGATTAGGACCAGGAGTTCTCCAACATGGCCTTACGGATCATGCGATAGGGGTATCCCAAAGCAGGAATCGGAATCTATTGAGATCATCATGCAAAACTTCCTCTCTCCTGCTACTGAACTCCTGAAAGCTCAACATCAAATAAAAGATGTCCAACAAACTGTTGGCATTCCAGTCCAGGCTACTAGAATGAGTCGAACTCTTGTCAAATTATTCGAAAAATCCTTGCGATCAGTACACAACAAGATTGAATTAAGGATACGGTGGTCAAAAAATTACTGCTACAGTAGCTACACCCCTTTACGGTACTTTCCAGGACCGGTAGTGAAAACTGATAACCAAAATAGTTATTTTATGGAACAAGTTAATGAAAATAGTGAACTAAGGAAGACATAAGGGAGCGAGGGCGAATGGGCAAACTAGGTGGTTATAAGGGGGGGGGGGGTGGTCTTAGGGAGGATTTTAAATGGGTATCGGGGAATTTGAGAGTGTTTCAGAGGGGTTTCTGGCGCTCCTCAGTGCGTTTAATTTTTTGAGAACCTTTAGAGAGCACCTCTGGGACTTTATAGGGCGTTTAGGGGATTTTACGGGGTTTTCATTGGCATTTCAAGGCTTTTCAGAGATTCTTAATTGGATCTCATGGGGTCTCAGGGACGTTTCAGAGGTGTATCAAGGTCGTTTCAGTATGATTCAGAGGGGAATTTCAAGGGGCCTTTGGAAATTTCAGGGGGTTTCCAAACAGCGGCCTCTGGGGGTTTCAGAGGCGTTTGAGGGGCCCGAGGCCCCAAGGGGATTTTTTCAGTTGCACTTCAGGTGGTCACAGGTGATTTCTAGGAGTTTTCTGAGACGTTTCAAGGGGATTAGGGAATGTTTCAGGGTATTTCAAGGGGATTTTAGATGAATTTTAGGGAGGCACAGAGGTGTTTCATAGGGTGTCATGGACAGTTCAAGAGGCGTGGGAGATTTGAGGAAGTTTTCAGGTTTCAGCAGTCTCAGAGATTTCAGGAGCGTGATTGCATAGGGTCTCAGAGAGTTTCAGGGATGTTTGGAAAGCCCATAAAAGTCACCGTGAAATCTTCTGAATCGTCTTTGAACCCCCTTGAAACGGCCTTGAAATCCACAAAAATCTCTTGATACTTGATGAAGCCTCATGATGCGCCTTTGGAACCTCATGAATGTCACCTGAAATACCTTTGAAGTCCTCTGAAAAGCTCTCTAATTATTTTGAAACGCCCTTAAAAAGAATCCTGGAATGCCATGAAACGCCCCTGAAATACCTTGAAACATTCATGAAGCTCCTCGGCATCCCTTTGAAATGCCCCTGAAACCCCTTGGAATGCCCTTAAAATGTTACTAAAATCCCCTGAAACCATCTGAATTACCCCTGAAATGCCTTCAAACGTCCCGAATACTGCCGTAATCCCATTGAAACGCCCTTTGGAGTGCCTTTAAACTTTTAGAAGGGATCATATATGGCTTCGGCGATGAAACCGATCATCACAAACGTGTTCGTGGCCAGCGAGGTATAAGCGGCGAAACAATCCAGCCCCAAAAAGTTGGGAGGCTACTGAAACCCCCTGGAACTCTCCTGATGCCCTCATGATACGCCCCTGAAACTACCGAAACGCCCGTAAAATGTCTGAAAGCGGTCCTGAAATCCCTGTAATCCCTTTGAAACGCCCTTGGAATAAACTACTTGGAAAATTCTTAAAAAGCTCGTCAGACTCCTCTGAAAATGTCCTGAAACGCTCACAAAATCCCATGATATGCCTTTTGAACATCCTGAATATCACTCCTGAAAGACATATGAAATCCCCTGAAGGGCTCATGAAACGCCTTGAAACGCCATTAAAAGATCACTGGAAACTCTTGAAATGCCTTGAAACACCCACGAAACTCCCCTGAATCTACTTTGAAGTCTCTCGAAAGCCTTTTTCAAAGACACTACACCGTCTTCAACCTTTCAGACTGAACGATCACCGACAGGAGACAACGGACAACACACGAAACACCCAATGGTCCGTTTGACGAAAAGTTTTCACCGACCGGGAACGGGAATCGAACCCACACTTCGAGGCCTACGGAACGGCCAAACAACTATCGCCCCTAGCCGCACGGCCACGAAGCCCACAGCTTCTAAAACCTCCTTCTAAACGCCCCTCAAGCCCCTTGGAACCGTCTTCTTTTGGGATCTCTGGTCATTTCCAACACGTCCCTTTGGCTTCATCTTGAACCTTCAGGAGCAAAACCTGTCCTTGTGAAATAAAGCTTCCATTGCTGGGGAACATTGGTAGGATTTCGGCAGAAATATTTGACAAAGTTATCAGAAAAATAAATTATGCGGACGTTCTTGAATATCTCTTGACGAAATCCTGGATTATTTGCAGAATTTCTGATGAAAATCTTAGCTATATTTTCGTAGTACTTTGTGGAGTGGATTTCTAAACATTTTTCTCTTTGGCGTAACGTCCCGTGGACATCTGAATATTTTTAAATTTCAGGATAAATATATAAGAAGCATATTGTGGATATTTCTCGACGATTTTGTTGAAAATATTTCTGTGGAAAACACTTAGAGTTTTGTTCACGAATCGTCTCTGGAGTATCTGCAGATTAACGTATTGGAATACTTTTTGGTAAAATTCATGAAGAAAATTTTGCAAACAACTACACAAAAATTGTTGTTTTGGATAATAAGGAAGTTGTTTTTTTGGCGAGTGTTTAAACATCCTGTGTTATTCGCTTTTTACACTTTGGTCATTTGTTCAACATGGAATGAGTAATCAGTGCCACCGTTGCCTTGTGTGTTTGACATAACGGCGATGTCAAAGCACATATGCCTACGTTAACGCCTTTTATTTGGTGCGGTGAACGCCAGAAAAGTTTGATTTATTCCCAAAACCATGTCAGGTAAAATTCTCATAAACATTTCTCAAACATTTTATTCTTGGACAACTCCCTGCGTAATGTTCCTCATATTTTATGGTGAAAGTTCTGAAAATTTGACCTTATTTGTTGAGCATTCGTGAAATATATTCCGATGTATTTTCTTGACAAGCTAGCTGAAGAATTCAGTAGAGAATATTGTAAGAATATATTCCGATTTTTTTGCGAATATCATACAGCAGAAATTCTGAATTTGTTTTGCAAGAAATGTTTTTTTCGAAATTTTCAGTAGGGTTTTTAGACGAACTTCTTCAAATGTATGGGATTAATATCAGATAAATTTCAGACGCAATTAGCTATGTATTTTTAAACAGAATATCTTAAACATTTGCGAAGTAACGAGAGTTTTTCACTTCAAGGCTGGAAAAATATTCTACAAATTTTAAATGAAGCCTACTGAACGTTTTTTAGAAGAAACTCTAGAAAATGTTTGGCGTATCAATTATTTTCTTGAGATAATCTTGGAGAAATATTGTGGCTTTTGAAAAAAAAAATGTTTAAATAACGTTGTTCAAACCTTTGGTTCGAAAGTTTAACAGAATCTTAAATGATCCCACAAGATCATTTATAAAAATTGTCCAAAAAAACTGCAGGAATAATTTCAGGGTCTCGTATTTTTTTTAAATAATATTTGCGGAAATCCATGAGATAGTATCAGAAGTTTTTCAAAAAGTATCAGTTACATTTAATGTTTTTTTCAGAAAAAAAACTCGGATTAAAAAAAAAACAAAAAAAAAGAAATTCTACAAAAATATTCCGTTGAAACCCTGTACGAAATTCTCGGAAGTTTTTAGCTAGAGTTCGAAGTTTCTTAAAAAAGTTCGTCAAAATTTCCTCTAAAAATACATAGGAATCTCCAGTATAAAATACACTACAATTTCTTGTGCATACTCTTTTTAGGCACGTTTCCAAGGGTATGAGCGAATATAGTCATATTTTCTGAGCTTTCTTCATATACTACTACATGAATCCAGTACACGATTTGTTTTGGATTTTAATTAGTAAAACACACTAACAATATGATCATACACTTTTCCATGAGAACTGTCTCCAGAATTCTCCCAAAATTTATCAGATATTCGACTAGAAATTTTTCGAATAATTTCTCTAGAAATTTCTTTAAAAATATAAATAAAAATTTAGAGAAAAAACCGGCGAAAAGTCTTCGTCAGAAGCTGTCAATACTTTGGAAGTAAGAGCAAATAATCTGTCAGAGATATTAGGAATTTCGCCAGAAACTTAGCCCATTTGTAAGGTAATTGGCCACTGAGTATTTTATTCTTGTTATTACTGAAGCTAGTATTCCATCCACAGTTCATTATGATTCTAGCCTCGAGCATCTCATTTAAGATTTAGATTCCAGATTTAGGATTCAAGAAACTCCAGCAGAAGTTCAAAGAACAAGACTCTAGCATAAATTTGGATAAAAAACAGACAAAAACTGCAGAAGCCTTCAGTACTTTTTCAAATTCACCCTTTTATTGTTTTTACCAAGATATTCTCTCTCTCTTCTTGGTGTAATGTCCTCATTGGGACAAAGCCTGCTTCTCAGCTTCTATGTGTTCTATGAGCACTTCCACAGTTATTAACTGAGAGCTTCCTCTGCCAATGACCATTTTGCATGCGTATATCGTGTGGCAGGCACAAAGATACTCTATGCTCAAGGAAGTCAAGGAAATTTCCTTTACGAAAAGATCCTGGACCGACCGGGAATCGAACCCGTCACCCTCAGCATGGTCATGCTGAATACCCGTGCGTTTACCGCCTCGGCTATATGGGCCCTTACCAAGATATTATTGAAGCTTTATTGATCTCAATCTTTTTGAAAAATTTTGACGAAGATTGTCGAGATTTTCTTGAAAGAGAAATAGTTATAAAAAAAATGAGGAAGTTGCTCATTTTCATAACAAACTAGAACACATGAAATGTAAACAGAATTTTGATCTCAGTTTCCGAATGTACTCATTTAAAATTGCAAAACGATTTTTGGATGGTTTGTTTTTTGACTTAAATTTTTTTTCACCAATAATGTATCCATCTGCACATATTTACGTTGAGTGTTTTGAAAAAAAAAAAACAAAATTGATTTATTGACACATTCCAAGCGTTACGTTTTGCGCGAGAATTAAACTTTTGCTTCTAAAAACTGTTATGTTGTTAAATACATGGTAACCAGCATATCAAACGATCAGATTTGAATAGAAGATTCATTTTATGCTTTCTTATTGGGAATTGGACCTTTGTAGTTCGAAAGAAATCAAGAAATACAGCGTAACGGGACACCATCGCAAAAAAAAATGACGAATTTTGACCGAACGACAAGAAATTTGCTACTTAAT
The DNA here is from genome assembly GCF_035046485.1 of Aedes albopictus. Classification (NCBI taxonomy): domain Eukaryota; kingdom Metazoa; phylum Arthropoda; class Insecta; order Diptera; family Culicidae; genus Aedes; species Aedes albopictus. Next base: position 9,469,320 of record NC_085138.1, read on the forward strand.
AGAAGCAGTTTTCAAAGTTTCAGGTACTATTAGAAGAATATAAGTAATTGTCTTCATTTCGGAGCAAAAAGAATCAAAATCGACAGCAAGAGCTCGGAAATATCGTTCAATGAAGTTCAAAAACAGCGGTGTAGAAGTGCGTGGAATGTGTCTATTCCGTTTTCTAGTTTTATGCTTAAATTTATCGTTTCTATCTTGTGAGTCATTAGGAACTTGTCAATGCAGCCTTCAGATGAAATGTTCATGACATCAAAATACTTAACTTTTGAAAATATGCCAATGCCAAGACCAAATCCGAACTTTGCAAGGTGTTTGTATTAGGAAAATTCAATATTTATTAAATTTTTTCGGCTGTAATTCTCAAATGGTTTTTATTCATCACAAATCTTCACTGCATCAACTAGAGTCACTTTGCCAAAAAGTGCATTGTAATAAATTAGTTTAATTTTTTACTCTCTCATTTGCCGTTTTTAAAAAAATATTTTCGAGATATAGTACTTTTCTATTTTGATATTAACTCTGATGAACGGTAATTAGGACAATAACATATTATTTTGGGTTTATGCAATGTTCAGCAAAGTTGATCTTGTTTGCCGTGGATATTTATGTTGGGATTGGATGCATTCCTCATTTTTTGTTTTTTTTTTATATTTTAAATAAATAATCGAGCAATATTTTCAAAATCATATTCCATGCATATCTTTTTATTTTTTTCCTAGTGGAAAATGATCTTCAGTTTTACAAACACCATTTTGTACGAAATTTGGAATACAATTGTTTTTATAAAACTGATAAATTTTGAAAATATTGAATCGTAATTTAATAATAAAAAAAAACAAAAAAAAATCAGAAAATACATCCAGTTTTGCCCATGATTTTTTTTTTGAGGCTTCAAAATTATTTATTTTAATTCATTCTCCTCCAGCCTTTCAATTGATATAACCGCTTTTCCCATTTTTATTTATTTTGGATTCCCATTTTTTTTATTTTGTTTTTTTTTTATCAAATAATGGTGAAATATTTTCAAAATCGAATATCATACATATGCAGATGAAGGATCAACGTATCTCCTGGATTTCTCTCCTGGTGGAAAATGTTTTTCGCTTTAAACAAAATTGAACAAAATGTTTTTGCAAAAATGAAAGATATTTTCTACTAGGAAAAACATTTAGGGAATACCTAGACATCCCTTAACAAGTGCATGAATACTGATTTTGAAAATATTTCTCCGATATTTATCAAAAAAAAATCGATAATCGAAATATGAGGAAATGCTTCCAGTTTCGTCTTAAGGCTTAGTTCAAGACCCAATTTTAGCCTAACACTTGCAAGTGAAATAAATCAAAATTTCGAAGTAAACTAGCTAAACCCCAAAAGTATTTTGCAAGTTTTGATGAGTACTTTCGGACAATGAGCTCTATATTTTGTTTGCATTCCATGGCTCACAAATATTGCACAGTGTAATGTTTCTTCTTAATCTGTGATGGTTTTGAAAATCTTCATAAGTTCCAGAAGAAAAAAGTTCGTCAAACTGTTGCCCACTTTCACCCCAACTGACGACGCTGTTATTCTTGTAGCACTAAATGCATACCTCCCAGGGGTTTTCACCATCTCTATTCACCGAAACTAGATTCAGCAGCTCCCACGAGTCCCCCTGCGAATGTTTCCACAATATATGACCAAGCATCTCTCAGCGTGCTCAGGAAACCTCTCGAAACGGACGTTATCAACGTTACTTTTCTTGTTACTGCTCTATGTATGCGCTGGCTAGCTGACTGCGTTGTTGAGAGTAGCTCAGTGTTGTTATCATTTTCCCTCAGTAACCCTCCTTCCTATATTTTTTCCTTCCTTCTTAACTTATTACTTGAGCAAAATCGTTCGCAAAGGGAAGGAGTTACAACAGCAAGCTTGATTCTATACTCTAGGCCCTAAGACAAAGTACATTCCGGAGTATAACAGTACTGGACAAAATATAGTATTTGGATGCGAAAATTTCAAAGTTGTCGGAATCTAAACTTCAAATAGTTGTCTTTCACTCAACCAACGAAAACCAAATATTGACAACATTGAAAGGTAAGGTAAGGTTAGAAATCTGGCATTTGTTGGCTGGATGTACAGGGGATAGACAAAATGATCGGGACAGGCAAAATTTTCACTTTTCAAAAAATGTTCAACTAGTTGTAACTTTTCGAAAAGTGCATCAAATATTCTCTTATTTTGACTGTAAGTTCATTAACTAGTTGTGTATCAGTGGTCCAAATTTGGGAGAGATCAGGCCATTATCCACGAAATTATGAAGATTTTTTGAAAAGGTAAAATTATCCAATAGCCAACTTTGAGCTGTTATATCTCCGGATTGGATGAACCGAATGCAATGAAATTTTGACCATTTATGACTTATATAATGAGCAATGAAAAACCGTTGATATAACTTAAAATTCGTAACACGGAAAAAAATTATATCGATTAGATTATTTTTCTAATAAAACACCAAATTATCCGAAATTTCAACCTCCTTTCAATATTCAAGATGCAAATTATAGTTCATTTAATTTCTTTCTAATTGGCTTATATATAAATGTGTTTTGAAGGAAAGTAACAACATAGTCGCCAACAAATTGAAAAATCAATGGAAAACATATTAAGAATAGACCAATTTGCTAAAAAATAAAACCGCTATAACTTTTTCTCTTGTTGAAAATTTCAAGTTAAGTCAAATGTTTTCGAGAGTTCATTATATAAGTCATGTATGGTCAAAATTTCATTGCAATCGGTTCATTGAATCCGGAGATATAATGGCTCAAAGTTGGCAATCGGATAATTCTACCTTTTTCAAGAATCTTTATGACTGCGTGGAAAATGGCCTGATCTTTCCCAAATTTGGACCACTGATACATAACTAGTTGATGCACTTTACAGTAAAAATTTGAGAATATTCGATGCACTTTTCGAAAAGTTACAGCTAGTTGAAAATTTTTTGAGAAGTGAAAATTTTGCCTGTCCCGATCATTTTGTCTATCCCCTGTAGATACCAGGATTTTGAAGACCGATATTTTTGAACATTGATGCAGAAACTGATGGAGAAATCCAATAATAGTAACAACAGAAGACCGTAAGTTTGACTTGCTATGCTGTGGAGAACTTCTTTTGAAAAGATTTAGTTACTAATGAAATCATAGCTTGACTGCTGTTCAACGCATGCCTTCTGATAAACCAAAGAGTTTCAACCCAGATGTTTGATACATACTGTACTATGTCCATTACTGTTGTAGTGGCAGCTTCGCATTCCTCATTGCTCCCAATTGGGAAAAGATGGAAATGCTTGTGCTCGTTTCATCGGTGCTACTGCTACTGTTGCTGGTACTCCTCCATTGCTCTTCCTGACGTTTTCTGCCCTTTTAATCAGCGTTAAATTAGATTTAGCATTTACCCTTTTTGTTTTTAAAAGATATGACTTTTTCATGTTCGTCAACCCCCCTATGTCCCCCATTGCTGTCTTAGTCCTCTAAATGAAGTTATTTTTTTTTAGGTATAGAAATAAGGCAAAGAATGTCACTCGTTGGCTTCCATTTTGGCGCGAGGGAGAGAGAAGTGGTGAGGGAATGATTGTTTACTCGTTTTCCTCCAGCGGTCGTATTTAAAATAAATAAATAATTCTCCAAGGCGGAGTCACTCAGCCTTTCTCACCAGTTCCCACCTTGGAACCCCCCGTCAAGCCCACAACTCGAGAGTGCCGAACCGAAGAGGGGAAAAACTCCAAAACCATTCATTCTTCTTACTTCTGTGAAATAATGCTAAAAAGCCCTAAACTAAATTAGTCTACGCCTTGGTGGTTGCGTTGTTGGCAGACGATTGTACCGTCGAGGTGGATTTTCCGCTGATTTCCACGGCGGATGACTTCGATGACCGGCTGCCCGCAACCGTCGCCGGCAATGCTGTGCTATTGGTACTCTGTTGTCCGGAGACGCTGTTCTTCAGCGCTTCCACGTCGACGCCGTCCACGTTCTGGGGGTTTTTGTAGTTGGACGAGAAGAACGAAAGGGCCTTCATCAGTTGGTAGCTCTTGGAAACTGGAAGGTTCGAGTCGTATAGGCCCTTGCTGTTCTTGCAGTCGACGTAGAACCACCAGTTGCACTTGAGGATGGTTTGGTCGAAGAGGGTGCTCTCCGGGCAGAGGAACGACTTCATGATGAGGCCGTCGTCGGTCAGGGCGCACACGTGGAAGACCTGGGAATGGGATGGAAGAAAAGTCAGATGATTTATATGGGTGGATGTGCAATGATTGATTTAATGTTATCACATTTGTTGTATTAACTCAGTTTACACAGCGCATCATTTTTTTTGTCTCAAGAGCAAACTTATGTGTCTCCGAAGGATTTTGGGCCGCTGAATCCGAATCCGGGCTCAGATTTGCTCCAACACGTCACAATTTTGAGCTATACCTCAATTTATAGGGCAAAATATGCGATTTTGGGCTTTTTTGACTGCAGGCCATTAAGCTTGGAAATATTTTTTTTAAGCAATCAAAAGGTTAATTGGTCAATCAACATCTAAATTAACGACTCATGCAAAATATTTTGTTTAACCTAATCAAATTTGATAGATTTAAGCATTTTATGTTAGTATGAATACTTGCATGCAACTTTTGGAGGGTGACTTGTATGGGAAATATGGTACCTAACATAAATCGCTTAAAACTATCAAATTCGATTTGGCAAAACGAAATATTTTGCATGAGTCGTTAATTCAGATGTTAATTAACCAATTAAACTTTTGATTGCTTAAAAAAATATTTCTTTGCTTAATGGCTTGCAATCAAAAAAGGCCAAAATCGCATATTTTGCTCTATAAATTGAGGTACAGCTCAAAATTGTGACGTGTTAGAGCAAATCATAGCCCGGATTCGGATTCAGCGGCCCAAAAACCTTCGGAGACACATAAGTTTGCTCTTGAGACAGATCAAAAGTTAATTTTTGTTACGCTGTGTTATTTACTACATCGTAAAGTTTTGTGTTCACGGAGCAGTTTCACAGTTACTAAAGGTTGTTGACAAGCTATTTGCACTCTTTTTAACCAGTGGATATATTTTTATATTTTCTAATAAAAAATGTTCAATAAACTACCGTGTGCAGCAGGCCCGTGCACAGAATTGGCGCCAAAGGAAGGGGTTTTTCCCAATTTCGGCAAAAGGCGGAAGGGTGCCTAATGTATGAAGCGACAGTAATGGAGGGGTTTACCACTTAATCTTGGAACGTGAGAACTTTGAATGAACCCGCACGTGTTGGGCTCCTGGCTCGTGAACTGCGGAATGTCGGCGTTAATGTGGCCGCTATCCAGGAGATACGCTGGCCCAAAACTGGAGAACGCGAATTCCGAGCGGTGGATCCCATCGCCAACACTTCATTCAAGTACCACATCTACTACAGCGGCGGCGATAAGGTAGAACGCGGAGTTGGCTTTATAGTGATCGGGAAGCAGATGAAGCGAGTTATTCGGTGAAAGCCGATAAGCGACCGAATCTGTGTGTTGAGGATGAAGGGCAAGTTCTTCAACTACAGCCTGATCAGCATCTATGCGCCAACGAACGACAAACCCGATGACATGAAGGATGAGTTCTATGAGAGCCTTGATAAGGCCTACGGAGAGTGCCCAAAACAAGATGTCAAAATAGTCATCGGAGATGCAAATGCGCAGATCGGCAGAGAAAGTTTCTTTCGGCCTGTCATTGGAACGGAAAGCCTTCATTCTGTTACCAACGATAATGGTCTGCGCCTTGTGACATTCGCTGCTGCTAGAGGGATGGCAATCAGCAGTACCTACTTCGCACGTAAGAATATCCGAAAACACACCTGGCGACACCCGAGTGGTGACACTTGCTCCCAGATAGACCACGTGCTGGTCGACGGGCGACATTTCTCGGACGTCATCGATGTGAGGTCCTACAGAGGCCCGAACATCGACTCGGATCATTATCTTGTAGCCGCTAAAATTCGGGCGCGATTATCCAGCGTCACGAGTTCAAGAAACAACAGGACGATGCGTTTCAATATCCAGCGCTTGTCAGCCGAAGGGGTTGCTGCACAGTACCATCAGAAGCTAGACGAGAGGATAGGAGAGACCAACGGATCTGGAGATGTCAACAGCTTGTGGGGAAGTATCCACGAAGCAGTGACAACAACAGCGCAAGAGGTGATTGGTACCGCTCAGCGACGCCAACGTAATGGTTGGTTTGACGAGGACTGCCAACGAGCGACGAACGAAAAGAATGCCGCCAGAAGTCGAATGCTAGTGGCCGGTACCCGGCAGAACAGAGAGCGGTACAGGGTTGCAAGAGCAGAAGAGAAACGAATCCACCGCAGGAAAAAACGGCAACACGAAGAGAGTGTTATTGCTGAAGCGCAGGAAAGTATGGACAGGAACGATATGCGGAGATTTTATGCAACTGTCAATGGCGCGCGGCACAAGACTGCGCCAGTGCCCGCCATGTGCAATGACCGGGAAGGAAATTTGCTGACAGACATAACAATGGTGGCAGCCAGGTGGAAGGAGCACTTCGAAGATTTGTTGAATGGTAGCAGCGAAGGAGCACCCAGGAACAGGATTAACATAATGGATGACAGTCAAGCAGGGGAACCACCAACACTGGATGAGGTTAAAAAGGCCCTTAAGGAGCTGCTGGGAAGGACGAGATCCCGGTCGAACTTCTTAAGAACGGAAGCGAGCAGCTACATCACTCAATCCACCAGATTATTATAAAGATTTGGGAGGATGATAAATTTCCCACCAGCTGGTTGGATGGCCTCATATGCCCAATCTACAAGAAAGGGCACAGACTGGAGTGTGCCAATTACAGAGGGATTACCCTTTTAAATTCGGCGTATAAGATACTGCGCGTGGCCTGTTCAACAGACTGCGACATCTTGAGGAGTCCTTCGTCGGCGAATACCAGGCTGGTTTTCGTGTGGACCGATCAACGACGGATCAAATGTTTATCCTGCGGATTATCCTAGATAAATTTTGGGAATATAACTTGCAGACTCACCATCTGTTCGTTGATTTTAAAGCAGCGTACGATTCAATGAAAAGAAATGAGCTTTGGCAGATTATGTCAGAACATGGTTTTCCGGCGAAACTAATTAGGTTGATACGCGCAACGATGGATGTATCAAAATCAAGTATTCGGATCGCGGACGAAGTGTCTACGTCATTTGTGACATTGGATGGATTGAAGCAGGGGGATGCTCTTTCAAATTTTTGTTCAACATTGCACTCGAAGGAGCGATTAGGAGGTCAGGTGCGCAGAGGAATGGCTCTATCATCACACGGTCGCACATGCTCCTCGTTTTTGCGGACGATATTGACTTCATCGGCATCAATCGTAGGGCAGTGGAGGAAGCTTATGCTGCTCTGAAGAGAGAGACAGCGAGGATAGGCTTGACGATAGTGATAGGGATGTTTTTGAAGTTGTTGAAGATTTTGTTTATCTTGGAACACTTGTGACATGTGACAATGACGTTTCCCGTGAAGTGAAAAGGCGTATTGCAGCTGCGAATAGGGCCATTTACGGATTGCGTAGCCAGCTTAGGTCCCGTAACTTGCAAACGCAAACAAAATTCGCTCTGTATAAGACGCTGATTCTTCCGGCTGCCCTCTACGGTCACGAAGCGTGGCCGTTAAAGGAGGTAGACCGAAAAGCTTTTGGAGTTTTTGAGCGCAAAGTGCTGCCGGCAATTCTCGGTGGAAAACAAGAAGTCTGGTGTCTGGAGTCTGGTGTGAATCACGAGTTGTACCAAGTGTACGAAGATGCGAATATTGTGAAACGTATAAAATACGGCAGACTTCAGTGGGCTGGACACGTAGTGCGAATGTCGGTAAAAGAATAGCAAAAACAATATTCAACAGAGAGCCCGGTAGAGGTAGGTGACTTCGTGAGCGGCCGCGAACTCGCTGGCTGCACGCGGTTGAAGAAGATCTACGATCCCTACACGTTCGGGGAAACTGGAGGAACATCGCCCAAGACCGACGAAGATGGTGCTCTACTATACGCTCGGCGTTGGAGTAAAGTTACTTTGTAGCCAACAAGATACCAAGGTAGGTAGTCACCTTAGATCATAAAAGCTGATATGTATAATCGATAGAATCGCACATAATCGGAAAGAATCGTGAAGAAAGCATACATTCTTAGTGTCAAGCTGCAAGTTTGCTAGCATCGTATATATGATTTCTTTGAATCGTGGAAATCGTCGCTTCACATCGTATATGAATCTGCTAAATTGAGCTTGCTACCTATAGGGATGATCAAAATCGATGAAATCGTATACAACTATAACCATGTTGGATATAGATCGTTTGCGCCATACTTGCGTCGTATACGAATCAAACAAAATCAAAGAAATCGTATATTCATTTTTACAGTCGCATATGATTGATACTTCACTTTTAGTAGAAGAATCTTGATCTCTGAAATCGTAAAGGACTTTGTTTACATCTTTGTGTGATGGAGGATAGAAAAAAAAATTGTATTCATCACAAATTTGTTTATTTTTTACATTGTTGTGTAATGAGCACATTGACGTCGTCGCCAAATTCGAACCATCTCTCATCAAATCCAGCTACAGAGTACTCAGAGAAAAGCATGAAGCTATTACTTCTCTGTTAGCTGCGCCATCTAATGTTATGAAGAGAACAGACTCTCGGAAAAAAAGAGTGGTCAGTTTAAGATTACCTATCTGGTGAATCAGATATTGTATTGATTTTGATGGAAGTTTCCGGGCAGAGTTCAAGTACTGACGATCAAAATGTTATATTGGTTTGTTTGAGATAAGAGGTAAAAGTACTGAAAATAATAGCAAAAATTTGTTCTTGAACCATCTAACCAATAGCAAAATATGATATTTGAAGATCAATCAAATAGCTCACTGCTATTGGTTAGATCTAATCAAGAGCTAAATGTGCTATGATGATGATGTTCCAGGAGTAAAATTGAGATATTATTTTCAGTACTTTTACCTCTTATCTCAAACAAACAAATATCACTTTTTGTTCTCCATATCAAAATATGCTATTATTGAGTTTTTTCCCTCTGCTCGGGTTACAATTAGAATAAAAATAAAAGTTCGTGATGAATTCAACATTAAATGCACGTTGCAGTTGTGATATGCCAACTATGATGCCAATGTGTAGGTTTTAACACTATTCCTACACTCAAAATGACATTTGTAGAATTAAACAATGATGTGAAAGCTGAGCCTCTTCCACGTCACCACTGTTGGTGCCACTCAATGCGCAACTATAACGCTCCCACCACCATATCATGCTAAATTTAATTCGTTTCAGTCCATTCGCTTTGAACCCTCTACTTTCAACTTGGCATTGTAGCCAATAGAAATAACGCGCAGTTCTCAATCAGAGGACCTAGGTTCGATTCCCATTGAACACTAATTGTTTTTTTTTAATTCCAAAATCTTGAGTTGTATGTCGCTGCGCATAATAGTAATAAGATTATGCATTATCGTATATTTAAACGGAGAAAATCGACAAAATCGTATTTTTTTTTTTCGAGAAATCGTAAATCATGTTGCATGGAATCGCTGCAATCGGTTTTATGTTTCTATATGACCTCCACTTTAGTATGTATATATCTGTTTTGTGCATTGAATACGATTTTTTCAGTGCTATATACAGGGGGTGGCCAAAATATTTGGGATATGCAACTTTTTTCTCTCTCACAAAAAAGTTCAACATGCTGTAACTTTTCATAAAGCGCATCAAAAATTCTCAAATTTTGACTGTTTGTCAGTCTATTATATGTGCATTATTGGTACAAATTTGAGCTCGATGGGTTAATCTTTCGCGAAGCTACAACCGTGCTCGTAAAACACTATTTTTTAGACATTTATTTTTTGAGCTATAATATCTCAGAGACCAGTGAACCGAATTGAATGAAATTTCGAACGTTTATCAACAATATATTAATGCTTGAAAATAATTCGCAAATGGCTAATCCATTTACAATTTCAATATAGCAACCAAATTGCTGGCTGGGATATTTTTTTTTGTTTTTTGATTTGCACCAAAGAATTTGAGAGAAATCCTCTGGGGTTTCCGCCATTGATTTAGTTATAAAATTTATAAAATTCACATTTTATAATTTGCACCAGTGGCGCTTGAATTCTGAACAAGTAAACCCAGAAGATTCACCATGAATCTTGCAGCGTCGGTGAAAAAACACTACCACTACTGAGTATATATCTTTTAATAAATTACACCGTTTCCTGATTTTTCTTCTCAGATTCCTCCTAGAGTTCTTTCTGCGATTCATTCAGGGGATTCTTCTGGAATTCCTCCAGGAGTACCTTCACAGTTTGATCTTAGAGTTCTTTGTTAGATTTCTTTCCTACTTAAATTACTCCAATAGTTTTTGTTTTGTGTTCCTCCAGGAACTATTTCTAGAAATCCTCAGGAAATTTCTTCGTGGTTTCGTCGTTCCTTTCAGGATTTCATTCATTGAAAATTCCTCTAGCGGTTCCTTCTGGGAATTCTTCAAAAGTTTTACTGTGTTTTTCGTTTTCTTTTTGCAGTAAAGTCCCCTATGGGACAACGCTTGCTTTTGAGCTTAATGTTGTATATATCGTGTGGCACTCACGAATATACTCTTGCTCGAGGAAGTCAAGGAAATTTTCTTTACGAAAAGTACCTGGACTGACCGGGAATTGAACCCGTCACCCTCAGCATGATCATGTCGAATACCCTCGTCTTTACAGCTGTGGCTATAGGGGCTCATTCACTCTCTAAAATAAAAACTCTCATTTTTGAGTAGCGCCCATGCCGCACAGGGACTGTGTTGGAAACACACATTTTTTTAAATTGCTCGTACGCTCACATTTTTGCAAAATATCAATATTTTTCGGTATTTGAAGGTGGTTTATAAACCCAGTGAGGTTGCCATGTCGAAATTATTGCAAAATATATGCTCATGTGAGCGTACGAGCAATTTCAAAAAAATGTGTGTTTCCAACACAGTCATGTGCGGCATGGATGTTTACTAAAAATGTGCAGGCCGAACACATTTTTGAGCGTTGCCGTTTTTGCGTGCAGTAAAGATACCCAGAGTAAATCTTTACCATACTTTAATCAGACACAAAATTGAATAGTAGCCCTAATGAGTAAATCGCCCAAATTTGTTATTTTACTGTTCCAGAACGTGACTGCAGGATACGCAATTTTCCGGATTTCGTGGCTCTCTAAACAAACACCGCCAAAACAGCATTACACAAAGGCAACATGAAATCATGAAATCCTACATTCCGTCAGCATCAGCCTCCTGTGCGTCGTGAAAGGGAGTAACGATTTGTACAAGTTCCGTGAACCACGTTTCATCGTTATCCCGATCTGAGTGAAATGGATGCTTACGCGGCGCTGAGGCGGCGTCCGTCGCGTCCGCATTTCATCCAGTTTGGTAGCTGGAAAGCTGTAAACATCAAAACTCCGCCAAAACGAACCTAAACCACATCACATCGGATCGGACGGAACAGCTTTCCACGCGTTGTTGTGCTGGGTGGTTAGATGGGGGAGCCAGAGCCGAAAACGAAATTCAATTCTAATAAAGCCAGCCGGCCCCTTCCCCCGCACTATGGGCCAGAAATCAAAATTTCGCGACAAAATTCAAAAAAGTTGTTTTTTATTTTAAGATTAATCAATTTTCATATATGTATGATTGTTTGGGCTATGTTTGATTGTATACCAACTGTTTTTTTTTGATTTGTAACAAAATTGTATCGTTTTTTGTATGGAGAAACTTCTTATAAGCGAATATTCTTTAAATTACAATTTTACAATGTGTACTCAAATTGTACAGTTTATTTGCCTATTTGTTCAAAAAGTAGAAGTATTCGACCGTATTCGACATGCGACCGATCTAGGAAGCTAGTTGAGACTCTTTTTTTCGGATGCTACCGGACTTTTTTACGAGAATTTGCGGGAAACCGAGATAGAATGATTTAAGCGCATGCGTTAATTTCACAATGTTTTACGTTGTGCTTTCATAACTATCCACTCTTAGATAGACTTTTGGCATTATGACGCAATCTCTTCATAGCTTGCGAAACAATACACATAGCAACATACTACTATTATTGTGGAATATTTCGTTTCAGGTAAGACTGTAATTGTAGACGTTTAAATCAATACCACACACTTACTCAAAGTGCAAAGTTTCGGTACATCAATTCGTGTGGTCAATTATGCTTTTTAATAATCTCAATTTATGTATAGATGTCATGTATGTATAGTTTTTGGTGAAAACATTCGGTGCTCAGGTGTTTCAGATGTCCGGCATTTGGCAGAATGCCACTTGGCCGAATTATGTTCAAAATAATTCAGAGACCTCTTTTCACATTCTAGCTGCCAATTTAATCATCATTAATTTTTCCTTCTTCCTTCCTCCAATCATTGACTATTCTTTCTTATTTTATAATTCAGTGATTAGTTGGCGTTAAAACTGTCAATATTTTATCAGAGATTTTTTTCTCCTTTTAATCAAAGGGGATTATTTTGAGTTATACTGACGTGGTGAACAGTGACACGATCAGCCTTCAGCCAAACGGCATTCAGCCAAATGACGTTCGGCCAAATGGCATTCGGCCAAGCGGCAATCAGCCAAATGATACTCGGCCAAATGACTTGGAGTCGGTATTTGAACAATAAATTGTGTTCGCTCTTCGATCATATGTACACGTGAGATGGATATATTTGCGATTAGGGAAAAGATTTGATTTTCCTTATAATAGGGTGCCGAGCCACTTGGGCGCGGCTTCTATTTTGGAACTTTTCCGCTACAACTCAGTAAACTTCGAACCAATTAACTTGAATTTTAAACAGGGCTAGGTACTACAACTATCTCACCGCGTTCCAAAAATTGTGTCAATTGGTTCACAATTGGCTGAGTTGTAGCAGAAAGAGCCCAAAATAGAGATGACTGCCCAAGTGGCTCGGTTGCCTATTTAAAATGCTGTGTCATTGGTAGGCTCGGTAGCTAAGTCGGTAAAGCACTTGTGTAGCATATAAGGGTCGTGAGTTCAAATCTCACTTGAGCTGTGGATTTGTTCCTAATTTCACTAATAATGTATCCATCTGTACATATGTATGTACGTTGAGTTTATTTAAAATTCTAATTTTGTTTGATATACCGATACTTTGCACATTGAGTAAGTCTGTGGGCTTGATTTAAAAGCTTATAATCACATTTATATTTGAAACAAAACCTTCCAGAATGAAAGTTATTTGTTGCTTTGTATATTTTTTCGCAAGCCATAAAGTCATAGCGTCGTAATGGCAAGAGTGGATGATTATTGAAGCACAGCGTGAAATATTGTAAAATTTAAGGAAGCACTAAAATCACTCTAACTTAGCTTCCCGCAAATACCCGCAAAAAAGTCCGGTAGCATTCGAAAAAGCCGAGTCTAAACTAGCATCCTAGACCGGTTGCATGTCGAATACGGTCGAATACTTCTACTTTTTGAACACATGGGCATATTTAACCGTAAAATTTGAGTAAATATTGTAAAATTTATTTTTAAACCTAAAAGCATCGCAATTTGTGCATCAAATATGCAAAATATACTAAATTTACTTTTAGGAAATGTATGCGTTATATTTTTTAATCATATTTTTCATCACAAATCACATTTTTCTTAATATTGGTTAAAATCGAGAATTTTCGCTCATAAGAAGTTTCTCCATACAAAAAACGATACAATTTTGTTACAAATCGAAAAAATCAGTCGGTATATAATCAAACATAGCCCAAACAGTCATAAAAATATGAAAATTGATTGATCTTAGAAAAACAACTTATTTGACTTTTGTCGCGAAATTTTGATTTCTGGCCCATAGTGCCCCGGCGAGCCTTTGATACGGATTGATATTGACGACGACAGAGCCTCCTAACCTCGAAAGCGTGATGACGATGGTAGAAGCAAGGATAATGCAAACGGCTTTGTTGTTGTACAAACATGTTGCTAACAACCAACCACCGAACGAACAAGCGAACGGATCACGCAGCAAAATGCGGCGGCAGGATTGGAGAATATTGCAACTGTGTAGCTATATCGGTGTATAGGGAGATCGGATTTGCCTGAGCTCCGTGTGCTCCGTGCGCGGGAAATGGATGTCCATATCATAGTGGATGGCAATACCGGGAGCCCATTCAATAGAAAAGCCACTCAGTTGTGAAAACATTGCATCCTGGAGTAGAGTGGAATCGATTGATTAGCTAAGCTATAGCGAGGAAGAGCGCTTACTGCCATGCACTGATCCGTGAATATTGGTATCCAATGAAATTTGTCGTTTCGCGGGGTGATTGGGTTTATTCTGTACGCAAGTTGAGCACAATAATTGAACTTGCATTTCTCAATTTTATGTTGGACAAGAAAACGGCAGAGTGTGTGGAGGCAAAAACAAGACAGTTTTTGCAGGATTCGATCATACGACGCAATGCAATCGCAGAAGCTTTGGGAAATGATTCGGGTATTTCTGTCAACATTTCTTAAAAAATCTTTTTGGAATACTTTTAGCAATTTCTTTAAAAACTTTAATGACCTTTGCTTTGTTAATTTCTTCAGTATTGCCTTTGAAATTTGTTCATCGATTCCTTTGGGGGACCTTTTTTCGTGAATAGGGGTTGTGTGCTAGTAGTGGACCCTGCGCCTATAGTGGACCCCCTTCAGAAAAACTCAAATATAAATGCCCAAATCAACTGTTTCCAGGCAACTTCCACCGGGGGAACATCAATTACATTGCTACACAGCAGTTCCTGGCAAATAAATGACCCAGTGGTCGCAACAATCGGTTATTTTAACTATTTAATGAATGTAAACACTCAAAAGGGTCCACTATACGCACACTCAGGGAGGGTCCACTATAGGCACCGTCGGCGGCGTGACAGCTAACATGGAAATCAAATGGGGGGTCCACTATAGGCGCCAATATATTTGTAAATAATCCTATAATGGACCCCGGTGGTGTCCATTATAGGCAACATCGATGCGTATTTTGAAATGCGTATTTCACTGGAATAATTTAATAAAGTTGTATGTTTGACGGTCTTAACATAAAGAGGGGACGTGAAACTTGTTTAAAAAATCCACTTTGGAACAATCCACTGCCTTAACATAGCTAAAAAGCCGCAGAAGTAAATTTCGATGGCTTAGGGGGTCCACTACTAGTACCCAAACCCTATAAGTATTTTTTAAAGCAATTTTCATAAATTCATCAATTTCTTTAGTATTGCTAGAACATCATTGAGAATTGATTGGGCAAGTTTTTCAGAACTTTTTTGATAGTTCAGCAATTTTGCAATTCCTCTGAAATTCTCTCGGTAATTTCTTAAGAAATTTATTCGCTTGCCTCATTGGTCATGCCTACGGAAATTCCGTAGAAAATTTCGTTTTTTTTCGCCATTTTATAGAAGAAAATTTTCTTTACAGTAATTACAATTTAACATCATTTACAATGCTGAGCTGAATTGGTGTATAGTGTATAGTATAGGTCCTCTTCTCTCCTTGGCGTAACGTCCTCACTGGGACAAAGCCTGCTTCTCAGCTTAGTGTTCATTGAGCACTTCCACAGTTTTTAACTGAGAGCTTCCTCTGCCAATGACCATTTTGCATGTGTATATCGTGTGGCAGGCACGAAGATACTCTATGCCCAAGGAAGTCAAGGAAATTTCCTTTACGAAAAGATCCTGGACCGACCGGGAATCGAACTCGTCACCCTCAGCATGGTAATGCTGAATACCCGTGCGTTTACCGCCTCGGCTATATGGGCCCTTGTATAGTATAGGTCTCTTTCTTATTTACTAACTTTTTGATTATGCTTCTCTTCTAGTTTGTTGACGATGTTGTAAGTTGCGAAGGGGATCGCGATCGGGTGGCATTGTTCGAAGGAAAAAAAGAATTTTTTTATGTCTTTATTTATGAGATTTTCAGCCCGAGGCTGGTTCATCTTAGGGAAAAAAGAAAAGTGACGCGTGTTTGTGGCATTTGCAAAGAAAATCTCGGTCGCGTTGCATTGTTCAAAGGGAAAAAAAAATGAAAAGTGACACGTGTTTGAGGCAGGAACACATTGTCCTTCCTCGTAAAGTGATGAAAATGCATGCACACTTGGTAGCAAACAGTATTGCAGTAAATTGAAGGAGTTAATGAGTGGTTGCGGTCATCCGACGACATCGAATTGGGTTAGATCATTCCGAGTTTTTTTTTCTTTACATACTAGAAAAAGTTGAGATAATTTCGCCAATGCTTTTTCATTGGGACTCCTGGAGTATGTAATATCTGCAAATTAATTTTGTGTTCTGGTGCAGGCCTAATATTGAAGCGATAAAAATGTTAGAAGAAAGTAATTGCAGTTTACAACAATCATTGAGCAAATGAGCATGAGCATGAGCATGAGCATAGATGACCGTACTATTCGTAGTTGCTACTCCGTGATTGACCAGAACAATCGAAGTTGCACAAGGAACCAACAGACGGAGCTTGGGAGTAGCTTACCGTCCTCAATGTGCATCTTCGAGAATTCCAAACTTTATTAGGTCAATAACGGCGCCGGCCACGTCCTTACGGTCATCGAGGAAGGAAAGGAATGTTATTATGACGTGCGTTGCTTACTAAAGACCGAGATCACCTCTGCGTCTCCACGTCTGTCATGGGAAGGACTTTTTGTTAGTGGGGAGGGGAAAGGGCGCATGATATGAGTTCACTTTGGTAAGTGGAGTGATTCATGCAACCCTATTAATATCAAACCACTTATTTTCATTTGGACTAAAACAAAACACATGCCGACATCAAAGATGACGAACCATTCAGATAGTTTTCGAAGTGCGAAAATTAACGAAAGAGAAAATAAAGTGATTTGAACCAACGTGGCTTTGGAACTTGGGCCGACACTTGACGTGACGAACATTTCAATGTCTGTTGACTAAAATCGCAAAAAGTGTTGTTTGTTGCATTTATCGTATCATAAATCGCCCCGTACGAAGATGAGCAGTCAAATAGACGACGACGACGACCGAATGAAAACGCGGCCTGTACACTTTGCCTCCAAAAACTCACTCTCGCAAAAATCTAGCAAAGCGACCGCGCGAAACTTTGCTGCTGCCGAACTACCGCACACTACTGACTGCTTGGCGTCCCGTCGTCGGAGCCCCGCAGAGAGAAGGGGAAAGAAAATCGCAAAAATCTAGTAAAGCGAGCGCGCGAAACTTTGCTGCTGCCGAAATACCGCACACTACTGACCGCTTGGCGTCCCGTCGTCGGAGCCCCGCAGAGGGAAGAGGAAAAAGAAAAAAATCGCAATAATCTAGCAAAGCGAGCGCGCGAAACTTTGCTGCTGCCGAACTACCGCACACTACTGACTGCTTGGCATCCCGTCGTCGGAGCCCCGCAGAGGGAAGAGGAAAAAAATCGCAAAAATCTAGTAAAGCGAGCACGCGAAACTTTGCTGCTGCCGAACTACCGCACACTACTGACTGCTTGGCATCCCGTCGTCGGAGCCCCGCAGAGGGAAGAGGAAAAAAATCGCAAAAATCTAGTAAAGCGAGCACGCGAAACTTTGCTGCTGCCGAACTACCGCACACTACTGACTGCTTGGCGTCCCGTCGTCGGAGCCCCGCAGAGAGAAAGGGAAAGAAAATCGCAAAAATCTAGTAAAGCGAGCGCGCGAAACTTTGCTGCTGCCGAACTACCGCACACTACTGACTGCTTGGCATCCCGTCGTCGGAGCCCCGCAGAGGGAAGAGGAAAAAAATCGCAAAAATCTAGCAAAGCGAGCACGCGAAACTTTGCTGCTGCCGAACTACCGCACACTACTGACTGCTTGGCATCCCGTCGTCGGAGCCCCGCAGAGGGAAGAGGAAAAAAATCGCAAAAATCTAGCAAAGCGAGCACGCGAAACTTTGCTGCTGCCGAATTACCGCACACTACTGACTGCTTGGCGTCCCGTCGTCGGAGCCCCGCAGAGGGAAGAGGAAAAAGAAAAAAATCGCAATAATCTAGCAAAGCGAGCGCGCGAAACTTTGCTGCTGCCGAACTACCGCACACTACTGACTGCTTGGCGTCCCGTCGTCGGAGCCCCGCAGAGAGAAAGGGAAAGAAAATCGCAAAAATCTAGTAAAGCGAGCGCGCGAAACTTTGCTGCTGCCGAACTACCGCACCCTACTCTTTACAACAATCATTGAGCAAATTAATAATAATTGGCTTAATTACCTCAACAACTGTCGATCACAGGTAACACATGGGACTACTCTTAGTAAAATACATAATTCGAAAATCTAAGCTTGAAAGTATATTCTCCGTATACTCTAAGTTCAATACTGTGGGAAACGCGCGACTATTTCCGTGAGTCGGTCGGTTTTCTTGGTAGGGAGATGGGGACGCGAATGTTGAATACGAAATCAGAAGCGCGTGATAACTTTCGTGGGAGAGTCGGTTTTCACGGTTGTGTTAACAATCAATGCGGTGACGTGTTTAATATAGAACGATCGTTGACGTATGTGCATTACCCTTACTATCGCGACCAAATAAATCATAATCGGCATGAAGACCGTGTCGGGTATTTTCATATAACTAGTGGATCATATCACCTACCAAAGGCGGCTTCAAGATCCACACCTTACCCTACCGTACTAACAAATACTCCTTCCCGAGACAACTGTGGGGATGCTGTGGATTCCACGGTTTCCAACGGTTGTCTAACTAACATTCCTTGCCTTTTCCCGATGACCGTGAGGACGTGGTCGGCGCCGTTATTGAGTTTAAAATATTAAACTCTCGAATTGTGCACATTGAGAGTGTGTAGCTAGTCCCAAGCACCATTCATTGTATCTCTGTGCAACTTCGATTGTTCTGGCCAATCACGGAGTAACAACTACGATGTGTACGGTTATCTTTGCTTTGCTTAGATATAACGAAGAGCATGTTGTGTTGTATGCTTATCCGGAGTCCGTTGGTATCACCATGGTCGTCATTAAATTGTATGGTTTCGTTGGAGCTTATGCTCAGAGGAGGACCACTATCAATCGACGATTTTGTCGGCCTAACGAAAAGTTATTGATTTATTTTATTGTTATCTTTTCCGAAATTCTTTTGTCCATTTCTTTGTAAGTTCCTGAGGAATTCGCAAATAATATACCGAAAAGGCTGCCCAAAAACAATCAATACTTGAAAAGTTAAGGTGCTCAGCCCTGAAGACATATATATTTGCCATTTTTTTGTGAAACATTTCGATTTTCTAAAAATTCATCTACATGCAGATCCTTTTTTTAAATTGCCATTTATTTTATAAAAATTCTCGAAAAAATATTTTTTTATTATATTTTTTCAACTTCTGAATTTTTTAACATTTAGGTATTCTTAAGGTGCATTTT
Organism: Aedes albopictus; assembly: GCF_035046485.1. Lineage (NCBI taxonomy): Eukaryota > Metazoa > Arthropoda > Insecta > Diptera > Culicidae > Aedes > Aedes albopictus. Next base: position 9,488,740 of record NC_085138.1, read on the forward strand.
TTATATTTCCATTAAAATTTGTACCTTTTTATAACACTAGTTTACAGCATTTTTGAACTCGGTAAGCTGATGATCGTTTTTGGTGTAGAATCATGCCCTGAGTTCGAAAACGCGAAGGTGAAAAAAATACAGAAGAGCGGAAATTTTTTCGACTTTCCATACAAGGTTGATGATTTGAAATCGATTTTTGTTCTATTTTTAAGTAAAGTCGCTCACTTCACACATCTCATTCTCCGTAATCAATGCTCCGATTGAGCTGAATTTTTTACTGCAACTCGCCTACATATGATATGATATGATATGAGAAAGAATTTTTAAATTGTTTTTTTCTTATTGAAAAAAAAATACATTTCTTCATATATTTTTGGAAATTTTTCTAAAATTTTAGGAGATCGTCCCCAAAACTCGCCAATATCTTGAATTTCATCAGCCTGACGCAAAACCTGCATTCAGATGATCGAATTGTATTATATTCAGCTTTTAATTTATGGAAAAAGATTTAAATTTGGTTAAACAAAACGCAAGATTTTTGAATTTTATTAAATTCCATATTTTAAAAAGTTGTAAAACTCGATATTGAGCTAAAACTCAAAACTGTTCTACTTTAAATTTTTTGAAGCACGGTTTCGAAATCATCGCTAAATTCTGCTTCAAAAATTTTGGTCTTTGACGGAAGTTCACGACTTTCGTTTTATTTTGTAAACTAGTGTAATTAACCAATGAAAAATTATCTGATGGTACTATTTAAATGCAAAATTTCTATAAAAAAAGATTTGAAATGTCTTGCCTGGGAAGATTTTACGCTTTTAGAGAATGAACAACACTTTAAAAGTTTCAGGGGGTGCAAGTGGTTTCAGGGAGGTATAAGGAGATCTCAGGTGCGTTTCAAGAAGATTTATATCAAACCAACTTACATTTCAAGCTGGAATTGAGCCAGCAAAAACTCATTTTTTTCCATTTTCCATCCGGATATCAATTGAATGGTCTCTTATCATTCAATTGAAACATACCCACAACCGGTACAAATAATGTAATTAAGCCTCAGTAAGCATGCATCACTTGTGGTGTCACAGAGTTTGTTCGTCATTGATGACATATAACCCGACATAAACCTATCATTGACCTGTTTCTATCTTGGTCACCAAATCTTACATTGACCCAGCAGTTATCTAATGTAGGTCCAATCGTGGACAACATCCGGTAAAATTTGATCTAACATTGATACGACATCTGATCATATTTAGGCTGGCGAAATTTTTCAGGGTTTTTCGTATATCGTGCCCAACTAGTCATTTCAGGCCAAACATGTCTAAAGGACCTATCTGCAGAAGAGAGGCTCTCATTGGTTTCCCTCTCTTTCGTTAATATCTCAGCTGTTTATTTGTTTTATGATTGTCTCCTTGCATTGAACGATGGTCAAAACAATCGTCTTTTGATTTGACCTGCAAAAGTAGTTGAAAAATGTACCATTACACAGAAAGTGAACAAAGAGAGCCTCTCAAATGCAGATAGGACCTATTGAAATGTTTGGCCTGATTTGAAAAGAGCTCTTAGGCTGACACAAATTTCGATTTTCTCTAATGTCACCCCTCCCTCGGAATTAGTTTGTAGGATTTCGACATTTTGAGGGGGGATACAAATAAATTATTCAAGAAATTTAAAAAAAGTGAAATTAGAGTCGTCGAAAAAATTTCTTAACAAATCCGATGAGTTTAACGATTTTGCCTAATTGTTTGGGTAATTTTTCATCAAATACATTTATTATTTATTATCCCCCCCCTTGACGAGTCAATGACCAAAGTGACAAAAGAAGAAAATAAGATTTGTTCCGGCCTTATTGAGTAAAATCGTTTTGAACACGACTAAGTGGCTCCTGGGGTTTTCAGGAGATCCCGGGGATGTTTCAAGGAGGTTTCAGGAGGCACCGGGAAGTCTCAGGGTCTCCAGGAGATCTCAGGGGGTTTCAGGGGGTCTTAGAGCCGTTTTCGAGGGTCTCAGCAGTGTTTCAGTGGGTCGCAGGGGCTTTCAGGGGATGCCTGGAGGTGCCTGCGGCATTTGAGGTTATCTCCAGAGATGGAAAATGATGAAGATTGCAGCTGAGCAGACACAAATCAAAACAAACCTACTCGTGAACAACAGGGGCCCGAGAATACTCGCACTTCTTTACTCGTGAATAAACAAAGCTGGTAAGCACTCGCATGTGATTGGCGAGGCTTCGCTGAGTTTTTTACATTTTGACGAAAAACGCTTTTTTAGGAGTGGCAGTGCTGCTTTTCAGGAACAATAAAGCATAAAGCATTAGTTTATGATGGATAATCACTGGATTTGCTATTATAATAGCATTGGGCAAGTTTGGCTGAGACATCGATTTTTGTGAAGTGATTCGAATCGGACAATTAGAATCGATTCACCGATTTAATCGAATGCTTTAAATCAATGTTATCACATCGATTCGATATTATAAAATGTTGCAAATCCATAAACTGATCAGTTTGCAACATGAAGTACAATGGAGAATTTGTCTAAATAAATTCAATATCACAAATTAAGATTTTTCATCGAACCGTTTTAGGAGGAATTCCTGGATGAATGCGTGGAGGAAATCCTAAAGAAATTCCTGGAGGTATTCCAGGAGAATTTCTTAGGGTACTCCCTGGAAGAATTCTTGGATGAACGCTTAGAGCATGTTTTGGAAGAAATCTCGAAGGAATTCATGGATGAACTCCTGGGGATTCCCTAGAGGAAATCTGAGAGGAATCTCTGGAGAAGAAACATTTTGAGGAATTCCTGGCGGAATCCTTAGATAAATTTCTGGAGAAATTCTTGGATGAAATTCTGGAGGACTTTTTGGAAAAATCGCTGGAGGAATCCCTGAAGCAATTTCTGGAGAAACCTGAGGAGGAATGCCTGGAGGATCTTCTAGACAAATTCCCGGCGGAATCTCAAGCGCACTCCTGGAGAAATACTTTGAAGTATTCTTGAAGAAATCCCCGAATCCCTTGAGGAATCTCTGAAGGAATTCTGGGAGGAATCCCCAGAGAAACTTCAGAAGAAATTCTTAGAGGAATTCCCCGAGAACTATTTCTGAAGGAATTCTTGGAGGATCGTCGAAGAAATTTCTGGAGGAATGTCTGGAAGAATTCTAAGAGGAATCCCTGGAGAAATTTCTGAAGAAATTCTGAAGGAGTTCCCAGGGGAATTCCTCCAGGAGGAAACCCTGGAAGAAATCCCGGATGAATCGCTGGAGAAATTCCTAGAGGAATTCCTGAATTGCTTCTAGAAAGAATTTCTGAATTCTGAGGAATTACTCTAGGAATTTCTGGAGGAATTCCTGGATCAATTCGTGGGGGAATTCTTGGAGGACTTCCTGAAGAAATACCTGGGATAATCCCTGGAGAAATTCTTGATGGAATGCCCGGAAAAGTCCCTGGAGAAATCCTGGAGGAATGCCTGAAGGAATGCCTGGTAGAATACCTGGGATAATTCCTGGATGAATTCCAGGAGAAATTCCTGGGGGAATTTTTAAGGGAATCCCTGGAGGATTCCTCAAGAAATCTTTTAAGTAATTCCTTGAAGAATCTCAGAAGGAATTCATGCAGGAATCGCTGGAAACATTCTTGGGATAATTCGTGGATAAACTCCGTGAGGAATTCCGGGGGAAATTTCTGAAGGAATCCATGAGGATTTTTTGGAGAAATTTCTGAAGAAATTGCCGTAGGTATTGTGAAGGTATTCCTTAAGGAATTCCTGGAAGCTTAGAGCAATCCCAAGAGGAATTCCTGAAGGAGTGCCTTGAGGAACCCCTGGAGAAATTCTTGGAGACATGCTTGTAGGAGTTCCTGGAGGAATCCCAAGAGAAATCCCTTGAGAAATCCCTGATTAGGCCTTTCCATTTTTTCAAAAATGTTCTCTGATTCTCAAGTCCACCCCCATATTTTGATTGGAATCCTAAAATAAGTAACTGGTCAAAATTTCAGCCAAATCCATTGAAGTTAAAAGGTGCATCAAATCGATATAGTGTTTTTCGACTATTTTAGAACTTCAAAAATCATAACTACACTAAAACTTGTCAAAAATTAATTCTTTCAGCTCAAATTGAACACATTAGATTGGAGTTCCTCCTAAAAGTGCTCCAGTAGTTCATCAAGGAAATCCTTCAGGGATTCACCATGCAATGTATAGTATGGTGAAGCTTTCAGGAAGAAATCCTGGAGGAATCTCTAGAGAAATTGATAGAGGAATTCCCGGACGAATCCTAAGATCTTTTAGAGGAATTCTTGCAGGAATTCCCAGAGGAATCCTGGAAGAATTTCTGGAGGAATCTCTTGTGGAATTCTTGGAGGAAACTCTTGTGGAATTCTTGGAGGAATCCAAGGACCAATTTCTGAGGGAATCCTAGGAGGAGTTTCTGAAGAAATCCCAAAAGGAAGTACTGAAGAAATCGCTGAAAGTCCAGAGGAAATCCTGAAGAAATCCTAAAAAGAGTAAGCAGAGAAACTTTTGGAGCAATCCCAGAAGAAATTTCTGAAGAAACCCCATGAGGAAGCTTTAAAGCAATCCCAAGAGGAATTCTTTAGGGAATCTCTGAACAGTTCCCCTAGGAATTCTTAGATTAATTCCTGGAGAAGTTTCTGGAAGAATTCCAGGAGGGATTCCTGAAGGAATCCGAAGAAAAGCTCTCGGAGGCAGTTTCAATAAAATCCTGGAAGTTGTTCGCGAAAGAATCACAGTAGGAATTCCCAGGTAAATCCCTGAAGGAATTTGTGAAGAAACCCCATGATGAATCCCGGAAGCAATCACATGAGGAATTCCTTAAGGAATCTCACGAGCACTTTCCTAGCGAATTCCTGGAAGAATTGCTGTAGGAATCACAGGTTTCAAATTTGACGAAATCCATGTCTTCAGGTATTTCTGGACGAATACTCAGATGGATTCCTAATGGAATTTTAAAGAAGTTCCTGGATTATTTTTTGTATAATCTCTAGTAAAATTTTCTGAAAGAATTTTTTGTAGATATTACTGCAGAAATACTTCGAATAATTCCAAATGGAATAATCGGAGCGGAATTCTGGAAGGAATATATGTAGAAATCCTTGAAGAAATCTCTGAAGGAATACCTACAGAAAAACCTTAAAGGATTTCTGGAGAAATTCTTGAAAGAAACCTCGAAACAGCTCTTAAACTGGAGGAACCTTTAAAGGTAGTCCAGGTCAAAATCCCAAAGAAATATCTGGTCGAATCCCTAGATGAATTCTTAAAGGAATCTCTGGAGGAATTCAAGATGGAATCACTGCAGCAAGCTATGGAAAAATTACTGGAGGAATTGCTTATACTAATATGGTTTGCAATCTTTCATGAGCTCTGCGAAAATAATTAGATATATATTTGATGAAAGGATAGATTAAACCTGGATTGAATTTCATAGTATTTTACTGGAACTGTAACTTTTAAGCCAACCTGTATCTACCCTATGCCGACATGCAGTATTAATATCCTGTCCTCATTGAGCATGGTGAATCGAAGGGTACAACTTTTCCCACCTGCTGCAATAACCGATGCAATACTGCCTTACATCGGTATCATGTAGTTTATATGGATTTCCACAGAAAGGTTGACGGTGTGGTGTGGTCCAATCAAAAAGCAATGCCGCTAGTTATTGCTTCGCAGAAACTTCAAGTACTTGTAGATGCTGGATTAGTTGGAAAACAACAATGAACACAGAAAATAGGTGTAATTGTTTTCTATAGTTTTTGGCCACATTTCAAGCACCTCTTACTTAACTATAGGCAGGCAATTATATGAAAATTCCCATTTACGCATGTGTTGTTGGCCAGTTTTAAAATTGTCTTAGACACATTCTACGGGCCCCGTATCATCAATACTCATTTTTCAAAGTTGAAATTTGGCATATTTCACATTTTTAAAACATTCTACTCTTGTCGTCCAAAAATACACTCAATATGATATTAATGTAGCAATAAATATTTATTGAACGACGGTTAAGATTAACAATAAAATCGTGATTTAAATACATTTAGCCATACTATTCATCAAAGCTGTCGTGTTTTAAACACCAGCGCACTGATTTTTCAAAAGTCTTCCATGATTTACAGATACATGTATGAAGACTTTTTAGCATACAAAAAGTTTTAATTGTAGTACTTTACAACTCTGAGGTATGGCTGGTCCAAGTTAAGGTTTTTTAAGCGTTGTAACGTCACGGAAAAGCAACCTTTATGAAATTTATTCAAATTCGGAACAAGTTTCAAATATGAAATTTTGTCTGGTCTTTGTACTCCAGAATATCTTTCAAATGAGAGTAAAAAAAGTAAATCGGTTCGCTGACGCCTGAGTTTCACCTGGTTGAAGTTTGCGTTGTAACGTCAAAAGTTCTGTGGAAAAGAGCAAATTTCTCTGGCTTGGATGGCTCCTGTAGTGGACAAAGGTAGTTCGATATTCAAAACTATTTCTTTCTCATTGTGTATGAGCCCTTTTCAAGGTGTCATTCATAAATTGTGTACCATTAGGGCCCGTTCATAAACTAAGTAGACTCTTGAGGGACGGGGGAGGTGATGTTTGGCCAAAATCTACGCTCTATACAAATTCCAAAAAATGTGTAAATTGTAATTGTACTGCGATCTTGTTAAAAAAATAAATCGTTATCAAATGCCACTCAAACCGATAATTTCTATGATATCAGAGCCAAACAGACGAAACACGACAAAATTACCATCTCATATATCTCAGAGTATTGGTAACTTCGAGAGTTGCTGTTTTCAGCAAAGTTGTTAGGTTTGTCATGACACAAAATTTCTCAAATGGAGGAGAACGTGCTTCTGGAGTAGGTCCTACTGATAGGTTGGTCAAAGACTTACAGTTGATGGATAGTTTGGTTTAAAGTTCCATCAAAAAGCGGCGCTAGAGAACTTACAAATTTTAAGTTTCATATATCTCATGACCCCGATTACTTAGAAAGATGGAAATTGTTTGGTAAGTCAAGGACTTGCAGTGGATTTAGCATTAGATGCGTTAGTTTCGCTAGTCTCCATTTTGCATAACCTGACAAATTATTATAATTTCTCAAAAAGTATTCTACAAGCTGGAACTTTTTTTACTTGGTTCCAAGATTTAAGATTTAATAGAACGACAGTCAAAAAAGATGTATTCTACTTCAAGCACTCCATCTTCATGTAGAACTAATCAACCAAGTCTAAATTTGTAGCAATTACAGATAATGAGCTGAGAAACTATCAGTCAAAATTTGAGAATTTTTGATATTTTTTTACAGAATTACGGCTTGTTGAATGTTTTCAAGATAATTTATAAAATTGGTATGCTGTTAAAAATTTCCAACTTGCGCCACGGTGCGGCAGAATTTAAAACCAAACGGCTATTCAACAGAAAGTTCTTGATCTACCAGGATCCTGAGGTTAACGATACTAAAAATGTGTATGCCCTCTAGCGCCTCCTAGTGGAAGGATTTGAAATCATACGGCCCATCAATTAAAAGTTCTTGACCAGCCAAACAACTTTGTCGAGGACACCAACTGTTTTAATAATAAGGATCTTGAAATATACAGGGATGGAAATTATGTCAGTGTTACGTCTATCTTTGATATCACAATAATCACTGACTCATATATATCAGGACCCTAAATACTTAGAAATCTCTTTCACTTTCAAGGATCTTCAGTTTAAAAGTCGTTTGGTTTAAGGTTCTATTTGCCTAGTGGTATTTAAAATTTAGAAAAATCATGCACATTATATTTATTCAAAGAAGAAAAGTTGTAACTTTTTAAAAATGCCCATTTTTTTTGTAGGAAACTTTTTGATAAATTCTAATCATTTGCAAACTATTAGAAACGTTTAATTAGCATCGCGAAATCTCCCGTCCAATGGTAAGTCAGCTGTAAGTCTTTGACTTACCAAACAATTTTGCCAAAGACACCAACTCTCTAAGTAATTAAGATTTTTTTATCACTGTTAGGTCTATTTGTCTCTGAGATCACAGAAGTTGATCTTAGGGTCCTAAGTGGTATGCAGATCCTCTGGTATGCCTTTGATTCAATAAATTCTCGCACACATCTTAAAGCGTTTTTACTTGAATTGATGACATAGCATAGATTATTTAAGAAATGATTATCTTGACGGCGTGATGAGTTCTATGCTAAAAAATCTGAATATCTGGCGGTGCGAAGTAATGGATCTCAGCGGTCTAGTTTTTGGGATAAAATGAGAAGAATATGTGTGGCACTAAGCCGAAGATCGGTGCCGGTGTCAATAACTTCCATGAAGGAATATTCATACTGCTGATAGCAATAACTTGGCCCTCCGAGCCATTTATCACAAAACGGATTTTCAATAGAATAAAGTTCCCCTTGAAGCAGTGAAGATAATGCAATAACATATTCATAAATTTGGGCAAATATGGCTGATTATTCTGATTCTAAGATGATGTGCATTTTCGTGACGTTACAACGCGGACATAGCCCTGTTTGAAACTGAACGTGCGTTGTAACGTCACGAAATGTAAAAGTCGATTATCCAAAAACAAATCCGAAATTTATATGTTTTATTTCATTGAATTGAAGAACGAAGCAATAAATTTCAATGGTAGTAAAAAAACTCAGAATAACATAAAAATCCCAGCAGATTTTTCAAGATGTTGGTAGCGCGGTAGAGAGGGTCGGATTCTAGCGTGTTGTAACGTCACGCTACAAATACGCATTTAAAACACGTTTTTATAATGAAAACTAAATGTTCAATAGGTCAGGTATATCAGACATTTTACAAGGAATTCGAATATGAAAAAATATTTTGAAGTTAACAATCCTTTTCATGAGTTATAGTGGAAAATCTGACTACGAATGCGTCAAAACGTTGTAACGTCACGGTAGAATGTGTCCTAATTGTATGCTTCAAAAGCCAATATGAGGGGTCATGCACAAATTACGTCACGCTTTTAGGGGGGAGGGGGGGTTTTGCAGAACGTGACGACCCAAACAAAAATATTCATGTCCCATACAAAAAGTGTGACATAAGGACTGTTCATTTTATAAAGAGGACAACTTTGCAAGGCTATAAAAAGAAAACGCGCAGTTCAAATTTGAGCAGCCTTGGTTAGTTGTTCAGTACATTATATTAGCAGATAATAAACATAAATAAATTGGGTTAAAATTATTGAACTTCATAGAAATGTGGCAAAGCGTTTCTAGAGATCAATTTTTCAATTCCCAAAAACTAAAGATAAACACAAAATTTCTGTAAAACATCGGTGTATCGTTTTTAATTGCATAAAAGTGTTTGCCATGCTGCAGCAGTTTGAGTGATACATATTCTGGCAAAATATAAACCTAATCGGAATAATGGTTGTTGAGATATTAAAGTTACAAGTTGGACTCGATTTTCAGAATAAAATTTATTTGTTTAACAAAAATGTATACAAATATTAAATTTTGAATGTTTTCTATGGATCTCGTCGAAAGTACTAATAATGCAATTTCAAATGCAGAAAACCGCTTCTTGATAGCATTGTTGGCTTGGTTACTGTGCTTCATGGCAGTTATCGGAGATAAAACCGCTTCGTTCTCTGAAGGTTCTTCTAAATAACGATGTACTCTATTGCAAATACAACTTAACAATGATGTTGAAAATAAAAATTAACATGTAGTTATTTTCAAATAAGGTATATAATCACATAGGGTCAGACCTTGCTGAAAATAAATAATAATAAGCTTCTCTAGAATCAAAAACTTGCATTTATGGAGCAAAAAGTATGCAATTTTTCATTATGGCCATCATTAAGTATTAAATTTATGAAGAAGAATGTACTTTAAAGCATATTTTTCTTCGGTATCATTTAGAATGCGATTCTCTTCTATACTGGACAAATTTTGAACTGATTCCGTAGTGTTATTGCATCACTGGACTTAAATAAGTATTTTTTATCAATTTCATTGATAACAAGGCAACTCACTATATCAAGCTGTATAATGCTTGGTGCATTATTACTGACCAACTATTACACTCTACCTTTAGAAGAATAGTATTAGATCCCAACACATTGAAAAGTTCATGAAAATTTTAAAGTTATGTATGTGGAAAGTTGTGTAGAATTTTGAGAAATGGGGGTTTATTGAGTTTTAAAGAAAACCGCTTCAGTTCCATAACTAAGGACAATTTGTAAAATGTTATATTTTTCCTACACTGTAGAATAGCTATGGAAATTTATGCATAAAACCGATAATGATTTTATTGAAAAATAAAAAAGATATCACACAAATAAGGTGTCCTCTTTATAAAATGAACAGTCCTTAGGGGGGAAGGGGGGGTTTAAAAAGGTCGATTTTTGCGTGACATAATTTGTGTATCACCCCTGAGGCCAATTCAAAATAAAGGAATCTCTCGACTATAGAAGTATGGAAAAAACCGTGATGGTATCTTTAATGACAGGGTCAGTTGGACCCTTCATGTTCACATACTAAAAATTAAACATGGCGATGCCACACCTTGGTGGTTGCAGTTTACAACCGTTGACGAGGCATGAAACGATTAGAAAAATGCTGAAAAAAGTAAACACACTATCGAACACTCACCATACAGCCCAGGTCTTCGTCTCCGTACAGTCCGGGGAAGTGCTTCTGCTCGCCACAGTTGAACGTCGTGTACGGCAGGTCGACCTTGGAGGTGAAGTTGTCGTCGAAGTTCTTGTCGTATCCAACCGGATAGTACTCTTTGGGTGCGTTCATGACCTGCAACAGAGATCAGTCGTTGAGAAGCGGTGACGACTCTTCGTTCATCGAATTGTTAACAAACCTTGTGACCGTTGTGCGTCGGATATCGTCGTGGTCGTGGGGTGGTGGTGGTTGTCGTCGTAGTCGTCGTGGATGTTGCGTGTTTTGCCGCGAGGATCTGCGCTTGTACGATGGCGGCTTGTTGTTTCTGGTACTGCTGCTGGGCAAGTAGTTCCTGCTTGCGTACGCGGATAGCTTCCTTGATGACTTCAACGCTGACGTTCGCAGCAGCGGCCAGTTCCTCAACGGTGTGACCCATTAGGTCGACTCCTTCAACGACGGTGGTTCCCTTGGTGACGTCGCTGCGCGAAGGCACGGTCACGATGGAGTTCTTTATGGTGGGTTCGGACAGTTTGTTGTCGACCTGGATCACTGGACCGGTGGAGATACGGGATACGGATTCGGGCATGGCGTGGAAAGCGGGGACTTTCTGGACGTGAACGGTGTTGTCTTTGTAGACAATATGCTGGTTAGGAGCTGCAGAAGAGGTAATTCGGGACGGACGGTGGAAGGAGGAAGTTTGATTCATGAGTTGATTCTGGAAGGAAAGATCAGGTATTTGAGGGTTTTTGAGGGAAAAGTTGCGCTGTGCTGCGACCGGATCGTATCTCACCGATTCGGCGTCACTCTTCGGAAGGGGTTTGAAGGCAGGAACGCCCAGGGGGAGGAATGTGGCTTTGGTCATTTGGGTTGTGGCTGGGGATACGTAGAGGGGAGTTCCAGTCGTGGGTCTCTGGGAACCGATGAAGGTGCTGGTGGGCGATGCCAATTTGAGCACTGGACGACTGGTTACCGCCTTGGGGAGACTCTGCTGGAACACCGGAGAATAGGATCCCTGAAAAGACAAAGAAAATAATTGATACAATTAGATATTGATTATTTATTCATTGACGTTTTTTTTAACTCAATTACACATCAACACCCCCTACTACATTCGCCCCGATAAAACTGACTAATGTGCATTGAATTGCATTATACAAGATAAGGACTGTTCATTAAAGAAAGTGGACACCTGTTTTTCAATGGAAAATGTGTATTTTCGAACAAATTCATAATTTTATTTTTTATAAATGACAATCAACATACATTACTCTTTGGCGAGCGTTCGTGCGAGACAGTCGCAAGGTTTAGTTCGTCCGGTTTTTCTCCCGATACTTTCCAGTTCGGTGGCTATTTTCAAAGTGCTAGTGTTTCCCAGTGATCAAGTTATTAAGTGACTGTCCCTAGTGGGACGAGTGCGGTTGGCTAGGCCAGATTTTTTGCCGCAAAAGTTCGTTTGATTTGAGTAAAGTTCACGTTTTCATTATATCACGTGGCGCATTGACCGACTATCGAGCACAGAAGTGCAGCACCCCCCGCACACCGCGCCGCTCGCGCGGCCGTGATCGGCTTCTTCCAGTGAGTACCCAAGCTCATCGTCGTCGACAGCAGCAGCCCACCGAGAGAAGAGCAGAGAGCGTTCAACCGCCGCACACCACGACGGGCGCTCAGCAGCAGCTCGCTTCCTCCCAGAGCGGGCGATCCGATCGCTTGGACCTGTCGTCGTCGAGCCTGTGGCTAAACAGAGTGCACAAAGATAAGTAAATAAAGTTACCCCTCGTTGTTCCCCCCTCTCCACTGACTCTTTGATTAGATTTAATTTGGTACATAAGCAGTTTTTTCTCACTTGTCCTGTAGCGTTAATTTTGTCCCTTGTTTTTTTGATTATTTCTCGTCCCCGTGATAGTGTTAGTTTTTGAGTGCCCCGTGGTGGTAGTTAGCTACCACAATGGGCGATGATGACGATGTCGGGGGTACGTCGTACCGCATCAACGAAGCTTTGTTATTGGCATCGGATTGCTCGAGCCAACAAGGCGATATAAATGCTAACCCCTTTGTCTCCCTTCACCCTGGTGCTTCTCCAATGGACACCAACAGTAAAACTGTTTCGACGACCCCCCGCCTCAAGGCCTACCCTCCCGACTTTGGCGGGCCATATGTTGTTTTCTTCCGACCCAAAGGCAAACGTTTGAACACCGTTCAAATCAGCAAGGATCTGACTAAGCGGTATTCTTCCGTTGTCTCCATTGACATGGTCGGTACAGCTAAGCTTCGGGTGACAGTAGGCGACCGAAAACACGCTAATGAGATTGTGGCCTGCGAGTTGTTTACTCTTGAGTATTTCGTTTACCTTCCGAGCGCGTCGATAGAGATTTCGGGGAAGGTCGCCGACGCATCTTTGACCTGCGAAACGATCATGGAAGGCTGTGGTCGTTTCCATAACCCTTCTCTACCTCCTGTCCAGATACTGGATTGCCGGCAACTGCATTCGGTATCCCAGGAGGGCGAGAAGAAGGTTTACACACCATCTGATGAATTTTGTGTGACCTTCTCCGGATCTGCATTACCAGATCTGCTGGCGATTGGCAAACTTCGGCTACCTGTGAGGCTGTATGTACCGAAGGTAATGAATTGCATCAATTGCAAGCAGCTGGGTCACACCGCCCAGTACTGCAGCAATAAACCTCGCTGTGCAACATGCGGGGAGAGACATGTGGACGGTGCGTGTAAAATGCCGCCCAAGTGTGTTTATTGTGGCAGCGACCGTCCACATGATCTGATTGATTGCCCAAGGTACATACAGCAGAAAAAACATCAAAAACGATCGTTGCAGCAGCGATCACGGCGAAGCTACGCCGAAATGCTGAAAAAAGCTGCCCCGACCGTTGAATCCCGTAACATCTACTCGTCTTTATCTCTCGATGATCAGGGCTCTGACTCTGAGGTCGGGGACGGGGTTCCCTTTGTTTTCAAGGGTGAAACGAGGAAACGGATGAGGCTCCAGAGACCCACCAAAAAACCTCGGAATCTGCCTAGCAGCGACACCCAACCCACCATGATAAATTTGAAGAGTGGTAAGAAAGTCACAAAACGTTCCCCTCCAGGATTCAAAATCCAGGACGAACGAGACTTTCCATCACTCCCGGGAACATCTAAAATCCCAGATGTCCCACGTTTTTCGAATTCTCAACCAGAAAGACAGCATGCGGAGCACCAGGAGCAACCTCAGGGTGCGCCATTGTTTACGCTCTCTGGCATTGTAGACATCATCCTCAGCTTCTTCAATGCTTCAGATTCCGTGAAGAACATTGTAAAAGGACTTCTTCCTTGTGTGACCCCTCTTTTGAAGCAGTTGGCTTCTAAAATGCCCCTCCTTGCGACAATCGTATCTTTCGATGGCTAATTTAACCACCGAGGTCGAAGATACGATTTCGGTTCTACACTGGAACTGTCGTAGTATTACACCGAAATTAGACGTTTTTAAATTTTTAGTTTACAATTTACAATGCGATGTTTTTGCACTATCCGAAACATGGCTGACACCTGATGTAACCTTACCTTTTCCCGATTATAATATCATTCGCCTTGATCGATCCGACCCGTACGGAGGGGTGCTTCTAGGGATCAAGAAGCAGCACCCATTTTACAGAGTCGATTTTTATCCGATGACAGGGATTGAAGCCGTCGCATGTGAGGTGACTATCCGAGGTAAAACCCTCAGTGTTGCCTCCATATATCTTCCTCCGAGAACTGCGATATCTCGCAGGGATCTCGCTCACATCTGCTCGGTTATGCCCGAGCCTCGGCTGCTCATGGGAGATTTCAACTCCCATGGTACAGGCTGGGGGGAACTGTACGATGACAGCCGTTCAACGTTGATATATGACCTCTGCGACGACTTCAACATGACAATTTTGAATACCGGAGAAGTTACACGAGTGGCACCTCCAGCTCAAGATGGCAGCCCCAGAAACAGCCGATTAGACCTCTCAATCTGTTCGAGCTCACTATCGCTGGAGTGTACATGGAAGGTTATCCAGGATCCCCATGGTAGTGATCATCTGCCGATTGTTGTTTCTATTTCCAACGGGTCGCATCAGTCTCCATCGATCGATATCACCTACGATCTCACCAAGCACATTGACTGGGAGAAGTACGCGGAAGAAATTATCGACGGTGAGCAATCGGTAGAAGTTCTTCCACCGCGGGAAGAGTATCGGTTTCTGTCGGAGCTGATCATCAGTAGCGCGCTTCAGGCACAACGTCGACCAGTGCCAGGTCCGTCGGTTCGCAGGAAACCCCTCAATCCGTGGTGGGATAGTGAGTGTACAGAAATCTATCGCGAGAAATCCGCGGCGTTCAAAGAGTTTCGAAAACGCGGTTCGGCCGAAAACTTCAAGCGGTTCGCTTCCCTTGAAAGCAAGTTCATGAACTTGATCAAGGCGAAGAAAAGCGGTTACTGGCGTCGGTTCGTCGAGGGTTTGTCGCGCGAGACTTCGATGAGAACTCTTTGGAACGTCGGTAGAAGAATGCGTAACGCGTCGTCGGTCAACGAGGATCGAGAAAGCTCTCCTCGGTGGATTCTCAAGTTCGCAAAAAAAGTTTGTCCAGATTCCGTACCCGTCGAGCGAATAATTCGTGATGTTTCTGAAGATAGGGACGACATGGATAGGCCTTTTTCAATGGTTGAATTCTCACTTGCTCTTCTTTCATGTAACAATTCCGCTCCAGGAATGGATCGAATCAAGTTCAACTTGCTTAAAAACCTCCCCGACGTCGCTAAGAGGCGCTTGTTGAACTTGTTCAATCAGTTCCTGGATAACAACATCGTACCGGATGATTGGAGACAAGTGAGGGTGATAGCTGTTCAAAAACCCGGGAAACCCGCGTCGGATCATAATTCGTACCGTCCAATCGCGATGTTGTCTTGTCTACGGAAGCTGTTGGAGAAGATGATTCTCTTTCGACTGGACAAATGGGTTGAATCGAATGGCATGTTGTCAGATACACAGTTTGGTTTCCGCAGAGGCAAAGGTACGAACGACTGTCTTGCGTTGCTTTCTTCAGAAATTCAACTTGCCTTTGCTCAAAAGCAGCAAATGGGCTCAGTGTTTTTGGATATTAAGGGGGCTTTTGATTCAGTTTGTGTCGATGTTCTTTCCGACAAACTACACGACAGTGGCCTTTCACCAATTCTGAACAACTTTTTGTATAATTTGCTGTTTGAGAAGCAGATGAGTTTCGCTCATGGCGACTTGACAGTTTCACGAATTAGCTACATGGGCCTCCCCCAGGGTTCATGTCTAAGCCCCCTTCTTTACAACTTTTATGTTAGAGACATAGATGATTGTCTCGTGGAAAATTGCACGTTAAGACAGCTTGCGGATGACTGTGTTGTTTCTGTATCGGGATCAATAGCAGTTGATCTGCAAGGACCACTACAAGATACTTTGGACAATTTGTCTACTTGGGCTCTCAAGCTGGGTATCGAGTTCTCTCCGGAGAAAACTGAGATGGTTGTCTTTTCTAAAAAACACAAACCGGCTAAGAACGAGCGGAAAGCTCGTTCTGATGGGTAAGACAATCACTCATAGCATGTCTTCTCAATATCTCGGCGTCTGGTTCGACTCCAAATGCACCTGGGGGAAGCACATTGTGTATCTGATACAGAAATGCCAAAAACGAATCAACTTTATGCGAACTATTACCGGAACATGGTGGGGAGCACACCCGGAAGATCTGATCAGGCTGTACCAAACAACCATTCTATCGGTTTTAGAATACGGTAGCTTCTGTTTTCAATCCGCGGCGAAAACACACTTGCTGAAGCTTCAACGGGTTCAGTACCGTTGCCTTCGGATCGCGTTAGGTTGCATGAACTCGACTCACACAATGAGTTTAGAGGTACTTGCTGGTGTACAGCCTCTGACAGACCGCTTTGCGGAGTTGTCGTTCCGGTTCCTCATCCGATGCGAGGTTCTGAATCCGTTAGTCATAGAAAACTTCGAAAAGCTGCTCGAACAGAATCCCCAAACTCGTTTTATGAGTGTGTACTACTGGTACATGACGCTGGAGGTAAGCCCATCTCCGGTTAACACCAATCGTGACAACTTCTCAGACTTCGACAGCTCCTTTGTGGATTTTGATCTCTCTATGAGGGATGAGATCACCGGTGTACCGGAATCTTTTCGTTCCATAGGTATTCCACAAATTTTTGCAAGTAAGTTCGGGCATGTTAGCGGGGCCAGACAGTTCTTCACAGATGGTTCCAAAACCGATGATTCGACTGGATTCGGTGTCTACAACGAATTTCACAGCGCCACCTTTATGCTTCAAAAGCCATGTTCGGTATATATTGCTGAGCTAGCGGCTATATACTACACCTTAGAGTACATTCGCACTCTCCCACCTGAGCACTACTTCATTTTTACCGACAGTCTAAGCTCTCTGGAGGCTGTTCGGTCAATGAAACCGATGAAGCACTCAGCGTACTTCCTGAAAGGAATACGCCAAGTCTTGAGTGCTTTGTCCAAACGCTCATACATCATCACCATAGCTTGGGTCCCTTCACATTGCTCAATTCCGGGCAATGAGAAAGCGGACTCTCTGGCTAAGGTGAGCGCTAGCGAAGGCGATATTTACGAGCGTCAAATCGCCTTCGATGAATTTTTTGCATTGGCCCGTCAGGAGACCTTGATCAGCTGGCAACACAAATGGAGAGATGGAGAGATGGGTAGATGGTTGCACTCCATCATTCCACAGGTGTCGAAGAAGCCATGGTTCAAAGGGTTGGATTTGAGTCGCGATTTCATTCGTGTAATGTGTCGGTTGATGTCCAACCACTATTTGTTGAACGCACATACCTTCCGTGTTGGGCTCTCAGAAAGCAATCTCTGTGTCTGTGGCGTGGCTTACCAGGATATCGAACATGTCGTGTGGGGATGCAATGAGTATCGTGAGGTCAGATCTGAGCTGCATGAAATTCTCCGGGTCCGAGGAAAACAACAGAAACCCGTTAGAGAAGTGTTGGCAGGACTTGATTTGGAATACATGAACCTGATTTATCAGTTTTTGAAACGTGTTGATGTCAGAGTTTGATGTAGTACATTCCTTGTTTTCGTTGTCCGCCTTTTGGTTTTGTTGTTCGCCCCTGTCTGTCGTCACCCCCTTCCGTTTGTCCTCTTCTTGTCGTTGTCTACCGATAAAGTCCTTTCTTCCATTACAGATATGGACAATTGTCCCATCAATGTTTTAGTATAAGTTAGCAAATAATTTAGTTTTAAACCCATTAATCCCTCCTTCCCAATATTATTTTATTTTATTTTTTTTTTTTCAATCCTTAACCTCGAAACAGCCGCGAGTACTTCGGCTTCCCAAACTAACATAGTCTTAAGGCAGTAATAAATTGTAAAATGTAAAACCATTGTAAAAACAAAAGATTTCGGCTCAGTTATGCCCATGTGGCGCCCGAGCCTTCCAAATAAACGAACAAGTAAAAAAAAAAAAAAAAAAAAAAATCAACATACATGTGGCCAAATTCACGTGAGTTTGAACATTTACTTCGCTTTTCGGGAAGAACGCTCGGACTTTCCTCTTGACACCTCCCATTAGATTCTGCACAACTTTCTCCGTAACTTTTCGTTGTGCCGCAGGCCAAATTTTTCTGCACCAATCAACAGAGCTTGCTTCTCTTCCATCTTTCTTAAGATGCCGCTTTATTATTGTCCAGTATCTTTCCATAGGACGCTGTTCAGAGAAGATTTGTGGATTTTGCCATTTTTCGACAAAATCGACTTTTTCCGTATTGAGCATCTCTAGTGTAGAAGAAGCGTAATAAGCGGATGCCAGATCCACCTAAAACAAAAGAGGATCCGTATGTTTTCGGTAGATAAGTAGAAGTCGTTTTTTGATGCATTCCTTTCTGTTATTTTCACCGTTGATTGTTCCCGTTGTGAAATACGAAGAACTCTTTAAGCCACATGAACAATTGGCTTGTCACACTAAAAACTTTTTCCCAAATTTTTCAGTTCTGATGTACCCTACATCGTCCGGCACAACTGTCCCCTGCTTAGCGTTAAAAAATTGCGGTCCCGGAAGTGTATTAGTAAGCCAATTCTCGAAACGAGAACTTTTTGGAACACCATTTGTGCAGAATTAATCTGCTAGTCGCAAAGCTAATACGACCTATCGCTTGAAATTTCTTACTTTTTCCGCTTTCTTTGAGTGTGTTGCCGAAGTGAACAATGTTTCACTGAGCAAAAATTCACAATTTTTTGTTTAGTTTTAACTCTAAACTATTGGTAAACAGATGTCCACTTTCTTTAATGAACAGTCTTTAAGTACTTTTCTATCTGATATTTTCTATTTTGAATGTCTAGTTACACCTCTACCCACCTGGTCAGTAGTATGGTAAGTGGGGGCAGGATGGGTCACCTAAGAAATGGATCCCTATAACTTTCTGAATATAAATCGCATTTCTCTGTATTCTACCACGACTCTCAGATACACTAGTCAGCTATGATATAAGAGTATAAAAAGGTAATAAAGTTTGAAACCTGCGTCTTGACAAACAATTTTCAAAACATGACCCATCTTGCCCCACCTCATTTTAACGGGGACAAGATGGGTCAGCTATAAGAAAACTCGATTTTCCTCCAACAAAAAATACTATATCTTCTAGTTTTTCTCTATACATCTAAGCTTCATAGACGTACAGATTACATGAAGAAAGTGTTGAAACATATCGGTAGATTATTCTCAGAACTAGAAGATTTTTGTTCGGGTAGCCATAAACGGACTTTGAAAACCTATATTTTTTGAAGGAAAATTTAAAAAATATGTTCTCAAATTTTCAGTGCTCTCATCGCTTTGATAATGTAGGTCACAGAATAGCCTTTCCATGAAAAATAAAACATTTTCAGAAACTATGCAAACATACCGAACAATTAGGGTGACCCATCTTGCTCCGTCTACACAATACACGTAGTTATATGGAATGTATAGCATAAGGAGTATAACGAAAAAATATTTTATTTTTTTCTGTGCGAGGAACGTATAGAATTTTCAAAACAATATACCACTTTTTTGTGTATCCCCGTCGTTCATCTGGGAAAATTATTGAAAGATTCAAAACTTATATTGTGCGATTGAAAACGGTACTGACCTATCTTACCCCCTGACCCATCTTGCCCCCACATACCATATAACAAAACCATGAAGCTGCTCGTAAAATTCTGATCGTAAATAGTTACTGATCAAAGTTCGTCACACTTTTTGTGGGAGTCTTCTTGTGATTACCTCAATGTATTTGGCTAAAATCTTATAATTATATTATGCTTTTGGTCGAAATACGATGTGACCGAACGTGCGAAAATTGATTTTTAACCTACTTAGAAATGTCGCAACTTAATTTGGATTAGTGCATATTGTTGCTCTTAATTAGCTTAATGATGCGCAACAGAAAAAATAGATTCAAATTTACTTCGCAGCTGCAACTTCGCATGTGCTTCTAGCGACGACTTCGATTTGGTGGTGCGACGATAATATTGGTTTTGATAGAGTTGCGAAGTTATCAAACTTTTAATTTACGATATTTCAAAAAAAAAAACACAAGAAAATAAATTGCTGCAAGTGAAATAATTTGAAACTACCTTCGGACAAACGACGTCAGCAGTTGATACCAGTAGTGGTTGCGGAGGAGAAAGTTAAATCTTCTACATTGCAATGGCACACAGTAGAAACTGGGAGAACTAACCGAGAGAATACTTTTGTATGTATGTACACAGGCGGAAGAGCTGCATCATGTTTATTCAATTGTTTGTCTTTAATTCATTTCCACTTCGGAGGAAATCGGTGCTCGTATTGTTTTACCGGTATCTTTTCCTGGCTGTTTTATTTGTTGGTATTTCAGTGGCTTATTTGCACTGTGAGAAGATACTTTCCAAGAGGAGGTATTTTCTGTTGAATGTGCTGGAATTTGTTGTTGTTCTCATTTTAGAATATAATCATGTAAAAACCAAATATTTCAAAACGTAGATTACTATTCATCAATTGCTGTGGGATTTTAATAAAACAATTATTCGAATAGCTTTTATGGTAACCAGTATGGCAGTTTTCGATATCAATACGAAACGGCAGGATAAGCGAAACTTCTGATGTTATTGGAAAAAAAGGCAGATGAAATTTTAAAATGCTCAATGAAATTTATTCCCGGTATTTTCTGAAAGCAAATGAAATAGTCGCGTAGGCTGTTTGATCATGTGAGCAGAGGGATCTTTTTTGTATTTGATCCTTAGTAGAATTTATACAGTCGAGACTCAGATAATTGACACTTGTCGGGGCGCAATAGGAATCCGCTTAACCCTTTATAAGGCCGAGAAAACCATATAGACTACATAATAACACATGTGGTATAATGAACAGAAACATTTTTCATAAAATCAATGATTAATTTTGTACCGTAATCCGGGGTCAAACTGATCACTTTAAAACAACTTTTGCGGATAACATCAGTGCCTGTTCAAATATTGCCAAAAAAAATTCTCCAAAACCAGTACAAAGTGGATCTCCATGGAACCATGTGACAGAATTTTGTTCAACAAATTTAAACTTTAAGTTAAATAACTCCAAATATCAAAATATTGGAAATGCCACTTTGGGGCGAAATTTATCAGTATATAATTAAGCATCGGTTGGAAAGGAAAATTTCCTTCACCGCTTAATTTTGCTCTTCTAAAACCGAATTTAATACTTTAAATGCAAAATTAAATTTTGAAATTTCCCCTTAAACGCCTACAGGTAGGCAATTTCATTTGAAATAAGTGATTTATATCACAATAAATGACTATTTCTTCATAAAACGAACTTTTTATAACTATTTCATGTTCTGATTAGCTGCATAACACCCCAACCAAGGCTCCACAAAAATGTTAAAACAGAGAATTCATTGAAAGTCCTATTAGCAATTGATTGTTTAGTAGCAATGAATTCAGCTAAATGAGAAATACATTGCAAATTCCTTGAAAAAATAAGGCAAAACTAACTTTTTTCTAGAAAATTAAAAGTCTACACTCATCTCTAGACACCTACGAATCAGATGACGTAAAAAGTTTAAAATCATTACGACGCTTAAGAGTTCCTAGTATGTAATTACAATGTAGTACCCGAGTGATCAATTTGACCCCGGTTTACGGTACGAAAAAAAAATGGTAAGAAGTCTCAGCTTTTCCGTAAGGTGCTAAAAATATCAATTTTTGTATTACGTATTAAATGGGTACAGCCTTATCGAATCTCTTCGAGATTTTTTTCTGTGTTTTCTTCCGGCATTTTCCGGGATCCTTTCAACGATATTCCCGGAATCCCTTTGCTTCATTGATCTTCCCCGTGATTTCCATAAGGAATTTCTCCCAGGATTTCTTCACCAGGGTTCTTCCTGGGCTCTCCACTTCAGGGATTTCTTCAGGGTTCTCTTCTAAGTTCCTTCTGGAACTCCTCACAGGATTACTTAATCGATGTTTTCGTATTTCATTTAGAAAATCATCCCTGGAGATTTCTCCTGAAATTCCTTCCAACATTTTTTCATTGATTCCTCCCAAGATTCCTTTAGAGATTTCTCTCGGAATTATTTTCGGCATTCTTACAATTATTCCGAGATTCCGACTCATTTAGGAATGCCTTGGGGCTCCTGGATTTTTCATGGATTTCTACGGAGATTTTTCGGGATTACTGTATTGATTTCTCACGGGAGTCTTTTTTAGATTTTCCCTAGGCTCCCATTTGGGATTCTCCTGGATTCTGTCAAGCATTCAAGTATTTCTTCGTTAGAAATGATTGCTTCAGGGATGCCTTTAGCGAATCTTCCCGAAATTCATTAATGAATATTTATCGATATTCTATCGGGGATTCCTCCAGGATTCTTCTTAGGTTTTCCCTCAGGATTCCTTCTGGGACCTCTTTTAGGACCATTTCATAGAATTTCCATAATTATTAATTATGATTGAATGTCTTTTTCATTAATTCTTTCATTGATGCATACATTGATTCCTCCCGGGATTCCTTTAGAGACTTCTTGCGGGAGTTCTTCCGGCATTTTTGCAGGTATTTTTTAAGCTTCCTCCAGAGATTTCTCCTGGATTTTTTTTCAGGGATTCTATCAAAGGTTTCTCTTGCGAATCCTTTATTGATTCTTCATGGATTTCCTTAAGTAATTTCTGCCATGATTTTTTGGAGACTTCTCTCGAGATTCTTTCAATGACTTCTCCTACAATCCTGTCGAAATTTCTTCAGAGATACTTACATGGATATCCTTTGGAATTCCGTGCTGAATATCTACTGCGATTCCTTCAAGGATTAGGGTAATTCGCCTATTGTTGTACTGTTTTTTTTTTTGGTTTTCATTTTCCGTGCATAACTCTACGTGAGTAGGAAGATATCCGGTTAACGACTAGATACAGTCATTTCTTATACTTCTAATTGAATTCAAATTTCTTTAATTACCATTTCCTAAGAGCAAACAGAACATTTGTATCGGAAGTTTGCAACCCAAATGTTGGAAAGTGTCTTAGACTATAGTTCATCCTAATGTTGACTGATTCTCGCTAATTGTGACTACCGTTCAAGTCGAAATTTCCAAAGTTGGTTAGATTTTCATTTTCTAGTTTCATGAGAGTTTTAGAAGGCTTCCGGAGGGTTCTGGAGAGGTTTCCGAGGAACTCAGGGGAGATTCAGGGGGCTTTCAAGAAAGTTTATGATGATTTTCAGAGGGTTTCAGGTAATATCAGGGGAACGCTCCTGAAATCCCCTGGAACACCCATGAAATGCCTGAAACTCCATGAGATCTTCTGGAATACTCATAGAACGACCCGGCATCGCCTGATATCACTTGAAGTCTTATGGAGCGCTCCTGAAAGCCCCTAGAACATCCCTGGAACGCCCCTGGGACCCACTGAAAGCCCCTGAAGCCCATTGAAAACCTCTGGAACACTCCAGAAACCCACTGAAACACCTCTGGAATGCCTTTGAAACCCTCTGAAACCCATGGAAAGCTGTAAGATGCCCTGGAATGCCTTTGGGACCCTATGAAACCCCTTGCAACTCCTTGGAACGCCCCTGCACCCTAAAACTCCTTAGGACTCCATGGAATAATCATGAAACCCCCTGGAACATCCCTGGAACGCTTGAAATCCCTTGGGACCTCGTGAAATCCCCTGAGACTCCCCTGAGACCCTTGAAACGCCTTTAAAACTCCATGAAACCTTTTAGAGATCCATGGAATGCACATGAAACCTCCAGAATTCCCTGAAACGCCTCTGAAACTCCCTGAAACCCCATGAAATTCATGGCCCCTGAAACCTTCTGGCACTCCTTGAAATCTATGTTACGCAAGCCCCCTGGAAACCTTGAAACCCCATGAACACCTCTGAAACACCTTTGAAACCTCCTGAAATCCCATGGAACGCTCATAGTGCCTCCCTGAGATCCCCTGAAATGCCCCTGGGACCTCCTGAAAATCCCTGGTACCGCAGGAGAAATCCTGAAACCCAGTTAAATCCCTGAAACGCTCATGAATCCCATTGAATTTCCATGGGACGCACATGAAACTCCCTGGAACCCCTTTAAACGCTGTTGAAATGCACGTTTAGATAAATTGGATAAAAAAATCTGGCAACCATTATAACAATTTGGGTTATGCCAAAGATATCCAATGTTCAACAATTGTACTTATCGTGGATGGATAAAGAAAATGTGATTAAAAATATAGTTTTAAACAATACAAAAGTGTAAAGGACTCTCAGTTCTTGTAAGGCCGATGCAAATGTTTAATTTGTTTTATGTCACCCCCCCCCCCCCCCCCTTTAAAAATCTCAAAATATTGAAGGGGCGAAAAAAACCAAGCGGCCAATGACTCTAATTTCAATAGATTTTTTAACTGAAAAAATATTTTTTAGTAGTGGTTAAAATTCTTAATTTTTCAATAGTTTTTTTTTCTTTTTTTTGTTACTTATTTTGTTTTGTCCCCTCCCCCCTCGTATCCGATGAGAGGTCTCGGGCATAAAAGAAAAATAATATTTGCATCGACCTAACTAGGATGTGAATTTGATTTTTGTGGTTGGTTTGCCAGCGAAGCTTTTTTTGTTACAGTAATTTCTTAAAATTAATTAAAAATGGTGCAGTGTTAGTGTTATCAGCAATAAAAAAATTCAACCAATTTTTCAATGTGCCTTGGTTTGGTGAGTCGCATGCATGGGTTTGTTGCATTTTCATATCTGACCCCTTTCTGGGGTACCGGTGTGGAAATACCTAAATGGCCATAACTCCGGAATGGCTGGACCGATCCGAACCATTTTCAATAGGAAACAATGGGGCCAGATTCCGTGTCGAATTAAAATCAGTTGAGATTTTCTGCCAAAAAGTGACGTGAGTTTGTTTCTACACATACACACATACATAGATACATACATACATACATACATACATACACATATACACACAGACATCACCTCAATTCGATGACCTGAGTTGCTTGGTATATGTGACTCGACTATCCGGGCTTTCTATCAAAAAATCATATGTCCTTTCCAGTACACTTAGTGTACGAGAAAGGAAAATATATTCAAATTTCATCTCTTTTGAATTCACTGAATTGCCCTTAATTTTGCAAGAAGGGAAATGTTTGGCAGCGTTTATTTTGAATCCTTATCAGACTGGTAGGGGGTCTCAGGACACTACAGAGATGACTCTAATGTGAGACAAATACGCCGAATGCGTTGATACTAAAATTTACTACCATTGTGCAGATTTTTAAGGATATGACCACGGAAAAATGGAGAAAAAGTATAAAAAATAAAATCATATATTTTTCTTCATATTTTTCTATGAAAGTACAATAAATAATCTTTGTTTTGAGGGCTTATCCTTTCCTGTTTGTTATTCCATCTCTGAGATATAAGTGACTTTCTCCGTCCGGATTCGAAATGGACAATGCATAAGTCAAATTTTCAGCGCTTTTGATTTACCTATTACAACATTTTCGGCGAAAAAGTTGCTGTACACTGAAACCTCCATTTAGGTAAATTCTATTTAGGTCCCTCCATTTAGGTAACGTTACCTAAACAGAATTTGTTTGTGTACAGAGCAGTTGGAGTACTCAGGATTACAAATAAAGTTGGTTTACTGGAAAAAGGCAGAATTCAGAGTTAAGGGACGGCTACGGAGTGTTTAAGGGTTAAAAGTTTAAGAATATCCGAGATCTCCTTGGAGTTTAGGCCATCTGATCTATAAGCGTAATCAGTGATCTATTGGAGCATTATGAATGGAATTTATGTTTACACAGTCTCATGTTGCTATGTGTTGTTACTCACACAGCCCCAGGCATATATGTTCTATCAAGTGGTGGGTTCTATGATTGAATAGGAATATCCGAGAACTCCCTGGAGTTAAGGCCATCTGATCTAAAACCCTCCTAAAAGCTCCTGAGACGTCCTGAAACGCATTGAAAACCCTTGAAACGTTTTGAAACGCTTAGAAACGCTCTGAAACGCCTTAAACCCCTTTAAAACCTCAATGAAATTCACCTGAGAGCCTCTAAAGCCCCCTGAAGCCCCTGTGAAATCATCTGAAACGCCCTGAAACGCGTTGAAACGCCTTGAAACGCTTTGAAACCCCCATGATACTTCCGTGAAATTCACCTGCGAGCGTTTTAAGCCCCCTCAAATTCATCGGAAACCTTCTGAAATGCCCTGAAACGCCCTGAAACGCATTGAAACGCTTTGAAACGCCTCTGAAACCCCCATGAAATCTCTGTGAAATTTACCTGCTAGCCTCTGATGCCCCCTTAAGCCCCCCGTTTTGAAACGCTTAGAAATGCTCTGAAACGACTCTAAAATCCCTATAAAATCTCGGTAAAATTACACTGAGAGTCTCTGAAGCCCCCTAAAACCCATATGAAACCTTCTGAAACGCCCTGAAACGCCTAGAAACGGTTTGAAATGCTTTGAAACGCTATTATAACCCCTATTAAACCTCCGTCAAATTCACCTGCGACCCTCTGGAGGCACCCTTAAACCTCCTGAAATCTCCTGAAAGGCCATGAAACGCAATGCAACACCTTGAAACGCTATTAAATGCCTCTGAAACCCCCATGAAACCACCGTGAAGCTCACCTGAGAATTCCCGAAGCCCCACAAAATCTCTCTGAAACTTCCTGAAACGCCTTGAAACACCTCTGAAACAAAAAAGAAATCCATTTGGAAGGTACCTGAAAGCCTCTAAGGCCCCTAAAATACCTCTGAAACCTCCTGAAACGCCCAGAAACGCCTTGAAACGCTTTGGAATGCCTCTGAAACTCTCGTGAAGTTCACCTGAGAACATATGAAGCCCCTTAACGCCTGGAAACGCCTCTGACCCCCCCCCCCTAAAAACTCCCTTGAAATCCCTCTGACCATCTCCCCTTTACATCTGAAAGCCTTTACACCCACCCCTTTGCATCAGCAAGCCACTTGCCCTTTTCAAACTTCTTTGCAACCTAGAAATCCATTTAGGTAATGAACTGAATCCATAGCGTGTTTTGTGAAGTCCAGAGAATTGGTTTTGCTATTCTGGAAGAATTGTACTTTTTTTCCTTAACTTCATTGATAATGTAGATTTCTGGCTCAAAACTTACGACTCTTTTTTTGGAGACTTAAAAACACTAAACACTAAACCCACTATCACCGAGGCACTCAGCAATTATAGATCATGATACATAGACAAATCAAAAAACGTACTTTCAAGATTTGCGAATAAGTTATTTCATCGGAAATATTCAGAAATTCGGAAATTAGGCCCAAATATATTCCTTCGTCCCATAAGACCGATGTATACGATTACCAATTTTAAAGCTCCAGTTTTCGGTTTTCGATGATAATAACGAACCGCACCCTGTTTTTTTCCACTATAGGTACTGCAGTACAATAAAGCCTCTTCCATAAATTTTAAACCAGGTCGGATGCCTTCCTATCAGGATCTTAAATCGTGAGCTATCCATGTTGTTGATTGCCAACATTAACAAGAGGGGGCGAATCGGACGCTTGGGGCGTCAATGAATGCTGTATAGTGTGGCATAGAATGGCATTGGAATAAGAGGTAGGAATTCTTGTCGGTGTTTTCAACACCACCACACCATCCGCCATCGCATCGTTTGCTTTTTCTCATAGCCCAACTCAGCAGTTTTCCGATGAATTCCTTGTTGGACGAGGGGAAAGATGAGGCGTGCAAAGCCGCTGCTGTATGCTTGCAGCGTCGTCGAGAGAGAAATACGAAAAGAATTGTTTTATGCTTGTTCTGAGAATGGAAAAGTTTCCGAATCCACCGTTGTTGATGTAGTGTCAGGTGGTTTTTTGAAAAGGGGAGCATTTTCATCTCTTGACTTTTGGTTTCGGATGGGGGTGTGTATTTCAAGTTTTGAAGCCGTTTTCTTTTCAGGATCTGGTTAGTTGCTGCTGTCGGAAAGTTTCCAATGTGAATTTGATGGTTGATACGGTCGATTTGGATGAAACTCTGGGAATGTTAAAATATTTTGCGCACGTATTTATTCATCTCTTTGGTGTGATTGAACATAGCTGTTAAATTTTTGGTTGAACTCCACTTATAATTTTTGAGAACTTTTTGAAACTGTTGGACTTCTTGTCTTTTTTCTCATGTTCTCATGTTCTATTTTTGCTCTATTATCTTTGAACTTCATTTTTATATTTTTGATCTTATTTTCTATTTTTTTATCTTTTTAATTTTATATTCTTTTTTTCTTATTTATAATCTTCATGTTTTCTGCTCTTTTCACAGTACATCTTCAAAATGTTGTACAACATTTTTTCACCTTTCCCCGAAAATTCTTATTTCTTTTCCAACATCCGCGAGAAGGTGCACGTCGCCATCACCGTTGCTATTCTTATCATCAACCAACTCAATCGCACTTGGGAGCTTCTGCTTTTTCAGCATTCACCCCCAGCCACCGGTGATTTCCTTTCTCCACCTGACAATGTCTCCGAGCGAGCAATCATCTAACATGTTTTACCATCACCTTGTTTGTTACCATTCCTCGTCTCTACCAGTGACTTCACTCCAGGGGGGCTCTATCAGGACCAAGACATTGATGGGGCACGCCAAGTTTGAATGGTTGGGACGGGAGGAGGCTGCACCAGCGAAATGTGTCTTCACATAAAGCGACCGCTTAATTGAGGTGTCATTAGCAGCAGTCAGTCAGCATTCAGTGGTGGCGTCTTCGCCGTCGTCGTCGTGTCGCCGCCGTCACCATCGTTGTTAAGATGTGCTTTCTTGTTCAACCGTCCGGAGTGTCTCTGGCTGCCGAAGGCGAAATAGGCTTATAATCATTTTCTCGAGATGGCTTTGTGCGTGTTCTTTTAATATTGTCCCCTCGTGCGCTGTTCCGATTTGCGGTTGGTTGTTGTGCGCTCGGTAGCTGAAAAGCCACGGAAATGGCATGGCACATTATCGCGCTAGTATATGGGCACCTGATGGGTATTAGGTGTTCGTACACCTATAAAAAGCCAGTCAGTGCATGGAAAACGGCCGGTAAACAGCGAAATGTATGTACCACGTGCCAACAACTAAGCGGTTTCAGCTCTTCAGATGTTTTTAATTGTTAGCGGAATTGTGAAGCATACAAATGATAATAAATCAACCCCAGCAATATGCTGTGTTTAAGTTTAAGAAGGTTTTTCAAATTCATAACAAAACCTTAAATATATCGTCTTTAGGATTGCAAACATTTCAGGTTTTATCAGGATTTTATAGTAGTCTGATCCAGTCTAAAACTGTAATAAAACATACTGATTTTGGATTATGTTCTCTACTTCGATGGATTAATTCATCATTCACCCTCCTAAGATGTTAGGACTTTCTCACCACGATGGCGTAGTGCACGTTCAGCGTACCTGTCTGGGTCATATTGACCCCAACATCCTACTGGAGTTAAACATATGACAAGTTCCTTTCAAATTCGATTAAGAATTGAATTAATTAAAATATAGCCTAATAGGGCACGAAGAATAGCCAACAGAATAGATGTTTCACGTGTCAAGACGCGATCAATCCTACACAATTCATATTTTGGGTGATCAATTTCGAGACAGTGTGGTCCTAAACACCAAGATTGTTCAAAATTAAAAAAAAATGTTTTTAAATTTCATCCTTAAGAGTTATCGCCGGTTAAAATAAACCGGTATATATGTTTTCAAATGTATAGAAGGTATGTTTTGTGGGGTATGTATGCGAATACTCCTTCTTAATTCTGCGCCTTTATTTTGATATTATTCTAGAAACAGAGGATTTATCGGAATTCATAGCTAAAAATAAAAAAAAAGTCAAAAATACAGCTTAACTGTATGTTTGAAAACAGAAGCATTATGCTCAAGATAAGTGCAGTTCCTCTATTTCAATTTATTTTTAATAGATTTTCAACTCGTCTAATGCAAAACCTTATCCCGCGACTAACCACTTCCTAACAAATTTTGAAATGAATAGTTATCGGGCACCAAAACAAGAATGCATTCGGATTTTGGAAAAGTTTTCCATGCAGATTAGGAGAATTAAGCAGTTTATAACAACAGGAACTGTTTTTTTAGTTTACTCATTAAAAATCAACTTTGTTTGTAGTTGAGATATGATTTGTTTAAGACTACAAACAGGGATGCCACAACGGCCGACTTGAAGTTTTCAAGAACTTTAAATTTTGAATTCGTGCTCCTGATTTGAATGGATCAAGTAAGCAAAGCCTGGATAAACAAGTGAAGCATGATTCGATGTTTCGTTCTAAAAATGTATGCCTCCAAAATGTGTATGCAAAAATTAATATAGGATTTTTTGATATTTCACCTTAAAATAGAAAGTCATAATTTTCAATGCCAGCCGCTGTACATTTGATTACCGTCATGCGGGGCTTCTTTATACACTTTTTCGTGGTTTTTCAACTTTATGACATTATAACTCCCAGAGTAGTGGATGGATTTCCTCAATTTTTACACATAATAACCGTGAGTGTATATGTAGGGTGTATGCAAAATTTGAACTAAATCCATCAATAAACAAAAAAGTTGTTCATACACCAATCGGACACATCTCATATAGAACCGGATGGGGGCTACTTTGGACATTTGTACTGCCGTGAATCGCAAGTCAGTCCCATCTGCATTTTGGGCAAAATTGAGTTAATGGTAGTTTTCGATCTTTCTTCGGATGGTCTTTCAGCTGTGTGAATTAAATTATATAGTTTGTTCAGTAAAATCGAAAAACAACACCACGTCAGATTGTCCCATAATGAAAAGTAATCGCAAGTCAGTCCCATTACGAACTTATGTACCCTGCAGTACAAAATCGGACACTGTTTTAGCCAGTTTTATATTTTTTGCAGTTACGTTTTCACATTTGAAACAATTTGTGAAAGTTTCATGATGATCGCAGTAATATTCAATTAATGGAGATTTTTCGAAATTTCGCATAGAAATCAAATTTTAAAACTTCAGAGTCCATTTTCTCAATGCCTACTTTTTACATATGGGACTGACTTGCGATTCACGGCAGTGTATGTATAACAAAAACTGCACTTCAAATTCCAGGGTTATTAAGAAAACTACTTTGTACCAATGTTGTAGTATACTATGTCAGACATGATTTCAATAAACATATGCGTTTTAAGATGGTTCTGTGCTACTTTTGGTATTATAAGCAGCGTGATATTGCTATAAAGATTGCCTGAAAAAAGAGGCCATCAATCCTTTATTTAGGTGAAACGGTCATCTATAATGTAAAATGATACAAATATTCGATTGTATATGCTACGTTGATACATTTTGAATAAATTGATCAACCCTTGGAAATTTATGAACTGTAGAAACAATGCTTACAGACCAAATGTTCTGATACGTTATGTATATTTTATTGGTTTAATCGATGTTTTTTCGCGTCCTGACAAGCAATAAACGGTCTGTTTGAAAAATAATTTCAACCAAATGGAGGGAAAACTATTGCTTCATATTAGTCCCAAAGACATCATACAGATTTGAACCATATTTTGAATTCAAAAAATCCATATTCAAAAGTGTCCAAAGTAGCCCCGCATGTCAAAAGTAGCCCCGCACGACGGTATACCGTAAATGATTGTAAAAGTTTGTATTGCATTGCCTAATTAAGGGATCCTTTACGTGTTTTGAAATATAGATAGAATTCCGTACACTTGAAAAGCACTCGAACACTTTTAAAATACACCTTCTAGATTCAATAGAGTTTCAGAGGGTTTTCAAAGGGGGTCTCAGGGGAATTCAAAGGGGTTTTAGGTAGTTTCAGGAAGTAAAAAGAAAATCGCGTTAAGTACTGTTCCTTTGAATTCCACTAAGAATTTGCATCCTTTGACAGATACGTATTTCGACCTCAACTGTAAGGTCGTCTTCAGTGTCTTGTATTTGACTCGACAAGACACTGAAGACGACCTTACAGTTGAGGCCGAAATACGTATCTGTCAAAGGATGCAAATTCTTAGTGGAATTCAAAGGAACAGTACTTAACACGATTTTCTTTTTACTTACAGATATTCCCCTAACAAGCCCAGGTTAATCATCATCAGTTTCAGGAAGTTTTATCGGCGATTCAGGTGCATTCCATGGGACTATCAGGAGCGTTTCGAAAAGTTTGAAGGGAGGTTTCCGGGAATGCTAAGGACGTCCAGAGAAATTCGAATTTGTTTTAGGAGATTTCTAGAGGATATCAAGGGAATGAAAGGGCATTCCAGAAGGATTCACAGCTCTAGAGCCGAACCTGAAAATCTCCTGATGGTACTCAAATTCTCTGAAAAAATATTCAGAAACCCCTGAAACATTCTTAGACCCCCATGAAACTCTCTGAAGTACTTTGAATGTTTCTAAAATCCCCTTTAACTCGCTGAACTGCGTCTGACATTCCTTTGATATTGTTAAATCTCCTGAGACATCCTGAAACTCTCCTGAAACTCTCTGAAACGCCACTGAGACCTGGAATGTTCCGAGACCCCTCAAACCCCACTGAGCACCCCATGAGACTTCCTGGAACACCTCCAAGATCCTCTGAAACCCTCCGAATCGCCTATGAAACACCCATAGAACCGCCTTGAACACCCCTAAGACCTCCTGAAACTCTGAGACTCGCTGAGACCCCTCCCCCAAAACGTTTTGAAAGCCCTTTTGACCCCATGAAACCCTTTGTAACCCCTTAAGGTTCCAAACACCTCTGAAACTCTCCGTAATGCCGCTGAAAGCTGAAAGTTTCAATGATTTCACCTCCTGAATATCCACGAAACCCTTCGAAATCCTTCACTCATTAAAACCCCCCTGCTTCTCACTAAAATCCCCTCGAAACCCTTTAAAATCCTCTCTGCAATCCCCTTCCGCTCTCCCTTATGACATCTAATTAATTCATTCACCTCTCCTTTCCTTAGATCTAACACGTTAACTTTTCATTTTATTTTACTTAGGAAATTTCTTGAATTTAATTGAAGTTTTCAAAGAAGACAAATTAGAATACCAAAGACTCTACGAACATCTGATAAAACATCTGATAGTATCTCAGAAAACTCTGTTATGCATCTATGGGACGATGCTTTTATTTTTTTTTAGTAGATGAAGGAACCCCTTTGGAGTTGAGCAGTTTTTCCATGAAATTATTTCACCGAATTCCTCCTGTAAATTATGAATATTTTACTGATTTACTGAGTTCTTGTCTTATTTTCATCTGACAAAACGTTGATCATCAAAAACAGATAAGATTCCACAAAACCACTAGAAAACAGTTTAGGACCTGAAATTCTATGAAACCCTTCTGCGGTTCTAAATATTTAGCATGTCGTCCATAAAATAGTATTCAAAATTTTAAATTTAATCAAGAAATGCATCAAATGCATCAAACATGGGTACTTTTTAAACGTTGAAAAAGGTTGTGATAGATTGACACTTTTTGGATCTTTCTCGAAAAATCGTAAATTTTTTACATCAATGTGATTAGTTTTTAGTTTCAATATCTAAAGACTTTCTACTTCTGTTCTCAAGATTTCTATAATAAGATATGTTAGAGCCTATTTGGATTAAAGGAAGAACACATTTAGCAATTTTTGTATGATATTGTAAATTTGAGTTATTTTCCTCTATATGGATGAAAATGTCAAACCACTATAACTTTAATCATCGAGAGAAAATATTAAATTTTGTATCGTCGTAATAAGGCCCGAACAAATCTCATTTTCTTCTTTTGTCACTTTGATCGTTGACTCGTCGAGGGGGGGGGGGACGATAAATAATAAATGTATTTGATGAAAAATTACCCAAACAATTGGGCAAAATCATCAAACTCATCGGATTTGTTAAGAAATTTTCTCAACGACTCCAATTTCACTATGAAGTTTTTAAATTTCTTTAATAATTTATTTGTGTCCCCCCTCAAAATGTCGAATTTGGACAAAAAATTCCGAGGGTAGGGGGGGGGGGGGGGGTGACATAAGAGAAAATCGAAATTTGTGTCAGCCTAAGTATCAATATATTGTTGATAAACGTTTAAAATTTTATTCAATTCGGTGAACTGGTTCAAACATTACTTGTCTGAAAAATAGTGTTCTATGAGAACACTTCTAGCTTCGCGAAAGATTAACCAATCGAGCTCAAAATTCGACCAATGATGCACATATAATAGGTTGCCAAGCAGTTAAAATTTGAGAATTTTTGATGCCCTTTAGAAATTTCTCTAGGCATTCGTTTGGAGAATATATTGGAGATTTCTTTGAATTACCTATCAAAAATTTCTTCAGAAATTCTTCTGAAAAATCTTTTGGAAATATCTCCGAGAACTCGGCCAAAAATTCTCTCACGGATCTTTCAAAAAGTCTTCTATGGATTCAGTCGGAAATTTTCCTCGGGGATTAGTTTAGAAATTTCTCCTATTGTATACATTCCACAAATAATTCTTTCATAGCATCTTGCTTGATTTACTTCTGAAATTCCACCATTTTTTTTTTTTTCAAAATTCGTTCAGAGGTTCCTTCAGATTCATTTTCAAACCTTTTTTCTCCAGAGATTCTTTTAATAAAACTTTCAACGATGATTTCAGAAACTATTCCGTAGTTTTTCAGTAAACGTTTTTTCTAGATTTTTTTTTCCGAAACATCCTTTGGAAATTCCTTTAAGCATTCTCTCAAACGATTTTCTAAACGTGAAGCGGACCTGGTGTGATGGCTATAACACTTGACTATCACGCCGAGGACCTGGGGTAGAATCCCACTCCCGAAAAACTCACAAAACGTGAGTTCTTCCTTCGGAAGGGAAGTTAAGCGTTGGTATCGAGATGAACTAGCCTAGGGCTAAAAATCTCGTTAATCAGATAAAAAAAAGATCTTCTGACGTAGCATTTTTGGCCGATTTTCTACCCCCCTCCCCTTCTCACTCGTAGCATATTTTTATATACCTAATGCTCGTCAAACAATCCCCGACTCCTCCCTCCCCCTAAAAAGCTACGTCAATCTTTCTGAGATTTTTTTTGGAAATTCCTCCAGGATCTCTTCTAAAAATAATGAGATCCATTTGGGAATTTTCGGCAGGGATTTCTATAGGAACTGCCCCCACAATTTTTTCGGGGATTCTTTCAGAAAATCTCCCATTTCTTTAATTATAAATTCGACTAATCGTTTCGTAAGAAATATCTCCAGATTATCCTCCAGAGATTTTTTTTATAAATTTCCCCTTTGAAGTTTATAAGTTTCTTTATAAATTTTACTTTGAAAAAAAAAAAACAGATTTTTATATAATTCTTTCATATACCCTTGCTAAAATCCACCCTAGGATTCATTGAAAAAAAATCACGAGTTCCTGAAATAATCTCCCAGGGATTCTTAAAGAAATTCTTTCAGTGACTCCTAAACAAAATCAGTCAGAAATTCTTTCCCAAAATGTTCTAGTGGTTTCTTTAGACTTTCGAGTGTCCTCCAGAAATTTCTCCAAGAACTCCTCAACAAAGTCTTGCACGATTAGCTTCCAAAAAATATTTCATGGACCTTTTTTAGAAAATACTTCAAGAATATCTTTAAAAAACTTGCTAAGATTGTTCCAGAGATTCATCTACGAATTTCTTCAGATGTATTTGTCATAGAGATTCCACCAGAAAAATTTTCAAACCATTCATCTATAACCTCACATGAACTGTATAAAAAATGATTCGCGGATACATTGAAATCAGAAACTCAGAACTCTTCAAAATTTTCTCAAAAGACTTCCAAAGAATTTTCTCCACGGATTGCTTCAGAAATTTTTTAAGAGATTTTTGAGAAAATTCTCAAGACTTTTTCACATTCCTTTTAGATATTCTTTCCAGAAATTGCTCCAGGGGTTTCTTGAAAAAGTCTTAGAAAATTCTACAGTTTCTTTCAGTGATTCTTATCAGGATTTTTATGAAAAGGCTGGAAAACATTCTTGTAGAGATCCCTGCAGAAGATTTCATCAGAAATTCCACCGTGTATTTCTCTATGTAGTTTCTCACAAATTCCTCAGCGATTTCTTCCAAGCGTACCTCTAGAAATTTCTTTATGGATGTCTCCAGGAACTCATTAAAAAAATGTTTATGACTTTTACTAGGCCGTTACAAATATTTATTTCACTTTTTGTCCCACCACTCTTTGACTGGTCGAGGGGTGGGATAATAATAATCAAGCATTTTATCTGAAAAACATTAAAAACTCATCGGATTTGTTCAAGAATTTTTAGCTAGACCCGATATTTTGGAAATATTTTTTGCCTGCCCCCTCAAAATGCAAAATCCTGCCAAAATGTTTGAAGGGAAGGGGGGAGACAAAAAGTCCACATGAAATTTGTTTTCGACTTAGGGGTTTTCCCCAGTTTTTTTTTCAAAAAATATCTCAAGTGGTTTTGTTAGGTATTTCACCAGGGGTTTCTAGGAATATCCAGGTGTTTCTTCAGGCATTCCTTCTGCAATTTCTTCAGAAAATCCACCTTGGATTCTTTCTTTTTTTCAGAAATTTCATCTGGAATACATTTAGAATTTTCTTCAAATTTTTTTAAAATTCCTTCTGAAATTTCGCCAGTGATACTTTCGGAAATATCTTAAGAGACTACTTCAATACTCCTAGAATTACTACAGATATTTCAGCAGGGATTTATTCAAAAGTTGTCCCACGGATTCATTCAGAAGTTGTTCCTATAGATCCTTTAAGAATTGCTCAAGTGGTCTCTTCAGAGATTTCTCCAGGAGTTCATCCATCGGAACGTACCAGTGAAGGGTCACTGAAAACGGAGAACATTGATTAACTAGCTCTGATTTTATCATGACAGCCTGGATATATTTTATCACACATCTTGTCTGTAATCTGCCGAAGAATTACAATGACCTGTTAAGGAATTTGTTAGTTGAATTTGAGACTTGAATAAAGTTCCAATATCGAGTTTCTGCACAATTCTACGAAGGTTCTTTTGCTTCTTTATGACTCTACGTTCCCACTGGGACTTGGCCTGCCTTGCTTCAACTTAGTGTTCTTTGAGCACTTCCACAGTTATTAATTGAAGGGCTTTCTTTGCAGCCATTGCATGAATTTGTATATTGTGAGGCAAGCACAATGATACACTATGCGCAAGGAGTCGAGAAATTTCCCCGACCGGAACGAGAATCGAACCCGCCATCTCCGGTTTGGCGATCCGTAGCTTTAACCATTAGGCTTACTGGAGACCCAGAGACGAAGATTGTGTAAAAGTTAAGAGAAGAGACATCGTAAAAGCTATAATCCCGCCTCCAAATGTTGCGAGTCAATGAAACTCCTAGCCCACATTCGCTGACAAGACCCCATCAGCTCACAACGGTGACGTGAGCAAACTCGGAATCGATGGATTCATGCTACTATGCCATACGGCAAGCTTTCTGATTCGGAGGAATCCGATGGGTAAACACATAGACTAGATTAGGTTTCACTTTCTACGCGGTATTGTCGCATCTGATAGACGGTCGACGATGGTGATGATTTTTTCCGGTCATCGCATGTCGTTAGGACGGAACCAATTTTGCCGAAGAGTCGCGATCGTAAGCGACAAAAAAAAACCCAATCGAATTGAGCAATTACCAGCCTACCATCGCATAGTCTTCGTCGGTCACGGGGTGGATCCGGAGAGTTGAGAGTTTGTTTTTCGCTGATTTTGCTTTTGCGGTGATTCGTTCGTTCGCAAGTAGACAGTAAGCACGCAGCATCATCATCGCCCGACCGGCCGGGCCGGATGATTCAGCCTCCGATTATTAAAGACGGAGGTTATACATGCGAGAGTTGAAGATGCATGCGCGATTATGGTAATATGAAAGTGAAATTCTTCGGGTTATACCGGTTGACGCGACGCGACTTGG
The DNA here is from genome assembly GCF_035046485.1 of Aedes albopictus. Taxonomy (NCBI): domain Eukaryota; kingdom Metazoa; phylum Arthropoda; class Insecta; order Diptera; family Culicidae; genus Aedes; species Aedes albopictus. Next base: position 9,526,755 of record NC_085138.1, read on the forward strand.
CTGACTGGTAACCGGAGCTATGATTGAGATCATTTGGATTTAACTGCGGTTGCGAAACTCTTATGGAACAATGCAGAAGCTCAGGTGGATGAGTTCATCGAACTAGATTTGAATTTTTAAATGAAATGTGGTCTTATTGTTTTGAAGTGAATGTTCAAATTAGAAGAGCATTGTTGATTTAGTAGATCTTTTTGTGGTACTCGTTCACCATTTCACAAACGATAATAAAAGAAAATACGAACCTAGGAAGATGAAAAAAATGATAGGAGTGATGGATCATTATTTCAATATAAGATAAAAAGATAGAATATGGGATGACAGGGAGAGGGAGATTGTAAAAAGATGTGACTATACAAAAATGAATAAAAATATAGGAAGAAAGGAAGATGGAAATATTGAATGATAGAAAGATAAGTGAAAAAATGGAAAGATAGAGAGAAAGAAAGGAAGATAGTAATATAAGAAGATACAAAAAAGAAACAAAGATCAGAAGACACAACACATCATTAGGCGATAGGACGGTTTGAAGCCAATACGATCAGAAAACACGATGATAATAAAAAAAATAGATAGGGTAGCGAACCACTTGGGCAGTGGCCGGTATTTTGGGCACTCTTCGCTTCAACTCAGTCAATTCCAAACCAATTGACTTGAAATTTTGTACACTGCTAGATACAAGATACTATACGTATCTCATCGCGTTCCAAAATTGTGTCAATTGGTTCAGAATTGGCTGAGTTATAGCAGAAAAGTGCCCAAAATAGGACCCCTGCTGAGATGGTTCCACTTCCCTATATAATATTAGAAAGGAAAACAGGTAAATGAATAACAAGCAGAAATATACAAAGAATCCCAAGCAACACACATGCCACAAAGAAGTGTCGACAGCGCAGGTTTTTGGTTGTACAGGAGCTACATTCATGTAATTCTAACTCAAAGGTAAAATAACTTAAAAATTACTCGTATCCAACCATGTGTGCTGCTTGGGATGTAGGATAGGATGAAAGGAAGACGGAAAGACAGAAATATAAAAAATATGGGAAGATAGAAAGGTAAGAAGATAAATAAGAAGATAGAGGAACAGAAAGATAGCAAGGAAGATCAACGTTACGTTAAGCACTGAGCTTTAAAGTTTCAGGATCCCCCTTCTTTGAATGAAGACTTTTACGATGTTTGAGTTCATTTAAGCATCTGAATCTTAGAACATAACTGTATTGTAAAGGGCGGTACGGTCAAAATTTAGTCAAACAATTTTTTTCATAACTTTGGACTGCGTACACCAAAATAGCTGATTTTTGGACCAGTAATGGTGCATTATATGTAGCTAATGCCAAAAATTTTCATCAAAATCGGTTTAGTTTTTGCGGAGATATTGCTGAATCCTGAGATATGCAATTTTTAAATTTTGTACAAAGAGGCTTCAAAAATAAGAACACATTTTTACTGTTTCATTTATAGAGCCAGAAATACTGAACCGAATTCAATGATTATTTTTCTGTATATGTCCAAATGTTGTGTAAAAATTTCATTCAATTTGATTTTGCCGTTTCAAAGTTATATTTGTTTAAGTGGCACTCTGTCAGTTTTTTTCATATGCAAACTGCCACAACTTTGGAAGTATTCATACATAATGGCTCAAAATTTTACTTAGATCATATTTGTATAATAGTATGTACTATGGAGCGCCTTTGTACAAAATTCATATATCAACCAATACTTAATGGATTTTGATGAAAATTTTATGGCATAAGTTACACATAATGTACCATTACTGGTTCAAAAATCAGCTGTTTTAGTGTACGCAGTCTGACGTTATGAAAAAAATTGTATGACCAAATTTCGACCATACCACCCTTTGAGCTGTCTCTATCATGATCACAGTCTTTGACACCTTTTCGTTGATATTCGGCTGTCTTTGTCTCCGACATTCGCAAACACAAGCAATCAAATTAAGCAGTAATTACTGTACGAAACAAATATGTCAAACGAATGCAATGTACTACGACAGCATTTTGCCCATATGTGTGTCGTATTCAACAAGCAAGAATTAACTAATTTTAACATTCATAGTCGCAATTGGCTGAAATCTGTGCGAAAAGCTAGAATTAGACAAATAAATATCATCGCGTCAGACGACAATGATTTGATCCTTTTTATGATTATTGATCTCCGTTCTTTCACTCGTGTGAAAAAAATAACGGTAGCGCACGAGTGTAACAAAGCAAGCTGACACCCGACCGCGGCAACGAAACGAAAATAGTGAAAAGTATCGAATGTTTACAAGACTGCTCCCAGCTCCAATACCATGTATTTACCCATCCAGGCCCAGGTAAGACTGGTAGAAACTTCGGCATTTTCCAAGAAACCTTTGATTTTCAGATCTCCAGATCTATGTATAAGCGTAATTGATCATCTGTCGGAAAATTATAAACACTGCATTTGTAATAGACAGACTCACAGAAAACTGTAATGAGCATTGAAGCCAATCGGTCTTCCGTTTCCTCCAGAAACTCCTTAATGTCAAGGACTTCAGATTGTTACCGAATTACAAAATTAAATAATTATGACACACCCGCCAGACTGTTAATTTTCAATAACATTAGGTACTTTCATTTATAATTAACCCCAAGACATTGTGAGACTATGCACGTAGTACCCAGAGGCAGCATTAGCATAGGGAAACTTTTTTTTTAGTTATTCTGCCTCACCCGTGTAAAACTAACTACACTTTGTGCCCGTATCAATCGGGCGAAATTTCCATGAGCAACACAACATCCGGAGGGGCGGTAAAAAGTAAAAAGGAGAGGAGATTGAGAAAAGGAAGGATGGAAGTTGAGATCGGGATCACGGAGCAAGTCTGACGTATCCAACTCAACAATTCGCGAGTGGAAAAGTTGAACAGATCTCGAGTGGGAGTTCTACGGGCCACGGAAAGCCCGCTACGCTTTGCGGGGCCGAAAATCTTTTTTGTACTTAATATTGTTGTAGTGTTTATCTTGGTAACGTCTTCTTCGTTCCTCTTTGAGCAGCTGTAAGCATGCGGACTAGGGTGGCCCACACTTATTTGAAAAACAAAGTTTTTGAAAAATACCAAGTCTTACCTCCTAAATCAGTTGTTTTGGACTCGCAGAAGCTACGTTCAAAATTTGAGCAAAATCGGTTGAGCCTAAGGGGGCGCTCAAAACGCTTGAAGTTTATATGGGAAAACTTGGCCAAATGTATGCAGAAATTTTAAGTTTTCGAATTTTGCCGCTAGGTGGCGCTGTAAGCGTTCAATAATCAAACCCTTTGGTATTATTGTAGGTGACTATATGCCAGAGAACTTTGTCGAAGACCGCGAAGTGATCCGACGGCTGTGAAAAAAGTTATACCCTAGGCAAAGTGAGGCAAAGTATTGAGATTTCATTATTGATATTATTCCTTTGCATGTATCGGAAAAATAGCAATAAAGTTTATCCTCACTTTTCCTAGGGTATAACTTTTTTCACAGACGTTGGATCACTTTGCGATCTTCGACAAAGTTGTTTGGCATATAGTCACCTACAATAATACCAAAGGGTTTGATTATTGAACGCTTACAGCGCCACCTAGCGGCAAAATTCGAAAACTTAAAATTTCTGCATACATTTGGCCAAGTTTTCCCATACAAACTTCAAGCGTTTTGAGCGCCCCCTTAGGCTCAACCGATTTCGCTCAAATTTTGAACGTAGCTTCTGGGAGTCCAAAACAACTGATTGAGGAGGTAAGACTTGGCATTTTTCGAAATTTTTGTTTTTCATATAAGTGTGGGCCACCTTAATACGGACCTTGGGAGATTATTCGTAATGCATTACGAAAGGTGAATTAGTTTAGGACGTTTGTAGATCTTGGAACTACCAGTGACGTCCACACTTCTGGGCAATGGACGTTCAAACGACTGCCCAGACGTGTGGCATCCATTGCCAATACAAGGTTTATACATAATGTATTGATTGTTCAACTCTATGAGCAAGCAAATTTTTTGAAGAACTACTCAAATTAAAGCTCTCTGATCAGCACATAACTGGTAATCTATCTGTAGTATTCTTATAATGAGTAATTCTCGCTGAGACCGGCCCACTATTCACACCTTGTCTTCAAAAACGTTTATAGTGGCGATTTTCTGAAAGTCCTGCCCAAAAAAGTAAGCAAAATGCATTTGGTTACTCAAATTGATGGACCCCCCGTTAGTTAGAGTCACAACAGTTCTTGCAGACCCTCGATTTCGGTCAAATGGTGGCTCATTTTAATCGTTATAATCGTTATAAAGGGTGATAGGGTCAAAATTTGGTCACACAATTTGTTTCATAACTTGAGACTGTGTATACCAAAACAGCTGATTTTTGGACCAGTAATGGTACATTAATGTAGCTTATACCATAAAATTTTCAACAAAATCGGCTTAGTATTTGCGGAGATATTGTGAATCCTGAAAACTGCAATTTTAAAATTTTGTACAAAGAGGATTAAAAAATTAGAACACATTTTTACTGTTTTATTTATAGAGCCAGAAATGCTGAACCAATTTCAATGAAAATTTTTTTGTATGTAAAGTATACATATCAAAATGTTGTGTAAAATTTCATTCAATTTGATCCAGCCGTTACAAAGTTATATTTGTTTAGGTGGTCAAATTTTGTCACATTTTGTCAAGTCAAGTCAAATTTTGGTCACACAATTTTTTTCATAACTTTAGACTGCGTACACCAAAACAGCTGATTTTTGGATCAGTAATGGTACATTATATGTAGCTTGTACCATAAAATTTTCATCAAAATCGGTCTAGTATTTGCGGAGATCTTGTTGAACCCTGAGATCTGCAATTTAAAAATTTTGTGCAAAGAGGATTCACAAATAAGAACACATTTTTACTGTTTTATTTATAGAGCCAGAGATACTTAACCGATTTCAATGAATTTTTTTTTGTATGCGAAGTATGCATATCAAAATGTTGTGTAAAAATTTCATTCAATTTGATCCAGCCGTTACAAAGTTATATTTGCTTAAGTGGCACCCGATCAGTTTTTTTTCATATTCAAAAGAAACGAACCAGCCAAGGGCTGAAAGTCTCTTTAATAAAGACAAATCAATCAATCAATTCATATTCAAACTGCTACAACTTTGAAAATATTCATACAAAATGGCTCAAAATTTTACTAAGAACATATTTTCATAATAGTATTATACTGTAAAATTTTGATAAAAATCGGAGCAGTATTGGTAGTTCTATAATCAAAACTGTGCTTTACTGACCTTAAATTTCCGAAAATTTACTATGGAGCGCCTTTGTACAAAATTTTAAAAAGGTAGGTCGATGGTTTTATCTATATATCAACCAATACTTAATCGATTTTGATGTAAATTTTACGGTATAAACTACATATAATGTAGCATTACTGGTCCAAAAATCAGCTGTTTTGGAGTACGCAGTCTAAAGTTATGAAAAAAATTGTCTGACCAAATTTTGACCGTATCACCCTTTAACTCAGCACTCTTAAGAGTGCCGAAAAGTAGTAATTTTCGGCACTTTTGTTTTAGTGAAGAAAAGTAGGCCTTTTTGTCATTGAAATCGCGAGTGAAAAGTAGAGGAAAATGCAACGCAATTACAAAAAAAGTTTTGGTATAAAAATCCAAGATGGCGGCCAAAATCAATATGGCCGACCCAACTTTTTATAATTGTAAAAAGTTGCTCTATTCTATCTGGAGAAACTTTGGAGTCATAACGGTTAAAATGAGCCACCATTTGACCAAAATTGAGGGATCTGCTAGAATTGTTGTGCACGCAGAGAAATAAATTGTAAACACAATTAAAATCTAGTTCAAATCAACCGATTTTTCAGTTTACTATAGCGACAAACGAATTCCAAGTTTAAACTGAACTGTTCCATTGTTTGATTATACAAATATTTTTATTTGTCAAAATTTTTGGCAGTTTGTTAGAACAAACAGAGATTTGGTAGATTAAAATAACGGTTTGTTTCAAACGACTGCACTTTTGCTATTACCAAAGCCGGATTGTGATTGTGTTGGTGACGGCAGCTCTTCTGCGGCAATCGGAAATCTATATTTAGACGCTTGGCAAGCGGATGGAAAGGAGATCGAATAAAAAGAGACAAAAAGGCGAAACCGACCAACTTTTTGCGAATGCTATCTTTAGTAGCTGCGCGTTATCCATCACGGCCAAAACTGCACTTGGAAGTTGCAGTGATGGATTTGCTACACCTTCCTCGTTGTGGCGAAGTTGGGGTAAATTTTTCAAAGATGTGTGAGTACTTCCAAGCCATGTGCACGCAGAAAAATGACGCTTGTTTGAAACAATAAAACGCTTGGTTGATTTTCAAACCGAGAATTTACTTTTACCCCCTTTTGTGGTTCCCATTTTGTAGAAACAAATGAAGTTTCTAACGTTGTATGAAATAATGGTGATTGGTTGTTTTAATCGATAAACTCTAAGTAAGAATAGAAAAATATAACTTTGGTATAAGTAAATTCTCGGTTTGAAAATCAACCAAGCGTTTTATTGTTTCAAACAAGCGTTATTTTTCTGCGTGTGGCTCTAACTAACGGGGGGTTCATCAATTTGAGTAACCAAATACATTTTCCTTATTTTTTTGGGCAGGATTTTCAGAAAATTGCCATTTTAAACGTTTTTGAATACAAGGTGTAAATAGTGGGCCGGTCTCAGCGAGAATTTCTCTAATATAATTATTATCAACGTGAACTTCACCCTGGGTCTAATTCTTCCCTTAAATAAGAATGCAAGATGCCATACCGAATCATAGGCCAAGAATTTTTTGTGTGTTAAGGACAAGGTATTTGGAGTACATTGCTCAAAAATTCTAGAGCACCGTTTTTTAGCACCGTTGAACGGATTTGGATTAAAATGCATCACGCTGTTGACAACCACTGAACATTTAGCGTGATGCATTTTAATCCAAATCCGTTCAACGGTTCTAAAAAACGGTGCTCTAGAAATTTTGAGCTATGTACTCCAAATACCTTGTCCTTAAGCTTTACTTGTTTTTAGGATCTATAAACGTCATGGGCACATACTGTTATCATAACATATTGAGCGATAATTTGTCATGCCTGTTGAACAGCAGAAATTTTTTGGACGTCTCAACTCAATTGAGCTTCAAAAATCTATACGTTATACGTACTTTCATACGGTTAAGATACATCGCATAAGCTTCAGCAAAAGTACCTCATGCGTACCAAATTGGAGGCGATATACGGGCATTTGCGGGATAATCATAACGCTATGACTTGAAGCGTTATTTTAAGCGATTCAAGGTGCGATGCATAGCATCTTATGCAGCTTCAAGCTCTACTTTTGAAATAGAGAGATCACCTCAGTGGTTCACACCCTAAGAACTTGCTCGGGGATTGTATGTCCTGCTCCTACCCGTTTGTTGACAAATGAATAAGGGTATCATGCGGAAATCTCGAGCAACTTAAGCCAACTTCATCAAGACAACATTATTATGAATACATCTCTTCCCACGTTCGATATAGCCTTACTTTCTACAGTCTTACTCATAGTTTGGGTTATTTAATAACGCTGGGAAAGGAATTGCCAGATTTTTTTTCTTCTCATTTCAGAGAGCGAGTAATGGCGCTTAAGCCTAGGCTTTCGAGTCAGGACATGAGGCTGAAATTCCTATGTCCCATCCCAGGACGAAGAACTTCAATGGAGTGATATTAACTTTCTTAGCAACATCACTCCCAACGATTTTGTTTTACATCCAGAACACATACTATAATACGGAGTGGCTGACGAGATGTCGCCGTTCTCTGCTTCAATTGTATTCAATGACACTGCACAGTAGGCCTGGCCGCTTCAATACTTGTAATGCATCTTTGATACTTTGCAAGTATTGATAATGACAAGAAAAATGATAAAAGTAGTCGATTTTATCATTTTCCAGGATTCTTCTAAAAGATGGCTGTGTAAGTGTAGACTAGACTAGACTAGACTAGAGAGATCACCTCAGTGTTTGTTGAAATGCGCTTGGTTTACCTATACTGTGCGTTTTGGGAAGACTATCTGGAGTTAAAATCGACGTAGCATGATGATTTGTAAAATTATCACTGCCACTGTATGGCCAGCTCCACCAACTATATCAATGGGGCACGTTCGGTGTAGTACTAGATTTGTAGTAATGAGCTGAATTTTAGTATGGTGAGAAGGTCAGTTCTCTGTTTCTGCAATGAAATGGTACGAAAAGCGTGGGTATCATGATTCGCTGCCTAATTTGATGCTGTTTGAGCAAAACTTTGGATAACTATGTTGTTTATGTTGCAAGAAATGGAGAAAACAACAACACTGTTACCCAAAGTTTGGCTCAAACAGCATCAAATTAGGCAAGGAATCATAATACCCACGCTTTTTGCACTATTTCAGTGCAGAAACGAATAATTGACCTTCTCACCATACTAAAATTCAGCTCATTACTACAAATCTAGTACTTCACCGATCTGTTCCCAAGAAACATTCTTGATTCTATTTGGTTCTATTGGTTTTTATGATAGTTTTATCAAAGCATTTCATAGTCTAATAATTGATCTCATAATAGCTTCTACTGAACACAACTATTCCTCATCAATCTGTGATTTTAAAAACATCGCCAAGAATACTTGAGATTCAGTGCATTAGCTTGAGCTTGAGCTTGATTGACCGCCCGTGGATGCTACTCCAGTATCGCCAGACCAGCTACACTCACACAAGGATCAATGAGAATAACTGCCGGGGACTAGCAGGCATCTTCAGTGTGTGAGCGTTGGTGATCTTCTATTTTTAGGCGACAATGGCGCCTGCCACGTCAGGTTGCAGGTCAATGTGGGGAAGGGGTAAGGAAGTGATGATTGCAATCGTTTGTATCCACATCTGGCCGAATAAACCTCTGCGCCAGCACAAATTCATGCGGATGTTGGAGTGTTGGTGGGAATTGGTTGGCAGAAGTTCACACATTGGTGTGTGGATACCAGGGTAAGGTGATAGAATTGTGTGTTTTCATTATTTTGAAGAGTGCGGCACAGTTCGCTTGATTGCATAACTTGTAGGCGTTTTCTAATAGGATTGTGGCACTATGCTGTGAAAGTTTGGAAGGAAGGGAAACGGCTTTTTCAACCCGTTTCTGTTCTAGCGACGGCTATGAACATGTTTATATACATGAGTTGTATATGTAGAGAGCAGAGAGAAAGTATATAGAAAGATACAAAGTAGAAGGAAAGGGACGGGCCAGGGATTGAACCCAGGACCTTCTGCATATAAATCAGAAGCGGTAGCCACTAGACCACCAAGCCCGTCAGAATACTTGAGATTCAGTGCATTAAACCACAAATACAACAAGAATTATTGACCTTATCGTCAGTTTTAAAGGCCTCTCGTAGTTATCTTCAATTAACCATTCTTGAGCAAGAGTAACTGTTTTTTAAATAAGAACAGTTTGGTAGATGAAAACTAAAAAAAAAAGTCCACAAGTATCAAATTCCGGGTGTCGAGCCGTTATCGGAACCAGGAACACTCGTCCCGTCAACTGATCCTGACGCAGCGCAGTGCCAAACTCCTCTGATTTCAACATCCGAATTGACCGTAGCATTTCCCCAAGTGCCCTAGAATGCTAGTTGACCCTTGGTTTTCCTAGGCTACTTCATCAGCTACAACTTTGTTGAAGACCACATTCAAATCGGACGCCTCATTAATTTGTTATTGTATCCAGAATGAAAATCTTTGATCATGATGATTACACTATTCAATGCCCATCGATAACTGCAAATGCAATTTGCCTTGAACCATAGTAAGCCATGATTTATGTGTGCTATCTTTAGCGTCATGTGCAGCAAAGTTGCCTGCTGGGAAGCTGAACGATCACTGTTAAAGTTTCTGTTGTTGAATAAAGATTGATAACTAATTAATGAGGCGTCCGATTTGAATATGGTCTTCGGCAAAGTTGTAGCTGATAGAGAAGCCTAGAAGAACCAAGGGTCAACTACCACTCTAGGACACATGGGGAAGTGCAACGGTCAATTGAATGAAAAACGTCCTTTTCTCATAGTAATTGCCATACAAACTTTGAAGAGCTTATGTGCACTCTCAATTTTTATCAAATAAGCTCATTTTATGGGAGAAGGCTTAGAATCTGGTTATGAATCGAATAAGCGGTGTGGAGCAAAAACGATTTTTTTAACCACGCAAATACAACACTGTTGAACATATATTGAAAAGGCAGGTTCAATGCCAAAGCAAGCGGTATGTCAAGATTAAGGTTATGCTCTAAAACATAAGAAAACTGCTTCAAAAGTGAGAGTTGTTTGTGAAGAAATCCCTGGAGATGGAAATGTCTATAGCCAGAGCGATCCTCTCGTAATGGTGTAATGGTTAACAAAATCCAGCTGATCCACAGAAAAAAGAAAAGCTATCCATGGAAAATATGAAAGCGATTAATGAAATGTAAAAAACGATCCATAAAAAATAGAAAATAGAGATTATTTCGTAGCAGCACTTCGATAACATTAATGTTAAGAGTTGTGCAGTTTTCATTTCATCAGTGGTCAAAATTCACGGACAAATTTGAGGTGAAATGTTTAGAAAACCATCAATATTTTTGAACATAGTGTCGGAGCACGATTTGCGATTTAAGAAGCTTTAGAAGAGATTCTTAGATGACTTGGATAAGAACTTTGAAATAAATTATAAAAGTACAACAGAAATGTTAGAATATTAAAATCATCTGGTCGATAGTGAGAGATATAAAGACTGGAAGACAGGAAAAATTAAAGAAAAAAAAAAACAAAAAATTGAATGATAGATATGATGATAAGAATTTCAAAACGAAGGTAAGAAAATGGAAAGACAGCAAGCTACAAAGATCGCAAGAATGGAAGTTGGGAAGACAGGTAAATAAGAAAATAGGGAGGTAAAAAGATAGAAAGATTGAAAGGCAAGATAATTTGAAAAAAAAAATGGAATTCAAAAAGACAAGACAAGAAAGATAAAAATATAACATGAATAAGTAATTCATGAATTGAAGAAAATAGGAATAAAGGAAGTTTTGGAGATAAAAATACAGGAAGATAGTTCTATCAAATGGTTGAAAGATAAGAGATTAGGCGGATAGGAATTGTATTACCTCAAAGAACATAATTTGGACACCTTCACCATCATATTCCTCATTATTTAGAATGCACTAAACAACCCTCATTTTCGCTCTTCTGATTATTCTCCACCCAAGCCTTCACCGACCATAAATTTCACGAGTGAAGTGTTTACGGAAATCAGCATTAATCTACAGCCCCATAAATTTAACCAGCACGTCAAGAACATTTTTCATTCCGGCTCATGGTCTGGGGCTCTCCAGTATCATTCATTTTCCAACTCACTCTGAACCCCATCATCACCAGAGCAGCAACAACGGCATCGCCACCATCCATGATCATCAACAGCAGCCAGGCCGAGAAAAAAAAATATTAACCAACCTCCCCCCCTCCTTCGCGTTAAATAACTCAATGAAAGTGAAAGTCCTTCATTCGCACATTCTCGCGCATCCTCTTGCTGCTACCCCTCCTCCTCCTCCTCGTTTATGAATGCTGTAATGTGTGTTTGGTATAGCTATCAGCTTCAGCACAACCTCGTACCGGTTTTTGTTTTTTTTTTTGCTCTGCTCTATTTGGAGCTTGTTGCCTTCCACCCCCAAGAGATCACCATCGCTGGTCGCGACCACACTAGACCATGTATAGAAGAGCTTTTAAATCGTGGGATGTCCAATATTATCCATAGAATACAACGAGTGTATGATTTATATTGGTGAGTTCATTTCATATCGTATTTTTGTTTATATTGGTAATTTTATATGTCTTTATTATTTAGAGGGAATGAATATAATTTGTCAGAAATTACCATAATATCAATCAAGTCCAGTTTAACGTACCGTTTTTGCAAAAGTTTTGACGCTTTTTGATATTATAGCATAAGTCCCTTAACTGTTTAACAAAAAAGGGGTTTCGTGAGCTTGTTGAATTTATTCAATAAAAAAAACTACTCAGGATTTTACCTAGACATTTGTCTACGAAAGCATGGAAAAATGCTGATCAAAAGAAGAAAGAGGGACAAAACGAGGAAATGATGCAGCAAACCGCCCTTACCAACTGTCTCAAAAACCTTTTCTCCCCATTAAAATCTCTTTCTTTTCCGTCCCCTTTCTCACTCCCCACACATAGGAGGTACTCACCGGCTGTTTGGACGCGGGCAGCACCCCGATGTTGTTGACACCGGCGCCGGTCCGGACGTTCAGCGCCCGCCGTTTGTTGGCCTCGACATTGCCGAGCGATTCGGCCAAGCCCAGCTCATCGCCGACGCTGAAGCCTGCAATGGAACGTGTGGATAGAAAAGAAGGGGGAAAACAGTCATATACAGATCGTTAAGAATGGTATGCAAACGAAGGCGGATTGGTAGCTGGGTGGGTGGTTCTGGGAGGTTTTTTTTCGGGGATTTTTTTTTCTTCATTTTCGGTGTAAGGAAGGATGTTTGTAAATTAATGGGGAGAAAGATGAAAGGTTGCTCTTATCGCACAAGAGTAGTCACATTCCAAAAATAAGAGGGTTTATGCTGAATGGAGAGTAAGTTGATTAATGGAGACATTTTATGGCGCATTGTTGAAGCAGAGTTCTGCTATGGAATTCTGGTTTTTAAGTTTTCCCGGAATTTTTACCCATTTTTTATTAGTTTACATTCATCAGTGAAGATAACCGAGAGAAATCTAAAAAGATAACTTAAATATTAAGAAGACTACGAAGAATCCTAGAAGAAGTTTTTAGAAAAAATCAGAAAGCATGAAAAGACTCCTGCAAAGATTTCGAAATGAAGAGAGGATACTTAAGAGATTCCTTAGAGGATTCTGAAGAGAATCCTGAGAGGGCTCTGAAGAGAATCCTGAGAGGGCTCTGAAGAGAATCCAGAGAGGATTCTGAAGAGAATCCTGAGAGGATTCTGCAGAGAATCCTGAAAGGATTCTGAAGAGAATCCTGAGAGAATTCTGAAGAGAATCCGTAGAGGATTCTGAAGAGAATCCGTAGAGGATTCTGAAGAGAATCCTGAGAGGATTCTGCAGAGAATCCTGAGAGGATTCTGAAGGATTCTGACAGGAATCTGAAGAGAATCCTGAGAGGATTCTACAGAGAATCCTGAGAGGATTCTGCAGAGAATCCTGAGAGAATTCTGCAGAGAATCCTGAGAGGATTCTGCAGAGAATCCTGAGAGGATTCTGCAGAGAATCCTGAGAGGATTCTGCAGAGAATCCTGAGAGGATTCTGCAGAGAATCCTGAGAGGATTCTGCAATGAATCCTGAGAGGATTCTGCAGAGAATCCTGAGAGGATTCTGCAGAGAATCCTGAGAGGATTCTGCAGAGAATCCTGAGAGGATTCTGCAGAGAATCCTGAGAGGATTCTGCAGAGAATCCTGAGAGGATCCTGCAGATAATCCTGAGAGGATTCTGCAGAGAATCCTGAGAGGATTCTGCAGAGAATCCTGAGAGGATCCTGCAGAGAATCCTGAGAGGATCCTGCAGAGAATCCTGAGAGGATCCTGCAGAGAATCCTGAGAGGATCCTGCAGAGAATCCTGAGAGGATCCTGCAGAGAATCCTGAGAGGATCCTGCAGAGAATCCTGAGAGGATCCTGCAGAGAATCCTGAGAGGATCCTGCAGAGAATCCTGAGAGGATCCTGCAGAGAATCCTGAGAGGATCCTGCAGAGAATCCTGAGAGGATTCTGCAGAGAATTCTGAGAGGATTCTGCAGAGAATTCTGAGAGGATTCTGCAGAGAATCCTGAGAGGATTCTGCAGAGAATCCTGAGAGGATTCTGCAGAGAATCCTGAGAGGATTCTGCAGAGAATCCTGAGAGGATTCTGCAGAGAATCCTGAGAGGATTCTGCAGAGAATCCTGAGAGGATTCTGCAGAGAATCCTGAGAGGATTCTGCAGAGAATCCTGAGAGGATTCTGCAGAGAATCCTGAGAGGATTCTGCAGAGAATCCTGAGAGGATTCTGCAGAGAATCCTGAGAGGATTCTGCAGAGAATCCTGAGAGGATTCTGCAGAGAATCCTGAGAGGATTCTGCAGAGAATCCTGAGAGGATTCTGCAGAGAATCCTGAGAGGATTCTGCAGAGAATCCTGAGAGGATTCTGCAGAGAATCCTGAGAGGATTCTGCAGAGAATCCTGAGAGGATTCTGCAGAGAATCCTGAGAGGATTCTGCAGAGAATCCTGAGAGGATTCTGCAGAGAATCCTGAGAGGATTCTGCAGAGAATTCTGAGAGGATTCTGCAGAGAATTCTGAGAGGATTCTGCAGAGAATCCTGAGAGGATTCTGCAGAGAATCCTGAGAGGATTCTGCAGAGAATCCTGAGAGGATTCTGCAGAGAATCCTGAGAGGATTCTGCAGAGAATCCTGAGAGGATTCTGCAGAGAATCCTGAGAGGATTCTGCAGAGAATCCTGAGAGGATTCTGCAGAGAATCCTGAGAGGATTCTGCAGAGAATCCTGAGAGGATTCTGCAGAGAATCCTGAGAGGATTCTGCAGAGAATCCTGAGAGGATTCTGCAGAGAATTCTGAGAGGATTCTGCAGAGAATCCTGAGAGGATTCTGCAGAGAATCCTGAGAGGATTCTGCAGAGAATCCTGAGAGGATTCTGCAGAGAATCCTGAGAGGATTCTGCAGAGAATCCTGAGAGGATTCTGCAGAGAATCCTGAGAGGATTCTGCAGAGAATCCTGAGAGGATTCTGCAGAGAATCCTGAGAGGATTCTGCAGAGAATCCTGAGAGGATTCTGCAGAGAATCCTGAGAGGATTCTGCAGAGAATCCTGAGAGGATTCTGCAGAGAATCCTGAGAGGATTCTGCAGAGAATCCTGAGAGGATTCTGCAGAGAATCCTGAGAGGATTCTGCAGAGAATCCTGAGAGGATTCTGCAGAGAATCCTGAGAGGATTCTGCAGAGAATCCTGAGAGGATTCTGCAGAGAATCCTGAGAGGATTCTGCAGAGAATCCTGAGAGGATTCTGCAGAGAATCCTGAGAGGATTCTACAGAGAATCCTGAGAGGATTCTGAAGAGAATCCTGAGAGGATTCTGCAGAGAATCCTGAAAGGATTCTGAAGAGAATCCTGAGAGAATTCTGAAGAGAATCCGTAGAGGATTCTGAAGAGAATCCGTAGAGGATTCTGAAGAGAATCCTGAGAGGATTCTGCAGAGAATCCTGAGAGGATTCTGCAGAGAATCCTGAGAGGATTCTGAAGGATTCTGACAGGAATCTGAAGAGAATCCTGAGAGGATTCTACAGAGAATCCTGAGAGGATTCTGCAGAGAATCCTGAGAGAATTCTGCAGAGAATCCTGAGAGAATTCTGCAGAGAATCCTGAGAGGATTCTGCAGAGAATCCTGAGAGGATTCTGCAGAGAATCCTGAGAGGATTCTGCAGAGAATTCTGAGAGGATTCTGCAGAGAATCCTGAGAGGATTCTGCAGAGAATCCTGAGAGGATTCTGCAGAGAATCCTGAGAGGATTCTGCAGAGAATCCTGAGAGGATTCTGCAGAGAATCCTGAGAGGATTCGGCAGAGAATCCTGAGAGGATTCTGCAGAGAATCCTGAGAGGATTCTGCAGAGAATCCTGAGAGGATTCTGCAGAGAATCCTGAGAGGATTCTGCAGAGAATCCTGAGAGGATTCTGCAGAGAATCCTGAGAGGATTCTGCAGAGAATCCTGAGAGGATTCTGCAGAGAATCCTGAGAGGATTCTGCAGAGAATCCTGAGAGGATTCTGCAGAGAATCCTGAGAGGATTCTGCAGAGAATCCTGAGAGGATTCTGCAGAGAATCCTGAGAGGATTCTGCAGAGAATCTTGAGAGGATTCTGAAGAGAATCCTGAGAGGATTCTGCAGAGAATCCTGAAAGGATTCTGAAGAGAATCCTGAGAGGATTCTGAAGAGAATCCTGAAAGGATTCTGAAGAGAATCCTGAGAGAATTCTGAAGAGAATCCGTAGATGATGCTGAAGAGAATCCGTAGAGGATTCTGAAGAGAATCCTGAGAGGATTCTGCAGAGAATCCTGAGAGGATTCTGAAGGATTCTGACAGGAATCTGAAGAGAATCCTGAGAGGATTCTACAGAGAATCCTGAGAGGATTCTGCAGAGAATCCTGAGAGAATTCTGCAGAGAATTCTGAGAGGATTCTGCAGAGAATCCTGAGAGGATTCTGCAGAGAATCCTGAGAGGATTCTGCAGAGAATCCTGAGAGGATTCTGCAGAGAATCCTGAGAGGATTCTGCAGAGAATCCTGAGAGGATTCTGCAATGAATCCTGAGAGGATTCTGCAATGAATCCTGAGAGGATTCTGCAATGAATCCTGAGAGGATTCTGCAGAGAATCCTGAGAGGATTCTGCAGAGAATCCTGAGAGGATTCTGCAGAGAATCCTGAGAGGATTCTGCAGAGAATCCTGAGAGGATTCTGCAGAGAATCCTGAGAGGATTCTGCAGAGAATCCTGAGAGGATTCTGCAGAGAATCCTGAGAGGATTCTGCAGAGAATCCTGAGAGGATTCTGCAGAGAATCCTGAGAGGATTCTGCAGAGAATCCTGAGAGGATTCTGCAGAGAATCCTGAGAGGATTCTGCAGAGAATCCTGAGAGGATTCTGCAGAGAATCCTGAGAGGATCCTGCAGATAATCCTGAGAGGATTCTGCAGAGAATCCTGAGAGGATTCTACAGAGAATCCTGAGAGGATCCTGCAGAGAATCCTGAGAGGATCCTGCAGAGAATCCTGAGAGGATCCTGCAGAGAATCCTGAGAGGATCCTGCAGAGAATCCTGAGAGGATCCTGCAGAGAATCCTGAGAGGATCCTGCAGAGAATCCTGAGAGGATCCTGCAGAGAATCCTGAGAGGATCCTGCAGAGAATCCTGAGAGGATCCTGCAGAGAATCCTGAGAGGATCCTGCAGAGAATCCTGAGAGGATCCTGCAGAGAATCCTGAGAGGATCCTGCAGAGAATCCTGAGAGGATTCTGCAGAGAATCCTGAGAGGATTCTGCAGAGAATCCTGAGAGGATTCTGCAGAGAATCCTGAGAGGATTCTGCAGAGAATCCTGAGAGGATTCTGCAGAGAATCCTGAGAGGATTCTGCAGAGAATCCTGAGAGGATTCTGCAGAGAATCCTGAGAGGATTCTGCAGAGAATCCTGAGAGGATTCTGCAGAGAATCCTGAGAGGATTCTGCAGAGAATCCTGAGAGGATTCTGCAGAGAATCCTGAGAGGATTCTGCAGAGAATCCTGAGAGGATTCTGCAGAGAATCCTGAGAGGATTCTGCAGAGAATCCTGAGAGGATTCTGCAGAGAATCCTGAGAGGATTCTGCAGAGAATCCTGAGAGGATTCTGCAGAGAATTCTGAGAGGATTCTGCAGAGAATCCTGAGAGGATTCTGCAGAGAATCCTGAGAGGATTCTGCAGAGAATCCTGAGAGGATTCTGCAGAGAATCCTGAGAGGATTCTGCAGAGAATCCTGAGAGGATTCTGCAGAGAATCCTGAGAGGATTCTGCAGAGAATCCTGAGAGGATTCTGCAGAGAATCCTGAGAGGATTCTGCAGAGAATCCTGAGAGGATTCTGCAGAGAATCCTGAGAGGATTCTGCAGAGAATCCTGAGAGGATTCTGCAGAGAATCCTGAGAGGATTCTGCAGAGAATCCTGAGAGGATTCTGCAGAGAATCCTGAGAGGATTCTGCAGAGAATCCTGAGAGGATTCTGCAGAGAATCCTGAGAGGATTCTGCAGAGAATCCTGAGAGGATTCTGAAGAGAATCCTGAGAGGATTCTGAAGAGAATCCTGAGAGGATTCAGCAGAGAATCCTGAGAGGATTCTGCAGAGAATCCTGAGAGGATTCTGCAGAGAATCCTGAGAGGATTCTGCAGAGAATCCTGAGAGGATTCTGCAGAGAATCCTGAGAGGATTCTGATGAGAATCCTGAGAGGATTCTGATGAGAATCCTGAGAGGATTCTGGAGAGAATCCTGAGAGGATTCTGGAGAGAATCCTGAGAGGATTCTAAAGAGAATCCTGAGAGGATTCTGGAGAGAATCCTGAGAGGATTCTGGAGAGAATCCTGAGAGGATTCTGATGAGAATCCTGAGAGGATTCTGATGAGAATCCTGAGAGGATTCTGGAGAGAATCCTGAGAGGATTCTGGAGAGAATCCTGAGAGGATTCTAAAGAGAATCCTGAGAGGATTCTGGAGAGAATCCTGAGAGGATTCTGGAGAGAATCCTGAGAGGATTCTGGAGAGAATCCTGAGAGGATTCTGGAGAGAATCCTGAGAGGATTCTGGAGAGAATCCTGAGAGGATTCTGGAGAGAATCCTGAGAGGATTCTGGAGAGAATCCTGAGAGGATTCTGGAGAGAATCCTGAGAGGATTCTGGAGAGAATCCTGAGAGGATTCTGGAGAGAATCCTGAGAGGATTCTAAAGAGAATCCTGAGAGGATTCTAAAGAGAATCCTGAGAGGATTCTAAAGAGAATCCTGAGAGGATTCTGAAGAGAATCCCGAGAGGATTCTGAAGAGAATCCTGAGAGGATTCTGAAGAGAATCCCGAGAGGATTCTGAAGAGAATCCTGAGAGGATTCTGAAGAGAATCCTGAGAGGATTCTGAAGAGAATCCTGAGAGGATTCTGAAGAGAATCCTGAGAGGATTCTGAAGAGAATCCTGAGAGGATTCTGAAGAGAATCCTGAGAGGATTCTGAAGAGAATCCTGAGAGGATTCTGAAGAGAATCCTGAGAGGATTCTGAAGAGAATCCTGAGAGGATTCTGAAGAGAATCCTGAGAGGATTCTGAAGAGAATCCTGAGAGGATTCTGAAGAGAATCCTGAGAGGATTCTGAAGAGAATCCTGAGAGGATTCTGAAGAGAATCCTGAGAGGATTCTGAAGAGAATCCTGAGAGGATTCTGAAGAGAATCCTGAGAGGATTCTGAAGAGAATCCTGAGAGGATTCTGGAGAGAATCCTGAGAGGATTCTAAAGAGAATCCTGAGAGGATTCTAAAGAGAATCCTGAGAGGATTCTAAAGAGAATCCAGAGAGGATTCTGAAGAGAATCCTGAGAGGATTCTGAAGAGAATCTAGAGAGGATTCTGAAGAGAATCCTGAGAGGATACTGAAGAGATTAGAAGGTCGAATTAGCGGTCTCTATAATTATGATTTAGCCTTTCTATATTTAAAAGTTATGAGACGACACTTCATAAGATAATTATCTGAGCAACCTTCAATACAGGAGAGAATGTGGACTTCAAGTGATCGGTGTTGACATCTCAGGAAATGTAACGCATGTTGTATTTGCTTTCATTTGAAGTTCTCATGATTCAAGCTGAAGGCCACAACATTGAAAAAATAATTAAAGAGACATCGTGATTTCACGGTCAACATAATTAGTGATGTTTCTAATGGCATCTCAGTGCTGTTGGGCATCGAACAACGTCATTGCCCTGCTCTTCTGTGTGTTTTGTAGTCGTCCAGAGAGGTAATCAATGCAATTTCCAATCATCATCGAAAGTTAATCAACTTTTGAAATGGCTTTAATTGCTGGCATCGAATTTGATCCCTCGTTGGCAGTCTTTATGAAAAAATCCTGGCTACACCAGTGCACAATGGTCCACGAAACAGATTTACGAGGAAAGATGCATTCAGCGCCTTCAAATGAATTTCTAGATTAATATGGTCTGCTATGAAGTTGTTCCTAAAAATAAGGCCCTCTATTCAATATACATGAAAATTAGGGTGGTCCATATTTTCAAAGAAATTGGGAACCAAACTTTTTTATTTGCAAGAATAACTATATACATTCTTGGGGAAAGTTGTAGATCTATCACATTTTTTTTGTAGCTTTAAAATTGACCGATCTAGAGGTATTTTTTTTGTACAAGAAAAACCGGTTTTCTGGCGTTAACTTTTTCAGTTTCGATTTTTCATCAAAGTCGCCCAAGACACACTTGTAGAGCATTTGAAGACGCGTTTCGTGCCCTGAGATGGTCGTTACATACATACATACATTTATTTGTTCAACATCATTAAGACAAGACATAATCAACAATAGTACGCCACAATACTCGGTTTGTGGCTGCCGCTCTCCATCCTCGGTCGCGCCCAATGCTCGCCAAGTCACGCTCCACCTGGTCCGCCCATCGTGCTCTCTGCGCTCCACGCCTTCTTGTGCCAACCCGATCCGTTGCAAACATCAGCTTTGCAGGGTTGTTGTCCGGCATTCTTGCAACATGCCCTGCCAAACGTATCCTTCCGGCTTTGGCCACCTTCTGGATGCTGGGTTCGCCGTAGTGCAGCGAGGTTCATCCTTCTCCGCCACACACCGTTCTCCTGCACACCGCCGAAGATCGTTCTTAGCACGCGTCGCTAGAAAACTCCGAGTGCTTGTAGGTCCTCCTCGAGCATGGTCCATGTCTCGTGCCCGTAGAGGATCACCGGTCTTATTAGCGTTTTGTACATGGTGCATTTGATGCGTGGGTGAATCTTTTTCGACCGCAGTTTCTTCTGGAGCCCGTAGTAGGCCCGACTTCCGCTGATGATGCGGGCAAAAGATATTTTTTTATGTTTGCCCCAACCCGTCAAAACACTTTTTTAAAAAACTATGATTTTTTAAGAAAAATGCCTGTAACTTTTGAACCAAAAGAGATAACGACCATCTCAGCGCATGGTCGACGCGTCTTCAAATGCTCTACAAGTGTTTCTTGGGCGGCTTTGATGAAAAATCGAAACTGAAAAAGTTAACGCCAGAAAACCGGTTGTTCTTGAACCACCCTAAGCTTATTCAGAAAAATACCTCTAGATCGGTCAATTTTAAAGCTACATAAAAAATGTCTTCAGCAAACTTGCTCAAAATTGATAGATCTACAACTTTCCCCAAGAATGTATACAGTTATTCTTGCAAATAAAAAAGTTTGGGTTCCAATTTCTTTGAAAATATGGACCACCCTAATTTTCATGCACATTATAAAGAGAACCTTTTCATTAGGGACAACTTTGAAGAAGACCATATTTGCCTAAAAACTCATTTGAAGGCGTTGAATGCATCTTTCCTCGTAAATCTGGTTCGTGGACCACTATGCAGTGTACATTTGAGGATCTTTTGCTTCATTATCTTAACGAATATTTATTACTGGTTGTTATGCTCTGAGCACCACGTCTAATTTGCCATTTAATACCCGAAATTCAAGCTCATTTCTGCACCAACAAATCCAACTATATTCCGTAATGAGCACGTTCTATCCCAAATAGAGCCGCGATGATTGATGGCAAATATTAGCTTTTATTTATACCACACCACTTGATACTGGCTTAACCCAATTGTTTCAAATCACAGAGTGCTCATGGCCGCCACTAGCATCACCGCACAAAGTGCGTCAAATTATCCGCTTTATTAAAGTACGGTGTGACCACCGATGACGTGTTGCTAAAGCTCTTTCAATTGAATTTTCTAATTCCCGTCCGTCACACACATACTCATACTCCCTGGGACTGAGCCTCATAAAGCGCATTAAATGCTGGTCAGTTTTCCGGATAATTTCCAATTGCAACATCCGACCTTACTTACTCATGGCGGTTGGTTGGTAGCAATGCACCGTAAATTTTGCACATACATATTTGATCTAATTAGCCGGAGCTTTGGGTCTATGATTGTGCCAGGGTGTGCGCATTATTGGTCACACTCGCATGCGAATGTGTTCAAAATCGTTTGAGCCCCTTCTTGGATGACCGTTGCGGTCCGGTATGTGTGTATATCGTCATCATTATCCATATTGCACCACATGCACCGGTTGATGTATATTGAAACAGCTATTTTACCCGAGTTGGTCAACTCGGTTGGGAAGTAATCGAGTTCTGATTGAGTTAGCAGTGAACCTAATCGAATTGAGAAACACTACGAGGGGACGATTGGAAGCACCAGTGGGAATTTGCATGTTCAATTCGATGCCAGCAATTAAAGCCATTTCAAAAGTTGATTAACTTTCTATGAACATTGGAAATTGCATTGATTACCTCTCTGGGCCACTACAAATGACACAGAAAAGACAGCAGGTAATGACGTTGTATGATGCCCAACAGCACTGAGATGCCATTAGGAACATCACTAATTACGTTGACCATGAAATCACGATGTCTCTTTAATTTTTTTTCAATGTTGTGGTCTTCAGCTTGAATCATGAGAACTTCAAATGAAAGAAAATACAACATGCGTTACATTTCCTGAGATGTCAACACCGATCACTTGAAGTCCGCATTCTTTCCTTTATTGAGGGTTTCTCAGATAATTATCTAATGAAATGTCGTCTCATAACTTATAAATATGGAAAGGCCAAACCATTATTGAGATCGCCAATTCGGCTGTGATATCTTATGCAATAAACACATGTAGCCTTGCATATGATGTTGTAGAGTCAAAAAGGTCTTAAAAAAGCCGATTGCTAATGAAGCTCCAAATAATGTCTATTGAGATCTGCTGTTTGGATTCTCGTTAGAACTCTCTCAGGATTATTCTCAGAGCTTTCATCGACATATTTTTCTTTGTTGTACTCTACAAATTCTTCGTTTTGCTCTTTTTTGTTTTTTTTTCTTTTTATTTCTTTTCCTTAATTTCTTCCTCTTAATCTTCTTTGGCTTGAACAATTTTTATTATTTTCCTATAGTTTTACGTGTATCGTGTGGTGGGTACGGATCCAGGTTATCCGAGGGAATCAAGGAAATTTCCATTACGAGAGGTTCCTGGACCGACCGCGAACGAACTCGTCACCCTCAGTATGGTCTTATCCAATTCTCTGAATTCTATCAAGTTTGTCCTCATTCTGAATTATTTTTCTCTGAAGAATCCCCAAAATCCTCTCAGGATTTCGTCAGAATTCTCTCAGGGTTCTTTTCAGGATTATCTCAGAATTCTCTTTAGGAATCTCTTAAAAATCCTCTTTTCAGGTATTCGCAGGATTCTCTCCAGAATTATCTAAGAACTCTCTTCAGAATCTTCTCAGGATTTTCTTCAGGATCTTTTCAGGATTCTGTTCAGAATCCTCTCAGGATTCTCTCAGAATCCTCTCTTTAGGTACTCGCAGGATTCTTTTCAGAATATTCTCAGGATTCTATTAAGAGTTCTTCCGAAATTCTCTTCAGCATTCTCTTCAGATTCATCTAAGGATTCTTTTCAGAATCCTCTAAGGATACTCTTCAGGTTCCTCTAAGAATTCTCTAAGGATTTTCTTTAGAATCCTCTAAGGATTCCCTTTAGAATCCTCTAAGGATTCCCTTTAGAATCCTCTAAGGATTCCCTTTAGAATCCTCCAAGGATTCTCTTCAGAATCCTCTAAGGATTCTCTTCAGAATCCTCTAAGGATTCTCTTCAGAATCCTCTAAGGATTCTCTTCAGAATCCTCTAAGGATTCTCTTCAGAATCCTCTAAGGATTCTCTTCAGAATCCTCTAAGGATTCTCTTCAGAATCCTCTAAGGATTCTCTTCAGAATCCTCTAAGGATTCTCTTCAGAATCCTCTAAGGATTCTCTTCAGAATCCTCTAAGGATTCTCTTCAGAATCCTCTAAGGATTCTCTTCAGAATCCTCTAAGGATTCTCTTCAGAATCCTCTAAGGATTCTCTTCAGAATCCTCTAAGGATTCTCTTCAGAATCCTCTAAGGATTCTCTTCAGAATCCTCTAAGGATTCTCTTCAGAATCCTCTAAGGATTCTCTTCAGAATCCTCTAAGGATTCTCTTCAGAATCCTCTAAGGATTCTCTTCAGAATCCTCTAAGGATTCTCTTCAGAATCCTCTAAGGATTCTCTTCAGAATCCTCTAAGGATTCTCTTCAGAATCCTCTAAGGATTCTCTTCAGAATCCTCTAAGGATTCTCTTCAGAATCCTCTAAGGATTCTCTTCAGAATCCTCTAAGGATTCTCTTCAGAATCCTCTAAGGATTCTCTTCAGAATCCTCTAAGGATTCCCTTCAGAATCCTCTAAGGATTCTCTTCCGAATCCTCTAAGGATTCTCTTCAGAATCCTCTAAGAATTCTCTTTAGAATCCTCTAAGGATTCTCTTTAGAATCCTCTAAGGATTCTCTTTAGAATCCTCTAAGGATTCTCTTCAGAATCCTCTAAGGATTCTCTTCAGAATCCTCTCAGGATTCCCTTCAGAATCCTCTCAGGATTCTCTTCAGAATCCTCTAAGGATTCTCTTCAGAATCCTCTAAGGATTCTCTTTAGAATTCTCTAAGGATTCTCTTTAGAATCCTCTAAGGATTCTCTTTAGAATTCTCTAAGGATTCTCTTCAGAATCCTCTAAGGATTCTCTTCAGAATCCTCTAAGGATTCTCTTCAGAATCCTCTAAGGATTCTCTTAAGAATCCTCTAAGGATTCTCTTAAGAATCCTCTAAGGATTCTCTTCAGAATCCTCTAAGGATTCTCTTCAGAATCCTCTAAGGATTCTCTTCAGAATCCTCTAAGGATTCTCTTCAGAATCCTCTAAGGATTCTCTTCAGAATCCTCTAAGGATTCTCTTCAGAATCCTCTAAGGATTCTCTTCAGAATCCTCTAAGGATTCTCTTCAGAATCCTCTAAGGATTCTCTTCAGAATCCTCTAAGGATTCTCTTCAGAATCCTCTAAGGATTCTCTTCAGAATCCTCTAAGGATTCTCTTCAGAATCCTCTAAGGATTCTCTTCAGAATCCTCTAAGGATTCTCTTCAGAATCCTCTAAGGATTCTCTTCAGAATCCTCTAAGGATTCTCTTCAGAATCCTCTAAGGATTCTCTTCAGAATCCTCTAAGGATTCTCTTCAGAATCCTCTAAGGATTCTCTTCAGAATCCTCAATAGATTCTCTTCAGAATCCTCTAAGGATTCTCTTCAGAATCCTCTAAGGATTCTCTTCAGAATCCTCTAAAGATTCTCTTCAGAATCCTCTAAGGATTCTCTTCAGAATCCTCTAAGGATTCTCTTCAGAATCCTCTCAGGATTCTCTTCAGAATCCTCTCAGGATTCTCTTCAGAATCCTCTCAGGATTCTCTTCAGAATCCTCTAAGGATTCTCTTCAGAATCCTCTAAGGATTCTCTTCAGAATCCTCTAAGGATTCTCTTCAGAATCCTCTAAGGATTCTCTTCAGAATCCTCTAAGGATTCTCTTCAGAATCCTCTATGGATTCTTTTCAGAATCCTCTAATGATTCTCTTTAGAATCCTCTAAGGATTCTCTTTAGAATTCTCTAAGGATTCTCTTCAGAATCCTCTAAGGATTCTCTTCAGAATCCTCTAAGGATTCTCTTCAGAATCCTCTAAGGATTCTCTTCAGAATCCTCTAAGGATTCTCTTCAGAATCCTCTAAGGATTCTCTTCAGAATCCTGTCAGGATTCTCTTCAGAATCCTCTAAGGATTCTCTTTAGAATCCCCTAAGGATTCTATTCAGAATCCTCTCAGGATTTTTTGCAGAATCCTCTCAGGATTCTCTTTAGAATCCTTTCAGGACTCTCTGCAGATTCCTCTCAGGATTCTCTGCAGATTCCTCTCAGGATTCTCTTCAGAATCCTCTCAGGATTCTCTTCAGAATCCTCTCAGGATTCTCCTCAGAATCCTCTCAGGATTTTCTTCAGAATCCTCTCAGGATTCTCTTCAGAATCCTTTCAGGATTCTCTTCAGAATCCTCTCAGGATTCTCTTCAGAATCCTCTCAGGATTCTCTTCAGAATCCTCTCAGGATTCTCTTCAGAATCCTCTCAGGATTCTCCTCAGAATCCTCTCAGGATTCTCTTCAGAATCCTTTCAGGATTCTCTTCAGAATCCTCTCAGGATTCTCTTCAGAATCCTCTCAGGATTCTCTTCAGAATCCTCTCAGGATTCTCTTCAGAATCCTCTCAGGATTCTCTTCAGAATCCTCGCAGGATTCTCTTCAGAATCCTCGCAGGATTCTCTTCAGAATCATCTCAGGATTCTCTTCAGAATCATCTCAGGATTCTCTTCAGAATCCTCTCAGGATTCTCTTCAGAATCCTCTCAGGATTCTCTTCAGAATCCTCTCAGGATTCTCTTCAGAATCCTCTCAGGATTCTCTTCAGAATCCTCTCAGGATTCTCTTCAGAATCCTCTCAGGATTCTCTTCAGAATCCTCTCAGGATTCTCTTCAGAATCCTCTCAGGATTCTCTTCAGAATCCTCTCAGGATTCTCTTCAGAATCCTCTCAGGATTCTCTTCAGAATCCTCTCAGGATTCTCTTCAGAATCCTCTCAGGATTCTCTTCAGAATCCTCTCAGGATTCTCTTCAGAATCCTCTCAGGATTCTCTTCAGAATCCTCTCAGGATTCTCTTCAGAATCCTCTCAGGATTCTCTTCAGAATCCTCTCAGGATTCTCTTCAGAATCCTCTCAGGATTCTCTTCAGAATCCTCTCAGGATTCTCTTCAGAATCCTCTCAGGATTCTCTTCAGAATCCACTCAGGATTCTCTTCAGAATCCTCTCAGGATTCTCTTCAGAATCCTCTCAGGATTCTCTTCAGAATCCTCTCAGGATTCTCTTCAGAATCCTCTCAGGATTCTCTTCAGAATCCTCTCAGGATTCTCTTCAGAATCCTCTCAGGATTCTCTTCAGAATCCTCTCAGGATTCTCTTCAGAATCCTCTCAGGATTCTCTTCAGAATCCTCTCAGGATTCTCTTCAGAATCCTCTCAGGATTCTCTTCAGAATCCTCTCAGGATTCTCTTCAGAATCCTCTCAGGATTCTCTTCAGAATCCTCTCAGGATTCTCTTCAAAATCCTCTCAGGATTCTCTTCAGAATCCTCTCAGGATTCTCTTCAGAATCCTCTCAGGATTCTCTTCAGAATCCTCTCAGGATTCTCTTCAGAATCCTCTCAGGATTCTCTTCAGAATCCTCTCAGGATTCTCTTCAGAATCCTCTCAGGATTCTCTTCAGAATCCTCTCAGGATTCTCTTCAGAATCCTCTCAGGATTCTCTTCAGAATCCTCTCAGGATTCTCTTCAGAATCCTCTCAGGATTCTCTTCAGAATCCTCTCAGGATTCTCTTCAGAATCCTCTCAGGATTCTCTTCAGAATCCTCTCAGGATTCTCTTCAGAATCCTCTCAGGATTCTCTTCAGAATCCTCTCAGGATTCTCTTCAGAATCCTCTCAGGATTCTCTTCAGAATCCTCTCAGGATTCTCTTCAGAATCCTCTCAGGGTTCTCTTCAGAATCCTCTCAGGATTCTTTTCAGAATCCTCTCAGGATTCTCTTCAGGATCTTATGAGGACTCTGTTCAGGATTCTCTCAGGATTATCTTCAGAATCCTCGAAGGATGCTCTTCAGCATCTGCTAAGAATGTTTTTCAGAATTCTCTCAGGATTCACTTTTGGATTCTCTTGCAGGCTTGTCCGCACTCAGCGCATGAAAATTCTGCTCTTTTGATTTACATCCCCTAAACCATCGTATTTATTCAATCTTTCTATCTTACCTGATAGAAGGATGTTGAAATATCCTAAATGTCATTTCGAACTGTCAAAAAATCGCACCGCAGTGCCACACTGTGCGCGCAAAGAGAATTTCACCCGGGTGAATTCACCCCAGTGAATTTCTCTTTGCACGCTCAGTGCGGCACTGCGGTGCGATTTTTTGACAGTTCGAAATGACATTTAGGATATTCAAACATCCTTCTATCAGGTAAAATAGGAAGATTGAATAAATACGATGGTTTTGATGGTGTAAATCAAAAGAGCAGAATTTTCATGCGTTCAGTGCGGACAAGCCTGCTCTTCAGAATCCTCTATGGATTTTTTTCAAAATCTTCTCAGGTTTCTCTTCAGAATCCTCTCAGGATTTTCTTTAGAATTTTCTCAGAAATCTCTTCAGGATTCTCATCAGAATCCTGTATCTTTACAAAATTCTCTCATGATTCGCTTCAGGGTTTTAATCAGAATATTGTCTGGATTCTCTTCAGAGTCCTCTCAGAATTCTCCTCATAATCCTCTCAGGGTTTTGTACAGAGTCCTGTAAAAATTCTCTGCAGAATTTTCTGAGAATACTCCACAGAATACTAGCAAGTACTTTCAAAATCATCTCATGATTATCTTTAGAATCCTCTAAGGATTCTCTTCAGAGTCCCCTAGGGATTCGCCAAATTCTCTTCAGAATCCTGTCAGGATTCTCCAAAAATTCTTTATTTTGAGAGTCCTTGCAGGATTCTCTTCTTAATCTCCTGATTCTAATTCTCCTCAAAAGTCTTTCAGGAATATCCTCAAAATCTCCTATTGTTCATTCCTGTAGGGCCTCTATTTTGGACACTTTTTTACTGTTTCGCTGTCAATAGTTAGTATTCCAATTAATCACTTTACCCAAGTTTTATGGTGTTTGGAAGTATAATCGAGACTTTGTTTCTCAGTGAAAATTATCAGTGACAGAAAAATGAGTGAATAAGTGAAAAAAAAACATTCATCAAATTTGATCCCCCAGTTTGGAATTTTCAAAATTCACGTTGAATGTACACATTGAAAATAAAAATCTTAATTCTGATTGAGAATATATATAACTCAGCTGTCTTTGGTAAAATGTTGCATTTTAGACGCACTAAAACTCCCCACAACAAAGTTTTTGCAGGTAATCAATGTATAAACAATTATCGAAATAAGACCTTTTTTAGCTGTCGCCATTATTTTCTAATAAAAACAATATCGCTGAAACTATAAGAGATAATAATAGCTATTAATAAGGTTTGTCAGGCAAAATTGTTCAGAATTAAGTTGGTTTCACTTTGTAAGACATTTTATTGCTCTATATGGAAATAATACAAAGTTTACATTTTGATCTTGAGAACCATTTGGTCCACTGTAATTTCACATTACATATTTCGTCACCATAATGAGTGAAACTGTCACCAGTAAAAAGAACTTGGCTCCATGAATCATAACTACCATTACCATAGTAAGAATAAATATGGTATTTGTACTTCTCATGAAATGTTTAAGGATGAAAAAGCTTCTGAGGAAAATTTAAAAGCTAATCTGAATGAAATTGGCAAGCTTGTTAAGACAGCAAAAACCTTCTAAAACGTTTCTTGTTAAAGGTTCTTCTTTGTCCTGGTGCCGAATAAAAAACGTTCCAATATAAATTCCAAAGTTTATC
This sequence comes from Aedes albopictus, assembly GCF_035046485.1. Classification (NCBI taxonomy): domain Eukaryota; kingdom Metazoa; phylum Arthropoda; class Insecta; order Diptera; family Culicidae; genus Aedes; species Aedes albopictus. The sequence continues at coordinate 9,555,953 of NC_085138.1, forward strand.
CCCCAAGTTTTATTGCCCTTAAAAGTCGTCCCTTGAAAAGTCGTAAATATAATTTACGGTTACACAACCGCCGGCCGTTATCTGTAGGCATCGCACTAAGCTAAAACTGTGGTGTTGTAGTCACTTTTATCGCAAGTGGATATCCTGTCATCGCAGTACATAGCCGCACAGCCCTACATTAAAAGTCATCGCTTTCCATTAACGTGACCTTCTTCATAAACCAAATTAATCCCATAGAACGATAAGGAGCAAAGATAGGAGGTATCCTTCCCGTTATTCCGGCTGAAAGGAATGAGCCCGGTGACATTTAATTCCAGTAATTAGATCTGGTATGCTTAAATTTTCCACGGGCGGATTTCTGAAACCGATGCGACGTTATTGAAATTGATGTTCGCCGAAGTCGAATCCGCGCGTCGAATCTCTCAGCACAGCATAGAGTTCAAAACGTAAGGTGCATGCAATTGACTGTTTCATGGACGTTTTGACACATTTCGATAAATTTACTGCGCTGAGCCACCAACCAGCATCAGTATCCTGTCAAAGTGCTTCGTGCTTTTGTATGACAAGCTATTATTAGCAAACTTCGAATGGTAATATGCGACAGCATTGAACCGACGGTCGATCCGCTAAGTCGTTGCCAGACTCGCTAATGCTGACACTTGATTAGGTGCATTATTATTGAGGATTGATGGCATTTGCCTTTGGTTTATGAGTGAGCCTTAACCATTAGGGTAGGAGCTCTAATGTTTAACCACATATTATGTTGAGGGTTGAATGCCAACAGGCTTTTTCGTCATTTCAGCTTCCAGCTAGACTATGCTTGCATAGCCTTCAAAAAGATTCGATGGAAGCTGTCTCTGCTGATGAATCTGTTCTGAATTTTGAATTTCTTGTGACATGCGCGAAGATATTCTATGCCCGACAAAGTCAAGAAAATTCTATTTTGGACCAAACGAGGAATCAAATCCAAAAGCTCTCAGCAAAGTCTTGCTGAATTTCAGCGCGTATTTACCATACCCAAAGGTACTTCATATCTAAACGGTCAAAGGGTCAACGATTGACACAACTACCCTAACTCTAGGTTAGCAGATTTCCCTAAAGGGTTCGCAATCGTTGCGGTTGAATGCGCAATGTTCGCAGATGATATATGGTAATTGGAAAACGATGGCCCGGTGCTTTCACCACGTTCTTGTGTGCCCTGATTGTTGGACAAATGTATTCATTCACTGTGAGCAGGCTGAAATACATATCTATAATGTAAGCAGCTCGGTCAAGTATGGATGACAATTACCACTGTAAATCATGACATGTGTCCCAGATCATGAATCCACGGAGAGCTGCCAGGGGCTTGCATACAGGAAATCACCTCTCTGCGAGGGAAATGTTTAGTTCACTGTTTATGTCCACCAGGTGTCGTTGAGAAAACCAAAACATAGTTGTGGATTCCTTTAGATAATATTTAAAAAAAATCCTCTCATAAAATCTTCTACGGTTTCTTTTTGAAAGTTTTTTAGAATATCTGTCTTGAATTGCTTCAGTAGATTCTTAAGAATTTTCTTTAGAATTACCTCTAGAGGATCCTATAAACTTTTCTTCAAGAAGTTTTCTAGAAAAATCTCTCAAGAAACCATCCTCAGATTTTTTCAGAAATGCTTTCAGCGATTTCTTCATAAAATCCAAATTTTAGAATTCCTTCAGAAATTTTTCCACGGATTTCTTTAGAAAATCCTTCACAGACTTCTTGAGGAATTCTTCCGAAGTTTTCTACGAAAATCCTCCCATGAATTCCTTAAGAAATTTCCCTGGAGATTTCTTCAGAAATTCTTTATGAGATACCTTCTTAAATTTGTCCAAAAATTACATTAAGAAATCTTCTATGGATTGCTTTCAATATTGCTCCATGGTTTTTTTTTTAAGAAGGTTTCCTGCAGAAATTCCCCTAAGAATTCTTCCAGAAATTTATCCAGGAATTCTTTTATTTCCATGAGTTCCTTTTGCAGCTCTGTCAGGGATCACTTAAGAAATTCTTCTAGGAATTCACGGGATTTGTTAATGAAACACTTCGAAGATTCCTCTTGAGAAACCTTTACAAATTTCTGTTCAGGGATTCATTCAGAAAATCCTGCAGGAATTTTCCTTTAGGATTTACTAGATCTTTCTCTATGTATTTCACCTGAAATATCTCCATTATTTCCTTTTAGGATAATTTTAAGAATTTTTCCGGGAATTCTTTCTGGAATCTATTCAGAAACGTTTCTTATGAATTTCTACAGGAATTTCTTTAGAAATATCTCAAGAGTATTTTCAAGGGATCTTTACAGAAGCTTATCTGAGAATTATGTTTTTTAAGTATTCCTATAGGAATTCTCTAACAAATATATCTACAAATTCCTTCCTATTCCTTCAGAAAATCAAAAGTTCAGAATTCTCCCAGAAATTGCTTCATGGATTTCTTTAGAGAATCTTCCACATACTCCTTTAGGAATTTTATTAAAGAATTTTACCGGAGATTTCTTCAAAAATTCCTTCAGAAATTCTTTCAGAAATTCCCGCTTGGATTTCTTCTGACACTCTATTATGATTTTTTTTTTCAAAATTATCTTCTTCTTCAGAGTTTAAGGAATTTCTTCAAGAAATTCAGTGCGGCATTTATTGAACAGTTCTTTCATAGAATTTACAGGAATTCATTAAAAATTTTCTTTGAAAAATCCTACAGAGATGCTTTTGGAAATTGTTCTGAGCGTTCCTCCAAGAATTCCATGATAAATCCCTTTTGGGATTCCTGCAGAAATTCCTAAAAGATTTTTTTTAGAAATTTCTCCTGGGGTTCCTTCAAAGATTCACGTAAGAATTGTTTCAAATATTCCTCTCAGGTTTTTTTTTCGGAAAATCTTACAGAAATTGCTCAAAATTTCCTGCAAGAGTTCTTGAAAGAATATCTGAAGGAATCCCAAGATGATTTTCTGAAGGAATTCCTTCTTTAAAAAACTTTTTGATATGGGGTCTGGGACCATTTCGACAGGAGCACTTATTTTCTACCAATTGACTTGATTTTTGGAATACGGTAAGATACGCGCAGTATCTAGTCATGATTTATAGCAGCAAGTGCACGAAATAGGTGCTCCTGCCCAAAGGGTTCCAGACCCTATATTGGGAGATTTCGAGAAGAAATTCATCAATTCAAAAAAAAAACCAGGAAAAGTATCAGAAGAAGCTTCTTTAGATACCTAATTAATTCCTAAAAAACCATGTGAATATTCTTGAGGAATTATGAAAATATTTTTTATATTAATTGATAAAGTTTGGCTTAAAAAGAAAAGTGTTCTATTCAATAAGATCGAAAAAGCTAATAGGAAGAACACGCCGCGATATAGGCATACCCCTATGAGCGGAGTGCGAATTCCGAAAAAGCTACCGATCGATAGAATTTGTGATGAAAACAGAACAATACATAGGCAGTCGGGTGCCTGAAACTTTTGCCAGTCTTGGTAAGATGGTATGAACTACCAACCAAGCCGATCTGTTTAAAAGCACAGGTCGCACGGCAGAAGTTTCACGCATTCGATGTATTCGTTCAATACATGGCCTACTTGCCTAATTTCACCTTCTATAAAAAAAAATTCACACTTGTTCGCTACCTAGCGAATTCTATCATATCTATCATTTCATTATCCACTTTGATCTCTACTCCCTTATACTATGAGTAGAAAGAGACCGATATAGCCACAAAATCATCAAGTAATTAATTGATAATGATATTTCTGGATGGATTTCTGCAAAAATCCGTAGATAAATTTCTGAAGGAATGTCTTAAAAATGTCTACCAAAATTCCTGCAGAAATTGCAGGCAAAGGTACTGGCGGATTTTTTGTATGAACCCGTTATTAAAATTCTCTGGGATCCCTGGAGGGATTTTTGATAAAATACTCAGAGGAACTGTGGATATCTCTGGAGGAATCCGTAGAAGATTTTTTTAAACAATTTCTTCAGGGATAATTACAAAAAATCTTCGAAGAAAAAATCCTGAAATGGAAATTTTCGAAGGAAATCATAAACAAAAAAAAACACCTTGGAATGTTTTTAGAGAACTTCTGAATAAATTTCTGAAAAAAATAGATTATTTTGAAAGAATGTTTGTAAGAATTCCTGAAAGAACAGCCTTTCTCCAGGGGTTTACTCCAGAAGTACTTACAGAAATTTCACAAAAAATGCCTGGATGAATTCTTGGAAGAATCTCTGAAGGAAATTCTAAAGAACACCCTGGATGATTGTCTGAAGGAACCACTTCTTTAAAAAAACTTCTTGATACAACTTGGGAGATTTCTAGAAGCTTTGATTGCAGAATTCATCAAAAACATCCACCGATCTTAAAATACCAACTTAATTCCTAAAAAAATCCATGACAAACTTGTTGAGAAACTCTAAAGCAATTATAATGATAAATTGCTTAAGATATTGCTGGAAGGATTCCTGCAGAAATTCGTAGAGAAATTGCCAGAGAAATCTTTAAAAAAATGTCCCCCAAAATTCCTGCAGGAAATGCAGACAAAGGTGCTGATGGATTTTTTTTTAATAAACTCGTCCATACATTTCTGTGGGATCCCTGGAGGAATTTCTGATGGAATACTATAGAAATTCATAGAAGAAATTTTATGCAACTCTTTTAGAAATAATTACATTAAAATCCCTGAAAAAAAATCCTCGAAGAGAAATTTTTGAGGAAATCGAAAACATAAAACACCCTGATTTTTTTTCTAAAGCACTTTTGTATGAACTTCTAAAAAAAAGATGTTTTTTTAAAAGAGTGTGTGTAAGAATACCTGAAAGAACAGGAGAACCTTCTGCAAGTATTCATAGAAGAATTTTTTGATAAATTATGGAGAAACTTTTTTGATACATTCTGGAGGAACTTTCATAATTGAGATTTTTTTTGGAGAAAATACCTGAGGCAATCTCTAAATATATCAAATAAGACCTGGAGGAAACTCTGCAAAAATTCCAGCAATAATTCCTGAAAAAATATGTATTTCTAAATAAAATCCCTAGAGAAATTTTTGAATGAATCTTTGAAATATTCTCCGGAATTCTGTCAAAATTCTCTAAGAAATATTTGGAGGAACTCCTTGAGAAATCCTTGGAGAAATTTCTAGAATGTTTGAGAAAATTCTATAAGAGTTCTGATGGTATTCCTGGGGGAAATTCTTATAGAAATGTTTGAAGAACACACTTGAAGGAATACATGCACGAACCTCCATAGGAATCCCAGAGGAAATTTCTGAACAAATTTCTGAAGAAACTCGTTGACTATTGTTAAGATGAATCTTTTGCGATTTTTTTGCGAAACTTCTGAAGAAGTAGGAATTTCGGAAACAATCTCTCTGAAGGGAAACCTAGGGAAATTATCAAAGAAATGCATGGGCAGGAGTGGTAAAAGAATGTTTAGGTTTAAATATCAAAGCTTGCAAGAATACATGCAATTGACCCAAAAGAACTCTGAGAAAATTCTAAGAATATTTTTGTTTTAATTTCATACGAGTTGTGTCAAAAAAATTCTTGGAAGAATTCGACAATTTGGTGAAATTTCTTAAATAACATTAAGGCGCATTTTCACTCAAAATTGTTTCTTAATTTTTGAGGATATTTGTGTACAGTTTTTGAAAAATAAAAAAGCTTTATGGCTAAATTTTAGGATTTTTTTATATAAAAAAACTGTACAGAAAAACTTTTAAAAGTTATGAAAGGTTTTTTTTAAGGAAAATGCGCAAGATTGATGATGCAAAGCATTCCACGAAATCGTTGAACTGAAATTGAAATTATAGCTTTCAAAAACCTGAAAAACTCAGGGGTTTTTATTTTGTCTTATGAGTAGGTACTTTGTAATTGTTAATAAAATGTCTTGTTTGAAATTGAAAAAAATGAGATGTATTTTAACCCTCCAAAACCCATATTTTTGATTTCGATTTAAATATCATTTTTCGTCGTCTAAAATCAATTTAAATATATTTTGGAAGGTAATTCTTTTCAATTCGCGATTTTATGAATTTCGGTTTTTGATTTTTCTAATTTTTTTTTTTGAACATCCCTACACTTTTATATTTTTCCTGGAAGCCTATTTAGGATACCGATTTTTCAAAATATTTTGAGTTTTTTTTTAAATATTATTGAATTTTTTTTTAAATTTTTTTCATGGAAAATTTTATTTTTGATCTGAAAGGTGGCCGAACATCAATTTTTAATTATCTTTGAAAAAAAGGTAAATACTCTTTATTAGACACCAAACACCATTTGGAGATATACAGAACACTCCCTAAAATTAGCCAAACATATTAAAGTTATGATTACCCAGGAGAGAAACAAATACAATAATGCTCAAACTATATCCCGGGTGTTGGGTATTAGAGGGTTGATTAATCTACAGAGTCCTTGATAAAGATCCGATCCGTATCGAAACGTCGGAGTAAGAGAACACAAATTCAGAAAAAAACAAACGAGTGTTGAGCGTATGGATGCTCTAGCGAAATACAAAACAATATTTTCTTCAGAACCATTCAACTCCATTTCATGTGTATGTCTTCCTCGGTCGATCGGACTGTGCGTTGTCGGAATTCTTCGAAGCATTTGAGCTGAACAGAATGACTGCTGTTGATGGTGGTGGCTGTGGAGGATGTTGGTGGTTGGCATAAATCCTACGTTCATGAAATTCTGAGTACATCATCAGAGCTATTGCTGTAACTCTAATTGATTCCGCTGAAATAGGTATTACCTGCCTTCCAATATATTTGAGCAAGAGAAACTTCTGACAAATCCATAACCAAACAAAAGAAGCAAAAGAAAAAAATCCCAAACCCCAAAGTAGAAGTCAAAGTTGTTCTTTACCTAACCCGAAGTGAGCTTTAACGCCCCCGAGGTTCCGCACTCGAAACAGGCCGGACTTTTTGAACGCACAGTTTAGTATGAAACCAAAGTCGGAATCTAACACACAGGTACTTTCTAACGGCCTGATTGTGCCTAGAGGGTGGGGGAAGAAAGAAACAGAGAAAACAATAAGAAAACAAAATCGGGATAAAATGAGGATCACAATGCGGTGGGGGGGTTGGATGGCTGTATGGCAAACAGGTTGTGTGTTTGCCATCGGAACAATTCACTTTGCTGTCTGTAGGCTGGGATGGCTTTAGGTGCTTGTGTGTATGTTGCCCATTACCATTGGTATTGATTCGTGTTGGTGTCGCAAGTTAGCTCGGTGATGATGGAGATGGGTGAATGTTAGGAGCAGTGCAATGTTTCGCCATAATTCTATTTCCAATTCCAAACCATTTTACCTTTAGCCTGCTGTATCAGGTTGGCTTCTATGCAATGTGAGAAATGTGCATTCAAAACGAGAGATTGTTCTCCACAACGAAAATTCTAACGATGGGACTAATCCAATTTTACTTATTTCTACCGACAGAAAAGTTCCAACCATTGAAGACACTCCTAGTTTTGTGATTGCAAGTGATTTTTAAACGTTCCATGTTGAATTTCAGCTATTCTATAGAAAATATATATAGTGTATCTCCGAATGTCATGATGAGTTTGTAGTTAATCGAAAATAATTAGACGCGTATTTTTTTTTATTTCGTCATTAGGATGACCAATTTTAAAATAGTATCTGGTTTTTCAATACTATTTTTTCATGAAGGCATAACTTTAAACCAGTTGGTCGAATTTCAATTTCTTTTCTTTTTTGTTTGAAAGATATTCTCAACTAACAAGCGCAAGCCACAAACAAGCATGCATGCTGAATTGTTGCTTTATAATAGTAATGAGAGCTGAACTAAAATTATGCTGTACACATTACTGTACAAATGCTTATTTAATTGAAATAGTAGCCAATGTTCAACTTTTCGTATCGATATCAACAATGATATTTTAATACACTTTTCAAGCGTTTAATGAGATTTTTATTCGACTTGCAGTAATTCCTTTACGAAATAGTTTAACAAGACCTTTTCCTGCTTCTTGATAAATTCATGTAAAAATTAGCACATGGATCTGTATAATGTGTTTTTCACAAGTCAAATAATCGCTTTCGTTTCACCATACTTCGACTCAGTGTACAGGGTGAAAAACACGTGTTTTTTTTACTGAACAGCAGCAGAATTAATATGTTGGTCAATTGTTAACCATAAATAGAATATTGTTTACCACTGCTGAATAGGAGTCGAAGTCTGATCATTATTAAACCACGGGAAGATTATGTTTTGATTTGAGCGCTTCGATTCATCATTTCTAGGATGGCACAGATAGGAAGGCATGCGGATGGCAATCGACGGGTCACGAGTTCGAATCTTGATTTAGGAAATTTATATGTAGTTATTGTTTCACAATAGTTGTTCACAGCACAAGTGTCAATCATAAAATCTCGTGGATATTGAAAAATTTTGTATTTTTCATACTTTTAATAATTTTTGCTAAAGTTGAATAACAGCTTTACTATATAATTGTAAAACTGATTAACAACAAATAGTTTAGTTGGTACACAACACTATGCTTTATAGTTTCTCCAAATTTGTGTGAACAAAACCCAAACAAAGGTTGTGCCTGAAAATTGTCCAAATGTTATTCAGCATCATGCTGAATTATTTCATCGTAAAGGTGCTTGTAAAACGAGTGATTGTTAGTTGGGTTGATAGTAGTTTTCAGAAAAATACGCTGAAAGGGTCAAATTGTGTTTTTGTGAAACCAATATGCAATAATATTAGTTTTTTTTTATCCTTTTTCAAGGTCACGATACCAAAGAGACCCTGTTTTTATACTCAGAACTTTATTGCAAGGAGTTTTTTTTTTAATTTAATTAAAAACAAGCCTTAACTTCAGCATCCTATTAAAATTTAAGATGGTAATTTTAGTTTTCTTAAACTACCTTGAATTGACTTAAATTTGAACAACAGTAACGAAACAGCGGGAAAGAAATTGATAAAACAATAAGATTCATCCCATTCAGAGTGCAATGTTTCGGTAATGCCAATCCGCGTGGTCAATAGTCCATTTTACGAGACGATTTTATGAATGAGAATTTGGCAAGAGCTGGCGTCCTAACATGTTAATAACAATATCATCATCAACACGTTGTCGTTTCATAAAATGGCTCAGTATGATTTTCAAATAACTCATTCAAATAACACATGTGTGCAAATGGGTAAATTCTGGGTTAAATTAAACAATCCACAGCTCATGTGAGATTTGAACTCACGACCCTTATACGCCAGACTCGGTTTCTAGTAAACCGATTTGGCTGAAATTTTGACAGCCGACAGGAATTACGGGAATTTTGATTTGTGTTGAATTGACTCACTACTTCCAAAGTGCGACAAAACTTGAACACCAGATTTCTATAATGGTTATTTTTAATCAATTCAATGCTAATGTCGTCAAGTTTGGATGGCATCGTTTGATAATGGCAATCTGAAAATGGTCCTATTATTTTGACGTTTCGTATATCTGTAATTTTAGATATAGCGAACAGGGTTTGTATTCATCAAAATTACAAAATTTACAAACTCCATGACAACTGTCAACATTTCAGCTAAATTGGTTTACTAGAAACCGAGCATCACATCTTCAAACTTATATTTTTTATGCTAATTCTGATTCCTGAATGAGGATGAAAATATATCCGTAATATTTGGTGGATTTGAAGTAAATCTAAACTTAAAATTTATTCATTTCTTTCGTCATAAGTGTGACAAATTTTAGATTGGGTGGGCAAAAAAATTAACCCTCTAATACCCAAATTTTTGATTTTGATCTAAATGTCATTTTTCGTCATCTAAAATCGATTCAAACATGTTTTGGAAGATGATTCTTTTTAATTCTCGATTTCGTGAATTTCTGTTTTTGATTTTTCTAATTTTTATTTTTGAACATCCCCACACTTTTATATTTTTCCTGGAAGCCAATTTGGGGAACGGATTTTTTGAGATGAAAACATTTTGAGATTTTATGATTATTGTTGAAATATTATTATTTTAATTTTTTTTCACAGAAAATTTTATTTTCCGTGTAATTTTACGGAAAATAATTTTAGAGTGTATTCGATTTGCTTAAACTGTTAAACAAGGATAGAATGATTTGGGAAAAATTAAAAATATGTCAATTGTAGCGATTCAATACAAAATAAACAATGACTTCTAACAGGTGACTAAAACATCAATTTTTCAATGATTTTTTAAAAATGTAAATACGCTTTAAAATACACTAAAAACCATTTTGAGATATACAGAACAATCCTAAATATCAGCCAAAAATATAAAAAAAAAATATTTTCGACGAACCAAAAATTACAAAAATGCTCAAACTATACCCCGTCTAAAGGCGGGATTGGGTATTAGAGGGTTAAAAATTTTCGAAAATAAAAATAAATAAACAACAAAAAATATAACTTTTTAAGCTAGTCGACCGATTTTCAACATCTTTTTCTTTAGAATAACGAATAAAACGTATTAAAAATACGTTGAAGGGGCCAAACTGTGCTTTGGTGCAATACATATGTTAATATGTCTGTTAGGTTTTTTACGTTTTCATGGTCTCGAGACCAAAAGAATTTTAGAAATTTTTACTAACATATAAAAAATCAGGGATACATGTTTTTTAGTTTTTGAGCTATGATTTTTTGAAAATAAGGAGTCATTTTAATACAAGCTACTCTAAAATTGTCTGTAACACACATTGAGGACGTTCCCCTTTCATATATAGCTAGAGCAATTCCATTTCCAAAGTTATTCGAGGGTTGTTTCATGAATTCCTCCATAGGTTACTTCGAAAATTCTTCTTCAATAAATATCTTCATGGATTCACTCCAGAAATTCTCCAGTAGTTCTTTCATGATATTGTTCAGTGATCCAGAGCATCCCTAGATTATCCATAGATTTCTGCAGAAATTCATATAAAGATTTCTTCATGAGTTTCCCGGGTATTCCTTCATGTATTTCATCAAATTCCTCCTGAATTTCTTCTAAGGATATCAAGGAATTTTAACTCGGATTTTTTTTTCAAGAAATTCAATAACTTGTTCCGAAACAATTTTTAGAAAGTTTTTCATAAATTCCTATGGAAATATATTTTTTTTTCTGTTTTTATTTATGTGTATTTTAACATAACGCTAATTCTACATTAATGGAAATTTCTCATGAGATATGTCTAGAAATCTTTGCAGAAGTTTTAGAATTCATCCAGATATTTTCTCAGGGATTTTTTTTAAATTCGATCACGAATTCTTTCAGAAAATCGACCATGAATTTTAATAAGTGTTTCTCTAGACATTTTTCAAAACATTTATTAATAAATCCTTATAGGAATTCCACCAAGGGATTTTGAAAGAGAATCAGTTTTATCAACCGTTTCTGAAATTCCTTATCCCTCTGGAGTTCTTACTCATAATCCTCCAGGGACTCATTCAAGAATATTTCCAGGCATTCTGCAGGAATTATATAAAAACAAATATTCCAAAATTCCTCCAAGGATTCTTTCAGAATTACCTCCATCAATTTCATCTAAAACTTACTCAGGAATTCTTTCAGTAATATCACTAAAGACTCCTTCAGTTGTTCTTCATGAAACTTTTGGAGGAATTTAAGGAAAAATTTGGACAAGTTTCTGAGAAACTCCCTAAAGGGATTTGTAAAGCACATCCTTGAGAAATTAAATGTGGAAGCAGTTTTTGAAGGAAGTTTCTGAAAATAAATCTTCGAAAATTCGTGCAAAAATCTGCATTGGAATTCTTGAATAAATAAATACATTTCTGGAGGAATTCCTAGAGAATGAAGACCTCATGAGGATCAGGGATGGGAACACTCAATTGCGAAGAGTTACACGCACTCGATGTTTTCACAGCTCAGAAGCGTGCAGTCAAGGGACGAGGTATGGACGATTTTTGTATAGTGGTTCTGCCTAAAAGTTTGCCTAATAAAGTAGGGTTGCACACGCATATCATAGCCGTGACAGAACTCTGAAAGCAACTCTGCACGAGATGAGCGTTATTTACATTCACCTCGTGGAAAGTTGTCTTCGCAGCTCCCTCACGACTTCATGATTGCACACTTTTGAGTTGTGAAAACATCGAGTGAGAGTAACACTTTGCAAGTGTTTATTCCCATCCTTGCCGGAGATAGTTTTGGAGGAGGTCTTGAAATAATTTCGTGCAAAATGTCTGCAAGGTAATAAGTTGATGAAAATCTTTGGAGCAATTTTCTGAGCAAATTTGAATCATATGGCAGAATTTTTGAAGGAAACACCTGCAATATTTTCTTTAAAAACAAGTTTTTGTGGCTGGAAAACTGAACTATGCTTTGCTGTAATTCCAAGAAAAAGTTGTTGGGATATTCCTGGAGAAACGCCAAGAAAAAAAATGAGGGAAGTGATTTCGGAAAGAGCTCCTGAAACAATCTGTGAAGGAACCCTGGAAAGGACGCAATTCCATGGGGTTTCAGTAGCGTTTCAGAGGGGCTCCATTAGGGAATTTTAAGTGTGTTAATTGGGTATATCTGAAAGGTTTTATGGGATGTTGAGGCGTTTCAAAGATACAGGAAGGTTACGGGGAGTTTCAGGGGTGTCAGAGGGGTTTCAGATTTATTTTATGGTGAAGAAGATATGACAAATCCACACCACTAATTTTCAAGAGCACAAATCTGAAGATCAGATGTGCGGTTTGCGCTGAAAAGTTGAACGATTCCCAAGTAACATTTTGATGACCAATCAGCCTTGTAGAGGTTTTAAAAACCGTTATTAAACCTTATACCTTTTATTTTGGTTATACATATGATGGTTCTAAGAACCTCTTCTAGTCTATTCAGTGGTGACCTATCGATCAACTTTTCAGTACATACTAATATCTGGTTCTTCAGATTTGTGCTCCTGAAAACCCAAGGTTCGGCTTCGCCAAATCCTCACCTTTGGGAGTTGAAGCCTTTTTAGTGGTATAGGAGAAGCTTAGAGAGATGTAGGGAGCTCTCCTAAAACGCCCATAAAACGTCCCTCAAAAGGCTCTTGAATCTCTGAGTTCTCTTGAGAGCTTCTGAAATGCTCCTTTGTTCCCATTGGCCCTTTAAAACACTTCTGGAACGCCCTTGGAAACTACCTAAACCCTTTATGAACCCTGAATCTCCCCTGAATCCTCCTAAGATCCCTTGGAACGCCTCTGAAACCCCTTGTGAGTCCGTAAAACGTGCCTGGAGACCTTCTGAAACCCTGTTAGAGTCCCTGAAACGCCCCTAAAGCACTCCTGAAACACATCGGGAACCCCTGGTTCTCTGAGTAACCCTATAAAACGCCCTTAAAACCCCCTCTGAAATCATTCTGGAACCAACAATTTCTACAAAACCTGGGACACTCCTGAAACCATCTGAAACCCACTTGAAACATCCATGGAGTTCCTTCAGTCTTCTGGAATGCCTCTGAAACCTCTTAGTAGGGTCTTGTACCATTTGGGCAGGTGTACCTATTTTGGGCACTTGCCACTGTACCTATTTTGGGCACTTGCCACTATAACTAAGTCAATTTCAAACCGATTGATTTGAAATTTTGTATAGAGTTAGGCACGTACAGTATCTAACTCTGTACAAAAATTCAAATCAATCGGTTTGAAACTGACTTAGTTATAGCGGCAAGTGCCCAAAATAGGTACACCTGCCCAAATGGTACAATATCCTATGTTCCGTTCAGTTTGAAATCCTTGCGAAACCTCCTGGAATCGCTCCGGAAACCATTGGAGCCCTTAAGGTGAAGGTTGCTCGAAATCATAATAATAAGCTTGGCTCCCGCTCTAATAACCCTCTCAACCACCCACTCAAAACAAACAAATCAGACGGCGCACAGTGTAGTGTGGCTTGGTCAAATAGACTAACAAAAATGTTCCAAAATTAGCTGTATTAAAATAGCAGTTGTACCTTTGAATTTTGGCACACATTTGATTTATTGCATATGCCCACCAACACAATTTGTTCTTATACAGCATTTTTAAATTTATTTAAATTCCTACTTTGCCCAATATTTTCTCCAATTATCCCATTGTGCACCACTTTATTGACATTTTTGTTGACAACTCTCTCCTCTCTTCTCTCGTACTTTTTCTCTCTGGTCGTAGAAAACTACCGTGTTATGGGGTGACATTAATTGATGTGATTTCAACTCATAAACAGCTAACAATTGCTCTGTTATCTATTGAAATCACATTAGCAGTATAATATTTAAAATAGTTAAAAAGATTAACAAAATAACAGCCTTGTGTTGTGATAAACATGAACTGCGGTTTAATCAATTTCACCGTACGTTGAACAATACCACTCAGTTTAACGGTACGCTTTCCGTTTTAGCGAACCGCGATGTAAATTGATTCGGGTTTTCGACCACAAAAGTGGAAAACGCGTTAGTTTTTCGAGATAAACGGTAGGTCAGGTAAAAGTGAGGACAATTTCACATAATCGATCAACTTATTACAGTGCTGTGTTGTTTGGAAGACAGCTAAAAAGTGATTTGAAAAAGGTGGGACGCACTTTTTAAAGAAAAAAAAGTGCAGTATGTGCTACATTTTGGCACGAAATCGTGGAAAGATTGTGAAAAATGCAAAGCAGTACTTCCCGACGGACGAAAAATATAGTTGTCTACCACCAGTAGCAACCTAAGTACATTTTGAGCAGGTTAGCACGTTTAATTTTGAGAATTTGTTTGCTTTCTTCCGCGCTACTCGATTACTAGGGTGAGGGGAGGGAAATATAAGAGAGAGAGTGGCGGCCATACTCGCTGCCATTTTGTAACCCCAGCAACTATGTCCTTAAGAGACCTTGTGTCGCTCTCCTCCTGAGACCACTTACTTCTCCCATTTGGCCATTTCTTTCCTGAAACCTCTTTTTGCTCTCCCCCTTAAGGTGCAGCCGCCTTTCGAGTTTTCAAGAACACAAATCTGAAGATCCAAATGACGGTTTGAGCTGAAAAATGGACCATAGGACATAAAAACAAGGTGCATAAATTAAAACTACGATTAAAAGTGTATGGAACTCAAAACGAGGTTTAAGTTTCTTCAAAGAGAAGATATTGTACAAACAGCTACAAGCTCATGTGAGTATATGGTGAAAGTATTAGAATCCCAATTCAACATTGCACCAGAACCTCAGATGCACAAATCTCAAGAAGTAAACTTCTAACGCTGGTGTAATTGTTATTTTGTTCTTGCTCATTTGTCATAAGCATAAAATTGGACGTTGCTGCTCGCTTCAAAACCATTAATTCTTGAAATATGAAGTTTTGATCCTAGCTACGCGGTAGCTAAGAACACATCCAAGAATGATTGCTTTTGAACGAATATCTTCCCTAGAGCGTGTAGGCAGAACATTAACAGAAGCATCCCTAATCAATTAATTTTATTTGTCAAATGCACCGCTCTCTGCTTGTTGTGCAATTTACGGTTACAAAATGTAACACTTCCAATCAATAATCTCATTTGCACTACAAAACACTGTTAGCCTAATTCCGCTATCCATTCGGGATGCAATTATGTGTGATTTGTAATCTAGTGCCCCTAACTTGCCCACTACCTGCCCATTGTAATCAACTGATGCAATCGTGCCGAAAATCCTGATTGAAACCCAAAATTTCGTTTAAATCCCGTTTTAATGACACACACGCAACAAACACTCAAACCACCATCATCATCAACACCACCAAAAATACCAACAACAAAAACAACAATAACAAATTTCCCGCTTTCCCATTGACAATGAGCTTTTGTGGGAAGCGCCGCGATTTTGCCACCATGCACCACCAGCCGCCAACCAACAACATCCAACATCCATCCATCAGCTCGCCAATCCCATTTGTAAACGACTATTAGTGCGCGCTCCTCCAAACTCCAACTCCTCTTTTTCCGCGGTTCGGTTCCTCCACATCCTCCATCTGTTCCATCCCACAATCGACCATGGGGTAGGAATGCGTGGTAAGTGCGCAGACAAATACAAACCTATTGTGTCAAAACAAGCAAACAACAAATCACTCACTTAACAACTACAACATACTATATAATTACCAAAATTACCCGGGCCACGCCGAATAGATAGTTCGGAAACGCGCGCGAATCCGGGGAGAAATGGAAAGAGCATGTGAGCAGACAACGCGTTGGCGGTATTGTAGTTAATAGACAGTATCGTTTTTAAAGTGGTAGAGCTTAGAGAGTAAGAAGAGTTGAAGGAAGCCGGAGAATCAGAGGTGGTGAGGAGGAGAACGCACCGATTGGAAGAGTACTCTGAAGAGAGGTAAAGAGAAAAAGCCGAAAATTCCCACCCAATTTTCTTCGGAAGTTTTTATCGCACCTTCCCTTACGCGCATCTTCTACATACTTATCTACACCATCTACCCATGACCAAAGTAGGTATCTATTCACAGTCAAGTAATCAGACATGCTACGCGTTATGGTTAAATATATGTACAAATCGTGTTAACTAATAGATGAGAGTAGAAAATGCGACCATTGGCAATCGCCACAACAGATAAACTGTTGTTGTTACAATACCGAAATGCTATGAAATTGGTTTACACAACAGAAACGCACGTTTGATGAACGTACAATTTGAGATATAGATTATGAAAGGAAATCCACGTGCTCCGGCAGGAATCGAACCCACGACTCCCAATTCGCTAGATTCTCAATTGATAAAGCCGGAATAGTTTTCTTCGACAACATATTTTGCAACATTTCAATATGAACTGCAAGACTTGGTATACACATACCTAAAAGTTTCTTTTGACGTCTTTACGCGTGTTGGTTGCACTGTTCACATTACAATTTATTACCACAATTTGTTGACTCCACATTTCCTCCTACTTTGTATTCTTCTATCTCTTTTTTCCTACATATACAACTTATATATATGTTCACAATTTCACAGCCAGAATCGAAAGGGGTTGAAAAAGCTGATTCCCGTCTTTCTAACTTTCATAGCACAGAGTCAATCTATAATATAGCGCCTTCAAGTTATAAAACCAAGCGAACTTCGCCGCTTCTCCTACACACAATCTTTTGACTAAATAGGGTATGTGTTCCATTATTAATCTCACGCTCCCATTTTCATTCTATTCGAAAACAAGCGATTACGGCATCGTGCTCACTTCCAACAAAAAATACAAAAATAAGAAACAAAACAAACAGCGCTTCAATTCTTTGTTTTTCGTAGGATGAAAATGGGAGCCACATGCTTAAGAAGGGAACCAATACCCTATATCCCCTATCCACGGATCACATCATCGACTAATGGTTACTCCCAGATCTTACACCCTCTTCTACTAACACATACCCCACCCGTGCTGGTTGTGGGAATGCAGAGTGCTACTACCATCACACTCTAACATTTCTTTCTCATCCCCACTGACTGTAAGGACTTAGCAGACGCCAGAATTGATCCAAAATGTATGAGCTACCTAAATTTATGGAGTGTCCTAGCCCCTTAATCAATTGGATCTTACTGACATTCATAACCATCACAGATCAATCCATGCAATGAGCAACCATTGACAGTCAGTTTAAGTGAAGTGAACTCAAAGAAGTTACTTCTGGAATTTATATATGTCTTCTTGTAACATTATGGTTATCTTTTGAAGTTCTATGAGATTTTTTCGAGCAAAGAGTAACTGACCCTAGAGATTTCTTTAGCAGTTCTTTCTCGAATTAACCCAACCCGGGTAGTGGCTAAGTACTGAAGATCAAAACGTTGTATTGGTTTTATTGATAAGATCTGGAAATAATATCTGACAAATGTTCCTGGAACATCTGCACTGCACAATATCAAAATCTGATATTTCAAGATCAAACGAATAGCTCACTGCTGTTGGTTTGATCTTACAAGATAAATATGATCTGATAATGATATTCCAGGAGTAAATTTATGATTTATTTTTAGATCTTTTATCTCTTAAACCAATCAAACCAATATCACATTTTGATCTTAATATCAAAATGTGGAGCGGATCTGGTGTGATGGTTAGAACACTTGACTATCACGCTGAGGACCAGGGATCGAATCCCACTCCTGACAAACTCACAAAATGTGAGTTCTTCCTTCGGAAGGGAAGTAAAGCGCGGGTCCCGAGATGAACTAGCCTATGGCTAAAAATCTCGTTAATACAGATAAAAAAAAATATCAAAATATGTTATTATTGCGCTCTTTTCCTCTACCCGGGAGATGTCCCTTTCCAAATTTCTTCGAAGATTCTTTCAGGAATTCCACCAAGGATTGGAATTCATTAAGAAAACCTTTTCGGGGCTTAACGAAAACATCCTCTTGAAGTTTTGCTTGAGTTCAAAAGCAACTTCGCCAATATTTTCCATCCGAAGCTTCTACGGGAGCTCCTCCGTATCTTCAGAATTTCCGGGAATACTTTCAGGATTATTTTCTGAAACCCCTCCGAAAATTCTTCATAGTATTTATCCAGGAGTTCTTCTTGCGTTTTCTCCAGAATTTCTCTCTGGGTTTACTGCAAACATTTTTCTAGAATTTCATTACAAGTTCTTTTTGGAATTCTACACAAATTTTCTTCTGGCATTTTTCCAATAAATCCTTCTATGACTCGTAAAAAAATATTCTGTTGGAGGCTCGCCTCTGAAGTTTCAACTTTCTCTTAGAAACGACTAGACTGCGTAGTAATAATTACGCAATGTTTATTAACTGTCCAATGTTTCGACACAGGGTTAGTATTTTCTTCAGGGGGTTATTATTGAAAGACTGCGTAGCCATTTCTAAGAGAAAGTTAAATAATTTCCTTGTGTTTTTTTTTATCTGTAGGATTCTATAGAAGTTCGGTTTGGTATTAGTGCCCTGCAGAAGTTCCTTGTGGAACTATGGTTTTGAATACTTCCAAAGAGATTCCATCTTCCGGCTTCGGAATTTCTCCAGGATTTCTTACTGTGTTACCTCCAAAAGTTCCTTCTAGGAATCCTCCAGAAGTGTATTCTAGGAATCCTCCAGGACTTCCCTCTGCAAATCCTCCAAAAGTTTCTTCTGGGAGCCCTTCTGATAATATTCGTGAAGTTATTTCTTGGATTCTTCCAGAAGTTCCTTCTGAAAGTCCACAAGCAGCCAAGGGCTGAAAGTCTCTTCAATAAAGACAAATCAATCAAATCAATCAAAGTCCACAAGAAATTCCTTAGGGGAATCCTGCAGAAGTTCAATAAAAAAAGCCTTTCAGGAGCACCTTGTGGGAAACCTTAAGAATTGATTCCTTTGGCTAGGATTCCTTTAGGAATTCTGGGGACCCTTCAGGAGTTTTTAGAGAAATCCACATATCAAATTCCTGGAGTGTAGACAAATCTTCTATTCCTTAAAGAATGGAATTCCTAACAGCCTGGACTCCTAAGTAAATCCCTTAAGGGAATTTTTGAAGTATTTCTTGAGAAAATAGAGGCGTTTTTCCAGTTTTGTTTTTATCTGTTTTTATTCAATGGAAATAGTTACAGGCCCGGCAAAACAGCATATAGTTAGGGGAAGATAATGATATGAGTAGGAACTCCTGGGCAAATCTCTGGTGGATTTTCGGGAGAAATTTGTAGTGAAAGTTTTGAGAAATTGCAAAACAAGTGTCTGGATGAAACCTCGGAAAAATTTGTATAGGATACCTGAGAAAATGTCTGGCGGAGTTACTGCTGCAGTTCCTGAAGAAATTCACGAAGAAATCTGGTAAATTTTGGAAACCATGGCAAAATTCCTGAAGTAATTCTTGGATAAACCTCTGGAAGAATACATTGAGGAATTTCTGCATAAGTGCATAAAAATCCTCCTGGAATTCCTTCTGGAATTCCTCCTGGAATTCCTTCTGGAATTCCTCCTGGAATTCCTTCTGGAATTCCTCCTGGAATTCCTTCTGGAATTCCTCCTGGAATACCTTCTGGAATTTCTCCTGGAATTCCTTCTGGAATTCCTCCTGGAATTCCTTCTGGAATTCCTCCTGGAATTCCTTCTGGAATTCCTCCTGGAATTCCTTCTGGAATTCCTCCTGGAATTCCTTCTGGAATTCCTCCTGGAATTCCTTCTGGAATTCCTCCTGGAATTCCTTCTGGAATTCCTCCTGGAATTCCTTCTGGAATTCCTCCTGGAATTCCTTCTGGAATTCCTCCTGGAATTCCTTCTGGAATTCCTCCTGGAATTCCTTCTGGAATTCCTCCTGGAATTCCTTCTGGAATTCCTCCTGGAATTCCTTCTGGAATTCCTCCTGGAATTCCTTTTGGAATTGCTCCTGGAATTCCTTCTGGAATTCCTCCTGGAATTCCTTCTGGAATTCCTCCTGGAATTCCTTCTGGAACTCCTCTTGGAATTCCTTCTGGTATTCCTCCTGGAGTTCCTTCTGGAATTCCTCCTGGAATTCCTTCTGGAATTCCTCCTGGAATTCCTTCTGGAATTTCTCCTGGAATTCCTTCTGGAATTCCTCCTGGAATTCCTTCTGGAATTCCTCCTGGAATTCCTTCTGGAATTCCTCCTGGAATTCCTTCTGGAATTCCTCCTGGAATTCCTTCTGGAATTCCTCCTGGAATTCCTTCTGGGATTCCTCCTGGAATTCCTCCTGGAATTCCTCCTGGAATTCCTCCTGGAATTCCTTCTGGAATTCCTCCTGGAATTCCTCCTGGAATTCCTTCTGGAATTCCTCCTGGAATTCCTTCTGGAATTCCTCCTGGAATTCCTCCTGGAATTCCTTCTGGAATTCCTCCTGGAATTCCTTCTGGAATTCCTCCTGGAATTCCTTCTGGAATTCCTCCTGGAATTCCTTCTGGAATTCCTCCTGGAATTCCTTCTGGAATTCCTCCTGGAATTCCTTCTGGAATTCCTCCTGGAATTCCTTCTGGAATTCCTCCTGGAATTCCTTCTGGAATTCCTCCTGGAATTCCTTCTGGAATTCCTCCTGGAATTCCTTCTGGAATTCTTCCTGGAATTCCTTCTGGAATTCCTCCTGGAATTCCTTCTAGAATTCCTCCTGGAATTCCTTCTGGAATTCCTCCTGGAATTTCTTCTGGAATTCCTCCTGGAATTCCTTCTGGAATTCCTCCTGGAATTCCTTCTGGAATTCCTCCTGGAATTCCTTCTGGAATTCCTCCTGGAATTCCTTCTGGAATTCCTCCTGGAATTCCTTCTGGAATTCCTCCTGGAATTCCTTCTGGAATTCCTCCTAGAATTCCTTCTGGAATTCCTCCTGGAATTCCTCCTGGAATTCCTCCTGGAATTCCTCCTGGAATTCCTCCTGGAATTTCTTCTGGAATTCCTCCTGGAATTTCTTCTGGAATTCATCCTGGAATTCCTTCTGGAATTCCTCCTGGAATTCCTTCTGGAATTCCTCCTGGAATTCCTTCTGGAATTCCTCCTGGAATTCCTTCTGGAATTCCTCCTGGAATTCCTTCTGGAATTCCTCCTGGAATTCCTTCTGGAATTCCTCCTGGAATTCCTTCTGGAATTCCTCCTGGAATTCCTCCTGGAGTTCCTTCTGGAGTTCCTTCTGGAATTCCTCCTGGAATTTCTTCTGGAATTCCTCCTGGAATTCCTTCTGGAATTCCTCCTGGAATTCCTTCTGGAATTCCTCTTGGAATTCCTTCTGGAATTCCTCCTGGAATTCCTTCTGGAATTCCTCCTGGAATTCCTTCTGGAATTCCTCCTGGAATTCCTTCTGGAATTCCTCCTGGAATTCCTTCTGGAATTCCTCCTGGAATTCCTTCTGGAATTCCTCCTGGAATTCCTTCTGGAATTCCTCCTGGAATTCCTTCTGGAATTCCTCCTGAAATTCCTCCTGAAATTCCTCCTGGAATTCCTTCTGGAATTCCTCGTGGAACTCCTTCTGGAATTCATCCTGGAATTCCTTCTGGAATTCATCCTGGAATTCCTTCTGGAATTCATCCTGGAATTCCTTCTGGAATTCATCCTGGCATTCCTTATGTAATTCATCCTGGAATTCCTTCTGTAATTTCTCCTGGAATTCCTTCTTTAATTCCTCCTGGAATTCCTTCTGGAATCCCTCCTTGAATTCCTTCTGGAATCCCTCCTGAAATTCCTTCTGGAATCCCTCCTGGAGATCCTTCTGGAATTCCTCCTGGAATTCCTCCTGGAATTCCTTCTGGAATTCCTCCTGGAATTCCTTCTGGAATTCCTCCTGGAATTCCTTCTGGAATTCCTCCTGGAATTCCTTCTGGAATTCCTCCTGGAATTCCTTCTGGAATTCCTCCTGGAATTCCTTCTGGAATTCCTCCTGGAATTCCTTCTGGAATTCCTCCTGGAATTCCTTCTGGAATTCCTCCTGGAATTCCTTCTGGAATTCCTCCTGGAATTCCTTCTGGAATTCCTCCTGGAATTCCTTCTGGAATTCCTCCTGGAATTCCTTCTGGAATTCCTCCTGGAATTTCTTCTGGAGTTCCTTCTGGAATTCCTTCTGGAATTCCTCCTGGAATTCCTTCTGGAATTCCTCCTGGAATTCCTTCTGGAATTCCTCCTGGAATTCCTTCTGGAATTCCTTCTGGAATTCCTCCTGGATTTCCTTCTGTAATTCCTCCTGGAATTAACTCGTGGATTGTTCTTCAAAACCTTTCGGGGGATCCTTTTGAAATTTTTGTGGGGATTCCTCCTGGTATTCTTTCGGGGGTTCATCCAGAGATTTCTTTGTGGAATACCACCTTGACTTCCTTCAGGGATTCCTCTTGGACTTCCTTCGGTAATTTCTCCAAGAAATCCTTTGGGGATTTCTTATGGAATTTCTTCGAGGATGCCTCCTGGAATTCCTCCTGGAGTTCTTTCGGGGATTCCTCCTGTGGTTCCGTCGGCGAATCTTCCTGGGATTCCTTCTAAAATTCCTCTAAAATTCCTCTAAAATTTCAACCAAGAATTTCTGCAGAAAAGATAATCTTGAACCATCAGGGAACCCTGCAGACGCTCCTTCTGTTTAGGCATTTTGCTTCTGTTTTGGACATTTTTCCGCTATGTAGAGCTTCGATATTTCAGGATATTTATAATACGGTAACACCGCGAATTTTAGTATTCCACACTTCTCAGTTTATTGACACAACACTATCTATCCTTTCGTTGTCGCTCAGCCAGACTGACTTTCACTCCTGCCCCATGCCTGCTATGTGTGTTCGATTCTACAATGCCCCTAAGCTTTCATTGTGTGTGAGAAGGATGTATTCTTCAAATTTTACTAGTACCGATGCTACCAGCTTACACTTATCCCATTGACTTAATACTTTGTACGCCATGAGATACGCACAGTATCTGACTGTGTACAAAAGTTAAAGTAAGTTTGTTTGAAATTTACTGAGATATAGCGGAAAAGCGATCAAAATAGCAGCTGTTGCCCAAGTGGTTCGGTACACTATCTACATCTTTACTATCTGCCTGAATCTACGTTTCATAAGTTAATTGTTATGCGAGGGGTTATCGGGCTCTGAAACGACCAAAAATCGGTCCAAGTGATTTATGAACAATCCCATGTTGCGTCTCTATGTCTACTAAAGTGAGGGTAGTTTACGTTGTCCAAACAAGCATATTCGAATCTCCACATTACTTCACGTCTAACCTCCTGTTGCCCGGCATGAGCTTGTTTGATTCAAATCTTTAATCTTTCATCTCCAAATCGCGGCAAACATGAAACGAGTTGTTGATACACTAGAAGCGTATTACAATCCGATGTACAGCGATTACTACACATGTAAATACATTGACAATTACGTGCTCTTCAGGACCAGACCCGAGGTCGAGCCGAGGAACGCCTCGGACGTCTCAAGTACGCGGCATAGGCCCATTCATGGTGGCTAAGGTCGATCCGTCCGTCGATTGGACCGCAAACCAACAACAATTCACCATCATCATCGTCGGGGCGTAAACAGACAATTGACAATCGCTCGCAAAATTGAAAGTAATCACCAGGAGAGGCGTGTGTTGTTTTTCTTCTTTTTCTCGCGCGTACGCGGGGCGTAAAGTTGTTGTAAATGCGATTTGGTGGAAAAAAGGAGGCCATGAAATTTTGCGCCGCGACAAGATCTTCACTTAATCTTGTACTGGAAGGTAGGTGAATGGGGGGTCTTTCCTTTCACGGATTTTTTGTTCGGTGGATTCACTTTCGAAAATTTTCGCTCCACAAAATCCAACAAACAAGCAATTTTCGGTCAACCGTCTCGATCGGGAGAGTGTGTTTGGCCTCGGTAGATGTAACATTCGCTCGACCATCGCGTCCATTATTGGAGAGGAAGAGGTAGTGATTTATCTTGAAATTATCCTCGCTTCGACGGTCGAAGCCTTGGCGCTCTCCTAGTTGGCTCTGGAAACTGGATCACTTTTGTTTGCGGTGGTTTATTTTTTGGCCTACTAGGATACTTCAACAGCTGAGCTGTGCCTTTCCTAGATAGGTTACGATAAATGTTATTGGCGTTCGGGTGAGCGAGATCCAATTGCACGGGAAAAAGGAATGCGTAAACACGAATCAAATTTATTTTTCCATCGTGAGAAATTTTCATGGATTCCAATCACAAAATCAATTTATTTCTCGAAATTGAACTGATTTATGCTTTTTTTTATTCTTGCCATCCATCAATCACCCCAGTTCGGGAAGAGAGAAACATGGGCAAAGGGTGTTTAATGGTAATGAAATCTGAAGCCGCTGTGTTTGCTATGCCAATGGCCATCCACGTCCTGCCGGACAACTGATATGGGTTCAGGTTCAGAGTGGCAAAAAAGGGAGATTCCAATATAAATTACAATTTTTGGTGAGGGAGGAATATTCATCGGTATGAATTTGCATATTTCCTCACGGTCTGCGGAACAAAAGATCAAATCTGAAAAAATGCCGACGGCGGCCAGTTTTCACTCATTCATCTGCTTACTATACGTTTTGAAATTTCTCCGATGATTCGCATTTGTTTTTTTGGTGCATCAGCCATACTAGGTAGAATATTTATCTGGCCTTGAATCGCTTAGCTAGATTTTGGGTACACCTTTTGGGATTTCTATAATAGCTGGCGTGGAGTTTGTACGTCCAATGTACTTGACAGCTTGACTAATAATAGCCTTCCCGTACACATCGCCTACTCAGCAATATGCTAAACTACCACATCTCCTTTTCTTCAACGGAAAATGTGTAGTTAGTATTTTTTTTCAACATTGGTAGCCATGTTTTCATTATCTTAAATCCACTATTTAGATCATCTACGATCTTCTAAAAGATTCAATGTATTACCGTTAAAGAGGGATACTTAGAAATGCAATACCTGCGTCTACGATTTATTCTAACTTCTTCATGGCATAACTCATGGTTAATTCCAAATCTCAGACAACTTTTATTTCAGAGTTCCCAGTTCACGGGCTTCGACGTTACCTTAACGCGCCTTCTAAGGCGACCATTGAGCTTCCCCCGGACCTAGCAGATCGAATCTGCTGTAACGGCTACTCTCTTCAATCTTTGTGTCTGGCCCGATCAGATACTATCCGTCGGGTTCAAACAAAAAGGTGAACATGCTTTCGCTGAACGCAACGGATCGAATCCGTCGCTCCAGCAGCTCCCTTTGATGGCGAGCTTTTTGCAACTACCGGACCCGGCAGTTCGAAACTGCCGCTTCGGTTGCTCCCATCTATGGTGAGCAGACAGCCTGACCCGGCGAATCGTATTCGTCGCTAAGGCAAGCCCCCTTCTAAGGCGGACTTTTTCAAACAGCCTGACCCGATGGATCGAATCCATCGCTAAGGCAACTTCCCATCTAAGGCGAAGTTGTTTTTGTAACTGAACAGCCTGACCCAACAGATCGAATCTGTTGCTAAGGCAGTCCCCTTTCAAGGTGGACTTTTCGAACAGCCTGACCCGGTGGATCGAATTCACCGCTAAGGCGACAACCTGACCCGACGGATCGTATCCGCCGCTAAGGTAGCTCCCTCTTAGGTGAGCGTTTATTTAGCCGAGCCTAACGGATCGATTCAGTAGTTTCGGCAGGTTTCGGCGGTTTTGATGGACATTTCAATAGACCATCCGTTCAATTTGCACCGTAGAGCTTGCTTCTTCACAACGGCAGTCTTGCTAGGAGAGTTCCCTCAGTGGTTTTTCGACTTCTGGCTCAGCGTGTACGATTACTTCCGTTTTGCGGCAATGATTTGGTTCAGCTGCAGCTCTTCGCAGAAACGATATTTTTGAAGTATTTTTTTTCACAATTGCCAGTGACGGCGGAGGTACTTCTTCATGTTGGTGGGGGCGATGTTTTCACCCGCCGCCACTGTCAACAGTCATCATCAATGATCCCTGAGCACGAGGTGATGCTCCGTTAGATGAGTATTTTTTACCTTTTTTTTTATTAACCGACCATCTTCCATTATCAATACACCTTGTAAATGTAGTGTCCCGGTTTATGTGCATTTATTCAGAGTTTCCCGTGTCTTCCCGGTCTTGACCCTGGTCCGCCGCATAGCCTGCCCGTCGGATGTTCCAACACTTCAGAGGACCAGGCTGTGTTGCCGAGCTTCAATGATGATGCCTTTTTTATTGCACGCTGGTTCTTTCGTCGCCAATGTGGAGTTTGTACGTCCATTAGAATAACTAGCCACAGAAGTCCAATGTCGCGACTGTTCGTGTGACTAACATCTAGCTTGCCACGCCCTTACAGCGTCAGTAGCGGTCCTAGAAGTGTCAAATAAATTTTGTTTACCAAAACAAAAGATCCTCTACAAGATGGACACTTATAAACAATCAATTGTTACATTTAAAGTTATAAATGGATTTAATTAGGAAAAGTGACTACAGCGCCATTGGAGTTCTAGTGTATTTCTATTGTACGTCCAATGTACTTGACAGCTTGACTAATAATAGCCTTCCCGTACACATCGCCTACTCAGCAATATGCTAAACTACCACAGCTGGTCTGGGAGTTCTTGCAGCTATTTTTCTAGGAGTTCCAGAAGTTTCCTGGTAAGAAATTTTCGGAGAATTATCGGAAGGAGTTTACTGCCGTGAATCGCATATCTGTTCCATTTGCATAGGAAATCCAGCAAAGATGGGACTGGTATGCGATTCACGGCAGTTTAGGTGAAATCTAGTGAGAAACTCTGCAAAGACCTATGGACAAATCTCGGAAGAAATTTTGGCGGAAATCCTGATTTCAAGGGAGTAATCCCAGAGAAAAAAGATAGGGAAATTCAAGAGATATTCCGGGAGAAAATCCAAGAGAAACCCCGGAAAACTCTCTGAAAGAAATCTCGCGAGATACTCCTGCAGGGGTCCTGTGTAGAATATCTGCAGAAATATTTGGAGGAACTCTGGTACAAATCCCAGGAAATACTCTTCCCAAGCAGCACACATGCCACAGAAGAGTCACGGCAGCGAAGGTTTCAGTTGCACAGAAGTCATTGTGACTTTTATAGTCATATGTATTGCTTGGGTTAGTAATCCCGCATATATACGTGAGCTTCTGGAGAAATCCCTGGAGGAATCTTAGAAGTAATCCCTGGAAATATTCTTGGAGGAATCCCTGAAGGATTCTTTGTTTTAATTCCTGAAGGAATTTGTGAGGACAACTTTGGAGGAAACCTTCTAAGAGTCCCTGGAGGAATCCACGGAGAAATTTCTATCGTATTGATGTATTGATAGAAGCTCCTCGACTTCACTGGTTTCGACACGAGACGTAGTAACTTGTGCAAGCGACTGATGTAGGGAAACAATTTGCTCCTTTAGCACAGCTAATTCACCATCGATGCGGGCAATATCAGCACATTTCGTGGTCGTTGGTTCAGCAGTAGGCATTTTTTCGTTGAAAATCAGGCGAATATTCCTGTATTTTCGCATCGGACCGATACATTGATCACACAACCACCAAAAATTCAAAGATTGTCGGTAGGTAATTATGTCTTCGCTCTTCAATTTTACACAATCAGCGTGGAAAACATTCCTGCAAAAGCCTTCACAAACAATACAATCAACACCATATGCGATAACCACTGAGCACTGTTTGCATGTGGACAAATTACCTACTTGAGTCTATATTAGAATGCATCTTCCGCTTGGACATCTAATACCAGCCGATTTAAGTTGCAGATTATAAATTTATTATACGTTTTATTTGATAGACCGAATAGATTTCGAGCAAGGAGCAATTTAACTAACGTTCGATTGCGATTATTTAGGCCGATTTGCAGTTTATAAAGACGATAAACGGTGGACTAATAATGAAGGTGATACACGAGTGCAAGAAACACACACTACGTGTCACTAAAAGATTCATTACAAGTGCATGTTAAAAATCTACTTTTTTTCAGAAAAAATAGCACAAACCTTTGAAAAATCACATATTTTTGTATTGTTTTTATGAAATATTATTTCTAGTGCTATTGCAATTGCTAGTGCAAACATATTACCAATAGCAAACTCATAATAGTTATAGTTTAAAAGAAAAAGTTCATAAATTCAAGAGAAAAAAATAACGGGTTAATTTAGATCTAAGTTATGGAGAACAGAAACAATACAAGGTTAAACAAATGTAAGGATACGGACAACATTGGTGCTTTTAAATCGTATATCTCAAAATGCGGGTAAGTTGAGTCATATTGACGAAAATATTGATATACTTTAGAACATTATTATAACCATATGGGGGTTTAAAAGGGAGGGTATCAAACTAACAACAAGCTGAATGAGGTGGGAGTCGTGGAAACCAGGCCCAATTCACGGAGGTATTCGCTGCTATGGTTAAAATTCGAGGATCTTGACCATAGTTGATGAAGTCTTCTAGCAGTCTGTTATAAGTTTGACGCACCCTATAGATTAACGAATTTGTCACAAACCACCAGACGGAAATCTTAATAAGCATTGCAAGTTGCTGAGGAGTAAGTCTGATCTTATATTGGATGGCGATTCACTGCTTATAGTGAATTGTATACAGATCTATTGGTTACTTAGAGGTTCACTTTCTAAAATCAACGGTTGGAAAATATTGTATTACTCAGCATCTTGACCTTGCTATTAAGAGGAACTGTACGACATGGCAAGTCCTGCACTGGTGGTGGCTTCATATCATATCATCATATCAATATTATTTCTAGTGCTATTAATTCATGAGTTATGGTCAAAATTGTCAAGGCGGCTTGCAAATTAGGCCAAGGAATGGTACATATACCCTATTATCACTTTCACTTATAAATCACAAACAACTATCACGTCTTTTAATAGCTCCCTATATATTCTAGACTTCATTCTAGTTGAAATAATATGCATTGGACGCCTCACATTTTGAGCAATGGCACCCAAAATATTCGAATTTTTCTAGCATGAACTAGGGTCTGACACCGTTTGAGCAGAAGGCCTATTTTGGGCACTTGTTGCTATAACTCAGTGGATTTGAAATCAATTGACATGAGTTTTTGTACACGATTAGATACTGTGAGTTTCTTGAAGTATTCCAAAAAATCAGGTCGATTGGTTCAAAATTGACTGAGTTATAACAGTAAGTGTCCAAAATAGGTGCCCCTGCACAAATGATCCTAGACCCTACTTGTTTTGTTATTGCGACGTTCTTTTCAAATAAGCCTTTTTGTTTTAAAGTTAACAGACTTCAAAAATTGCGACTCTTCTTGCAGTTTTTTTTTTCATTTTGCAGTTGTTTGATTCATTAAATAATGCTAGTTTTTGTAGAGATTGAGAGGGAGTAAAGAGAAAGTGAGAAACAGGGCATATAGCATTGGCAGCGGTAAAGCGCTGCCAGGAAAACAAAGCAATCGGTGAAAACGAAATTTTGCTTAAGTCTTGTAAAGTAAATTGAACGAGAGAGTTGTGCAGCTCTTGGCTTAAGTTTCGGTTCTGCTGTGCGCAGGTAGCATTTTTTTTGTCTGTATTAACAAGATTTTTAGCCCAAGGCTAGTTCATCTCGGGACCCATGCTTTACTTCCCTTCCGAAGGAAGAACTCACATTTTGTGAGTTTGTCGGGAGTGGGATTCCATCCCAGGTCCTCGACTTGATAGTCAAGTGTTCTATCCATCCCACCTGGTTTCACAATAAAATAAATGCATGGAACGAGCTCACCAATTTATATACGGAGCACAAAACATGCGAAAATCGAAAGATTATAACCATAATGTATTTTGGTGGAAATGTCTTTGAGTTGTTAAAACAAAACAAAAATACACTTTCGGAATATAAAGATATCCATTAAAATGTTAATAATTTCCGCTAGGGAGCGCTGTCAGCTTCTAACAGTCTCTAAGCCTGTGGAATTAAAACAAGATGTCATGCTCAATATACGTTGAAGATTAGAAAACATTTCGAATTGATCCATCGCAATTATTGATATTTTACTGAAGTGATATTTGACAACAGCCTAAACTCTTGAGAAATTCCAAGTTTTTTTTTTTAAATCTACGATTATTTTTTTTATTATGATGAAATTGATAGTGCAATGTCTTGTAGAAATTTCTTCTGAGCTTAAGATTTATTGTGAACTGATTTATTGTGAAAAACTAGCATAAGTTAAAATTCACGAAAATAAAAAGATTCCTCAAAATTCTCCAGGAATTTTTAAATGAATATTTCCAGAAAGTAAATCCTTCGAGAAAATGAAAGCAATCCGGGAGAAATATATGTATTATGAAAATCAGAGTTGAAAATACAAAATCAATATCTCAAAAGCTCTTGTTGTGTATTTCAAATGAATTTCTTGTCCAATTCCAAAAAGGTTTGGAATGCCTGAATAAATTTGTTATTGTGTTGATTCAATCATATAGCTACCAGCATTACTTAGGAAATACAAAGTAAGAATTCAATCAGTTACAAACTCTGAAGCATTGTAAGATAATGTTTGACACTGTTCTTAATATATATTGAACACTGTTTAGAAGTTTTAGAAAAATTAGTGTGAATGATATTTATTCCGGTTCATGAAAAAAAAACATTAATTTTATTTTATCTCTGAAGTTAATTTTAACGTACGCTTGCTGTGGAGCGGACGTGTTGTGATGATTAAAACCCGTGACTATCACGCCGAGGACCTGGGGACGTTGCCCCTCCCGAAGTATTGAACAAAAATTTGAGTTCTTCCTTCGGAAGGGAAATAAGGTCGTGGGTCCGGAGATGAGCTAGTCCTAATAATCTCGTTAATACAGATAAAAACGTACGCTTGCTCTTCACTTAGGAAAATAAAGAAATGTAGTTGATATTGGAAGAAATAATCAAGTAATTGAAATGGCTGGTATTGTAAACAGAAAACTTATCATAACCTTTCATAAAAAACGGGGGGAGCGTAAATTAAGGGAGCGTAACTTGGGGGGAGCGCTATTTGGGAATTAGTGTGTAAATCGGGGGAGTGTTTTTTTTCATTTTTATAATTCTACCCTAACCTTCTACCCTACCCACAACCCTACCCTCCACCCTATTCCTCAACCCTATTCTCCATCCTACCCTCTACCCAACCCTCTACCCTAACCCTCAACCCTACCCTCTACCCTACCTTTTACCCTACCTTCTACCCTACCCTGTAACATAACCCTCTACCCTAACCATCTACCCTACCCTCTATGTACCATATGTATCACGTGTATCACGTGTTACTTGTTCCCGAATACCTAAAACCCCAATTTACGCCTAAGGAGCGTAAATGGGGGGGAGCGTTGTTTGGGAATTAGTGTGTAAATCGTGGGGCGCAAATTGAGTTTGGCGCAAAAAAAGTGAGCGTAAATTGGGGTTTTAGTGTATTCAAAAATAAATCAGTCTCACTTTTGAGTCACAGTTCTTCATTTCAATGCTCGATGGCATTCTAATTAAAGTTTGTCAAATGACCCGGAACCAATGCATTAGGCTCATATAAGCCAGTACTAAAACTGTTTATGCTCATCTAAAAGCATTTCAAGTTCAAGTCCATTTCTAGAGTACTCATTTACGGCCCTGTTCCAAACATAAACCTAGATGAACTCCCAACTATCGTACTCCTCGTAGATATTAGCAGTTTTTTTTTTGATCACATGAGATTATCAATGGATCCCTTGAGCAACTTTTTACTACGACCCATGAAGAGTAAATTATCTCCTCGTTTAGCATGTAAACTTGACGACGTAGCCAAATAATTTTGCAAGTCATACAAAAAAAAACAACCAAAAAAGCAGGTCCATTACCGCGATCCATCACTTAAGTTGGCGCGTCGCGTTCCTCTTATGGACGACTCAATCACCTGTTGTGCAGTGACCCCGACCTGTCAGGTCGCCCAGTGTGGTAGTGTCAAAGGCAAGGATGCGTTTTTGCACGTTTCCAAGAAAAGTGAGATCAGCAGGACCATAATGTTCCTGTGTTTATCGTTATGTCGTGATTTGAAGTGAAAACGACGTCACCTCGCTGGTATGATATACAGTATGCGGCAGGAAAAAATGCGAAAGTGTTTTTCAACTTCAAACCTCGTTTTCGTCCATTTGACGTTAACCAATCTATGTTTCAACGTTCCATGATCTCTGACAGGCTAGTTTTCTGAAAAGATTATTAAAAATTTTCACATTTTGGTTACTAACCTTTACAGGGCGGCGTCTGAAGCTGAAGACAATCAGAATTATCAAACCGCAGAAAAGCACACAGGTCGCTAAATTTCGTATCTAATAAAACAAAATTTTCCATTTTCTCAACAAATATATGTACTTATTTCATCTAGTATGTGAAACTACATGGCTCTGGATCAGTGTGGTCTGGTTATTCATCAAATTTAAGCTAATTTTGTTACTGTTATAGTCATTTTATTTGATGACCATTGGGCGCGCAGTTTATTGATACCCGTTTATTAGGCTTACATTATCACATGTTAAATATCAAATACGTTCATTGTTATTTTGCAGTGCTAGAATATAGACATTGACTTATACACTGTCATGAAAAAATAGTCATATACATCCCATATTGGCAGCCAATTAATCGTCCCATAATAAATTAAAAAGTTTCCATAAATAATTCGAAAATTACCAATAAATAATAAGGGGTGGAAGCAATAATAAACTAGAAAAGTTCCATAAACAATTCAAAAAGCGCATAAATAAATCGAAACTTCCCATAAATAATTGATTTTCTAGCAATAAAAAATGTAAGAATGTCCACAAATAAATCAACAATTGCAATAAAAAACTATATTTTTTCCAACAAAAATTTTCGAACATACTACATTATAGAACTATGATAGAAAGACTGAAACTATTGTGCAATTTAACAGACAATCGCTTGCTGTCCGAACTCGCTAACGCTCGTCGGACTTAAAAAAGGGATAACATCTCTGTTCGCATTATACCGGACAAATTCTTGGATCTGTGGATTGCCTAGAACCGAATCGACGCAGTTACGGCGCATCGGATTTCGGAAACATCGGCGGCCTTCTGCCGCCTCAGTTCTTCAATCCTCTTTGCGGCTTCGCCGCATGGCTCAGCCGGTACTTTTACCTTGCTCATCAGTTCCTATTTATTGCTAAATTTTCAATTGCTTTTTTGATGTTTTTCAATTGGGAATTTGTAAATTTTTTATGGAAAAATCAGATTTATTTATGGAATATTTTAACTGTTTTGGTGGAAAAAATGTAGTTATTTATTGCAATTATTGAATTATTCGTGGAAATTCCGACGTTTTTTATTGCTCGAAAATCAATTATTTATGGGAAATTTTGATTTATTTATGCACTTTTTGATTTGTTTATGGAAATTTTATAGTTTATTATTGCTCTCACCCCTACTTCTTTATTGGCAATTTCTGATTTTGTTACGGAAAATGATCACTTTTTTATGAGTCGTTTATATTTTAGCCTCCCATATTTAACGTGTAATAGTGCCTTGAACTTTTCGCATTTTTTCCTGCCGCACCCTGTACGTCCTGTGCTCTTCTTCTTCTTGGCGTCCCTTTGGGACAAAGCTTGCTTCTCAGCTTAGTGTTCTATGAACACTTCCACACTTACTAACTGAGAGCTTCCTCTGCCAATGATCGTTTTGCATGTCTAATAGACATTGTCTATATCGTGTGGCAGGTACGAAGGTACTCTTATGTCCAAGGAAATCAACGAAATATCTTTACAAAAAGTTTCTGGACCAACCGGGAATCGAACCCGTCATCTTCAGCATAGTCATGCTGAATACCCACGCCTTCACAGCTGTAGGGGCCCTTGTGCTCAATAGAGTAGCTTTGCCACACCGTGAACTTTTAGGGAGGAAAAATATAGAACTAGATCCTGATAGCTATGAATATTTCAAAGGTGACTACATTCATTGTTTCAAATTTACTACCATATATCGAGCAAATGTTACATTTTTCCATCTGACTTGTTAATCCAATTTAAATGCATGATTTGCATAATTCATTGAATATCCCCATCATATCACTTTTCAAACTGTTTATTGAATTACATAACAGCAAATACATTCAACCAACTGATTTTGATCAGTAGTCGGTGCAGTTAGCTTGGCACAGATCCCCATGCATACCAACTGAACACCATAAACAACTAATACAGCGGCCATCAGAGGAACGGCTTTTTGCGAAGTGATTGGCGGCGAATGTTTGTGTTTGCTGCAAAGTATGGTGAGGTTGTAGCAAAAACAGTTGAACTGGACGTCCTTGCCGGCGATTCCGGGGACCGCCACACACATAGTCACGACGACCACAGAGCGGTTATTTTTATTTTTTTTTTCGGGTACCACTCTCTGACTCGAATGAAGAGTTGAAGCAGGACTTGCACTCGTCGTCCGGTGGTTGGTGGGTCAGTGTGACAACCCGTCAGCAAAGCGGGAACGTCCGGATACGAACGCGGATGATTGTTTGCGAGCAAGTCCAATTCCATTAGGAACGAAAAAATCGCAGTTTGACAAGTTCGAAATATAGGGGAGAAAATTTATTTACGAATTTTTAAATTGACGGACGTTGTAAAAAAACATTGATCCACTTTCCGAGTGAGCTGGGCGAGTGTGTGTGTTCTACGCGATGTAAATCCAGAGTGCCAATAGCAGATATCGGGCATCGTGCGGCAATCGATGGTTGGCCGAATAACCTGGAACAGTGGTTCCCACTCTAGTTGAGTACGTACATGTCCCAATGCATTTTTTTAATTAGATTTCGTTCATCATTTATCATTCACATCTCTTCAGAAGTTCCTTCAGAGATTCATCCAGGGGGATTCAGGAATGCCTCTAAGAGTTTCATCATGGATTTGTTTTTTTTTTTTCAGAAGATCTCTCAGAAATTCAAACAGAAGTACTTTAAGAGATAACTCCAGTAGATCCTCCAGAATTTCTTTCAGGGGGATTCAGGGAAGCTTCCTAGCTATCCATTCATGCCTAGTGATTCATCCAGAACATTCTTCAGGGATTCCTATAAGAGGTCCTTTAATGATTAGTTCAGGAGTACCTTCAAGGATTCCTTCTGAAGTTCCTTGAGTAATTTCTACAAGAGTTCCTTCAGAGATTCATCTCTGGAATTCAAATCAGGGATCTCAAGGAGATTCTTCAGGGATCTTTCCAGGAGTTCCATCACGGGTTCCCACAGGAATTTCTTCTGGAATACCGCCTGGAATATCTTCTATGATCCCTCCTGAAATTCCTTCGGAATGCATCATGGATTCTTTTCAGGAGTTATTTGAAGGACTAATCCAGGAGTACCTTTGAAGATTCCTGCAGTTCAGTAGTTCTTTCAGGGATTGTTCCAGAATTCCTGCAGGAATCTTCAGGAATTCCTTCGGAGATTTCCTAGTAGTTCCAGGAGGATTCAGGGATGCCACCAGGTGTTTCATCAGGGATTCCTTCAGAAGTTCTCGCAGCTATTCCAACAGGAGTTTGCTCAGATATTCTCTCAGAAATCCATTCAGAGAATCTTCCAGGAGTATTCAGGTAAGCCATCTGGATATCCATAAGAAACCCCTTCAGAAATACCTTCAGTAATTCCTACAGGAGGTCTTTAGCTGGTATCAGGTATCAGGTATTAGAAGGCTGGCTCCAGAGGCACGTTATCCTCCATTTGTGTCATCACCATACATATAAGCCTATAGGTCTTTAGTTGACCTAGTGGTTGCGGCTATGGATCGTTAATCCGGAGACGGCGGGTTCGATTCCCGTTCAGGTCATTTCCTTTCTCGACTTCCTGAGCATAGTGTATCATTGTGCTTGTCTCTCAACATACAAATTCATGCAATGGCAGACAAAGAAAGCCCTGCAATCAGTAACTGTGGACTTGCTCAAAGAACACTAAGTTGAAGAGAGGCAGGCTAAGTTCCAATAGAGACGTAGATCCATAATGAAGAATAAGAAGTCTTTAGAAACTATTCTATGAATTCCTGCAAGAATTGATTTAGGAGATCCTCTAGAGATTCTTCCAGAATTTTCAGGGATATATGCAGGTGTTTCTACAGAGATTCCTCCAGAATACTTTAAGGGATTCCTCCAGTATTCGCTTCTGAGAAACCTCTCTATGAGTTCCTTTAGAGATCTCTCCTGGATTTGCTACAGGATTCAAGAATTCCTCCAGGAGAATTCAGAGATTCTCTTAAAGTTTTTTCAGGGATTCCAACAGACATTCATTGAACGATTAGCCCAAGAGTTCCTTCTACGATTCCTACAGGAACTTCTTAGGGTATTCCTCGAGAAGTTCCGTTAGGTATTCTTCCAGGTGTTCTTCCAGAGATCGCTCCTGGGTTTCTTTCGGAGATTTTGCCAGGAGGATTTACGGATGCCTCCAGGAGTTACCAGGGGAGTTACATCAGAAATTTCTCCAGATGCTCATTCAGGAATTCCAACATGATTTCCTTCAAGAATTTCCTTAGGACTGTTATCAGATATGTCTCCAGGATTCCTCGAAGTTTCTACACGAATTCCTTCAGGATTTTCTTCTGGAATTCCTCCAGGCTTTTTTTTGGGCTTTTTTTTCGAAAACTACAAAAGTGCTACCGCACCGAAGAATCCCTGAATCTATTAACAAATTTATAGATCGTTGGAAAATTTTCTCAAGATTCCGAATATTGATATTCCTTCAGTAATTGTGGAGAAATACATTTGAAAATTCCCAGAGAAAGCTAATGAGGAATTTAAGAGCGAGCTTTTGGAAGATATTTTTAAGTACTTTTAAAGCAATCTTTCAGGGTTTCCTAAAGAAATCACTTCACAAATTTCTGAAGAAATAATTAGTGGTATTTTGGAAGGTTATTTCCGGTTTTTACAATTTGTATAAATATAAGATGTAATTCGTAAAAAAGCATAGGCGAATTCTTTGTATGTGGGAATAGTTTTTATTATCATGTAAGGCATTTTCTTTCTATGAATGGAGGCTGTTCTTCTTCTTCTTGGCGTTACGTCCTCATTGGGACAAAGCCTGCTTCTCAGCTTAGTGTTCTATGAGCACTTCCACAGTTATTAACTGAGAGCTTCCTCTGCCAATGACCATTTTGCATGTATATATCATCGTGTGGCAGGCACGAAGATACTCTATGCCCAAGGAAGTCAAGGAAATTACGAAAAGATCCTGGACCGACCGGGAATCGAACCCGTCACCCTCAGCATGGTCATGCTGAATACCCGTGCGTTTACCGCCTCGGCTATATGGGCTCTTGCAAATGGGGAATGGAGGCTGTTAAAAACGGTATTATTCACAAGGCAAATTATTCATATGTTTCTTGATAGAAGATTACCCGAATAAAAAATACAGTAGAAAAACCGAACGTTGTATTGTAACAGTACTATTTAAAACCATATTTTTACAATAGAAACCACTGTAAAAATAAAAATACAAAAACAATAAAATGTAATGTAGAACACCATACAGTAAATTGTAAATAAGATTTTTACAATATACTATACGGGTTGTTAAGTATCGTAACAATATAAAAAAATATTTTTCTCCATATATATTTTTTTGCAAAACCATACATTATATTGTAAATGAATTGTTATAAATACTAATACGTGGGTTTTAATAAACCGTACATTGTATGGTACGCGTATGGTTTCAAACAACAAAATGTACCGTAAATATATTGTTTTTAATTGTAGTTTCACCACTGGTCCTTTCCTTTGCATTTAATTAAATGGTTTTGGAATGGTTCTCTTTTGTTATGTTGTATTGGTTTACATTACATAAACCATGTAATGTTATATTATCTTGTCATTTTCCTCCTGTTGATGTCATCTTAGGCTTACTAGCATTATGAGAATGCGCTTTGGGAATTCTCCAGAGCGTTTTGGATAACCCTTCATATATTGGATCGCCCACGTCTAAGTCTGAGTCGAGGTCTGAGTAGTCTCTGATTGAATTAACAGTTGAAGCTTAGGCTCCCATGCCCCACCAGCCAGATAACCGGGTTTCGCAAACTAAGCATTATTTGTGGCAACACTTTGATTGGCATGATGGAACTATGCCGAGCGCGCTAAGCATTATTAGACCACTAATGTAGTTGCATGAAGTGGGTGACGAGGTACATAAGTATCATTACAGCGTGCTTAACCGTTATTGCAATATTGAGGCTCCAGTTTGACTAAAGTTTGAAATACACGTATGTATTTAACAACTCATTAGAAAACTGTCAAGTTCGATTCAAGTATAAGTTAGGTTAAGAAGCAAACCCACAGACGAACCTATATATATATTAGAATTTCTTTCAGTATTCAGCCCAGTCCATATGTTAAAGATGGCTCTACGTCAAAGATAAAGTTCGTCAATCGTATTCCTCTCATCGCACTCTACATACCTAGCCCGCCATATCTCTTGGATCTGCGATTCTTAAGACATCTGGTTTACTACTTATTTAAACACTTTATTGACTTTAAATTGATGTTTCAACTTATTCACTTTTTTCTTTCCTTTCCTTTGCATCATAAAAGTCACAAAGATCAACAAAACAAAGCACGGAAAAAATCTAAAACTGAATAAATAATTAAAAATGCACGAAAAAATAATGTTTCGGAAAAGTGAATGGTTCAAACGTAAGAAAAACAGTATAATATAGTGTTACATAAAAATCGAATGTAAATGTATAGTAGCCCCAATGTGCGAAGCTTTTAGTGAACCATTTCATTACAATATACATTATTGTAGCTGGTACACTGTATGGTGCAGGAATGGTTTTCACCAAACACCCTATGGTTAGTTTTTATCCGGGTAGAGAAATCATATGGGCAATTTTATAATATCCAGGAGGGTGAAATGAAAATTTCCCCAATTGAAAAGAAGACACTGAATTAAAAATGATCATACGATTTTTTTTATCCGTAAGAGTGGAAGAAAAAAAAACAACGGTAATTACGGGAGAGCGGATGATATAAAAGTCTCAGACATTTTTTGCATATTTGCAGGAGGGCAAAGAAATCGATATCGAAAATATCTACAGGGGGTAGCCAAAATGTTTGGAATAGGCAACATTTTTTTTTCCTCTCACAAAAAAGACGAACAAGCTGCAACTTTTCGTAGGATGCATTAAAAATTCTCAATTTTTAACTCTTTATCAACCTAATATATGTGCATCATTGGTACAAAAATTGAGCTTGATCGATCGCGAACCTAGAACCTATGCTAGAACCGTTATCATAAAATACAATTTTTTAAACAACTAATTTTTGAACTGTCATATCTCCGAAACCAGTGAATCGAATTAAATGAAATTTCGAGCATTCATTAACAATATGTTGATTCTTAATACGGCGAAATAATATGTAATATTTTCTCACGACGAATCCAAATAGTCTCTTATATATCGGATTATAGCTATCTTGAGAAGCAGAAAATCTTCGCATATCAAAACTAAAATGTAATGACACGGATGTATGAAATGACAATTTATTTCAGGAAAGATTCGAAAAAAGTCAATCCTTCATAACTTTTTTCAACGTTCAAAAAATACCGAATTTTTAAAGACTTTTGAAGCATTTATATATTGTTGATAAACGTTCGAAATTTCATTCGATTCGGTTCACTGGTTTCCGAGATATGATTGATTGTTTAAAAAATAGAGCTTTACGAGAACGGTTCTAGCTTCGTAATTCAATTGATTAATGAGCTTAAGTTTGTACCATTGATACTCATATAACAGGTAGACAAACAGTCAAAATTTGTGAATTTATGATGCACGCTATGAGAAGTTACAGCTTGTTGAACTTTTTTTGTGAGAGAAAAAAAAAGTTGCCTATCCCAAACATTTCGGCCACCCCCTGTGTGAGCGTTTTGCCTTTCTCGTACATCAAAGTGTACTGAAAGGCTATACAGGGGATAGACAAAATGATCAAGACAGGCAAAATTTTCCTTTCTCAAAAAATTTTCAAACAGCTGTAATTTTTCGAACAGTGCATCAAATATTCTCAAATTTTTACTGTGAGTTGATCAACTAGTTGTGTATCAGTGGACAAAATTTGAAGAAGATTAGACTATTCTGCACGAAGTTATAAAGATTCTTGAAAAAGGTAAAATTATGCGATACCCAACTTTGAGCTGTTATATCTTCGGATTCAATAAACCGAATGCAATGAAATTCTGACCATTTATGACTTATATAATGAGCTTTGAAAAACTTTTGATTCGACTTAAAATTAATAACACGTAAGAAAATTATAACGATTTGATTATTTTTCTGATAAAACAGCAAATTTTCTTAAATTTCAACATCGTTTCAAAATTCAAGATGCTATTCATAGTTCATTTAAATCCCCTCTAATTGCCTTGAATACAAATACGTTTTGAAAGAAAGTAACAACATAGCCGGCAATTCATTGAAAAAATAATGAGATGCATATTAAAAATAGACCTATTTACTAAAACATCATAAAATTAATGAAACCGCTATAACTTTTTCACTTGTTAATAATTTCAAGTTGAGTCAAACGTTTTTCAAAGCTTATAATGTAAGTCATAAATGGTCAAAATTTCATTGCATTTGGTCCATTGAATCCGGAGATATAACAGCTCGAAGTTGGCTATCGAATAATTCTACCTTTTTCCTAAATATTTATAACTTCGTGCAGAATAGCCCGATCTTTTTCAAATTTTGTCCACTGATACACAACTAGTTGATCAACTTACAGTGAAAATTTGAGAATATTTGATGCACTTTTAGAAAAGTTACAGCTAATTGGACATTTTTTGAAAAGTGAAAATTTTGCCTGTCCCGATCATTTTGTCTATCCCCTGTATGTTCACTCAAAAAATGAATTTTCGATAGAAGGCTCGGAGGGTCACATATACCAATCAACTCAGTTCGACGAATTAAGATGATGTCTGTATGTGAGTATGTATGTATGTATGTATGTATGTATGTCTGTGCGCAAAACAAGTTCACTCACTTTTAAGGCACTTCCTTTTGGCGGATTTTTTTCGGATTATAGCTCGAATTGAACAAGAATTTTACCGCATTGTTTGTTATTGAAAATGGTCCGGATCGGTCAAGGCGTTCCGGAGTTACAGCCATTTCAGTGATCTGGACCAGCACCGGTAGAACTGGTCGTATATGAAACTGAACCAAGCCCCATCAAGCGACACATTAAACTGCGGCGATTTTTGTGGCCTTTAGCATGGCTGACAAATTTTGTGCGGAAATCAACACTGAAGACCAAAAACTTCACGATGTTGGTCCAAAATTGAGGATGGCTGCCTAATATTCAAAATGGCGGCTGTTCATTGATGTTGTATTTAGGCCCTAAAACCATGCATTATGGGTATATATGGTATGTTGAAGATGTTCTAAGTCTAAAAATGGCGACCAAAATATCTAAGATGGTGGGCTAAAGTCCAAGATGGCGGCTCGAAATTAAAGATGGCGGTTGCTTAAAGGTGGTTTAGGCTCTAAAACCATGTCTGGAGTTCAGAAATGACAACCAACATATCAAAGATGGCGATCTTAAATCCAAGACGGCTTCGCCAAATTGAAGATGGGGGCTGTTTAATTGAGTTGTAGGCCCGTAAACCTTGCAATATGGGTATATGGTGTGGTGTGTCCAAAGTCCATCAGAATATCCAAGATGGATGACTCAAATCCAAGATAACGGCTCAAAATTCAATATGGTGGCTGTTCAATTGAGTTTTAGGCTCAAAAACCATACAATATGAGTATATTTGGTACAGGGAAGATGTCCGGAGTCCAAAAAAGGTGACCAGAATATCCAATATGGCTACTCCAAATTCAAAATAGCGGTTGTTTAACGGTGCTTAGGTTCTTAAGCCATGCAATATGGGTATATTTGGTATGGGAAAGATGTCTGGAGTCCAAATATGCCGACCAATACAGTGCCGATTCGTTCGTTGAGAGCTCGTTAGATGGGCTGTCTCGATGGTTGGATGTTCACTGGTTGGGGCAACACCCAACTAAAAAGCACTGTCAATGTCAAAATCGATGTCAAAACGAGTTTGACGAATGACCTATATACAGAACGTTTGTGCAAGTATGTGAGTGATTCGTGACGTATTTCTCGTCACTTGCGTGTGTCCTGAGCATTTTGATCAGTTGTCAGTTGACCCAACGAACGAACACGGTTCGCTAATCGGGGAGTAGTCGTGACCCAACCAGCGAATCCAGGCTGTATATCCAAGATGGCGGACTAAAATCCAAGATAGCCGCTCAAAATTTAAAATGGCGGATATTACATGGCCACTTGAGTGTAATTAACTATCACCAATTTATGATCGATTGAGGGCGACTTCAAAAAAATCGGATGAAAATTGACGAAATGTCAGCATTTTGAAAATGAGATGTCGGGGGTCGGGTACGTGAAGGTTAAGGTGAAACGGGACGCCGTGTTATTTTTCCTATCTTGCCTCTCTTTCTAACAATTTGCCTCGCGATTTTGATGATGGTAATCTCGAGTTCTATTGCACTGAAGATGATGAAAAACAATCAGCATGTGCAGTGCAAGTGAGCATACACAATGATAGGTTTTTGTTGCAAAATATGAAGTAGAATCTGAGATTACCATCTTAGTAGCAACAGAGCAATGGCGGATATTTACCCGACCGTCCCGTCCGCCCTTAACGAAGAGTTTTCTCAAGAAATTGTCCACCGATGGAAATTGATCGACCCCGTCACACTCAGCATGATCTTGATGAATAACCGCGCATTCACCGCTTTGGCTATTTGGGTCCTAAAATCATCGAAAAGTTTCTGTCTACCACTATTTGGAAACCACTGCTCCACATCGTGTGTATGTAAATTAGCGAGGCGCAAATATGAATAAAATGAATATAAATAACAATTTGACACTTTCGCCCATCGCCTGCTTCGGACAGGAACGCGCGACCATCGCATAACCTAGGCCGACATACCAACAGCGCAAGGTGCGGGAGAAAGTAGTGCGCATATGTAGGTACCTACCTATGACAAAGCGGGCAAAAAATATTTAACACAAAACAATGATTTATTTGCACTGACACGTACAGAGAAGCCTCTGGCTTCCGATTGGTTTTTATCACCGTTTTTTATGCACCAACGCAATAACGACTACGACAACAACGCGACACTGAAGTTCAGTTCATTTTGGGAAGCACATCCGACAGCTATGTGACAAGCAATTGAATGAACTTGACAGGTTCTTTTGCCGTAATCGACA
This sequence comes from Aedes albopictus, assembly GCF_035046485.1. Lineage (NCBI taxonomy): Eukaryota > Metazoa > Arthropoda > Insecta > Diptera > Culicidae > Aedes > Aedes albopictus. Next base: position 9,599,474 of record NC_085138.1, read on the forward strand.
TCATTTGACTAATGGGGAATGTCAGTTTTGAATAAAGGAATTTATTTGAACAAATTGCGATTCTCCAACTTCGTGACATGGTTTTGGTCCAATAAAGGGGTTTCAAAATGTTCATATTAATTTGCATTAATAAAATGGGAATAAATATTAAGTTTTATTTCGTCAAAATTACCATGTTGGGTGTTTTTGGAGGTAGTGGTGGTTTTGTTGATGCAGAATCTAGAAACCGTATATTCTTCCATTTTATGCCGAAAAATTATAATAATAATAATTATATGCATTTGAAATAAGTCTGTGTCAAGTTATTTGTTGGGAGAATAACGCCCGTCTAGCAAATTAAGAGTCGTGGGTTCTATTTACCTCGGAGAACATAGATTTCTTTGCATAATCTCAATTCAATCTATACATAATGATTTTTTACTAAGTTTCTAATTCCAAAACTTGTTGATGAAATTTTGTTTGCGTGACTTTTTTTTTCGATTCTGTTGAACAATGTAATCGCATGTAATCACCTCAAATCACAGAAAAAAAAACACATTTCCTCGAAAACATCCGCATCATCCGCTTTCGAAGGCTCCCCACTGAGATTTCCTTTAATTTTATCGGTCGCCTTTATAATCTGTGTCGCTCGATTTGACCTCATCGTGCAACGCGAACGCGGCGGTGCGCTTGATTGCCTTGGCCGCCACCAATTTGAAAAGGAACTTCCTGAAGTTCACGACATTCGTGTCTCCTCTCGAGGCTCAAGCATCAAATCGAGCAAACTATCCATCCATCCAAGTAACCCCAGCAGAGGTCAACGGGCAAAACAAAAGCAAAGTGAGAAACTTTTCGTCGAAGCCTACTTCGGTCGGTGGTGTTTGGCATCCGCATCGCTTCGCTTCGACTGCAACCTCTGCGCTTGGTGGCTTTCGATCTGCACACAGCAGGCGTGGAAAATGTGCAGTGGTCGACTGGTCGGTGCACATTGCAGGAGGCGTTTCTGCGTTGAACCGCACGATTTTCGAATTCCGCATCGAACGCCGCGCCGCCATCGGCCAGTCACCGTACCGATCAGTTGCGGCAACTAGACCCCAACGACGACGGGACGTTCGTTGAATCGAGTCGATGAAACTGAAAGTTGTTTTGTTTACATCAAATTAGCCTGTTATTACTTTTTGGACTCTTTTGATCACAGTTTCGGTCCACCGTAGGTAAAGACAGGTTTTTTGCGGACCCCAAAGCAGCAGCAGTCATGGATACTGAACTCAAACAATATTCGAACAAGTTCGACCAGGAGGTTGTCGTGGAGCGCAAACAGAAAACCTCAATGAATGGAATCTTTCGGTGTGCACAGTGAAGTTGCTCTTGAAGAGGTTGAATGCTGCTCAGATGTATACTCTGTCTGACCGAGATGATGGTCTTGGGTTGGAAGAGATACACGTCTCAAGTTACAGCTGTGACGACGATGAATGGATTCGATTAAACGGAACGGCGCAAGGTCGTGTATATGTAGGTAGGTATAACGAAAGCACAATTGGTCCAATTTAGAGTAGGAAGGTAATTAACGGAAGATGTGAAGGGGGCTGCTCACCTTAATGGCTAAGTGCAATAATTGTGGACGATTAATTCTGAACGTCAGACCAATCTGTCGTGTTCTTCTTCTTTGAATGTATGTATAGAATATAGAGTGTCAGAACCTATCATAGCCTTAATATCGTTTCGGACAAATATTTGGTTGTAATAAAACTACTCCGAAAACAATCACTCAGCATCAAAGTACGGTACCGAAGCCTGGATAAAGCCCAATTTCGTGTTCGAAAGGAATCGCTCAAGAAACTTCTTGACCGATTCCTGGCAGAAACTTTCTGTGAATATTACGCAACTCATTAAAACAATCCGTTTCCGACATTCTTAGCAAACTGCAGTAGAATCACTTGGCATTGGCATGATACGAGACTTCGCTATGCAGGCGACTGGCTCTGCCAAAGCTCCACTCCTCAATGAGACAGCAACACACTCGCTGTCTCGTCATGATAATTGCTGTCACTGATGCTTACTAGGGGAAGGACACGCAAGGGGAATATCACTAATCATTAAACACATCCCACACTTTCTACGGTGACTTCCATTTGAACTGTCATTTCTTCGCAGCTGCGTACTGCAATCGAAGAAAAATCAGTTCCTAAAGCGATTCAGGCAAGGAATTTCCCATGCATCAAGATAGACTGAGAAATTTCTTCTGAACTGCAAACAGCCCTTAAGGATAAACTTTTTTTTCCTTCTGTCAACAGACACCAGAACAAAACTTTTTGCTCAACAGACATCAGAACAGAAAGGTCCAGGTATTTTGGAATTAGGGCCGTCTTCTACAACAAAAGTAAAAGCCAGGACTACTCCCTCCTCGACCTGTGTTTAGTAACATTTCTATGGTCGCCAAATCCTTCGTCTCTCCGGAACCACCAAGAAAGCATTGCTTCAGAAAGGGCTAGTGCACATCACACCCTCATGGTTGGCTGCGTAGCCTGCAGCGACGAACATCGATGACTCGCTTTGGAGAGTCCATAACGATAGCATGATGGCACTTAGCCTGTTTCCCATCACTCCCTTTGTCCTCGGACGGCGGGCAGGGCCACTTCCACACCCGCGTCCAACTGTTTTGCAGACATCAGGAACTGATGGCTACGTGCAACCAGATCTGACCTGCTGAAGGCAATGGTATCACTAAGGTACACCGGGGCAAGTTGAAACGGGTGGGGCAAGATGAAACAGCGGGTTAACATGATGTTTTCTGATGATAATAAACAGTTTGATAGCCATTACACATAGTTTTTGATTCAAGCCATCTTTTAACGAAGGATAAATTTCCAAATTGTATTGAAATCTATTTCAAAACTTCGTGTTTCATCTTGCCCCACCCGTTTCAACTTGCCCCGGTGTACCTTACTTTTAAGTCCCTATCAGATGCACCAGAAGGTTGTTGACAGTAGGGTCTCCATCCACCTGCTCCGGCCCTTACCGGGAACCCCTTTCTAACCACGGGCTCGGATTCAACCCAATAGATCGACACCACGACAGCAACGCTACCAGGACTTCCTCTCCGCGGCCACTTAATCGCTGTAAGGGTCGATTTCGACCACAGGGCACCGGTATGACCTACAAAGACGACTCTGAACCCCTGGACCACCTCTTGGACCGTATCTGAACTAGCCATTCTCCGAGTCCACGCGCCACCTCCTCCTGTAGGTCCAAGACGATGTGGGAAATAGCCGTTGAAACGGCATTCCAGCCAAACTCATCTCTACACATCCTCTGGACAAGATTGTCCGGAGTTGTGTCCTTCCCGCATGCGGCAAGCATGCGGTCACGTATTGTGCGAAAACGCAGGCACACGAACAAACGCCTGGGATTCCCACGCAAGTTCTGCAGGAAATCTTGAGAGCTTCCAATAGACCTACTGACCAGAAGACGAATTTCGATATAATTTTGAGGAAAACTCGATGGGAATACAATTCACCTCCTGAAAAGTTCTGCCAGGGATTCTTCCTATTTTTTTTCAGAAACTCTTCAGGCATCCCTCCAGGAGTTCCTTCTGAGATTCCTCCGTCAACTCCATCTAGTTTTCATATAGAAGTTTCTTTTGAGATTCCTTCCGGAATTTTGTTCAAGATTTCCTCAGGAGTTCCTTCTGAAATTTCTCCAGGAGTGTCTTCTATTATTTCTACGAGAGTTTATTTTGAAATTCCTCAAAGAGTTCCCTTTGAAATTCATCAATGAGTTCCTTTTAAGGTCTTTTTGGGGTTTCTTCTGGGATTCATTTCAGGATTCTCTTAAGGAATTAATAGCACGATTCCGACAGGAAGTCCTTCTGCGATTCTTCCAAAAATCCAAACCAAAATCCCTCCAGGACTTTTTTCGGAATTACTTCAGAAATTCCATCTAAGATTCATCCCTTGAATCCATCTGGGAGTTCTCCAAGAGTTCCTTCAGTGATTCCTCAGAAAATTCTTTCTTCCTCTATGAACTCCTCCTATAAAAATTTTCTGGGATTATTGCAAGAGTTCTTCCAGAATTCTTTCAGGAGTTCTTACTGGGATTCCTCCACGTGTTTTTTTTATCTGTATCAACGATAGCTTTAGCCCGGGACTACTTCATCTTGGGACCCACGGCCTTACTTCCCTTCCGAAGGTAGAACTCACGTTTTTGTGAATATGTCGGGAGTGGGATTCGATGGCTCTACCCCATTTGGCATAACGTTATTTGCCATAAAACGAAGAACAACCTTCTTGGTAATCCTTGTTATGCCAAATGGTCGTTATGCTATATGGCTTCATGCCAAACGATTGGCATTATGACAAATAGGGTAGATACGGATTCGATCCTCCCATGTCCTCGGCGTGATAATCACGTGTTTTAACTACTATCAGACCAGGTCCGTTGCAATTTCCTGTTCGAGTTCTTTTCAGGATTCTTCCAGGAGCTCTTTTCGAGATTCTTTCTTTGGGAGTTCCTTCTGGAACTCTTGCTGATCATTCTGGAGTTTCTCAAAAAGTGCATTCGGTAGTTCCTTAGTTTCACTCCTTCCAGGAGTTTATAAAGGAATTCGTTGTTTTTTATGGAATACCTTATACTCTAAGACCGCGCTTCGCAAACTCTGTTTTCGCGGCGCACCAGCCTCTTGCATGCTCGCTTAAGCGAGTAGAAAAAGCGAGCCTGCGACACGCCGCGAAAACCGAGTTTGGGAAGTTTCAAATGAAATTCTTTCATAGGTTCCTTAAAAAACTCCTACAGCATGTTTTTTTCTGGGATTTTTTTTTCCTATATAGAATAAACTTCTGAAGTCATTTAAAAAAGAAATGGAGAATCTTGGAAGAATCTCTTAAAGGAATCCGGAAGAAACTTCTAAAGGAATCTCATAAGGAACTCCTGTATGGATCTCAGAAAGTACATCTTAAGGACAAGGTATTTGGAGTACATAGCTTGAAATTTCAAGAGCACTGTTTTTTAGAACCGTTGAACGGATTTGGATGAAAATGCATCACGCTAATTGTTCAGTGGTTGTCAACAGCGTGATGCGTTTTAATCCAAATCCGTTCAACGGTTCTAAAAACGGTGCTCCAGAAATTTTGAGCAATGTAATCCAAATACCTTGTCCATAAGAAATCTTGAATACCGGAAGGATTCCCGGAACTCTTGGATCAATCCCGGTAGAAGATCCTAGAGAAATCCAGAAAGAAATCACTTTAGGAGTACCGTAAAGTTCTTTGAGGACTACCGAAAAGAACGCATGAAGAAATCTCAGATGGAACTGCTTCAGAAAACTTAAAACACAAACTCCTGAAAAATCCCAGTGGAACTAGGATCTGGGTGAAGGAATCCTGAACAAAAGCCTTGGGGAAAAACAAAAGGAGCTCCCTGAAGATTTTCAGAACGTACTCCTGGAGGAATCTTTTGTAGGAATCTTTGATTGACTTCCTGGAGGAATCTCTGAACTCCTGGAGGAGTTCCAGAAGGAATATATTAGTCCTGGAAATTACTCTTGGAAGAATTTCAAACTCTAGCAACACACATGTCATATAAAAGTTATGGCAGCGCATGTTTTGGTTGTATAGAAGTTAATTTGACGTAATTTTAACATTGTGTTTGAATTACGTCAAATTTACTTCTATACAACCAAAATTTGCGCTGCCATAACTCTTATATGACATGTGTGTTGCTTGGGAAGGAAACTTCTGGAGAAATCCAAAATAATCTTCATGAATATTCTCGTCAGGAGCTAGGATAGGATGCGTCACGTAGTCAGCCGATATGACACCATTTTGCTGTCAAACGGAGACCAGTCACTGATTGGTCGAAATTGATTCCCGTTTGCTGCGATCAGATTGCTTTGTTATTAGTTTGGCCGTGTTGCTAGTTTGTAGGTTTAGCATGTGATACCAATATTCAAATTCATTATATTTTTCTATTCAAGTTTTATCAACTTGAAAATGTCTGCATTCAAATGTAAAACATCCAAAAGTGGTTCCTTTGTCTGAAAATTGATAAATACAATTGATTTGGGGCAAAATCAATTGAACTTTTTATAAATTTCACTATAAATGAGGAAACCCTTCGTTAGAAATCAATTTTACTTGCAAGTTATGTTATACCGGATGCAATTAATAATTTACGGTGCGAAATATGCATCCAAATCCCAATCGTTAAATTTAAATCGTTTGAAAGATTTGGATTAAAGAAAAGTGGCAGCACTAGATTTCCATCATTTACAAAATTGATCGAAAAATAACAAAGAAGTCGAATTTCTGTTGTCACATCCTATCCTAGGTCAGGAGCTTAGGAAATTTCTTAAAGAATGCTGGTATGCAAGGTGAGTTATTTAAAAATCATAATTGATCACACGGATTGGTATACTAAAAAATTAAACTTTGAAAGAGACTACGTCCCTATTTAGGTTATGCCTGTAGTGTTCAACAAATCGGTCGTGAATGCATTTTGGAAGAATAATAGAAATATAATTCAACAAAATAATAAAGAAAAGTAATTTCGAGGAATGCTTCCTTACGTCGTCGTTTCAATTGTAGCTAAAGTTAAAAAGATAATTGGCATAGTGCATCTCCTCAAGGGCCCATATAGCCGAGGCGGTAAACGCACGGGTATTCAGCATGACCATGCTGAGGGTGACGGGTTCGATTCCCGGTCGGTCCAGGATCTTTTCGTAAAGGAAATTTCCTTGACTTCCTTGGGCATAGAGTATCTTCGTGCCTGCCACACGATATACGCATGCAAAATGGTCATTGGCAGAGGAAGCTCTCAGTTAATAACTGTGGAAGTGCTCATAGAACACTAAGCTGAGAAGCAGGCTTTGTCCCAATGAGGACGTTACGCCAAGAAGAGAGAGAGAGATCTCCTCAAGTAGAAAGTAGCGCCGATCAAAAGTTTGTCCTGTCAAATTACACCGATGCAAGGGCATAGCGAAGAAGCTAGAGAATCAAACATCGCTCTTTACTGGTGATTCGATAACCAGCTCTGGAAATGCTACCGAAACACTACTGACAACACATGTTTTCTTTCGCTTTACTGGCGAACTCATTCATTAGCCTCAATTATCCTGTTCTCTTCTTCCATCAGTGCTCCGACTTTTTCCATCTGATCTTACAGTGTACTCCAACTAAACATCTCGCTATTTTCCGACTTATTTTTTTCCCCCTTTCGAATGCACCTAGTGTGCCATACCGATTGCTCTGCTTTGCTGGAAGTAAAAGTGCAATCAAATGTGTCATCACTGATTATCGTGTGCGCTTTCGTCCTAGCTATTGGACCTGATGGCTGAACCAAAGAAGTTGGGTTACTTCCACCATATCATGGTCCACCTACTATGGCTTACTGACAGCTCTATTTCATTGACCGACCGGTGCAAATCGTCCATCGCATCGCTTCCCGGTGCGGTGTGGTCCCTCATCCATTAGGTGACCAGCAGAAAATTTTGTTTTGCAGTTTCGCGTTGCCTTTTCAACTGGGATGTCCATCACCATGACACTGCCGGAATGGTGGAAGGTGCTAAATAATATCTTGCTGGGATGTAAACAAAAAGTGAAAGTAATGCTTTTGCGGATATCTAACATCTTTGGAAGAATGTTTGTGCCTTGTTCCGCTCGGAGTAAAAGTTATTTTTTAGCAGAAAAAAAAATCCTACAATCTTATAATCAAACCAGGATTTATTTTTTGTTTGTAAAAAAAAACAATAAATTTATGAAATCTCTTCTTTTTAAACAAGTTTAAAATTTATGGAATGTTGCTGACTTAAACTTCTTTTACGTTTTTGTTTCGGTCCATGTCTGTCGCAAAAACGAGCAAGAGACTCTAAACTCTCTTGATTTGATCATTACTGTGTTTTAATTAATAAATTAATATATAAATTTTATTGAAGTCATTTTATTATAAATATTTTACCATTATAGAAATTTTCAGCCCCAGGTTTGTTCATTTCTTTCTGGGTATACATTGGCCTCTATGTTAATATTCTGAAGTAGTTTTCTCGTTCAAAACGGAAATGCTTGCATTGAAAAAGTATTCACTGAACTCCATTCTTCGCCCGCAACACATTTTCGAATTTTCAATGATTAAACTTCTGCAACCTTAAATGGATATTTGAGGGGGTTGGGGAAATTAAGCCACTTCGTCCAATAGGCTGAACTTTTATGGCATAAATAGTTTCTGGTCACCTAACCTTAAGAAAAAATTTGAAGTTCGATCCAATTTTTCCCGCAGTTTCAAAATTTTGCTGTCATCTTGACAGTCCTATAACAGGTTCCGCCATAAGCACCAGCCTTACCCGAGCAGGAGAAAATAGCTGAAGAATAACTAACTCAGGTATGGAAAACCGAATACCTACAACCTGAATGAGGTATTAAGTAGCCCTGCATAAGAGGTAAAATACCTAAAATAATAACTGGTGTGTATTCTGTGCATAACGCATGAATAATGACATCAGGTATGGCAATACCTGAATAATAATCAGAGATTTTTCCATACAAATAGCGACTTTTCCATAATTGAATAATACCTCAAGCAGTCCTCAACACCAATCCAATAACTCGTTTAGGTATTTCAACAATACCTACAAAATACCAAAATAAGTTATTTTCAATACCTGGATATCCAACCAATACCTTGTCTTGGTATGATACCTGACTTTGGTATGCTCCAGTTATGTGGCAGTTATTCATTCCTGCTCGGGTAGAGGGGCGCCGAGAAGGTAAGGCTTTATGGGACATCTTGATGATTAAATATTTCAGCATACTGACTTCACTTGGGGGGGTTTTCGGCCTTGCAGTCTCCGGTGCAATCAAAACGATATATATTTTCGATGCCCGACGTTTCGATGGACTATGCCATCTTTTTCAAGGGTTCTATTTAAACAAATTGGACGTAGTACATATTAAAGACAAACAGAAAAACTACAAAGGTGAACACAACTTACAGAAATATCGTTCTTCGTCTGGTGGTATGAATTGCACATGAATTTTAGTCAAATTTTGGACGGACTTCATCAATTTCCTACAATTTTACAAACAATGATAGAAATAAACAATTTTACATAACATTTAAGACATTACTAAATTTGACTAAAATTCATGTGCAATTCATACCACCAGACGAAGAACGATATTTCTGTAAGTTGTGTTCACCTTTGTAGTTTTTCTGTTTGTCTTTAATATGTACTACGTCCAATTTGTTTAAATAGAACCCTTGAAAAAGATGGCATAGTCCATCGAAACGTCGGGCATCGAAAATATATATCGTTTTGATTGCACCGGAGACTGCAAGGCCGAAAACCCCCCCAAGTACAAAATTACCAGTCGATAGCATCCACAAGACATACTGACTTCGTAGAAATTTTTCAGAACCTCCATACTTCGTTCATGGTGAACAATAAACTCCACTATTAACTCACAGCAGATGGAGACGTTGCTGCAAAGATTGCAGGGATTCTTTCAGAATATTGACAGGGATTCCTCCCGGAATATCTATGAGATTCCTTTACTGGTTGCTCCCGGAATAACTTTTTTATGCTTCCCGAGAATCATTTGAGGATTTCTCTCGGGATTCCTCGCGGATCCTTTCCTGGATTATTCCCGAACTTCCAGCAGGGAATCCTCCAGGATTCTTCTTGAATTTTCTCACAAGATTACCACAGAGATATTTTCCAGGATTTTTTTTTGGATTTCTTCCAAGATCATACAAGGATTCTTTCAAATATTCTTCCGGGGATGGCTTTGGAAATTGCATTGATTTCTTCCAGAACTTTTTTCAGCATCCTTTCAGGCATTCCCTACTTGCTTAAGGATATTTTCATGGATTCTCTCAGAGATTCACCAAAGATTCTTCCAGGGACTTCATCCCTGGCTCCTTTCTAGATTCCTCCAGGAATACTTGCATTGATTTCTCCCAAAATCCTTTTATAGATTTCTTTTGGCATTTTTTTTTTTGCGAGATTCCTTCAGTGAATTTTCCCTGTGATTCTTTCTGGGATTCATTCATTGATCCTTCCCGGGTTTTCTCAAGGGATTTCTCCAAGATTCTGTCAAAGATTATTCCATTCTATCTGAAGTTCCGTTAGCAATTGCTTCCGGAATACCTCCATTGATTCCTCCCGGGATTCCTTTAGGGATTGCTTGCGAAATTCCTTCTAGGATTTTTTTAAAGGATTATTTCGGAGACTGCATCAAGGATTTTTCAGGATTTTTCCTGGGGTTTTAATTGGGACTTCTTCAGGTGATTTTCCCGGGTTTGCTTCAGAAATTGCATATGGAATTCACAGAGCTCCATCAGGAACATCTCCCGGGATTCTGTCATTGATTCCTCCTGGGATTGCTCCACCGATTTCTACAAGGTTTCCTTCAGAGATTCCTCCCGGGATTCATTACGAGATTATTTCAAGGATTTTCCCGGGATTCTTTTTGGGATTTATTCCGTTTTTTTTTCTAAAGATTTCTTCATTAACTTTTCCTGTGATTTCTTCTGGCATTCAGTCAGGTATTCCTAAAAAAATATATTTTGGTATTCCTCCTGGGTATATGGACAAAACGTCTTAATCGTTGCTCAAATATCGTTGCTTAGACAATTCGTTTTCGACGGTTTGTCCCTTTCGACGTTTTGGCATTCGACGTTTTGTCACCCATCCTCCTCCTGAATCCTCCAGGGATTCATTCAGAAATTTTTCCCATGTGTCCTTCATTAATTCTTCCCGGAATTGCTCTAGGAATTTATCCAAGTATCCTTCCGGGATTCCTCCCCAGATTCTTCAATTAATTCCATAAGGGAACCTTTCAGAGATCTTTTAAGGGATTCTTCCCGGGATATCTTTATGAATTTCTCAATGAATTTGTTTGGAGACTTCTATCGAAATTCTTCTTTCTTGCGATCCCTTCCGGTATTTCTGCTGGGTTCCCCCCAATCATTTCTTCAGCGATTCTTTCCTGGATTTCTCCAAGGATTCCTACTCTAATTTTTCTTGGGATTCATCCAGGAATTCTTTCAATGATTCGTTCGGGCATTTATCCTGAGATTCCTTCAAGGAATTCATTAAGAGATCTCTCCCGGGAGTCTCTCAGGGCGACTCCCAAGCTTCTTCCCGGGATTCCTTTAGCGATTTCTTCTGTGGTTCTTAATTGATTTTTTCCTGGGATTCCTGTAGGAATTTCTCACTGGATTCCTTTCGGCATTCTTTCAGGTGATCCTCCTGACATTCCTTCAGGGAATTTATATCACGGTTTCTTCTTGAAAATCCGTGATGAAGATTTTCTTCAGAGTTTTTACCTAGGATTCTAGCAGGGATTTTTCCCGAGATTCTTTTAGGGGATTCTCCTGAGATTCTTTTAATAGTTTTTTCAGACGTAATAAAAAAGAGATATTTTTGTAGTGAGTCGTAATGTAATCTGACAGTTGTTCCTACTGTTTTTGAGTAGGTATTATCTCTTGCTCGTTTAGAGTTGTCTTATATCTATACGGATCAGAACGCAACAATAGTTTATTGTTGTACTGAAATTGAACTTGAAAAAAATATAAGAAAACGGATAATTCGAGATTTTTTTTTTGGAAATAGGTAAGCAGTGTGTTTAAAAGTAATTAAAAACGTTCTATCTCGGCGCTGAGTTTGAGTTGACATTTTTGTGTCGGTTCTTCTATCAAATTATCACAATATATTGAAGTTTAGAATAACTTTAGAATGTTTGAGGCCGATGCAAATATTTATTTTGATTTAGGTCAACCACACACCCACCCCCCCCCCCCCCGCCCCCCAAAGTTAAAACATACATATGTTTCCGGCGCAGTATCATAACGTCCGAGGCCATAAAGTCCCAGGACTTTATGGCGCATTTTTTTGGGGCATAACGTCCGAACTTGCAGATACGCCACGAAGTCCAAGGAAAGAAGGCACATAGGATATTATGACGCATCCAAACTTTTGGACGCTATTTCGCAAAAAAACGCGACTTGATGTCCGGGACTGTATGGCCTCGGACGTTGTGATCCGGCCCCTATGTTTCCAATAGCTGGTATGATTTTATTTTTTTTTTTCTTTTTTTATTTGTTTCTTATTTATCACTCACCCCTTCTTCCCTCTTGTACCACACGAAATAAAAATCTACACAAAATGCAATTTTGAAAATGTTATTTTTGGGTTTTAATAACTTGTATCAAATAAAATTTGTATGAAAATAAATCTGATAAAAAAGTGACTCTTGTTAGCATTTATGTTCTCATACTATAACATCCAACATCGAAATAATTTGGAAAAACGGTCTGCTTAAAAACAGCTCCAATTTTTGGTCGAATTTTGACGTTTTCAATATCTCTAAAAAGTTTTTCAATACCGTTCTTTGTTCAAACTACTTCTTCAATACATTCCAACGCAAATTTTCAAATTTTTGTGTTTTTATTTTGAATAGACGTGATTTTAAAAAGTGTCAAAAAAATGGTACCTGGAAAAAAAAAATCTTTAAAAAAAAAAACAATATAGATCATGAGTAGTGTAGCGAATTTTCGAACATTGTCGCACATTTTTCGCAATTTTATATTTTTAGAGGTGTGCGGAAATTTAAGAAAATGTTTTCATTTGTCGAGATAAAAGTCTCGATGAAAGAATTATATTAAGAAAACCAGTAATGCCATTACCATTTATAAGGATATATATGTGAATGTTGTTAATTGCTTTTCGAAACAGTCCTTACATCACACACTTCCATTTATTTTTGTGAAATCATGTTTATTTCCTGAATGACTTCTGCAACTTTTTCTTATCTACGTTCTTTTTATGATGGATGATGGGTGTAGATACAAAATTATTTTAAATATTTTTTTATCTCTGATTCCTCCCTATCCTTCAAGAAAACCTCAAAATTTTGATTTTTTTTTTCAAATGTGATGATTCTAGTGGAAAGAATACAATAATTTATCTGTATTTTTTCTAATATTTTTTATAACTATTTGATTCCTTGTTAAACACTTGAAGTAAAACTTGTCTAAAAATTATTGAACTAATGACAAAAATTATCGTTGAAGACTTTTTAAACGACTCCCGGATGATTAAGAAAACAGAACTCAGGTTAGAAAAACAAGTGGATGAGTGTTTGGGAAGTTTTAAAAAAATCTCAAGTTAAAAATATAAATTGTTTATAAATTTCCGAAACTTCCAAAAGAAATTTTTATGGATATTTTTAAAAGAAAAATTGACGAGCCCCTACACCTAGAGAAATTAACAGAGCAAAAAATAATAAACTCTTCAAAAAACTTTTGTCACAGAAAAAATACGGAGGGATTATACCAAAAAAAAAATTCAAAAGAAACTTTTGAAAAAAAAAATTCAATGAGTGCTTGCCAAAGGCGCAATGAAATAAAGCTACGGCTCTGTGTCTTGACACATCTGGGAACCTAAACTGATCGACCTGGTCACGAGTCGAACATATTAAGAGCCAAAGCTATTAGTTTGAAATATATAGGATGTCACCAGGGTTCGGTTTGCAAGATCTAATTCTGCAAGAAAATCACGAGACATAGACTTATTTGAATGTTTTGTCCATGACGTAAAATCTAAAGTATATCGAAAGACGATGATCATCATCACATTACAAAATCAAGAGGAAGAGTCCGCTTCCAAAATTTCAAAACATAATTGATTTTCACGGCGTGTGTTTGGCTTTTGACTGGGGAACTTGTCGCCCTGTGGGGTTTGCATTTGCGTTTTTCTTGCCTTCGTATATTTAGCTTTAGAAAACCTTGCTGTAGGTTAGCAATTGAACCCATTATTGATTTCACAGTTGATTCACAGTGGTAAGTTAACACTCTTAGTGGTTACGATATTGACACGGTAAAACATTTGAGTGTGTATTGGTAAATATTTTGTGAAAAGATTTGATTCAATCACTAAAAGATCCGGCTGATCTGGATCATATCAAAAAAAAAATTTTTTTTAGTTTGAATTTAAGAAAAATCCACAGTTTCTCAGCAAACGATTCCTTCGCGCAGTGTAAAAGTATAATATACCATTTCTGTGCAAATTTTGACTAAAACGGAAATCTTCTCCTAATTTCTGGAATCTGAGGAATTTTTGACTGCATATAGACTGTTCCAGAAATTATAAGCATAACGTGAAAATAACGATTTTTCGGTTTTCCAGAATCCTTTATATCAAAATTTTGTTCAAAAATGGTTTTTGTAAAACTGAAAAATATTTTCCACAACGAAAATATCAGGAAAACCATTGAACCTCCTCCTTTGTGTATGAAAACCAATTTTTAAAATGTGACTTCGTTAATTAATAAAAACAAAAAATATCAGAAAAAACAATGGTGTATTTCTGCTTCTCGCGTTCCTCCTAAGCAAATTTCTCATTATTCATGGAATCTCTGACCAGTAACAGGCAGAGCAGACTTTCCTCTATCTGATAACAGGATAAGATCTCAAAATTATATTAAAATACGTCTAGGATTAACGGACAAGCTGAGGCATGCAATGGTTGTTCCAGCATTTTTACATGTTTGTCTACGAATGAGTGTAATCAGTATATGTACCTTTTAATTTCGCTCTGTTTTTTATTTTTTTATTTTGTCTTTATTTAAGAGGATTTCAGCTTGAGAGCTGGTTCGCCTCATATACCTGCTCTATGTTGCTTATCCTTTGACAGATACGCGTATTTCGACTACCACTCAGGAAGATTACAAGTGGGTATTCTACTTAGAGGGTCCGTAATGTCGGTACAAGATGTTTGTCTAGATTTTGTCCTAATTTGGAAGTATCCAACCCTCTGTGCAACGTCCAGAGACCCACAATTATGATCTCCAAGACGAACTCTTGGGGTGCGAACGGACAAATGCAGTGTAAAAGTGATTCAGTCGATTATTGGATCAATTTCGCCACCAACCAAGCAGTAAGCCGTCAACAGTATGTTTTAGGTCGTAGATTAGTGCCGAGCGAACAGCGCCAGCGCGGCACACGAATCCATTATTGGCAAACGACGGTCGAGCTTGAAGTTGATCTTTGCCTCGGATCACATTCGGCCCTAGCCACAGGTCGTGATCAAGGTTGATCAAGATTTTTTTTTCTGTGGTCTCCGTTCACACACAAACGTTTAAGAGTACACCTCGACAGCCATTCATGTTTGAGGTTATAATTTTGTAGCCGTTGCGATGGAATGCGAGGCATGTCTCGGTTTCCGTTAGGATAGGCTTTGAGGCTTAGATGCCAGCTCCTGTGGAGTTGAACAAATTGCTAGAAAAAGGAGATCTTATCTTCGCATCATCGGAGGAAAAGTAATTCAATTATTTTGGATCAGCAGCTGTCAAAATCGACACCCCATACTTTCGGGGTTGTAAGCAATTATCCGTCGATCGATGGGTGTCGGTGATTATTGCCCCCCGTGGCTAGTGGAATTGGATTTGTTCAGATTATTGGGTTTCACTTCGATAGATTTATCACGATTGGGATTTATCTTGGGCGCGATATCATTTAATTGCGCCACTCGGCGTTTGTTCAAATGTGTGGTCCATTAACCCTTGCAACAGAATAAGATTTTCTATGATACTATCATTATGTTCGATTCAATAACATATTGCATATTGATTCATAAAACTGCCAGTTCCTATGTACCATGAAAATCTTGGGTAAAACATCTTTTTTCCGGCTGGGTGAACGCATTGCAGCATCCGAGTAACTAACCTGACCCTCTTACTACCAGTAATGAGCTTATACTTGGTGACAACCAGCGATGGTTGTGAGCTTTGCAAATTGGTTGCATCTCTTCTGTGATCATGACAATGTACCTCGTAGGCACAGTGGTTCCCAACTGGCTGAACTACGGCGATTACATGGCCTACATGCATAACGCGCCAGAATGACATACGCAAGGTATCTAGGATCGATTCCCACTTCAGATTTTTGTTTCGTTCTATTTTACAATGAACCTCAATCTGGCAGATTTGGGAACCACCAAGGAACAAGTTCCTCACACTACTGAATGAAAAGATTGCATTAGACCAATCTTGCGCGCTCGTCGATCTGCTAAAGCTTAACTGTGCCGCCTGCCTGGGTTTACCCGTGAAAGAACAGGTTGAACCGACTACAAGACCCACGGCGTCTTGTCCTGCTCAGAGTCGACGACGACGACGACGACGGGTGCATAGTCATCACCGAGGCATAGTTGCAATTGGCCTTAGATCTTTACGCAATTAGTTTGGATAGTCAGTAGTGCGCCTTTGCCATGTCATATCGTCGTCGGAGAAGCGTGGAGAGGTTGTTGATTGGGCAAGCTCAAAAGAGCTTGTATGCTGTCAGAGAGCACAGCACACACCCATCGGGACCCATTTGACGGGCAAATGGTTGGTTAACCCTCTAATACCCAAATTTTTGATTTTGATCTAAATATCATTTTTCGTCATCTAAAATCGATTTAAACATGTTTTGGAAGATGATTCTTTTCAATTCTCGATTTCGTGAATTTCAGTTTTTGATTTTTCTAATTTTTAATTTTGTACATCCAAACACTTTTATATTTTTCCTGGAAGCCTTTTTGGGGTACGGATTTTTTGAGATGAAAACATTTTGAGATTTCATGATTATTGCTGAAACATTTTTATTTTTATATTTTTTCATAGAAAATTTTATTTTCCTTGTAATTTTAAGGAAAATAATTTTAGAGTGTATTCGATTCCCTTAAACTATTAAACTAGGATACAATGATTTAGGAAAAATTTAAAATATGTTAATTGTAGCGATTCAATACAAAATAAACAATGACTTCTAAAAAGTGATTAAAACATCAATTTTTCAATGATTTAAAGAAACTGTCAATACGCTTTAAAATACACCAAAAATCATTTTGTGATATACAAAACAGTCCTAAATATCAGCCAAAAATATAAAAAAAAAATGATTTTCCACGAAACAAAAATTACAAAAATGCCCAAACTATACCCCGTCTAAAGGCGGGGTTGGGTATTAGAGGGTTAAGGGGAGGGAAAGCTTTGAGTGTGCAGATAAAACGGTGAAAGAGCGAGGAAAATGACCCTAATTGACGACGGAGGGGTTCGAAAATAAATTATGATTATCAACAATAGTGGTGGACGTGCGAATAGAGGAGGGTCCGCTGCCAAGGGTCAAGAGAAATCTGCTCGAGGCGTGAAGTTCTTCAATCCAGGCATACATTATGGTTATGCAATTATCACCGCAGTTTATCGTTTGACAACCCCGTGAGAAGAGATGAAAGCCAGATGCGAACAACTGGTTCCATTAAATTGGACGGACACGACAAATCTTCACTAGAGGACGAGATGTGGGACACCGAAGCTCGCTAGTTTGCTTCTTTGCCGCACCCATTCGTACGTTTACGAGACGTATTTCGAATCTAAATGGTTAGTTTTATTATCGTGAAATTATATCAACTGCTTGGTGACAACTACAGCTAGTTGATGAAACATTATGGGGTGTAACTTCAAGCTGTATATGAAAGGTTCATTAGACTGAATTCGTTGGATAATTATGCCACAAGGATTGACCAAAATAGAGCATTATGTGATGGCTTAAAACATCATGAAACTTCTTACTCATATAACAACATATTTTAGGCAATAAATCATAATCAATTTGGGTTTACACTGTTTTAAATCTCTTTCGAGACAGTGAATATTTGGGGGGCTAATGGTGGTGAGCTTGCAATCGCTCCTGTCTTGCATGCAGATGTTCTGTTTTCAATATCTGGCCTGTCCCTTTTATTTTACTTTGTGTCTTCGTATTTGCTTTCTCCCTCTTCTCTACTAATGCAAAACCCGTCACAAGAACAAGAAATGGGTCGAAAAAAGCCATTTTCTTTCTTACCAACTTCACAACACAGTATAATCACATCCTTTTACGCCTACACAATTTATCGCCTTACGTCATCCTTACGGCAACCGCACACCGATGCGAACCTCTGTCAATCACCTATTTCAAAACATTTTCCAAAACAGCCTCATGAAAATGCACATACGCATTGGAATGTAAGGTCTGCCGTGGGCAAGCGATTGCATAATCAGTTCCATATAGTCGAAGCAGTCAGCACTAAGGCAGCCGAGTGTACTGTTAGGTTCGTGGAAAGGAGTAGATTATACGATTGGCAGATTTTGCCCGGCGACAGGGTGGATTTGTGTGACCGAAATTTGACCATGAAGTCAACATTGGAGAAGCAAAGAAGTTGTCAGTAGAAAATACACTCTAGAATTTGTAGTCTGAGATTTTTTCAGACCAATGACATAAATTACGTTTGAATGCCCATTTTACTAGTATCTCCGAAAGGATTCCGTAAGGAACCTTGAAGGAACTGTAGTAGGAATCCCTGAAGAAACATCTGAAGGAATCTCTGAAAGAACTCTTGGAAGAATCCCTGAAGGAACTGCTGTATGAAATACTGAAGAAACTTCTGCACGAATCCCTGGTGGACCAAGAATCTCTTTTAGAGAGATCCATGCAGAAACCCAGGAAGAATCCCCAATGGAATTCATGGAGGAATCTCCGAAGGATTTCTAAGAGGAATCCCTGAAGCTATTCCAGAAAGAATCCCCTAAAGAAATCCAAGAGAAATCCTCGAAAGAATTCCATCAGAAAACCTTGAATGAATTCCAGTAAGAAACCCCAAAGGAATTGATGGAGGAATTTCCGAAGAATTTTCGGGAGGAATCGTCAAAGCAATTATAGGTGATATTCCCAAAGGAATTCCAGCAGGAATCCCTAAAGGAATTTGAGGAGAAATGCTTGCAGGAATCCCAGAAGAAATCGTCGAAAGATATCAGCAGTAATCTCCGAAGAAATTTAAGGAGGAATACATGCAGGATTTCCAAGAGGAATCCCCAAAAGAATTCGAAGAGAAATCCTCGATTGAATTCCAGGAGAAATTATCGAAGGATGTCCAGCAGGAATCTTCAAAGGATTTACAAGAGATATCTCTGAAGGATTTCCAGGAGGAACTCCCGAAGAATTCCCAGGTGAAATTCTGGAAGGATTTCCAGGAGGAATCCCCGAACGGATTTCTGGAGGATTTCCAGAATGTCAGACAGAAATCCTAGAGCAATTCTTGTAGGAACTCCATGAGATATCCTTAACCCTAGTCGTGCATTAGGGACCTTATGACCCCAAAACGTGCACTACGTCAGCGAGGTGAGCGTCAGCAAATGCACGAAGAAGGTTAAAGACTAAAGATATGCTTGATTATAGTTCTAAAGAAATCCTTGAAGGAACTCTTGTAGGAATACCTGAATGAACTACTGAAGGAATCGCTGATGTAACTCATGGGAGCATCTCTGAATATTCCTGAAAAAAAAATCCGAAAAAAAAAACTGCTGGAGAAATCTCTACAGGAACTCCTGTAGAAACCCCAAAAGCAATTCCAGGTGGACACTCTGGAGAAACATCTGCACCAATCTCTGAAACTCCTGGGGAAATTTCTGAAGGAACTCGTGGACCACTACGGACCACCTGTTCCGGGGGTTAAAGTGCACCAAACAGGTACCCCAATCCAAGGTGTCAGGCGACCCGTGCTGTTGGTTGGTAAACATTGGTAAAAGTGATAGGCTCGGTTCGGTTCTCGCCGAGATGGATTTTGAAATAAAGAAAATGGGATAGAATTCCTAATCTTTTATTTGGCGTTCACTGGTATCATTTCTGGATCTTTCGTTAAGGAGGCCGATTTTCACTGAAAAAGGAGCGTGTTAAAAACGAAACCTATCAATCAGAATCTTTCCTTGCGACTAAGTTGAAAATGACTACTGTAATAAAACCGAATACTTTATAACTTCTCAATAGTGATAAAGTAATACGACATGCACTATACGGAGGTCACGGGATATACCAAAATAGATCAAATATTGGTCGCAGTGGTTATGCCCCGAACAGAGAAAAAACCCTGAAGGAACATCTGCAGGAATTCTTGAAGGAACTTCAGAAGGAATACCTGGAGGAACTCCTACTTAGACTGATCTCTGAAAGACCTTCCATAAGAATTCCTGACGGAACGTCTAGATCCATCCCTGAATCCTCCAGGTACTACTGGGGAGATCCCTGAAGAAACTTCTGGAGCAATCCCCGCAAGAACTACTATACTGCAGGATTCCTCGAAGGAACTTCTGGATTAAACATTGGCAGAACTTCTGTATCAATACCTGAATGAACTTCTAGAGAAATACCTAATTGAACTTCTGGAAAAATCAATGATAATCTCCAGGAGGCATTTCGATGGAATTCTAAGAGGCATCTCCGAAAGAATTGCAGGAGGATCCCACAAGGAATTACAGGAATAATTTACGAAAGAGTTCTTGAAGGAATCCTTGAAAGAGCTCCTGCCGAAATTACTGAGTGAAATACTGTGGTAATCCCAAAAGGGATTTCAGGAGGGACCTTTAAACAAATTTCAAGAGGGGTTCCAGAAAGAACTCCTATAGAAATCCTTGATTGAACTCCTGGAGGCATCCCAGAATTCTCCTGGAAGAATATTTGAAGGAATTCATGGAGATATCCCTGAAGAAACTCCTGGAGCGATACTGAAGCAACACTAGGACAAATCCCTTATTGGAGTTCTAGATGAATTCCTTAAGGAAATCCTAGACTATTCTCTGTAGTACCTCGTATTGGATGCTCTGGAGGAACTTCTGGATGGATCCTTTCCCAAGTAACTTTTTAATGGCCAATTAGTTCCGTAACGGTTTTCAGAACTGTCATAATTTTAATGGTTCTATAAACCTCTTCTACTCTATTTGGTTAAAAAATGTTACTTGGGATATGACTCTCCAGGAGACATCTTTGAATCCTCCTGGAACAATCTCTGAAGAAGCTCCTGTCAGAATATCTAACAAATCTTCTGAGAGAATCCCTGATGAAATTCTTAGAGGCATCCCTGAATCATCCTGAATGAAACTCTGAGGGGATGACTAAAGACGTTTTTGAAGGAACTCTCAAAAAGATCTTCAAAAAAGATTTTGGAGACCCCCCTGATTGGAATTTTAGAAGAATCTTTGAAGAAATTTTAGAAGGAATCTCCTGTAGAAATCTCCGAAGATACTCCTGTAGGAATCCCTGAATATTTTTTTGGAGGAATCACTGATGGATCTTCTTGGAGGCATGACTGAATCCTTCTGGAAGAATCTCTAGAGAAACTTCTGGAGAGATGCAAATGTCGAACAGAATCACATGGAAAATAAAAAAAAAGATCCACGAGTTTTGTATATCAATAAATGAAACTTGATTTTGTTCGTGAACTGGTCATCAGCACTTGCTTCACTAACATTTATGCAATAAAGTTACGTCGCATAAGATGCAACAAAAGAGCCTTAAAGTGAAGGCGATATAGGTGCATTAGCGGGACAGTAATAACACTACCAATATGATTTGAATCGCCATCTTATGCGATGTACTGTGTGCACTGTTATGTTGCGTCTTATGCGACTTAATCAGGTATAAAATAGCAATTTTGGCGTATTAGTGTCACCTAATGACCTTTGGATTAGAGAACCACACTTTACACTTAGCACACACAGAACAGACGTTTATCTTTGCTTTTTGCCTTGTGTAAAACTTTGTAACGGTCATATCAGAGTAAGTGTCGTTATGTTCCCGTTGCGTGGCGCTAGCATCGCTTCACTTAAATTGTCATGTTGTCATTTTTGTTTCATAGCTTTGCCGTTTTCGGCATTTGAGCTCTCGTGTCGCTTTGTGGGCTATGTGTTTTTACAATGTACACCGCCATCGTGTGGTCAAATCGAGCTTATATGTCGGACACTCTCCGTTGGTGGCGTTGGGGTACACTTAAATCCTTTACACACGTTTTCAACGTATTTTTGTTCGAGCTCAAATACCTGTTCTCTGTACTTAGCACCAAACAACTTCAATGAAAAAGACTATTAATGTTCATGACATTGTAACTCACCACAGTGTTTGTTGAAATGCGTTTGGTTTATCTGCGGTGTCCAAGTTTGGCAAACAATCTGGGTCTTAACTGGGTTTAAAAACAACGGAGCACCATTTACGGCACAGTTTCCACTTCCACGTCATTGCAAGCGCACTTCATTGTGATTATCAGGGCCACGAAAACAAAAATGATGACTTTGTAACCATAATAATGATCTTCAATTTTCTCGCAACTATATTGCACTATGCGACTTCTTCTATACAGCATTGTGAGTTAAATTGACATAATGGAATGAAGTAAGTGCATATAGTACGAATTCATGTAAGATCGCAGTAAGTAATAATTTGTTTGACATATTATGAGTTAGCTTGCACGCTTATGCGGATAAATAGCACATTAGAATGCCGTTTCTTGCGATATTGTTATGTCTTTTATCAGTTGATTTGTACCCTTATACGACTTTACCAGATACATCGCATTAACTTAAACAAATAACATCATACGCGATGAAAAATGTCCATCCCCCGTATATTTATACGATAGTCACTTAAATAGTACTTAATACGGTGTAATGCGTACACCGTTCTGTGACTACTGGCTGGTCTGGGTAGGCAGAACAAGGGCTAATTCACTGGTATAAAAGACCCCGTTGGGATGATTAGCCTCTTTAACTATTATTCTCGTGGCACCAATCGGGCTACGAGCAACCTTAGGGAAGATGGGGTAACCAACTCCGGTGGAAACTTTGGTCGTAAACGTCAGTTCTCCATGCTAGGGGCGGTTGATCAGAAGTACACTAAGCTCAACTGTGCACCATGGACTTTCAGAAGATTAGGAAGTGGACGTCCGGCCCTGATCCAGCTGTAAAATCAACTAACAATGAAAAGGAAACAAGCCAAGACTACGTAATAGATCAAATGCAATGGCATCGGCCCTTGTGACAGAAAAGTACTTGTGATTGATTGGAACATCGGTACGTGGAATAGCCTATTCCTCAACTCTATCCGGAACACCCACATACTCTACATTCTGCTGAAGTACCACGGGTTCAGCATCGTAGCGTTGCAGGAAGTGTGTTGGACAGGATAAAAGAAATACACTGGAACTCCAATGGCGCTGTAGTCACATTTCTTCTTTAATTATTTTAATAACTTTGATTGCAATAATTTACTATTTCAAAGTGTCCATCTGGTAGAGGACCTTTTGTTATTGTAAACAAAATTAACTTGACACTTCTAGTACCGCTGCTGACGCTGTAAGGGCGTGACAAACTGGATGTTAGTCATACGAACAGTCGCGACATTGGACTTCTATGGCTAGTTATTCTACTGACAGGATCTATGGTGCGAACGTTTAGAAGTAATCATACCAGCAAGAGCCGATTCTTCAACGTCACCATAAGCAACGTGCACAGTCTACATTCCCGAAGCACGTTGCTCGAACGCAAGTATGACCGCTACCCAAGCCACGATGTCAAGATAATCATGGGAGATCTAAACGCTCAAGTAGGCTAGAAAGAGGCCTTACGAACGGAAACAGCCTACCACTTATCGATTTTGCCGCCTCCTAAAACATGGCCATTCCTAGCACATATTTTCAATTTATATCCTCCGTTATCGTTATACTTGGCGATCACCACAACAGACGGAATCGCAAATCGACCATGTTCTGGTTAACGGACGATACTTGTCGGACGTTATCAACACCCGGACCTATCTTGGCACTTACATCGACTCTGAACATTACCTGGCGATGGCCAAACTGCGCCAAAAATTCTCCGTCATAAACAATGTACGGTACCGGCGTCCGTCCCGGTACGATCTAGAGCAATTAATACAACTGGAAGTCGTCTCAGCATATCCAGAGAATCTTCAGGCAGTGCTGCCGGATGAGAGTGAGCTCCATGAGATCTCTCTAGAGAACGGTTGGAGTGCAGTGCCAACAGTCATCTACGACGCTGACGAAAGCATCGTAGGGTACATGAAACGGTGTCGAAGGAACGGATCGATGAGAAGTGTTGAGAAAATTTGAAGGAGAATAACGCTGCACAGATCATGCTGCAGCATGGGATCCGGCAGAACATGGTAAGTTGTAAACGGACGCGCAAGCAACGGGTCCGTCTGTTTTGGGAGAAGAAAAGTCACCTGGAAGAAGGTACAAGGAAATAGAACTGCTATGCCGCATCTCGCATCGGATTCATCTGCAGAAATGAAGATGGTAGCCTCCTGACGGACAGAAATGAGGGGATTGAAAATTGAAAGCTGTACTCTGATGAGCACTTAAATGATGTGGAGAATGTAGGCTCGAGAGACGAAGTCAACGAACCAAGTTAAGGATGTCACGATGTCACTCATCAACTCAAAACCAACAAAGCAGCTGGTAAGGATGGTATCTCATTAAGAATGGCTTAGAAAAGTCACAATCTGGAAAAGCAAAGGCCACATGAAAGACGACGATTTGGAATGAGCGATCACCATTTTAAATGCTGCGTACAAAGTACGCGTACTATCCCAGATCTTCTTCCGTCGTCTGTCGTCTGTGGGAAGTTATCAAACCGGCTTCATCGGCGGCCGGTCGACAATCGACCAGATCTTCACCGAAGGTACGGCAATTTTTTTTCAAAATGCTGTGGATACCAGGTCCAAACACATCACCTTTAAGACGGCATACATCGACCAGACAAAGCTATAGAAAATCATGGAAAACGGCATTCCTGGGTACACGAACAAGGCTGATCAATGCGATGGATGATGTTCTTCTTCTTCTGCATGGCTATAAGTTCCCCACTAAAACTTGGCCTGCCATTCTTCAACTTAGTGTTCTTTGAGCACTTCCACAGTTATTGATTGAAAGGCTTTCTTTGTCTGCCACTGCATGAATTTGTTCATTTTGAGGCAAGTATAATGATACACTTGGGGAGCGTACCTGGTGTGATGGTTGAAACACATGACTATCACGCCGAGGACCTGGGATCGAATCCCACTCCCGACAAAATAAGAGTTCTTCCTTGAGAAAGAAAGTAAAGCGTGGGTCCCGAGATGAAGTTGAACAAATTCTTGACGCGGATTTTACTCATTGAAATGCATTACTTTTAAACTATAAATGTAAAAAAAATGTTGCTGGACCCAACATTGTGCAACTTCCTTGCGGTTCCTAATCTAATCCAATCTATCTTGCAGCTTGTTCTGCTTCATTAAATATTACACCTCGAACGGGTCTTTCATACATCATAGCTTCGCAGTCCGTTAGCGCAAGCAAGTACCTACATAGTAAGTAATCACGGGTAGATCTCAGCAGAAATGGTTGTGGTGGACCAGTAATCGCAAAGCAATTACCAACAACCACCTGGCGCTTGTTGGTGGCGCCTCTTGGTCCCTCTGACAGACCTACTACATATAGTGAGTCTAGATGTAGAATGCCCAGCTATGCTTTCTTTGCTCCAGGGGAAAATACTTTCACCGACCTTGTCACAGTAGAGTGTTTGATTTGCTAGTTGACTTCTTATAGAGCATAATTGTAATTTCTCCGTTTGACTAAGAATAGTCCAGTTAATCCACACAGCGGTGCGAGTCATACATAAAAGTTGGCAGAGTGCCACTTGAAGGTACTGTTAGAAACACCCAATAACTGACTTCACACTACTGCTTGGAAATTGCTATGTTTATCACAAACATTTAAATAGAAAACAACCAGCGGGATACAGCCCCTTGGGTCATACCTTTCTCCCTCTCTCTCTATGTGTCTTTAAATAAGTGTCGAACCGGTACCCGCGCAATCGGTGAAGATTAGGTAATTGCTATCTTGCATCAATTACGTCTGCGTGGCTAGGAGCAAGTCTTCAACCACCACCGCCGGCCGCCACCTCAACCGGCTTATCTCATTTAACGGTAAACCCCCGCCCCGCCTAGGTTAGGGTGGTGGTATGCAAAAAACGTGACTGGGACCTGCGTTGGCTGTTGCAGTTCGGAATCCACTCTGGTACGAACGGTTCAATGAACCAAGTCACATCGCATCGAACGGAAGGCAAACGACGATGGTGGAAAACTGACTGGTGTCGAGTCGGCAAAAGAGACATCATCGTTTTGCGCAACACTTGCATTAGGTAGGCTATAGCTACTTGCACGGATGGATCGGTACGTGGTATGTCGATTGGATTCGGATGCACTTGAAAGTCTCAATGTGGTGCGGTTTTCGGTTGCTTGCATGTCAGGGCGGATGAACGAGCGATTTAAGTGTACCGCAAAGGTTAGGAGGGTATGGGTGATGAGGGTTTATGATATGCATGCACTTGTGATTTATTTTCGTTGCGAATGTCAGGAAGTGACAATCGGTTGTTCAGATTTACTGATCGATAGTTATGGATTATTATCAAAAAGCAAAAGAAATGTACGTTCATTAGCAAGGAACTAATTCTCTCATGTTATATGAGAATCTCATATAACATGGGACAATTATGCGTAGAACGGTAGTATTAGAACGAATATTGTGCATAAGAAAATGTAATCAAGGGGTCCTAGGAGGTTTCAAAGGAGTACTTGGAACCCTCAGAGGCGTATCAGAGTGTTCCGGGAGGCTCCAAGGGGAGTACTACGAGGTCTCAGGGGCGTTTCTGAGGGTTTCAGGAGGGTGTCAGAAGCATCAGGGGGTGTCAGAAGCATTCCAGAGGCCTCGGGGATTTAAAGGGTCTCAGAGAAGATTTAAAGGGTTTCAGGGGGACCCAGAGAGTATCAGGAGCGTTTCCAAGGGTCCCGGGGTGTGTTAGGAGATCCCAGAGAGTCTCAGGGGGTTAAGGGCGCTTAAAACACGTTAGAAGGTTACAGGCGAGCAGCTACATAATTCAATCCACCAGGTTATTGTAAAGATTTGGAAGGATGAAGAACTGCCTACCAGCTGGCTGGATGACCTCACATGCCCAATCTACAAGAAAGGGCACAGGTTAGAGTGTGCCAATTGCAGAGGGATTACCATTTTAAATTCAGCATATAAGATACTGTCGTGTGTCCTGTTCAACAGACTGAGACCTCTTGAGGTGTCCTTCGTTGTCGAATACCAAACTGGTTTTCGTGTGGGCCCGTCAACGACGGATCAAATGTTTCATCTGCGAATGATCCTAGATTAATTTCGGGAATATAGCTTGCAGACTCACCATTTTAACTCTTTGAAGCCGGAAATTTTCCAAGCGTTATTATGGAACTTTTTCTACGTTTTTTGTTGTTTTGGTGCCCTATAGCATAAAAAGGGTAGAATAACATGCAGAATAATTTTTCTGGATATTCTAGCTCATCCAAACTATTCTTGAGTTTAGATCCTACACTCTACAAAGCTACAATTTGCCATCTATCATGTCCAGTTAGTCTTGTGAGAGTTCAATAGACATTATCAAATCATTGGGTTATCTTAGGTCATCCAAACTATTCTTGAGTTTAGATCCCGAAGTCTACGGGTGTAACGGTAGCTTCCTTCATTATACAAAGCTACGATTTGTAATCTATCATGTCCAATAAATCATCTGAATGTTCAGTGGACATCATAAGAACAGCTGGGGCCATCCAAACTATTATGATGTTTAATATCTAGCATCTACAGCAATTGAAGCTTTAAAGGCTATAAAGAGTTATGTTGCATAATCTATTATACTTACTGGAACTCACAGAATACAAGAGATTACGACATAGCTAATTTATCAAAAAATCATTTTATAACATTACTATCTGGAACGAAATCGCCTCATGTCGCAGTGGTTGTTTTTAACAACTAAGCTTCATAACAGTAAGGAAGCTCATAATATCCTAAAAATATATAACAACGCTTATTGTTCCTCTAACTACTTTGGTAAGTACAGTGGATTATGTAACACTACCTAAAGTAATGGCAAAAGCTATAATCAAAAGTGTAGATCTGAAGCTATAGTCTTAGAATTATTGTTGTTGATCTGGAATATCTCGAAACTATCTTAAAATGGCTATCATGCCAGGGGAATTACAGATTACAGTTTAAAGTTCATTGTGAAAATAACTACTGTTACTATCAAGAGCTAAATTTCAGGATAGTTTGAACAACCCTCAAAATCTCAAAGGTTCATAATAATATATAGTAGACTTCAGGTTGATTTAGTCACTGCGATTGATATTGAAACGTTACTCAGTATGTCAGATATAGCTGATGTTACGAGTAAAGACCTGATGTTCTGAACTCCAAGATAGTTTGGCTGACCTGGAACATTCCCATAGTGTTGTTAAATGACATTTGAGATTTCAAGAGCTTCACAGATCTCAGCAGGTTATGCTATGCTATTATTTATGGTAAAAACACATAGTTTTTCTTGTAGATTTGAAGGACTTCATAATAGAACAGTTTGGACGAACCCGAATGTCCCACTGGTTTACAATAAACAAGTAGACTTTGGATTGGTCCAGTAACCACGGATAAAAATATGCATCGTTACTCAGTAT
Organism: Aedes albopictus; assembly: GCF_035046485.1. Classification (NCBI taxonomy): domain Eukaryota; kingdom Metazoa; phylum Arthropoda; class Insecta; order Diptera; family Culicidae; genus Aedes; species Aedes albopictus. Next base: position 9,627,833 of record NC_085138.1, read on the forward strand.
AACAGATACGACTGTTGTTACGAGTGTAGACCTGAAGTCCTAAACTCCAAGGTAGTTTGGCTGATCAGGAATATCCCTGTAGTGTCTCTAAATGACATTTCAGATTTCAAGAGGGGCCGTTTTTAAACCACGTAGCCTTTTTGGGGGGGAGGAGGGGTCTGGCCAAATTCTACGCTCCATACAAATTTCAAAATTTTTCGCTTTATGTATTATTATTATTCATGGCGAAAACACATAAAGTTATTCTTGTAGATTTGGAGAACTTCATTATAAAACAGTTTTGACGATCCTAAATGTCGCAAAGGTTTGTAATAAGGCAGTAGACTTCAGATTGCTCCAGTAACTGCGGTTGAATGTGTAATGTTACTCAGTATAACAGATATGGCTCTTGTTACGACTGTAGATCTGAAGTCCTGAATTCCGAGGTAGTTTGGATGACCTGGAACATCCCTGTAGTGTCTCTTAATAACATTTGAGATTTCAAGAGCTTCGCGGATCCCAGCAGATTTTGCAATATTATTATTTATGACGAAAACACATAAAGTTGTTCTTGTAGATTTGAAGGACTTCATTATAGAACAGTTTGGACGCACCTGAATGTCCCAAAGGTTTGTAATAAGCTAATTGACTTTAGATCACTCCAGTAATTGTGATTGATTATGCAACGTTACTCAGTATAACATATATGGCTCTTGTTACGAGTATAGACCTGAAGTTCTGAACTCCAAGGTAGTTTGGCTTACCTGGTATATCCCCACAGTGTCTATAAATGACATTGTAGATGTCAAGAGCTTCCGGATCCCATTAGGTTATGTAATGCTATTATTTGTGGCGAAAATACATATTATTATTCTTGTAGATTTGAAGGACATCACTATAGGACAGTTTGGAACACCTTTAGAACATCCCAGAATATAAAACACCTTTTGATATTCTTGGCAAAAGTTGAATGAGTACATATAAACGTAACCCACATCCAAGTTCAGCTTTTAGATCAACTGGTAGGTCAATTATTTCGTTTATCCAAATTTCATGGCGTTCAGGATGTTCTAGGTTGTCAATGAAGCCCCAAATACTAATATGCTCATTTTTCCCTCATACAGGACTCAATTTGCAACAACTTTGCCGAAGACAGTACTCTGTTTGATCGAATGAGTGAATTTATACAGCCGTTTCTATGTTAAGGTCATATATGACCCCTCCGGCTCCAAAGGAGTAATGCTCAACCCTAGTAAGATATTGGGGTCAATATGACTCAGAAAGCCACACGTGTACTACGCCAGCGTGGTGCGCCTCTTAGGAGGGTCAATTGTGTGGCCACGTGGTCGTGCAGCCTGTGTTTCCAAGCGCTAAGTTACATCGTACTAGGTAGTGTGAGATCGATCCCCCCCGCTGCGGTGTTCAGGTAAAAGTGTTTGACTGTGGTGAGTCGATAACCTGAAAGGAGTGTGACGATGTAGGTAGCTCGACCCCTGTAAGGCAGAATGCTGAAATTTCCATTTGCCACGAAAAATGGAGAAAAAAGATAAAGCGAACGACACTTTCGGCAACGAACCCGGTAAAAAAATAAGGACTACAATTGGGAACTCGGTTCAGGGCTTTAAATGAGCCCGGAAGAGTGAGCCTTTTGGTTCGAGAACTTAAGACGGTTGGAGTGAGCGTAGCTGAGATTCAGGAGGTGCAGTGACCACCTAGATCTGGAGAACGTGAGTTCAGGGCAGTAGTTCGCATTACCAACACTTCCTTCAAATACAATATCTCCCATAGCGGCAGCGATAAGGAAGAACATTAAGTCGGTTACAAAGTGATCGGGAAGCAGATAAAGCGAGGTTTTAAGACCTTCCACCTAAAGACACGACATAGAAAATCTGTGCATTGATTGAACATGCAAGTCAAATTCTTCAACTACAGCCTGATCAACATCATTATGCGCCGACAAACGATAAACCCAATGCCATGGAGGACGCGTTTTACGAATATCTCGATAAAACCTATTGAGAGTGCTCAAAGCATGACGTGAAAATGATCAGGGACGCCAACGTCAGGTCGATGGAGATGACTTTAAACACACGGACACATTTAATGCTTCCAGTGAGCTATTTGCTCTTTGAAGGAAGCACGACACTAGACAACAGACTAGCATGCAACGCCCAGTGGCACAGCCGAAAACTTTTTCCTGACAGCTGCGGCGGGAATCGAACCCGCGCTCCTCAGCACGATGCGACTGAAGGCTTGGTGACCTTAGCCGCACGACCACGGAGCCACACTTATTCCGTCTGATGATTAGATGATTAGTAAAGGGAGCCTTCACTACAGTCTGATACTAGCGACTTTCGCTGCAGCTAGAGAAGTGACCATCAGCACCACCTACTTTACACGCAAAGATAGCCGTAAACACACCTGGAAGCTCACAAATAGTTAACCAACATGTCCTGGTGGACGGCCGAAACTTCTCGGATGTCACTAATGTGAGGACCTTTAGAGGGCCAAAGTACGAATCGTCGGAAGACAAACCGTCGAATGCCAAAACATCGAAAGGGACAAAACGTTAAAATTTACGCAAATAGTAGGTTCTTTATTCACTTGAATATATGACAAAGCCACAACTCGAATTTTCAAGAGCACAAATCTGAAAAACCGAATGTCGGTTTGCGTTGAAAAGTTGATCGATTGGTCACCACCAGCGGGTAACCAATCGATCAACTTTTCAGTTCAAACTGACATTCTGTTCTTCAGATTTGTGCTCTCGAAAATTTGAGGTGTGGCTTCGTTATATATTCACCTTAAAGGAAACCCATTTTTTCAGCTTTAGACGTTTTGCCCTTTCAATGTTTTGGCATTCGTTGGTTCGAAGAGAAATGTAAGAAGGTAACGGTGACGGATGACGCTTCCACCGATGGACGCTAGGTGACGACATTGATTTACATTAACATTTACGTTGGTGTATACATTCATGGTCCTAGAAAATATACCAGACTCATAAGCGATGCGCACCAGAAACCATGATTTGAAATCCCAATAACATGATTTAGCTTCATAGTCCTATAAAATCCATCAGATTCATAAGCAATGCGCACCCGAAACCATTATTCAAAATCTCAAATATATGATTTAACTTTATGATTTCAGAAAAAAAAGTAACGCATTGGTAGCGTTACGAGACAATGGCTCATACTAGCATGATCATAAATCATGCTGTATTTTTATAAAACGAAAATGTACTAGGCTCATGAAATCATGAGTGGTTTTTGTTATTTTTGGAAGCAGAATTTTACCCGTGACATTTAGTACAAAGCTCGCACTCGTTAGTTTTGGTGCATTGCTTTATGACGCTGTTTTATGGTTTTATGACTCAGCGGCATGGTTCTATGACTCAGCGTCATAAAGAAGTATAAAGATTAACAAAAAAGGTTTGTTGTAACGTCTTTGGCAACTTGTAGTCATGTTATCATAAAGCGACATATTTTATGATTTTATAACTTTTTCGTCATGTTTTGGTTTCCAGATTTTTACCCGTGTACGGTACGTATTCTACAATTTTTTCACCGGTAAATATGGAAAATTAAAGACAATACCGATTTGTAAACCGTAAACTTACTAACTGCGACTCTCACTTTCCACTGCAAACGAAATAATGAAGCATTATGATCGTTTTCACTCTCAATTTACCACCCGAGTCAAGCACTGCCATATTATAGCTATTCTGTATGATTGATTGTTTACAAACCGGTATGCAAAACAATCGCGATCCAAGCCAGACGGTTCAAATTGACTCGAACCGAACTTCGCCGGCCGCCCGAAGAAAAACAATCGACACGAAATCGGGGCTTCAATTTCATTCAATGCACGATGAGCTTGAGTCTCCATCATAAATGCAGGTTTGCCTATCCACCCCTCACGCCTACCTAACTATGCACGCGCACATTTCTATCGGTACCCAAAGCACTTTGAGAGACCTTGGGTTGAACTTTCATTACCACCCCACTGTTTGCTGGCTTGGCTGTTGGATCGCATGTCGCTCTCATAATGGTGCGTTTTTTCCCACATCACAGTCAGTGAATCAGACGCCGGTTGCTACCAATAACACACCCGATGATCGTTTTGATGACGATGCGGCGATGATGCAATATCATTGGGAAAGGCGGCGGGGTGAAACGCGCCTCTAAGCGAAAGCTTGATTTTATCCCAAGAACTAGAGTAATGTCAAGTGGAAACCGTGTTCTGAATCTGCGTTAAATGAGCGTTGAGAAGGAACCCAATTTTACGGAGCTGAAGAGCGTGTTCGTCTTATAGGACAAAGTACAGCCCGATGTCAAATTGTGTTCTCAAAAGTTCGACCAACGGACCTCGCTTAGTTCTATGACCTCAGGCTTTATCTTCCTTATTGGTAAGTTGTGCCAGTTTATCCAGATGAGATTGGGGTTTTTTGTCGATTGTTTAATTTTGACTATTATTGGATTGATTATCCTTGAATTAAAGTAACCTTTGTGGCAAGGTCATTGCCGTTGAATCACCAGTTCGTAATCTGCCAGATCTCGCTCGCTTACATGGAAGATAATCACAAGCTCACATTTTCTGTAGCATATTTCACCTCCAATCAAGTGGAATGAAAATACGAAAACCAACCACAAATGCACTCAACAGCAATCATAAGCACTAATTTACATCTTTTGCATAATATATGTATGCACCATGAGAAAACAGTTTCTGGTTCGTTAAACCTTGCAAACGCTCTCTGGAAATCGCTCCTATATACACACCTTGCCCCTCCCCCTACATAGGCACATAGGTGGAAATCTCATCACGGAGTGAGAAATGGTTTTCTGCGGTTGACCCTGGCTGCCTGCCTGCGTGAACCCTCTCATCAAAAAGGTCGAGTGTGTGGTGTGAACTATTTGAATGGCAACAGTCAGTAGCAACCTATGCTGCTTATGATTGATGTTTCATTCATTCATCTCGGGTGGAGGAGGCTTTTCCTTCGTGTTTTATAACAGTTAGTTACTGACGGGAAATTGATCCCAGATGAAACCGTCCGTCGTAAGTGATGAGATAAGAACTAACCTAGCGCGAAGAGATGCTGATGTACAGGAGAAGTTCTTGAGTTTCGATGAATGCACTGAACTGTACAGTGCTACTTTGGATCTGAAGCTCCATTCCAATCAGATAAAATTGGAACATTGTTACTGTCTGTCCATGGAAAGTTCATCGTGAATTCGAAACCATCGCACACAGCCCACATTAGATATTATGACATAGGATCCTTCTGCCCATTGATTGTAATGGTTGCATAGTCCCCAGATCTGCTTAGTAAGTTTCGGACCGCGCAGTGACTATGCAAAAGCATGCTGCAGGTCAAAGCGAACCTAAAGAGCATCTACGCCACACTACAACAACCGGCAGGCAGGCAGACAGGCAGGCAGCAGTTGATTGATGAAGTAGAATGTAAAATGTTGGTAACGCTACACTCGTACGAGTAGGTTAGGTACTGCTGCTGCTGCTGCTGCTGCTTGACTGGCACATCTAATGTGTACACTCAATTAATTTTGCCATTAATTTCGAGAGATTGCACCGAAGCGACGCTGCACATGAGGAGGGCACTATACCCGGCACAGCTTCTCGATAAGAGGGAAATGCAGTGCAGTTTGGTAAATATGTGCATTGTGCTACTCCCGCTTGAAGTACCATCACCTATAGGGGTATCAGAAGCTTTGGATAAACACATTGTAACATAGCAAATGTTGGATTATGATGGCGGCGATGGTACCAACGACCCAACAAAGGTGAAAGGGTTGAAGCAGGTTATAATTTATGACACTCGAAGCCGGGCTTTCGCCCGTTTGAACTCGTGAATTCACTTGCTCTCTACCTTCTTTCGGAAACAGTTGCTCTTTCTCTGTGGAGTGGAGAAGCTTCGGGATCAAGTTATCTTCTCGCTGTTTAACTTTCGACACTGCTGCACTCGATTAGTAGTGCTACTATTCAGCATGGACGACAAGCATCAGCCTATCCATATGGGAAGAACGCCCATTATTGTGCGTCCTCTCAGGCCTAGGTGTCACGGGAATTTTGAATTCGGGAAAGTTGAGTCTAAAGGATACGTTTGGTAAACGTTAAGGCACCACATCGTTGTACAAAAACAGCATCACCAAATTATACGACATCTAGTACTTTCGAGACGAAATTGTTGACTTCCATTTGCGTGTCCCGGACATCCAGCAGCAACATCACCAAAAACTGCAGGCGAATCACGCGAAAATGAAGACGAATTTCGGCGCCCCGATAGGAATAAGACAAAGTCTTATAACAATCAAGAGTTATCCGGAGGTCACACTTACAAGCACTTTCCGGAGGCAATCATGGGCAAAAATGGGCCCAGAAAAGTTGGCCACCTGTTTGCACCAGCTGATAGTCAGGATCTGGGAAACCGAACAGCTACCGGAGGAGTGGAAGGAAGGGGTAATCTGCCCCATTCACAAGAAAGGCGACCATTTGGAATGTGAGAACTTCAGGGCGATCACTATTTTGAATGCTGCCTACAAAGTGCTATCCCAGATCATCTTCCGTCGTCTGACACCTAAAACAAATGAGTTCGTGGGAAGTTATCAAGCCGGCTTCATCAACGGCCGGTCGACAACGGACCAGATCTTTACCGTACGGCAAATCCTCCAGAAATGCCGTGAATACCAGGTCTCAACGCATCACCTGTTCATCGACTTCAAAGCGGCATACGACAGTATCGACCGCGCAGAGCTATGGAGAATCATGGACGAAAACGGCTTTCCTGGGAAGCTGACTAGACTGATTAAAGCAACGATGGACGGTGTGTAAAACTGCGTAAGGGTTACAGGTGAACTATCCATGATCGGATCCGTCTGGGTTGTAATGTTACGATAGATGGGGATAATTTCAAGGTGGTGGAGGAATTCGCCTACCTCGGATCCTTACTTACGGTTGACAACAACGTGAGCCGTGAAATTCAGAAGTGCATCATCAGCGGAAGTTGGGCCTACTACGGACTCCAGAAGAAACTGCGGTCACTTGGAGTTTTCGAGCGACGCGTGCTAAGGACGATCTTCGGCGGTGTGCAGGAGAACGGTGTGTGGCGGAGAAGGATGGACCACGAGCTCGCTGCACTCTACAGCGAACCCAGCATCCAGAAGGTGGCTAAAGCCGGAAGGATACGGTGGGCAGGGCATGTCGGCAAGAATGCCGGACAACAACCCTGCAAAGCTGGTGTTTGCAACTGATCCGGTTGGCACAAGAAGGCGTGGAGCGCAGAGAGCACGATGGGCGGACCAGGTGGAGCGTGACCTGGCGAGCATTGGGCGCGATCGAGGATGGAGAGCGGCAGCCACAAACCGAGTATTGTGGCGTACTATTGTTGATTGTGTATTGTCTTAAATGTGATGTTGAACAAATAAATGTATGTATGTATGTATGTACTTACAAGCACTTTCCGAGGCAATACTCGCAACTTTAGCTGTTTCTCAATTCGGCCGGCTATGATCGAAGCACACGGAGCAAGGAAAACGCGTGATAGTTTCGAGAATGCAGCCGCTCGCGCGCATAGCCTGCTACGATCCAGTTTGCCGGGGACAGCTAGTATATAAATATTAATACACAGTGGAATACGTGGGGGACTGCGCATAACTCGCAAACGGAACGTCCGATTAGCATCATCTTTGTTTTGTTAGTTTTCACCAAAAGGAAGAGTTATGACCAGAAATTTACATTTTATTGAAAATCGGTAATATTGCGAACGGGGACTTAGATTTAGAGCGAAAAAAACACAATAGTTAAGAAAAAGTGTCGGGAAGAGCTATTTCTCATGTTTTTTTGTTTTGCAATATTCAGTAAAAAAAAATTGTGGGACCAATCGAGGAAATTCGTATCGTAACCTACCGGTGGAATCTTTTCTGTCGAACAGTCAATCGGCCCCAGCGGAGCGTCTTGCTGATCATCGAAATTCCGCCGATCAAAAAATGATCGACATCAACGTTGACATCTTTGCCGCAGGTAAGGATACCTAGGAAGAGATTTGCCATCACCAAGATCAGCGGTTCCAGGTCAACAATGAGGCCAACCAAGGGTCATCATCACCGGTCATCGGGACGATCGGTACCATCGAAGCCTTCTGCTGATCAAGGACAAGCCAGTTGCTATTTGATAATACTTCATGGATCATCAGCATATTTTCCCAGTCTTGGGTCTCTCCTAGAATCTGACAGCCGTGATGAAACCTGCTCCGAACCGGAAACGATTTTTTACTGCGCTGGATATCGGGACGTACTGCCAGCTTCAGGCTTCCTTCTTCCCGATGTGCGTTGTAGACATGCATCGGCTAGCGGCTGAAACTAATACTACCAGGTATCTGGCACCAGTATGTCGGCTTCAGAGGCACGTAATCCTCCATTTGGGATATCTGCCAGTCAGCCATTAAAACGAGTATTGAAAACGAAACATCGAGTCCAGAAATCCTGCTGGTAAACAAAAGACGGTATCCCACCGCCAAGACGCTCAAAGAACAATCCCACCGATTAACGAGGAGATCGATCCTAACGAGTCATTTACAGCTCAACGAGGGATCAATGCAAGTAAAACCCATTCCCGTAGAGGAACCCCTGCCGATCAACTAGGCCACAGTAAAACCGTTCGCCTGGTCCACAAGTTATTCAACCGAGGATTCCCGCCGGTCAGCGTAGATCAGTACCGTTAGTTATATCTCGCGAGAACATCTAAGAGAGGGCTGGACGATCAACCACCGGTCGCCGAAATATGCTGTACCCGATACGGATATGAGATCCGGAACACCACAGTTTAAGGAACCCGTTAACTTCGTGAACAGGTCACATCGAAGATCAGGTTCATCATCGGAATCATCCTGGTGGAGGGGAACCACAAATCCTTCGCGGGTAAGATCATCGATTCTGCGTGCGTACGAGAAGAAGTAAGTTCTGTACTACCAAGAGTAAGAAAATCTTCACCGGGAGATTTTGGACTGCATCCCGGCATCAGAGTTCGAAGAGCAGATTGAGCTGCAGATGATCTTCGATCGGCTGCACAACGAAGCGCCTCTAAGAATAGAGCTACTGTCCTTGAGCTTGGCTAGTAAGTACCAACTCAATTAGAGTGAACGCCTTGTTTTGAAAAGTTTTCAAAACAGGCAGCATGTGGAGTTCATCATTACTTTTTTTGACCAAACGGCATTCGGCCAAATAGCTTTCGTCACCCCGGAACCGCTCAGAAAGAGCCCTCAGACAAATCCAACGTGAAATCGCTACATCATGTTGTGATAACTGGCAAAAGCGTGGAGTCCGCTCTGGAAGAGTACTTTAGTCCATCTTGTGGGTCGTCAATAAAATATAGTAGCTACTCAGTCACCAGTCAAGTCACAACTGGAAGAAAGAGTACCGAAATTATGGAAGCTTCCATAATCTGCATCTGGTGAAGTCCATCCCAGAGGAATGTTTAGAGACGTCCAGACAGTACCTGCTGATAACTTATGCCTAGGCTTTTGAACCAGGACATTAGGCAAAAAACCCCAATTCCCTTCCCAGGACAAAGAGCTTCCATGGAGTGACATTAACTTTCTTAGAAACGTCACTTCCTACGTTTTTGATTGACATTTACAATACATGTTATACGGAACAGTTGACGAGATGCCACCGTTCTATGGTTGCTTAATTGTATTAACGCTGCCCAGTAGGGCACTGCATTGTTTTGATTTTGTATGTGATTTTGACGTTTTGTGGCCTTGTTGTTTACAAAATTTCCGGTTGTTTACAAAATTTCCGTAAGAGTGAAAGAGAATGAGAGAACTTCATGCAGTGCCCTGTAGGCCTGGCCGCCTCAATACTTGTAATGCATCTCCGATGCACTGCAAACATTGATACTAATAAAATAATAGGGTACTTCCAAGTGATGGCTGTGTAAGTGTAGATTAGACTAGACTAGATCCAGTCTAGAGCTGCCGATAAGCACTGTAACGTTCAATGATCAACTGGAATGGACCCAAGAGAAGAATGCTAGCTTATCCTGTCAACATGACCTAGTGCTCATGGCATGATCTTTTCAATCATGCAGAGAAGATCTCCTACGTGCGGAATGGAAGTCCAGTTGGACAGGGTTGTAGCTTGTGACCAGGCCGCGAGAGTGCGGGTACGCTGGAGGTAGTACGCAGATTGCAGGACATTTCTTGGCCTATCTCGATGCGTTGCGAATTCAGGGAAGAAATCGCCCTAGAAATGAGCAGCAACCACTGAACGGAAATTCCTTGAGTGATTCTATTTGAGGTGCATATCTAGCAAGAACCGAAGCAGATATAAAGTTGTAAAATGCGGACCCTGTTAGAGTAGCGCTTCGAATCGACTTTTTTCCGCAGAGTCGTATGTAACTTGTTCTGTGGCTTAGTTGAATAAAAAGAGCCGGACTAGCGATACGGAGTCGTGGATCGAGCCCCACCAAAATCAGTGGTATTTTTTTCACAAATGTATGCCCCAACTTGTCGGTTAAACAAACTTTGCAGCAAGGAGTGTCTTCAGGCGGAACTCGGATTCACCACCAATCAAAATGGGTTCGCAAAGAGCCCTCCAACGCACAGTGGTCCACGAACCAGATTTACGAGGAAAGATGCATTCAGCGCCTTCAAATGAGTTTTTAGGCAAATATGGTCTTCTACAAAGTTGTCCTCATTAATAAGGCCCTCTTTCCAATATGCATGAAAATTAGGGTGGTCCATATTTTCAAAGAAATTGGTAACCAAACTTATTTATTTGCTAGAATAACTATATACATTATTCGGGAAAGTTGTAGATCTATTAATTTTGAGCAAGTTTGCTGAAGACACTTTTTATGTAGCTTTAAAATTGATCGATCTAGATATATTTTTCTGAATAAGCTTAGGGTGGTTCAAGAAAAAGCGGTTTTCTGGCGTTGACTTTTTCTGTTTCGATTTTTCATCAAAGTCGCCCAAAAAATACTTGTAGGGCATTTGAAGATGCGTCATTTCGTGCGCTGAGATGGTCGTTATCTTTTTTGGTTCAAAAGGTACAGGCGTTTTTTTCCTAAAAAATATAGTTTTTTAAAAAGGTATTATGACGGGTTGGGGCAAACATAAAAAATATCTTTTGCCCGCATTCAAAAGAAAAAATGTTGTTATAAAACATATCAAAAAAATAGAGGGGTGTTGTTTGTTTCAAATTTCTCATCAAAGTTGTCTAAGAACCATTTTTAGAGCTTTAAAAAACGCACATGTTTGCGCGCTGAGAATGTTGCTACGTCATTCCGTTTAAAAGATGTTGATGATTTACTAGAAAAATTAGGCACTTTTCAAGTATTTTTCACTTGAGTTACAAAAATATCACCCCTCTAATTTTTTGATATGTTTTATAACAACATTTCTTCTTTTGATTGCGGGCAAAAGATATTTGTTATGTTTGCCCCAACCCGTCATAACATCTATTAAAAAAACTGTTTTTTTTTTTTAGAAAAACACCTGTAACTTTTGAACCAAAAGAGATAACGACCATCTCAGCGCACAAAACGACGCGTCTTCAAATGCTCTACAAGTGTTTCTTGTGCGACTTTGATGAAAAATCGAAACTGAATAAGTTAACGCCAGAAAACCGGTTTTTCTTGAACCACCCTAAGCTTATTCAGAAAAATACCTCTAGATCGGTCAATTTTAAAGCTACATAAAAAGTGTCTGCAGCAAACTTGCTCAAAATTGATAGATCTACAACTATCCCGAAGAATGTATGTAGTTATTCTTGCCAATAAAAAAGTTTGGTTCCCAATTTTCTAAAAATATGGACCACCCTAATTTTCATGTATATTGAAAAGAGGGCCTTATTTTTAGGAACAACTTTGTAGAATACCCTATTAATCTAGAAAATCATTTGAAGGCGCTGAATGCATCTTTCCTCGTAAATCTGTTTCGTGAACCATTGTGCAATGGTGACAACAATTGGATAGCTAATGATCGCCAATCTGAACTCGAACCACATTAAATAAATTTTGACTAGGTCACTAAACTATGAAAAATGCAATTAAAAAAAAAACAACAATCAACGGAATCCCATCAATGCAACGTTCTCGTTTTGACTTCCTAGCTGCGAAAAACCTTGACAACGAATCGCTCGGGCAAATTGGATCATTTGGATCATAAATCTCGAATCCATCGGAGCAAAAAGTAACCCTCAATTCCGCTTTAGATTGACTTCCATTCTACCACCACCACCATCACGATCGTTTGACTGTCGACGCCTTCAAAATCTGCAAAATTGAATTATGTGCTGTGAGAGAGAACGAATGATCGAAAACCTCAGCCCGCCTGCCTAATAGGTGATTGAACGACTCAACTGCTGGGGCGCAGCGCAGTGCGGTCGGAGAAACTCACCATTCCAAGGTTCGTGTCGACTACCGGCGTTGGAATCTCGTCGATTAACTGCGAGCGAGGTGAAACTGGATCGTCCGGCCCGACAGAACTGCTGCGTCAGCAGCCTTAGCTCTTGATTGAATCACCAGTTAACGATCGTGTGACACTGGTTTCGTGAGACAGATCATCTACATCCGATCATGATGGTGATACTTTTACTTTTGACTTTGAGAGACGCAATGACAACTCATCGATTGAAGTCGTAAAAGTTTGGCAACTACCGACCGGTGTTCATTAATTGGGATTTAACCTTTTCGGGTACCTAATAGTCACTTACGACGACGATTGTCCCAATCGAATCAAAGCACATCGTGTGACTTTGAAGGATCGTCCGTCCACTGCACTGTGATGATGTGTCATTTAAACGTCAGCTAAGCAGCGCACGGTCAATCAATCTTCCCTGAGACACAGACGTTTTTTTTTTCGGGTTCCAATTAAAGCCGAAATAGTGTCATAAAACAAACAGCCAACCATCGCGCGCAACTGCATTGGAGTCCGCGTGGTTTGAGAAAAATGTCCAAAGCGGAAAATGTACCAATGAAAACTGAACGGCTCGGTTCGCTCGCTTTTGGACGTCCGGCCACGGTCGGCGAAGTTTTTGAAGACGCGACAAATTCGCCTCCGGGCGGCAGTGGCAGTTGCACCCAAGGTGATCCTCTCACCCGCGGCTGCTAGTAATTTGTTTGATCTGTCTACTAAATGAATTGTCTTTCCGTACTGGGCTAGCTGTAGAGAAGGTTATTTGACGGGGACAACTGCGTATTGCAGCAGCTGCTGGGTGCAAGATTGATGAGCATCATTAGTAGTTTGGTGTGGAATTGGAGATTGTTTTTTTTTTGTGTAACTGGAAACAAATTGTAAAATGCTCGACTAATTGTTCGTTTTAAATTCAAGGGAAGTGAAGTAGCTGATCATCTTGACGGTGAAATCTGTTCAACTTAATGAAATGGACGTCATTTATACTGTCGCATGACCCGTTGATCAGATGAATAAATCAGAAAAGTCAAAGAGTTCAATGAGGCATGTGACGCATTTAACTTATCCCATTCGTTGTCTTGCATAATTCTACTTTGAATACCTAGTCCTCAGGAAATTTCTTCTGGAGATAAATCCAGGAGTTCGATCAACGGATTTCTTTAGGTCCAGAGGACCAACTGGATGAACTCCAGGAGGATTCCTAGCAAAAACTTTTGGATGAATCTCAGTAGGATATCCTGGACAAAAGACGACTCTGAAGAAATCCAGCAGAAGTCATGGTTGAGTTCCAGAAGGAGCTCTTACAGGAATCTCAAAAAGAACTGTTGCTAAAATTTCAAAAGATTCTCCTGCTGGAGTACCATTTGGTATTCTTTCAGAAACTTCTGGACGAATTCCAATATGAATTCCTGAAAGATTGCCAGAAGAAACTCTTCGGAGAGTTCTAGAAGTAACTTCTGAGGGGATCCCAAAAAAGATTTTGAAAGAATACCTGGAATAATTTTAGAAGGATCTCCTAGGAAAAAATTATAAGAAATTTCGAAAAAAAAATGCTGGAAGAGCTCCCGTAGGAACTTCTGAAAAACAAAACAGAGAAATTCCTAGAAGAGGTTCAGAAGAAACATCTTGGTGTATCTCAGAAGGAACTCCCAAAAGAATTTCAAGAGAATATCTGTGATAAAACCCAGAGTTATTTCTTAAGGAATTCCAAATCCTTGAGAAACTTTCGAGTGAATCCTTGTAGATAGTCTTAGGCTAGGAAATTAAAAAGGGACATCTGGATTACTCGCAGAAAAATCTCCTGTAGAAAGCTCGAAGGAACTCCTGGAAATCACAGGGGTCAGGAACCCAAAGATCCAAACAAGGACTTCTAGTCGAATTCCGGTCGAAGTCGGTGGAATCATACGAAATAACGTGAATAACTCCCAGAAACATTATTGGAAGAATCCGTGAACGATTTCCCTGGGAAAAACTAGAAGCAGATTAGAAGGAATTTCTAAAGATTACATAAAAAAAATCCCATGAAATTTTCTAAAGGTATTCCGGCAAACTTCTTTAATATACTTAAGGACGCGTAGTGCGTCATCAGCATCATTGAAATCTCGCTCGAAATTTCAAAGTGATAAAACTCAGTTACCAAAGCGCACATTTGTATGAAAATGTATCATCCCATATGCTCACTCGTGGTGAGTGTGATGATACTTTTTCTGCTGCCTGGCTGCAGAATTGCCCGTTTTTTATCACTTCAAAAACGCGAGGCAAACAGTCATTGAAAATTGAAATGTCAATGATTCCTATGAAAATTCTGTGATGCACCAAGTCACCTTAAACAATCGAAAAATGGCCATTTCTAGCGGAGATTCCGAGGTTCCCAGAACATGTTCCGTGGTCACCGAGTGGCCAGAACTGCTCAAAATCATTCTTCTTGGTTCTACTGGATTACGCACGGATTTGTGCGTAATATGAGGTGTCACATAATGAGTTTTTTTAGAATCAAAAATGGCCGTTTCTTTCAAAAATTCCAAGGTTCCCAGAATTTGTTCCGTGGCCACCGTATGGCCAGAATCGATAAAAGTCAATTTTTCTTAATTCTACTGGATTACTCACGAAATTGTGAGAAATTTGAGGTGTTACATGATGAGTTTTTCTTTAGAATTGAAAAATGGCCATTTCTACCGGAGACTCCAAGGTCCTCAGAACCTGTTCCGTGGTCTACTAGAATACTCATGGTATTGTGTGAAATTGCTCATTTTTACCGGAGATTACAAGTTTCCCAGAACATATCCCATGGCCACCTGGTTGCCAAAATCGATGGAGTAGGGCACGATCGGTAAAGTACTATTGTAAAGGAACAACTGGGCAGTCAAGGCATGGTGAGTTCCGTATCACCCGTGCCTGTCAATGCGGATGACATACGATCTGACGGCTTGGGTCTGCCAAAGAGGAATGAACGATGACATTTTCGGTGGGGGATGCTAGAGAAAAAGTGCACCGTAATTAGAAAATTATTGAGTTCTTTTCGCTACGAAGATTTTAATTTCTCTGTATTTCACATCTTCTGTGGGCTGAATTATCGAGGAGAAATTGGAATAAGTTGTACGTGAATTGTGTACCCTAAAATTTATACCCAATTGCTAAATGAAATTCTATTAATTTGTAGATTCTAAGGCTAAGTAGTACGAAGTCGTCAAACGTGCACTTTCTTTGTTTACTTTGTGAAATCATTTGTAAGTAGTACTTGGATTCAGTTGAGTACAATTATATATATTATAACTTATAAACAAAACTTTTGAAACTTAGATAAGATTCATGCAGTTTCATGCGATACGGAGTTCGAAGTGTTTCGGATTGATTTAAGAAGGACATGAAATGTAAGTCACTTACTTTGTATAATAGAACTGACTTCAACCTAACACAAATACAATTACAGCTTGAAGCTGCTTTGCTGCTGGAAAGACGTGATTTTACACCTTTAACACCTATCCGAAACAACTAGAAATGAAGTAATGAGCTGAATTTTTGTATG
Organism: Aedes albopictus; assembly: GCF_035046485.1. Lineage (NCBI taxonomy): Eukaryota > Metazoa > Arthropoda > Insecta > Diptera > Culicidae > Aedes > Aedes albopictus. Next base: position 9,643,771 of record NC_085138.1, read on the forward strand.
GTGAGAAAGTAAATTCTCCGTGTCTGCAAGAAAATTGTACAAAAAGCGTGAATATTATGATTCCTTGTCTAATTTGATGCTGTTTGAGCAAAACATTACAAAACTGTTCTGTTGAAGCGACAAGAAATGAAGAAAATATTTTTGGTTTGTTAAAATGCACTCTTGGCCTTGATGACGCTTCCTATGGAATGACATTTGGTGTCCTAGTTTCGGAGAATGAGCCATTTGAAACCATAAAGTATCGTACCGGGTGGTTAAGGGTTAATTAAGGGATCTCTGAAGAATCTTATGAAGTAATTCCTGGTGAAATTTCTGATGGAAATCCCAAGGAACTACTGCAGAATAACCGAAGCGACTCCTTTGTTGTTTTTTTCGAAGGAACTGCAGAAAAGATTTCAAACCCTCCAGAATAAACTTCCCCAGGTATCCTAAAACATTTTCAAAAGAAATTCCTAGAAATTACCTGAAACAATTCTAGAAATAACGTACAAAATCCTTAAGGATTATCTAAAAAGATCTGAGAAGAAACTATTCCAAGAATCAAAAAAGCATTGCTAGAGTAATCTCAGAAGAAACTCATGGAGCTGGATTAGGCTCCTGATTGAATTCCCGCAATAACTACTACAAACATTTCAAAGAAATATGCTGGTGAATTAATAATAACAGAAAAAAAAACTCCATCAACACACTGTAAGAAAAAACAAGTGGAATCGTACAGGATTGCTAAAAGATTCCCAGTAACATTCATGAAGGAATTCAAGATGGTTGCTAGAAGAAATCTTATAGGTTACCTAGAGGAACTCCAAGAATTCCATGAGCTAATGCAGAAGACACTCTTATAGGAATCCCAGTAAAAATTGTCAAAGAAATTCCTGGGAAACTGCGGAAGCAACTTAAGGGGGCAATTGCTAGGGTGAAGTTCTGAAAAAAAAAATGGTTTGAAACTCTCACACAATGTGGCACCGCTGTTCAAGGAACTAAAAGCTTGATATAGTCCTTGTATGTCTCGTGTTCTGAATGCTTTCGTAGAATACTATTTCCGGAAAAGTTGTTCAGTAGAATTAAAGTTTTCAAATAAAAGGAACATGAAAATTCTTGCAGCGAATTCCTTCGGTAATTAGTCTGAGAATTTCCGTTGGAAGTACCTTCAGCAACTTCCTTCTGAATTAATTCAGTATTATTTTAAAAAAATCTAAGGTATTTTTTTTTTTTGAAAATTGATTTTGCAGTTCTTTAGGTAAAACTATTCAAGATTTCTTTTAGAAATTCCCGTACATTTTTTTTCTTTTTTGATATTTTCTCCGTCTATTGATTTGGTAAATTTTCAATCTTGCATTTTGCCTTTGGAACAGTGCAGAAAATTTCATTTCGTCAAATCTAAATTCAACCAGCTACAGCTCATTTTAGAAGCTGAACCCGAGAATATGGTATATGAAAAGCTTGTGCGGCTAGACCAGTTCTGCAAGAAAGTCACGGAAAAACTGCTAGTTTTCGAATATTTCAGATAAATTTCACGGACTACCTTCGAAAAATGCCAATGATATTGACGGTGAATATCATTTGGCATTTTTCAAAGGAAATCCGTGACATTTACCTTAAATATTCCAAAAATAACGGTTTTTCGTTACTTTCTTGCAGAACTGGTCTAGCCGCACAAGTTTTTCATATAGCATACTCTCAGGTTCAGCTTCTAAAATGAGCTGTAGCTGGTTGAATTTAGATAACACGAAATGAAGTTTTCAGCACTGCTTTGGAAGTTTCTTCAGATTTTTTTTCTAGAATTTCTACGGTAATTTCTTTCTGATTTCCTTTCCTTTGAAAAATCATTTGGGAATTACTTCAACAGTTTTTTGGAAAAATCTGCGCCAATTCCTTTAGAAATTGATTGTGCAATTTATTCGGCTTTTCCGTTGCATATTGATTCTGCGAATTCTCTTAGAATTTCTGGTAATGTTTTTGGAATTGCCTTTAGCGCAATCTTTTCGACAGTTCCTTAGATTTTTTTTTCCAATAATTTCAATAGGATTTGATTCAACAGTTTTTTGAGGTTTTCTTGGGCGAGTTTTTGTAAACTAATTCGATAACTCCTTTGGAAATATGATTTTGGAATCTTTTTCGACAATTATTTTGAGAATTGATTAAGGTTATTGTTTTTTGAAGATACCTATGACTAGTCCTTTGGAAATTCTTAAGGTAATTATTTTGAAAGTTTATCAGGCAATTCCTACGCGATTTCCCTAGTTGTTTCCTTATTGGGGAATTTTGCTGACAATCCCTTTGGCAATTAGTTTTTTGGAAAGTTCCTTTCGAAATCCATTCGGCAAGTTCTTTGAAAATTCTATCGTCAATTTGTTCGTACATTTTTGGAAATTTCTCCAGCAACATCTCTGGAAATTCATTTGGCAATTTCTTTCGAAATTCCGTCTGTTATTTCCTTAGAAATTCCATTTGAAAAGAATAGCGAATTTTAATAATTTCCAAGAATTTGCCAAAAAATGGTCCCAAAATACATTTACAAAGGTAATTCCCAAAGAATTTGGCGAACATATAAACAAATATACTTCCAAACAATTTTGCATAGAAATAGCTGAAGGCATCTCAAAGAAATTGCCGTTGAAATTTCCAAATAAATTACTACATAAATTGTCGAAGGGAATCCCCATGAGTCATGGTGGTAGCGATAAACTGAGCTACGCGCGGGCAACTTTTTTATTCTTCAATCACTTAACCAAATTGACAGCTCTATTGTGCACTAGGACACTGCGTGAGCGATTCCAGTTGGAAGTTGTACTTCTATTTTGTACAGCGCCTAAATGTATTCTATTCTAATTGTATTGTATCGAACTTATTGCCGTTGCGCTGCTATGTTGCGTGGCTGTTGGTTGTTCCTATTTCCAGTCCGATTGGGGGTCCATTATGGGTTGCCGTTCGACGATGTGCAAGTATCCGGGTCCATTTGAGCCATGGGCTCAGAAGAGGGTCAGTGCCAGCTGCGCTCAGAGGGAAAGAGCAACTGACGAAAGTGCAGGGGCTGGGAATGAACCTATGACCATCTGCTTATGAAGCAAACGTGTGACCAATTGCGCCACGGGCCCCGGCAATCGTGGGCAACTTTGACAGCGCACTAGGTATATAGAAATAGATTATAGAGTGTTTTGGTACTTCTCAATAAGTTTACGCCATGGGCTAAATGTTGTGTATTGCATGTTTTAAGACCACAATGTTTGCCTTGTACGCTGGACTTCCTTCTCGATTACCGAAGACAATGGTATGTTACATCCTAATGTGAAATTGTCAAAAAGCTAATTACCCCAACCTCCAGATCAAGTTCAGCTACACAATGTGACATGTCACGCAAGTGCTACCATCCAACCATTAGCGTAGAGTTCACCAGCCCACCAAGTAGAACCGGGTAATTTTACCACGTATGCGTCCGTAACTGGCCGGTCGGTCGACCCACCATCACCGCCAGGGTCAAGTTCATTTCGGTATATCTTTCCCTATCTCATTCCATACAAACATTGCGCAATGGTCGTGTATAATTATATCGGCCGGGCAGCACCTACACTAGGTACGTGAACTAAGAGGGAAAAAAAGCTCACATTCCACGGTTACGCTGCCTCATATAGGCGCACGGTCACCCGGTCCAGGGGCCCCCGATTAAGATACGCATATTAACTACCTACCTATCTTACCGTAATTACCACCACGCTCCATACCGGTCGGCTCGGTACACATCTAGTAATAATCAGAGAAAACAAACTAACGAACGAGACTCGGCGAAACTTTTCGCCTCTGCTGAACTCCGCGCTGGAGCTGCGGCTGAGGCTGAGACTGCTCGCTGAGGTCACCTCTCGAAGTTTCACACACTCGCATCGAAGCAGCCGTCGTCGAGCTTGTTCCGGACGTGGTTCAAGAGTGTCCCCAAGATCGCAGCAACCCAATTATCTGCGAATCGCACATACACAAAAAAAAGTGAGGCAACTTATTTTTTACCAACCTACTGAGACGTGTCGGTAAACATCGTCGTCATCGCATCGGTTGAGCCAGATTGACCCCTCTTGACATGGCGTAGGTTACATGTGTCGTCGCTAATGGCACGTGCTTTTGCGTTCGTCAGGTTCTGGGGTACGACATAGGTACTGGGATCGAAACATAATGCCCTAGAGCCTAATGGTAAGAAGAGTGAGAGAGCTACAAATTTGCAAACGTTTTTCAAGTTCAAGTGCTGTGATTTACGTGCACTTTTTTGCGACGATTTGGATCTGCTAAACATTAGCTACATTATACCATGAACAATTTGTGCGGTTTATGCTCGAGGCTGTACGAAGGTATATTGCGTACACTTAATAAGCGACACCGTATCCTCGAATCCTCGAAGCGCGAAATGGTTCAATTGAAAACCATGGATATGTCTCACATAGACATACCGACATGATTCTGGCAGTGAACTCTTTGTTTTCCACTTCGTACTTTGTGAAGTTAGTTCCTGTAACTTGCATTTTGATGAAAACGGTCGAGCATTAGGTTCAACACATTCGACATCTGTTTGTCTGTGCGCACGCTAGTTACGCTCATCTGGTCACGGTTGATTGGATCACAGACAAGACTAACTGCGAACCGCGGGTCTGTAGGTACTAGTTCGCCCGCCCCGCGTGTTAGTTGAGAGTTGGGAAATCGCACATTTGGTTGTCTGACAACGAGCAAGGTAGCAGAGAGAAGAAAAAAAAAAACAACACAGAACTTCGACTTAGTTGCACCGTCTGTCCGCGTCCTTGTTCGACGGATGGTCTAGATCGTCGGTTGTTTCGCTTTGGTTGGAATGCCCAAGACAAGACATAACTCTGATGCAATTAAGAAGCTTGGTGAAGAATTTGTTGCGTAACAATAAGCTAAATAAATTGGTTTTTGTTTCAAGATTTTTAAAATGTGTTTTTTTTTTTGCTTTTTTTGGGTAGTAATGAGGTTAACCCAAGTTACTAACTAAATAAACGTCCGAACTATAACTGACTAAAAGCTCTGAACTGGAAAAATTCCAAGTGCACGAAGTTATAGAAATCGAATCTAAAAAAATATGTTAAACAAGTGCGGAGTAGTCTTTTTGAAGTTTATGAAGGAAATCCTGGAGAAGTAATAGCAGAGATCTTATTGTTTTTTTTTTTGCCTCCCTTGTTGGGGAAATTAAGCCACTGCGTCCAATAAGCTGAACTTTTTTGGTATATCTTAAATTGTTTTTTAGGAACAATTTCTGAAGTAATCATGAAAGAACATCTTTACGAATCCTTTCGAAGGAAGAACTCACATCTCGTGAGTTTGTTGGGAGTGGGATTCGATCCCAGGTCCTTTGCGTGACAGTCACTTGCTTTAACCATCACACCAGGTCCGCTCCACAGTAATCTTCGGGAAATTTATGTAGAAACTTCTGGGGTTCACCTGGAAGAACTCCTTGAGATGGCTCTGGAGGATTTCTTAGGAGAATTCTATGAGAAAAGAAAACCTGAAGTTATCTTTGAAGAAGTATCTGGAAGAACCTCTTGAGAAAACTTCATAGGAGAATTTTATTCGAAACTTTTGGAAGAATTCAAGGTAAAAATCCTGGAGAAGTCTCTTGAAAAATTGTTTTCTGATTGACACTATTGACACTATTTCTGAAGAAATATCTGAAGTAAGCCACGCCTGGATGAATCCTTGAAATAATTTCTGCAGATATCCTAACACTGAAAACTGCAGACGAAGAGATTGGAAGAGTTCTTGAATAAATCTATATACATTTCTGAAATGATTCCTGGAGAGTCACAATGGTTTATTTTCCAATTTTCACGCTCATAATTAATAGCTCGTAGGATTGAGGAAATCGAGCAATGGTGTCTTCGGTACAGTTGACGGGAATGACCAGCGCCATATTTTGACAGCTAGAGTTTTCGGATCAATCCCCCTAAAAGTGAGATACATTTTTTTTGATTGTCGTGATAAAGGGTTGACGTCTTCGGCAAAGTTGTAGCATTTTTGATTCCAAACAACTTTTCTGTAGACATCAATGTTGTAATTTTCAGATATAGAGGCCTGTGTTTGAAAGTTAACCCCAAAAACACGGTTTTAAGTGGTACGGTCAGAATTTGGTCAAACAATTTTTTTCATAACTTTGGACTGCGTACACCAAAATAGCTGATTTATGTAGCTAATGCCATAAAATTTTCATCAAAATCGGTTTAGTTTTTGCGGAGATATTGTTGAATCATGAGATCTGAAATTTTAAAATTTTGTACAAAGAGGCTTCAAAAATAAGAACACATTTTTAATGTTTTATTTATAGAGCCAGAAATACTGAACCGAATTCAATGATTTTTTTTTCTGTATATAAAGAATGCATGTACAAATGTATTTTTTAGTATCAGATGCAGACAGAGAACAAAACCAGTGACAACCATAGACAACCAGACACAGCATTCGATGAAAAAGTCACAGACAACAGACGTTGAAAATTTTGATTTTTTTTTTTTAATATTTGACTCTTTAAAATGTTTTTTACTGTCAGATGCAGAAAACAAAACCAGTGACAACCTTAGACAACCAGACACAGCATTTGATGGAAAAAATCACAGACAACAGACGTTGAAATTTTTGATTTTTTTTAAATTTGCCATTTTAATGCTTATTTACTGTCAGATGCAGAAAACAAAACCAGTGACAACCATAGACAACCAGACACAGCATTTGATGAAAATTTTTTTTGGAAATTTTGATTTTTTAAATATTTGACTCTTCCTGTCAGATGCAGAAAATAAAACCAGGACAACCATAGACAACCAGACACAACATATGATGAAAACAAAACAAAACAAACAAAACCAGTGACAACCATAGACAACCAGACACAGCATTTGATGAAAAAACCACAGACAACAGACGTTGAAATTTTTGATTTATTTTTAAATTTGACATTTTAATGCTTATTTACTGTCAGATGCAGAAAACAAAACCAGTGACAACCATAGACAACCAGACACAGCATTTGATGAAAAAACCACAGACAACAGACGTTGAAATTTTTGATTTTTTTTAAATTTGACATTTTAATGCTTATTTACTGTCAGATGCAGAAAACAAAACCAGTGACAACCATAGACAACCAGACACAGCATTTAATGAAATTTTTTTTTGGAAATTTCGATTTTTTAAATATTTGACTCTTCCTGTCAGATGCAGAAAATAAAACCAGGACAACCATAGACAACCAGACACAACATTTGATGAAAAAATCACTGACAACAGACGTTGAAAATTTTGTTTTTTTTTTAATTTGACACTTTGGGGCTGTCCATAAACCACGTGGTCATTTTTTTGGGACTTTTAAACCCCACCCCCCCCCCCGCGTGGTCATTTTTCCATACAAATTTTTTTATATGTCCATACAAAATAATCATTGGCCAAACCCCCCCCCCCCCCCCCCCCCCACTCATGACCACGTGGTTTATGGACAGCCCCTTTAATGCTTTTTTACTGCAAGATGCAGAAAACAAAACCAGTGACAACCATAGACAACTAGACACAGCATTTGATGGAAAAAATCACAAGCAACAGACGTTGAATATTTCTTTTTTTCAATATTTGACACTTTAATGCTTTTTACTGTCAGATGCAGAAAACAAAACCAGTGATAATCGTAGATAACCAGACACAGCATTTGATGGAAAAATCACATACAACAGACGTTGGAAATTTTGATTTTGTTAAATATTGGACACTAATTATTTTTTACTATCAGATGAAGAAAACAAAACCAGCGACAACCATAGACAAGCAGACATAGCATTCGATGAAAAAAAATCACAGACAGCAGACGTTGAAAAGTTAGATTTTTTTCAATATTTGACACTTCAATTCTTTTTTACTGTCAAACGCAGAAAACAAAACCAGTGACAACCATAGATAACCAGACACAGCATTCGATGAAAAAATAAAATCACAGACAGCAGACGTGGAAAATTTTGATTTTTTTTTAAATATTTGACACTTTAATTCTTTTTTACTGTCAGACGCAGGAAACAAAACCAGTGACAGCCATAGACAACCAGACACAGCATTTGATGCAAAAAATCACAAACAATAGACGTTGGAAATTTTGATTTTTTTAAATATTTGACACTTTAATGCTTTTTTACTATCAGATGCAGAAAGCGAAACCAGTGACAACCTGTCTAAGGTTGTCTAAACCAGACACAGCATTTTATAAAAAAAAACACAGACAACAGACGTTGAAAATTTTGATTTTTTTAATGCAGAAAAGAATCTGTCACTCTTAGACAAACGAATGCAACAGTTGCTGGAAATAACACAGATAGCCCAGTTTGTCTGTCCGGTGACTTCAACGAAGTATTTTCAGATGTAAATATAAGCTGCATTGAATTCACAAAAAAAACTCCAAAACGTAGAAAAATATAATGCTTTTCTTATTTAATATCTATAGCCGTGAATAACACATGAACCGTTTATGTTGAAAAAAAAACTTGCCACGGGCGCTACTGCGTCCACAAATAAACTAGTTCATACATAATGGCTCAAAATTTTACTTAGATCATATTTGTATAACAGTATTATACTGTAAAATTTTCATATAAATCGGAGCAGTATTAGTTATTTTATAACCAAAAGTGTGCTCTACTGATCTTAAATTGTCAAAGATTTACTATGGAGGGCCTTTGCACAAAATTCTAAAAAGGTCGTTGGTTTTATCTTTATATCAACCAATACTTAATGGATTTTGATGAAAATTTTATGGCATAAGCTACACATAATGTGGCATTACTGGTCCAAAACTCAGCTGTTTTAGTGTACGCAGTCTGACGTTATGAAAAAAAAATGTATGACCAAATTTTGACCGTACCACCCTTTAAAACATACATTTGTTGATTTTTTACAATACAATGTTCTGCAAAGTTGTATATATCAAAAAAATATGCAACTTTGCCGAACACATCAAAGCTGTAAGAATTAAATGAGACGAGTTATAGATAATTTTTTTTATTTTTTCCATAGACTTTTAGGGATAAATATATTTTTTATGAGCAAAACGGTACAGCTACCCTTATCAGAAAGTACATCTAAAGAGCTTTCAAATAAGGGTTAGTTTGTCCATCCACGATCGTCTACTGAGAAGATATGACCATATTAAAAATGTCCTTACTACGATTTAATTGCATTCAAATCTACATTGACAGAAAAAAATCATGGCTACTATGATGAAATATTAGCTAAACCCACTTTCGTCTTATCTAAAAGTTTATTGTGTTGACTTTCTTCATAGAAAATTTCAAAACGCTTTCCAGAATAACTTATGAGTTGTTTGGCTCTGTGAGAGCGTATGAAACCCCCATAAATCTTAATATTTTATTCAATGAATGGGATTTGTACCAAATAGTAGAAATCTTATAAAATGGCAGTGGAAAACGTTTTTAGAACATAATTGCCATTTAAAACAATCAGGACTGTTGCGCAAATTAGCTTAAAGAAGGCTATATATTATTTGGTCATAGTAGCCATGAATTTTACTGTCAAAGTAGATTTGAATGCAGTTAAATCGTATGGACATTTTTTTTATTATGGTCATATCTCCTCAGTAGATGATCGTGGACGAACAAACTAACCCTCATTTGAAAGCTTTTTAGATGTACTCTCTGATAAGGGTATCTTCAGCTGCACCTGTTTGTCCCCAAGAAAGATATTTATCCCTAAAAGGGAATGAAAAAAATCATTAATTTATCTATAACTCGTCGCGTTCAATTCTTACAGCTTTGATGTCCTCGGCAATGTTGCGTATTTTATTGATTCATACAACTTTGCAGAACATTGTATGGATCTAAAATTCAACAAACGTATGTTTTACCTGAAAATCGTGTTTTTGGGGTAAACTTTCAAACACAGGCCTCTATCTCCATTGATGTAAAAATTACAACATTGACGTCTTCAGGAAAGTTGTTTGGAATCAAAAATGCTACAACTTTGCCGAAAACGTCTACCCTCTACCTCAACAATTAAAAAAAAAAACAATTTTGTATCTCACTTTTAGGGGGATTGATCCGAAAACACTAGCTGTCAAAATATGGCGCTGGTCATTCCCGTCAACTTTGCCGAAGACACCATTGCCCTATTTCCTTAATCCTACGAGCTATGATTTAAGAGCGTGAAAATGAGAAAATAAACCATTGTAGAGTGTTCCAAAACAGGAAGAACTGCTTGAGATACTTCTGGAGGAGTTCTTAAAAATATTTCTTGTAAAATGTCTCAGTGGAAAAGATCTGGTGGACGAAAAACCCTATCACATTGTTTTAAATAGTCGCTAGAGGAACTTTCGGAGGAAGCCCAGCAGAAACTTGTCACAAATCTTGAAGAATTCTTGAAAGAATCACTAAACTATGCTTCTGAAGAAATTAAGCTTTTCGAAGGAATCTACAAAGGAATTCCAGCCACCATTGCCAGGATATTGAAGTTTCCTGATTAATCGGTGAGATCGTTTCAAGCTGTGTTTTTTTCTATCCTATCTTTTGTGATGCTGTTCACATCCCGCTTCCTTCTTCAAGAAAAACGTATTTTGTTTCATTTACGAGAGCAAGTAAAGGCGCTTAAGCCTAGGCGTAAGGGCCAAGACACAGAGTAAATACCTGTGTTCCATCCCAGTAATCCGAAGACTACGGAGTGACGTTAACTTTCTTAGCTACGTCACTCCCACCGACTTTTCACTTTATTCTGAGGAGTTGAAAAATTCCGTTCCCACTTTTTTGAGGCATGACATCTACATAACTATTCTGAACAATTTTAAGGCTAATGGTATCCGCATTTATATTTAATCAAATGCGTGAAAATTTCGCGCTTCAAAATTACTCTAAAATCTTTTGTTGAGCACTGCATCAAAATCCGCGGGTAGAGAACGATTATTTAATCCGGGTGAAGAAATAGGTTCAACTGCTTCAATTTTATCTTCTAATTCTTTACTTGCGATTACTTGGCGTAGCGCCAAAAGCAGAATCAATTTTTCATCAGCCGATTACAGAATAAATGCTCGAAATGCGAGCCCGCTGGACCGCTGTTAAACACGACCGGACGCAGTTACGGCTTGCTGCGATCTCTGCATTCTTTCTATGTTCAGCTTGTGATTGAAAACTAAAATGCCTTGAAAATCACTGAAGATTTTGCACACTAATTCAAATTGGACAGACTTACATAATTCATTGTTAGCGTGTCAATTTTGACGTCGCGAATTTCCCTTTTGCTGCTATGGACCGTGGAAACTATGCCGAGGCTTTATACACTGATTTTACCAAAGCTTTCGATAGGGTTGACATCAAACTACAGCGCGCGGGATTTTCAAGTGAACTTCTGACATGGATTGAATCATATTTGTCAAACAGGATACAGTCAGTTCAGTTTAAAGGAAAGATATCTAATCACGTCAATGCTACATCTGGTGTTCCACATAGCTCACATTTAGGGCCTCTACTTTTCATTTTATTTGTTATTGATGTAACTCTCATATTAAAACGACTAAGAGTTCTGATTTATGCTGACGATATGAAATTATATATGGAAATATTGAACAAGGCAGATTTAATAGAATTTCAACGAGAGATTGATGTTTTCCATAATTGGTGTCTAAAAAGTCTGCTTGATATAAATGTTAAAAAGTGTTACATAATATCCTTCACAAGGAAGCGCGAGCCATCCAATTTCAACTGCGTGCTGGGCAATGAACAAGTGGTAAGACAAACCAAAGTAAGAGATTTAGGAGTTGTTACGTACAGAATAGTTTAGATATAGGTAGTCCGATATATGACTCACCAGTCGAACAGAAACAGAATGAGCATGAATATCGCCCATAAAAATTTCTCTAGTTTGCGCACCGCAGACCGATAGCAGTGTAAGTCGTGCAGGTAGTCCCCGATCCTCGGCTTTTGAGTGCCACCTATCGCGCTGTTGAACAGCAACACAGATTGCTTAATTTAGTTATCTCCCGTACGTCGGCCGCGTCGGCAACAAGTAAATACAGTCCGCTACAGTAACGTTTTTTTGTATCGTGTTTTATTGCAATCAATAAACTACCGGTTAAGTGCAAAGTCGACGTTTTAGAATCAAGTCCGAAATACTATTCGGCGAATGATCCGTGGGTGTGATTATCCGGCCAGTGAAGAGTTTGTTTTATACGTAACAGGAGTATTACTGGACTCTAAGCTTTCTTTTGTTGATCATTACAACTCAATTATTCATAAATATCAAAGTATGCTTGGCTTTATTAAAAGATTCAGCTATCATTTCAAAGATCCTTACACAATAAAGACTCTATATGTGTCATATGTGAGATCAATACTAGAATATTGTAGCGTTGTTTGGTCTCCATATCAAGGTGTTCATTCAAATTGTATTGAATCTGTACAAAAACAATTGTTACTCTTTGCTCTAAGAAAACTAGGATGGGCATCCTATCCTCTTCCGGCGTATGAGTCCCGGTGCTTGCTTATCAATTTTAGAAACTCTTAAGAAAAGAAGGGAAATTGCATGTATAGCTTTTATAAACGATCTTATCTTACAACGCACTCAATCGGAAGATTTATTAGCGAGCTTAAATTTTTATGCTCCATTTCGCTCTTTAAGATCACGTAACATATTTCAGCTCAAATCGCTACGAACCTCATATGCTATAAACGAGCTCACACATAACATGTTATATAAGTATCAATATCTGTAAATTTATACATTAAGCTTGTAGTCTACAAAGATTGACGAAATAAATAAAAAAATAAATAAATTTTGAGATAGAAAAAATCAAAAATTATTAAGACATATATTAAAAATATATATACGCTGGAGCAGATCAACTACGGTGGAGAAGCACTGGTGATTACCAAGATTTGGAAGGAGGAAGTATTACCGGAGGAATGGATGGAAGGTATCGTGTGTCCCATCTACAAAAAGGGCGACAAGATACTCTCTCAAATTTTATGCCACCGTCTATCACCGATTGCAAGAGAGTTCGTGGGGCAATATCAGGCTGGATTTATGGGTGAACGCGCTACAACGGACCAGATGTTCGCCAACCGCCAGGTGTTGCAGAAATGCCGCGAATACAACGTGCCCACACATCACTTGTTCATCGATTTCAAATCGGCGTATGATACAATCGATCGAGAACAGCTATGGCAGATTATGCACGAATACGGATTCCCGGATAAACTGATACGGTTGATCAAGGCGACGATGGATCGAGTGATGTGCGTAATTCGAGTATCACGGACACTCTCGACTCCCTTCGAATCTCGCAAAGGGTTACGACAAGGTGATAGTCCCCAAGCAACACACATGTTATATACGAGTTACGACAGCGCAAGTTTTGGTTGTATAGAAGTTATTTCGACGTTATTTCAACATTATGTTAGAATTACGTCAAATAAACTTCTATACAATCAAAACTTGTGCTGCCGTTACTGTTATATAACATGTGTGTTGCTTGGGTCTTTCGTGCTTGCTGTTCAACATTGCTTTAGAATGTGTAATAAGGAGAGCGGGGATAAACACGAGTGGAACGATTTTCACGAAGTTCGTTCAGCTGCTTGGTTTCGCTGATGATTTGATATTATTGCTCGTAAATTTGAGACGATGGCGGAAACGTTCATCCGACTAAAGAGAGAAGCCAGGCAAATCAGACTAGTCATTAATGTGTCGAAGACAAAGTACATGATGGCAAAGGGCTCCAGGGAGGAATCACCGTGCCCGCCAACCCGAATTTCTATCGACGGTGATGAAATCGAGGCGGTTGAAGAATTCGTGTACTTGGGCTCACTGGTTACCGCCGACAACGACAGGAAATCGTGCTTACTTTGGACTCCGCAGAACTCTACGATCGAATAAAGTTCGCCGTAACACGAAGTTAACCATCTACCAAACGTTGATTAGACCGGTCGTCCTCTATGGGCACGAAACATGGACCCTACGTGCAGAGGACCAACGCGCCCTTGGAGTTTTCGAACGGAAGGTGTTGCGTACCATCTACGGCGGAGTGCAGATGGAAGAGGGACTTGGAGAAGGCGAATGAACCACGAGCTGCATCAGCTGCTAAGAGAACCAACCATCCACTAAAATAGGGAGGCTACGGTGGGTGGATCACGTCATCAGGATATCGGATAGCAACCCGACTAAAATGGTTCTCGAGAGTCATCCGACCGGTACAAGACGACGTGGAGCGCAGCGTGCTAGGTGGATCGACCAAGTGGAGGACGATCTGCGCACCCTACACAGAGCAGAGTGTGGAACTGGAGACAGACAGCCATGGATCGAGTGGAATGGAGACGGCTACTATGTACAGCAGAGGCCACCCCGGCCTTAGCATGATCGGTAAGGTAAGGTATATTAAAATATCATAACTTCTGCACCAGTTGACCGATTTTACATATTTCAATTCGATTAAAAGGGATTGAATTTTACTTATGAAATTGAGCGATTCAACATCAGCAGAAGAATCCAAAATAAAATATTTCAGAGGTGGTTGGTATTATTTCCAAGAATGCATTTTATCTTATCTCAGTCGATTTTTACTGTTCACAGGGTGCCCTAATGTAAATGAAGTTACTTAGTAGTTGGACGTGGAGCGATCCTGGTGTGATGGTTAAAACACCTGACTGTCACGCCGAGGACCTGGGATCGAATCCCACTCCCGACAAACTCACAAATTGTGAGTTTTTCCTTTGGAAGGGAAGTAAAGCGTGGGTCCCGAGATGAACTAGCCAAGGGCTAAAAATCTCGTTAATACAGATAAAAAAAGTAGTTGGATTTCATATGATATTGGAGTTGTATTTTATCTTATGATAATAAACTAGTTTTGAAAACTTAGCATGCTTAAATTGTAAGGGTGGTTAGATGCTACGGGATCTATTGCATTAGTTAAATTAACCTTCCTTTTGCATTACGTTGGCAGCAGCTCGCTGACGTAGTGTACGTTTGGGTCAAAAATGACCCCAATGCCAAAGGAGGGTTAATATAGATACAGAAGTTAACATCAATTTTCTATCAGTGATTTTTTCCATGAAGTCATTAAAAAGCAGTAAAAACCGAAAATGCAAATTTTTCGTCATATTGAATTACACTACATGCAATACTAACCAACTAACGACCATAACTCTTCTATCGATTAAAAACGTCGATACCACCTAATTTGTTTCAACAAGCAATCAGATTTAAAAGTTAGGTTGTTAACTTTAAAAAGCAAATAGATAAATAAACATGCAAATAATAATGGAAAGCGAGCGCATATCACACCAAATAGCGCATGTAAACCAAACAAAATGATAGTTGTGCATATCTCTTGATTAGCACTCTCTATTTACAGCCGAGCCCTGCCATTGACTGTATGTTTTCCGAAGTTTGCAAAGCTACCCTCAAATCAAGCATATCAATGGTGAAAAAAATATGCATGCACTTTGTAGTTAGTTAGTGACCTGTGCAAAACGACGACGACCCAGCCAGTCGGATAGCAGCGCAGTCAGTAGCATTCATATTCATTAGAAATTTATTCATCCATAAAGTGCATAAAAGCAAATAAAGAGCGGCAGCTTGAAGGGTAAAGCATGGGAAACTAGTTTTAATAATCTACTATCACTACGCAGCAGCAACGGCAGCCAGTGGTGGCGTTTGTCAGTGTTATGGCTTTTTCCGATTTCGATTACCGCACTGACTAGCTGTGCAATGCAATGTGGTTGACTGGTTGGTTAGGGGCTGTTCATAAACCACGTAGACCAAAATTTGGCCATTTCAGACCCCCCCCCCCCTCCCCCCTCGTAGACTTTTGTCCATACAAAAATTTTGAAATTTGTATGGAGCGTAGACTTTGGCCAGACCCCCCCTCCCCCCAAAAAGTCTACGTGGTTTATGAACGGCCCCTTAGCTGCTCCGAGGCAGAAGCGTGCAGATTACGCGCGATGGCAATGACTGATGAAGCGTGTGGGTGGGTGTGCTGTAGTATAGGTACTGTGCATGCATCTTTCGGAAGGTGGGTGGAATGGATAAATAGTGAATACGAAAGTGAATGGAACTGTTAGTAGACGTCCGGTAGACAGCTCGAAGCAAATGTAAGATATGAATGGAAAATACGTTGGAGACGATGAAAAATACATAGGAAAGCAAAGGAAATGAAAAAGAGCTAACAAACAGCAAAGTAGGAAAACGTCACAATTGGATTGATATGATAAGGCGGACTTACATAAAAAGCAGAATGCAAACAGCATAAAGTTGAACACTCGGAGTCGATTCATGGTTGGAATTCTTCTCGAACTGTTGGTGTTGTTTTCACTTTCTGGTACGGTTCCACCGATGGCGAGGGTGATACCGATGGATGATGATACTCGACGTCTGTTATTTTCACTTTCTTTGATCAGGCGTTGCAAAGACGGAAAAATGCAAACATTCAATTTGAATATTCAAATCATTCACTCGTTTCTTCTCGTCGGGATTGTGCTTCTTCCTCAATCTTCTCTTCACTGATCACACACTGACTGGAAGCGGCTTCCAATCTGAAATTTCAAACATGCAACAACACTTCGAGATCAAACACACATTATTTTCGGAAAAACTCAACACTCGAATCGAGCCGGACCCGCCAGACCGGAGCAGCTCTCGACGCGGATTAGGCTTGAACACGCGAACGACACGGCGAACAATGTGTACACTACTGGACCGGAGCACCTTCCTGCTGCCACGGACAGGTGCTCGCACCGAGAAAAGGAACGAACGAACGAACGACGACGACGAATCACACACTCTTCTACCAGAAAACCGAATTTGCATCGGTCCATCAATCGGATCGGCGATGTTGTTTGGCCATCACATACGATTATTGCCTGTAAGGAGATTTCTGGGGAGAGAGAAAGAAATAAAGAAAGGTTAGGAGAATGGCATTTTTGTGAATCGAATACGCGAGTGAATAAGTAATGTGATGAGAGGGGGATTGGTGTGAAATGCGTCAGATCACCTTGAGTTTTAGTTATCCCTTGAGGTAAAGGGACATTGAATGACGAATCTGTTGAAATTTATAGAAGGTATCCCCACATTTTAGGGGCCCCCATAAAAACCTTTTTGCTTGGTAAACATTAACAAAAACAAAGAAAAGCTTATTTGCTCATGGCATTTTTACCTCCGAGGGGCCTCCACATCCCCCTCCACATATGGCCCCGGGCCCCCACAATCCTTAATCCGGGCCTGGGGGCATTTTAGGTGGGTTTCAGAGGCTTTCAAGGGGGTCTTCGGTGGTTTCAGGGGCGTTCAAGAGGCGAGAGGGTCTTAGGACGTTCCCAGGGAGTTTCAGAAGGTCTCAAGAGCACTTCAGGGAGTTTCAAGGGTTCCCAGTGATCTCAGGGGTGTTTCAAGGAGATCTCAAGGGCGTTTCTGGTGGCCCGAGCGGGTTTCTGAGGGAGGTCTCAGAAGCGTTTAAGCGGCTTTCAAAGGCGTTCAAGGGAGTCTGATCAGGTTTCAAGAGGGTACAAGGAGATCTCAGGGGAGTTTCATGGAGGCCCAAGGGGTTTTAGGGACATACCAGGAAATATCAGGAGCATTTCAAAAGGGTACTATGAGGTATCAGGATCTACGGGTACCATCTGAAACCCTTTTGGAGCGTCTCAAAGGCTCCCTGGAACCTCCTCCCTGAGACTCCCCGAAACGCCCCTGTAACCCCCTGAAACAATCCAGATACCTCATGGTGCTTCCTGAAACCCTCATGGACCCCTTGAAACGCCCCTTGAAAATCACCTAGCAGTCCCTGCAACTCCCCGAAACGCCCTATGAGTTCCTCAGGAACACCACTGGATATCCCTAAGATCATTTAAAGCGTCCCTGAGGGCCCCTGGAATCCCCCTCAACCCTTATGTGGTCGGCAGGGGGTACCGGGTACCTTTTTCGATTTCAAATCTCGATATTTTAATGATTATTGCTCGGATTTTTGAAAGTAGGAAGTTCAAACTCTGCTAGATCTAAGAACTTGTGAATATACACTGGGTGTTAGGTTCCTGAGTGCAAACTTTTTAAAGGGTGATAGAGGACCATAAATGATGAAAAAAATTGTTCATATATTCAAATATATTCAAATCTCAACCGTTGCGTAGTTATTGAACTTTCCATGTTTTTGAGTATTATTGCCTTAACTGGCTATAACTCGAAAATGGTCGAACTTATCGCAGTTTTTTTACCCTTACTCGAAAAACTATTAAATTTTCTATCAAATGGCATCTTTGAATCGATTGGCTTAGTTTTCTAGAGCAAATAGCTCAAAAGTAGTGTGTTTCAATTTGTTTTTGTCGATTATCTTTGAAAAATGCGAAATAACTTAAAATTCTTCCTTTGGCAAAGTTGTGACCTCTGTTTTACTCTACAATTCGTTCTTTGACATCAAACTTCTATCTCTTAACGTTTTCTTGGAATTTTGATTTAAACATCGCATTTAAGCTCATACATTTGCAACTGTCAAGGTAAGCACATTTTTGCGTACTCTGCCACACATTTCAATCAAAATTGCAAGAAAATAATAAGAGCTGGAAATTAGGAAACAAATTGTAGAGTAGAACAGGGGCTACAACTTTGCCTAAGAAATAATTTTATTTTATTACGCGTTTTCAAAGATAATTGACAAAAACAATATAAAACAAACTACTTTTGAGCTATTTTGCTCTAGAAAACTTAGTTGATTAACTAAACCAACCGATTGAAAGATGCTATTTGATAGATAATTCAATAATCTTTCGAATAAGGGTAAAAAACTTCGGTAACTCAGACCATTTTTAAGTCATAGCCAGTTAAGACAATAATAGTCAAAAACATGGAAAGTTCAATAACTACGTAAGGGGCTGTCCATAAACCACGTGGTCATAGGGGGGGGGGGGGGGGGGGGTCAATGACCATTTTGTATGGACAAATTAAAAATTTTGTATGGACTAATGACCACGCGCACCCCCCCCCCCCCCCCCGCGGGGGTTTGAAAAGTCCCAAAAAAATTACCACGTGGTTTATGGACAGCCCCTAAGGGTTGAGACTTTCCGGGTGAGATCTACCGCCACCCACGGTGGTCACATCAAATATTATCTCGATAGATGAAGAGTTTGTGAGTTGAATGTGCCGAAAAATTTGAGATCGGTGGAAAATTGACAATGATATGATCATTGATCATTTCAGTTTCATGGGTACCCTGCCGGCATTCTACGGGTGTTTTTTCTGCTAGCCACACTACGGTTAAGACCCAGGTTAAGACTCCTTGGAGCATCCCTTAGACCTCCTGATTAAACTCCTTGAAAGGCTCATGAGACCCTCTGAAACTCTCCTGGAATCACCTGAGACGCCTCTGGCATATCCTGCAACTCTTCCTGAAACCACCAGAAGTGTTCCAGAGGCCCCTGTAACCCCCTGAAATACCCAGAAGCACTTTTGAGACCTGCTGGTACCCTTGAAACCCCTTGAGACCCCGTTGACACTCTCCTGAAATGTCCAGGGACCCTACGTCCTGGTACCCCCTGAAAGCCCCTGAAACTGCCCTGAGAACCTGTGGAATTTCCATGGAACCTCCTGAGACTCTTTGAAGCGTCCCTGAGCTCCCTGGAAACTCCTCAAGACCCGCTAAGGTCCACTGAGACCCCCATCTACCATGGAGCACCATGGAACCTCTTAAAATCCCACTAGACTATCCTGACACCATTTATACATCTTTGAGACCACATGGTGCCCCTTGGAACCTCATGGAACTCCTTGAAACGCCATCGAAATCTCCTCGTACCCCATGACCCTGTGAAACTTTTACGGCACCCCCATTTAAACGCACCTAAGATTCTCTGGAACATCCCTTGCACCTCCTGTTTAACATTCCTGAGGCCTCCTCGCAGCCTCTTGAGACCCCCTGAAGCGCCATTGGGACCCTATGACACCTTTTTGAAACGACCTTGAGATCTCTTAGTACCCCATCGAGTTTCCTTGAAAGCCTCTGAAAGTAAGTTTTTTTTTTCGTTCAACTGAAAGTTCGAACAGGCTTGATTAACTCAAATTGAGAACCTCAATTTTCAGTTAACGCCCTCGAGCTGCAAAAGTTAGCTGTTTCGCTCTTCACTCTGACAACATTAGAAATAGCGCAAGAAAAGGGAGATGAAAAAGAACTCAAAATTAAGTTCAAATATGAAAGAATCCTTATATTGGATGATGGCCATATGGATTGATGACCATAAGTCTATCAACCTTGTTTTAGTTTAAACTGGATGCATTTCCTCATTCTTTTTTTATTTTTATTTTTTTTTCTTTGAATAACGAAGCAATATTTTCAAAACCTGTTATCGTACACATGTAGAGTATGGATCAAGGCATCTCCTGATTTTTTTGCTGGTAGTAAATGTTTTTAGTTTTTGCAGAAACCAATGTGTACGAAACCCGATTTTGAATATATTGCTCCGACCAAAAACTAAAAAAAAATAGAAAATGGGTCCAGTAAACTCAATGTGTGAATCCTGGAGGTATCCTTTAAGAAGTTCCTACAGGAATTCCTGGAGAAACACCCAGAGGAATCAGATTGATCATTGAAAAAATATTCCTGAAGTAGTTAGAGAAATTTCTATAAGAATCCCCAATCTGAAATAGTTTTGTCATGCTCATTCTACAATTGTTGTTCACACACATACACACAGCCTCGATGGCTGGGAGCTAGAAACTTGTTTCAACGATACGATAGCAAACCAAGAGGGTTTGCCTTCGTGCCGTTAAAATCATGGTAGGCCTCCTAGTACGTTCAAAACTCGCCATCTTAGCTGGTGGCGGGAAGGCTCAATTGAAGATAACACTAGTTTACAGCATTTTTGAACTTGGTAAGCTGATGATCATTTTTAGTGTAGAATCATGCCCTGAGTTCGAAAACGTGAAAGAAAAAAATTACAGTAGAGCGGAAAAATTTTCGACTTTCCATACAAGGCTGTCGATTTGAAATCGATTTTTGCTCTATTTCTAAGCAAAGTTGCTCCCTTCATACATCTCTATTTCTGTAACCAATGCTCCGATTGAGCTGATTTTTTTGCTGTAACTGGCTAACATCTAATGACTCAAATGTACGTTGAGGAAGGTTTTTTCAATTGTGTTTTTGTAATTGAAAAAAAATACCAATCTTCATTATTTTTTGAAAATTTCGTCAAAATTTAAGGAGATCGTCCCATACACCCACCAATATCTCGACTTCCATTAAACTGACACCAAAAAAGTGTTCATATGATCGGAACATATTATAATCAGCTTTTTATTAACGCAAAAAGATTGAAAATTGGTCGACTGTATCGCAAAATATTTGAATTTTAGTAAATTCCATATTTTTAAAACCTGTAGAAGTCGATTTTAAGTTAAAACTCAAAAACTGTTCTACTTAAAATTTTTTGAAGCACGATTTCGAAATAAGCACGTAATTATGCATCATAAACTTCGGTCGTTGATAGAAGTTCACGACTTTCGTTTTATTTTGTAAACTTGTGTAACTGACAAGCGTCTACCAGCTCTGATTACGGTATCCCATGAAGAACCATGATGGCCTCCCTGCACAACAGATATCCATGAAATCAATTGACGAATGCTTGCGTCAAGTGAAGATAGTAGCTTGTACGGGGGAACTCTCAAAGCATGGCAGAAGACGCAAACTACATCAACGGTAAAGAAACAGTCTGACGACGGCAATCCACAACTAAAAGATGCAACTTCAGCAGCTGGAGCAACAGAAGATGGAATAATGACTGCACGAACAGCAGAAGCAAGAGAAGAAGCAGAGTGACCAGCAGCTACGCGAGCAAGAGCTCAGTGAGAAGTAAAATCAACGGCAGTTGCAAAGCATATGCAAAAGAAGTCGAAGGTGGAAGCTGCGAAAACTATAGCGGACGAGCTCGGTGAGCTCGTTGGAAAGAGGCATAAGGTGCATAAGAACATCAGCTCGAACAAGACCATGTAGCAAGCAAATAATATATAGGTTGGAAGTCGCTAAAATTGAGTTGGCGGCGATTGAAATCGTCACCAAGGGTGCGACAGTCGGAATCCGAAACAGCTCCCGGTTGAGGTACCATGGCGAAGGGAAGCTCGACGACTATTAGAAGAGAGGAATTCCACGGAGTCATGTCAGTCGATCCTGAGCGACCATTTCAAAAATATCTGAAACTTTGCACAGTTTTTCAATTTCATCTAAATCGCCATTTTTTGATATTAAACCTTCATATTCACTCACGACTAACTTTTCAAAAGGGTGTATGCGAAAATAGTTCTAAAATATTCTAAAAGCTGTACAGCAAAAACGGATTGTTCGATTGTTATAAATTTTTCAGCAAAGTTAGATAACTAAATGATGATTCCTTAGAAAATATACACTGTAAAAAATTTCTTTTTCTACTTTGAAAAAATATGATATTTGTCACAAAAACTCAAATATCTCAAAACCCTATCTTTTTACCAACTTCAATTTTTTAGGGGAAATGGCCCATTATATCAGCTATCTACCATAAAATTTTGGTGATGGTAAACTGATAAACAAAAAAGTTATGACATTTCAAACATTTCACAATTTTTACATTTAGTAACAAAAAAAATTTTTTTTCTGTGTAAATTATTTCGAGAATTATATTTTGATGCTGATTTTATTGTAAAGGCTACCGCCTGAATTAAACAAGTTGTTTTCATGATACTTTAGTTTGATTATTCGTAATTACTATAGTATCTATTTGAAACTTAGACGCGATCCAGTGTTGTGATCAAAAATATTGAGATTGTCATACTTTTTATTGTACGTGACTGGTGAAAAAATCCCTTGATAGTGTTGAAAAGCTGTTGATTATAAGAAAAATGGAATTGAATTTATTTTTAAGACAAAAGCTGTATAATAAAAGTTTTTTATACGCGTATACGTCTAGTTTATCCGCAAAAAAAATCCCTCTTACACACTTATTTCTGAATTGCCTGTTCGGTACTTTTTTGACGAGATTATAACAGCAGTACGATCTCGGTAGTTTCGGTAATCGATTTTACTGAGGCTCAGTAAAACAACTGTCAAAATCGTATGGAAAAGGTAAACAATGCATTTTTGCTGAACGAGTTCGGTGCTCAGCAGTTTTAATCTCGTCAAAAAATTACCGAACTCGGTAATCAAAATTAAGTGTGTAGAGAACAGACTTTATGATCGGAAGAATGCGAGTAACTTCAACAACAACAAATGCATAAGAGGTACATACCACAGACAAACAGACGAAACGCCTAGAACAATTTTAGTGAAAATTCATCGCCCAGTTCACACTATCACCACCTGGTGGAAATGTTTCACGAAACACTGCGTTGTGCAATATCGTCATCAGAAGGCGCTAGTGTGAAACGTCAAACGCAAAGAAAAACGATGGGCGCTCTTCTTGTTATGAAAGCCACAACCAAGATTCAAAATGATCGTTGAAGGCGTGGTCAATGAAAATTTCGCCAGTGTTACGTTTGTTTGTCTGTATACATACCTGACAATGCTCACGAAAAAAACAAAAAAATACTACCGCTATGAATATTAAAAATTGTATAGTATTTTTTTTTCTTCAGCCACCAACACCAAACAAGTAAGTTAAAATTAATAAGTGATTTTGTTTATTATAATCTAACGAACAAGATGAACAGTCGCTTTCTCAAAGGTCTTCAACTCAACGCTCTCTTGTAGACCGTTTGATGAAAAAAAATGTTCAAAAGAGTTACGAAATCTCACCGAAAGCACCATAGATAAACTGAAAGAGACTGGTTATGCCCAAATGTCCACATTGTGTACAAAATTACGCATTTGCACGTCCTGCCGTCTAGAATTGGACAAACGAGCCATCCGTATATCATCGGTAAAGCAGGGCGCAGGAAGTTCGAAAACGACAACAACTGAGAAATTGCCATCAGCGACATCTGTTTAAACAATTTAATTACGCCCCTTTTCAAAAATGCCCTGTAATATTCTTCAACATCTATACCCATTTCAATATTTTTAACGTTGCAAAACACGCTTTCAACATTCATCTTGAAGAAGAGGGAAAACACTTGTCCTCAAATGTAACAGCAAATTAATGAATAAACGACTAATGCGCGGAGGGCGTGATAAAATCGGAACATTACGGTACATAGTATATTATATGTATATATAATATATAATAAAAACAACTTGTTTTACTCACGCAAGGCCATTAACAATAAAATCAGCATCAAACTTCAATTTCCGGCCGAAATAATTTACACCAAAAAAAATTATTACTAAATGTGAAAATTGTGAAATGTTTGAATTGTCACAATTTTTTTGTTTATTTTCATGGTAGATTGCTAATACAATGGACCGTTTTCTCTAAAAAATTACGTTGGTAAAAAGATAGGGTTTTGAGATATTTGAGTTTTTGTGACAAAAATGATATTTTTTAATGTTAAAAAAGATTTTTTTCACAGTGTATATTTTCTTAGGAATCGCCATTTAGTAATCTAACTTTGCTGAACAATAAAATCAGCATCAAATCGCGATTCCCGGCCGAAATAATTTACACAGAAAAATTTTTTTTACTAAATGTAAAAATTGTGAAATTTTTGAAATGTTATAACTTTTTTGTTTATTAGTTTACCATCACCAAATTTTTATGGTAGATTGCTAATACAATGGACCGTTTTCCCTAAAAAATTCAAGTTGGTAAAAAGATAGGGTTTTGAGATATTTGAGTTTTTGTGACAAAAATGATGTTTTTCAATGATAAAATAGATTTTTTTTCACAGTGTATATTTTCTTAGAAATCACCATTTAGCTATCTAACTTTGCTGAAAAATTCATAACAATCGAACAATCCGTTTTTGCTGTGCATATTTTTGAATATTTTTGAACCATTTTCACATACACCCTTTTGAAAAGTTAGTCGTGGCTCTAAATAAAAATTTGATATCGAAAAATGGCGATTTAGATGGAACTGAAAAACTGTGCAAAGTTTCAGTTCAATAGAAAATCATGAATTAAAAATTTTCCTTAATTTTGATGCTGTTGCTTGGAATCGCTCAAGATCAGAAAGTATTTAGTGAGGAGGTGCAGGGGAAAGCCATGTGTACCGAAGTCATGCAACTGCAAAAGAATCAACACAAGCAGGCTGTGTAGACGGTGTGGTAAAAAAAGGTCATAACAAAGATCGCAATAGACACGCGTTGGAAGGCTCTAGATTTCCGGTCTTAAGGTCTTAAAATTGAATGCCTCACCAACCCGAAAGGACGTATTCTAAAAGCACTTGCTAAGCTCGACGTAGACTTGGCTAACAAAGAATCTACTGAACAAGTGGTCGAGAATCGTTTATCTACAACACCTTCTGCAGTCCTTTGTTAGCGTGAAGCGTAGACTGGAGAGCATGTGACGAATACACTCATAGCGACCACCAGTAGGTCCGGTACAGTATTGCAGAACAGTCACAGAGGAAGGCGACCTCATGAGCGCATGTGTAAGACGTACAAAGAGCTTTTTCGTTGAAGCCCTCAGAAGAGAAGATCTTGCGTCAAATTTGAGGCTGGAGGACCTAACTATGCTCCAATAAAAGTTCAGGATAGAAGAATGATCCGATAAGTGTGGACGTCCCACGTCATCCTAGGTCCGACATTGTGGAACGCAATGAACAAGGGGGTGGGGGATATCACGTTGCAGGTAGTTTGAAAATCCTAAGAAGCAGCAGTGATATCTGCTACGGAAGCGCTAGACGCGGTTGAGAACTGGATGCAGGGAGAGAAATTGTCCTTTGTCACCAAACGGAGCTGGTCCTGATCAGTAACTGCAAAGTGGTCCAGCAGGTTGCAATCATAGTCGGGGAACATGTCATAGCCTCAAATTGGGACTCGAAGGATCTCGGCGTAATGATCGATGACCGATTGAATTTCAAAAAAGCCAATAACCAATTCTAAGCACGAATGTTCATTGCAGGTTCGGCTTGGCCGACGGCATTGAAAGCAAAGAGGAATCGAGTTCAACTTTGCTGTACGGACAGGCTGATGCGAATGCCATGCGGATAGTGAGCGGCTATTGTACAATAGGATGAATGTGGGAGAAAATGACTAACGATTTTTGTTCTATTTTATTGTAGACCAAGCTTGTAGAAAAATATAGACAAACCTTCTATAAAAATATCAATTTTTCGAACGAATTTCCGGTGGAATTTTTGAAGCATCACGAGGTTCACAATATGGTTAGAATAGATGATATGGCTACGATAATTGCAGAGAGTAGGGTAGTGTTTACTGTAGAGGCTAGAGGTTAGGATAAATGGTAGAGTGGAGCATTGGATAGGAGTTAGGTAAGATTCTAGAGTAGAGGTTGGGGATGAGTTTTGGATTGATAAAAGGTATGCAAAAGAGGTATGGGGCTGTTCATAAACCACGTAGACCAAAATTTGGTCATCTCAGACCCCCCCCCCTCCCCCACCACCTTCGTAGACTATTGTTCATACATAAATTTGAAAATTTGTATGGAGCGTACACTTTGGCCAAACCCCCCCCCCGTCCCCCCAAAAGGTCTACGTGGTTTATGAACAGCCCCTATGGTAATCAGTGGGATAGAATGTAGTATATCGATAGGGTAGGATAGGTATAGGGTAGGATAGAAGATATAGTTAGGATACAGTTTAGTATAAAGGAAGAAAAGGAAAAGCAAGAACATTTACACTGAAAAAATGTTTTGTTGCATTGTACGAAATCGCTCGTCCGGTTTACGAATGCCATTCGTTGTTTTCTGCAACGAAACGATTCGTAGTGTGCCTGAGTTCGTTTCGTAAAAAAGATCACTCCGACACAATAACACAAATTTTTTCTGTCTCTTTTTATGTCGGACCGACATAAATCATGTTAAAAACAAAAAATAGCACGCGTATATCAGCACAGGCTCCGAACACGTATCTTCTGATTGATACCTACCAGTGCTAGACATCCATCTGTAGGCGCTTGTTGAAACCGTTCGGAAAAAACCAGAACGCTTTCTACTCTGATTCAATTTATAAATAACTTTACTTCCAACTGAGAGCATGCTCCCTTTCCTCTTCTCGCACACGCACCGTCATATGAACATGAAAACAGGTTGCTTTGTTGTCTCTGCGCTCCACTCAAACATCAGTGATGACTGCAAAGCTTTGTTGCATTCTACGAAGCAAAATTTTCTTTCTACGCATGGTTAGTAAAAAACATTTGACATTTGTTTGTTTTGTTTCATTTTACAAAGCGGGAGCTAAAATCTACGAATGAGCAAGCGTGGCGTCTGTCGGATTCGTGATTTCGTACATGATACAACTCCATTTGTACTGTTTCAGCGTGGTGGTACGAATGGACCGTACATTTTACGCAAATTGCTTTCAATTTACGAAAACTGGTTTTACGAAGCATATTCGTTGAGCGTTTACGAAAGTATTTTATCAGTGTAGCAATGTTAATGCCGAATTTTCCATCAGGAAACATTTCTCGGATACTTTTTCAAAACGACGTATAATACACGCAAATCCTATGTTGATACGTCGTTTTGAATAAGTATCCGAGATTTATGCATGGTAATTCATGGAAGCTCATGCTTTTTCCTCAACGAGTGTTATCGAATGCTGACCAGAAATGTGTTTCTAAGGAAACTTCAGAGAAATGCTACTGTAAGTGCTACAAAAAAAAAAAACCTGCGGAAACTATGCTGGCCTGATGAGCATATCTGTCCCATGTTGTTTTCATGCAAGCCGTATTTTTCTCAATTACAGAGTCATCCAATGTTTGTGTGTTACTTTGGCATCTGTTCTCACAAATCAATATGTCACGATAACGTGAAGCATCTTTCTGACATTCCACAGTGGTCCAGGACCCAGATTTACGAGTAAAGATAAAAAAAATGGAAATACACTTTTTTATTTGCAGGAAGAACTGTGAACATTTTTCTGCAAAGTTGTAGATCTATCAGTTTTGAGCAAGTTTGCTGAATGCAGATTTTATGTAACATTAAAATTGACCGATCTAGAGCATTTTTTTCCTAATTTACTTAGGATGGTTTGATAAACATTAGTTTTTTGACTGTGGCTTGTTCAGTTTCGATTTTTTATTAAAGTCACCCCAGAAACACTTATGAAGCATTTAAAAACTTGACGTTTCGTGCGCAGAGATAACCGTTATCACTTTTGGTTCAAGAGTTACAGACATTTTCCTTCAAAAATCATATTTTATTCAAATGGTGACATTTAGATTGTTAGAGATATGCTTTATATTTAAAAACAAATAGAGAAGTTTTTTTATCTGTTTTAACGAGATTTTTAGCCCTAGGCTAGTTCCCATCCGAAGGAAGAACTCACATTTTGCGAGTTTATCGGGAGTGGAATTCGATCCCAGGTCCTCAGCGTGGCAGTCAAGTGTTCTCATTATCACACCAGGTCCGCTCCAAATAGAGAAGTGTTATTTTTGTAAAACAAGAAAAAATAGTTGAAAAGTGCCAAATTAAAAGAACTCATCAAACATAACATGTGCACACGAGAAACAAGACCAACAATTGAAAGCGCCGCATCATCATTGCGTAAATAAACACGTTTCTGTCGCCTTGAATGTGAAGAAAAAACATTTGAGAAAGAAAATAACTTTCTTCAAGAAATTTGTGAATAAATAACTGTTTCTTCGATTCATAAAGGATAATATTTTGCTGAAAAACTATTTCTTTTGTAGTAATCAAAGAAGCACAAGTGTTTAAAAGAAAAATATCATAAATCTAACAAATACAATAAAAAGTATAGTCAGAAGTTATTTTACCCTGACCACATCTCAAACTAAGGTATGATAAAAAACTAAAGCTTACCTACTCTCAAAATCGGTTCAAAGATTGTTTCATAAATTCAACCAAACATCCTTCTTCTTAGTTGGAAAAGGTCACCTAACCGTTGCTTTCAGCTATTCATCTCTCGGCTCGTCGAGTGAGTAAGTACCTACACGTGAGCTGCAAACTGTAGTTCAAACCGAGCAGCAGCTGACGTCCACCCAGAGGTACCAACCCAGTACCGTATATGCAAGTTAACGCCTTCGTAAAAGCATCAGCAGCCAAAGATTACGTCAATGGAAATTTGCTATGGTTTGACCGACAATCGGATTATCTGTTCCCACCACACTACAGGTAGGTAGGTAGAGAGAGAGAGAGAGTGAAGCGATTGGGCAGGTGTTACCACAGATGATGATGGCCGATCGACAGCCAACGATTTGGAGCGGATTGATATAATTGGTGATAAGCAGATAAAAACAATCTGATTACGGTTCCAATTGAAATGGGTGCACTTAGGGTAGAATAAAAAAAACTGTGTGTGTTTTTCTTAAATTGAAGAAAACTTAATTTTTATTGCATTATGAGGGAGATTCTCGCTTTGTCTTTTGCATCTGGGTCAATCAATTTAGTCAATCAACATTGGAGTGCTCTATTGCTCTCATTCAGTTAATGTTTCCGTTTTAATAATCCAAATGTTCAAACACTGATTTGATCAACTTTGCAGTTCAAATAACATACTTTTTTAGGAGTTCAACACTTGGATTTTTAGGCTATGATTGATCGTTCACCTCACGAATGTTTAATAATCCGTTGTATTACGAGTTTTACAAGTGCCTTCCATATAGCCAGAGCATTGAAAGCGAGGGTATTCAGCAAGACCTGTTGAGAAGCAGGCTTTGTCCCAGTTGAAACGTTACGTCAAGAAAAAGAAGAAGACTACAAGGATTTGTTAACGCTTCTTCACAACAGAACGAGTGATTGCTCGGTGTGGTGCGTATGTTAATCTAGTGATGAAAAGCGATGATTTGATTTTTATTTGATAACTTGGTGAGCTCGTTCCATTTTGCTTCCTGACTTAGGATCAAACAAAAAATAAAAACAAAAATATTTTAGTTTCGGTTTATAAATGTTTATACATATTATTCCTATGCTGGTCCGTAATTGATATGAAAACTTGTTTTTATATAGCTCGTTTGTATGTATAGATTCTCTACTAGAGAATCAAAGTCAGAACTAGATATCCCAACAAACATTCTACCATCTATATTCAATATCGCGTATTTTTAATTTTATTTTTTTTTCAGAGTTTTCTCCAATCCATTCTGTCCGATTTTGCTTACTCTTTACCTAAGAACTCTACGTGACAAGATCCAGGACCATATCAGGAATCAAACCCATATATCATCAATCAACTATAAAAATGGTAAAGGTGCACTGACTAAGCAAAGTAATATTGTTCACCATTATCTACCCATGTTCACACCACATTATTAAACCGAATCGTACAATTAGGTAGGTATACCTCAGTCCAACGTTCAGAGCGATGTGAACGTAGCACAATCTGCGCGCCAACGATATATCTTTACCAGCAGAGCCGCAAACTTTCTTTTCGATAGCGATCATCTCCTTCTCCTACCTGACGATGAGATGGCTGCTTTTGTTGTGGCGCGAGATTTCCTCCATGGATGGGTACTGATTGTGCGCGGACCTACGGGCAAACACGTGTTCGATGAAAGGTAATTTTTCAATAACATTTCGAAAACAAGTGAATTATCCAGATCCGGCACAGATGATTCGAGCGGTTGGTACATTTGTTGCCGTTGTTAAAGATGTAGCACTACAAGCTCCGATTGAGGCTAATTAGTCAGATGGTCACGGGTGCCTTGCCGGCTGGACTTGAGGTGCTTGAGATTTGGTTTTGATAGATCAGTCCTTTCTCTTGAAACTTTCAAAGTTTCTTCCAAGAAGAATTTTGAGAGAGCAACTCCCACTAAAACCACTAAATGGCTTAGGAATGATCCATTTTTTACTTTTTACGATAACATCCAGTAGCCATATTTCACCTCTCACTTCAGCGAACAAAGATCCCCGCTGGGCTGTAAATCATATTTATTGGCTACTGACGACAAGTTTTACTCTGATCCACGCAATGGGAACAAGAGAAACACACACAAAAAAAATCTAGAGTCAAGTTACCATCGAGATGGTTTCGAAGATGATCACATCTTGATAAGTGGCGGCAGCCGTACAAATTTGGGGCAGATTTTTTTTTCGGTGAAGTGGAAACCACCGTTTGCACGGTGGGACGAGACGAGAAGTATAAGACAGTGGATTAATCCAAATTACTTCTGAAGCTACCACCGCGGCACGAAGGTTGCCTTCAGCTTGTAAATGCTCGCGTCTCACGATGGGAGATTGATAAACGAGCAACCAGCCAGTAGTGGGTAAAAAGGGCCATTGAAATGGTGATGCTGATGCTGCTTGGCGTGAGTAGTTCTCATTTTGCATAATTGTCATTTCGCTTTTCGGCTGTTACTACTGCTCGAGAGTATCATGTGAAACCAGGAAGAGTGCAGATGAGACAACATTATTTATGTAGCAATGAAACTTTCGATTGTGTTTTACGATCGCGTTTTATGTCATTGGGTGTGATGTAACTTTTATGGGTCGAGAATACGGTTCTCTTG
The DNA here is from genome assembly GCF_035046485.1 of Aedes albopictus. Taxonomy (NCBI): domain Eukaryota; kingdom Metazoa; phylum Arthropoda; class Insecta; order Diptera; family Culicidae; genus Aedes; species Aedes albopictus. Next base: position 9,675,259 of record NC_085138.1, read on the forward strand.
AAACGAGTGGGATCTTCACAAGCCTTGTCGTAATGGGTGTTGTACGTACCACATCAATCTGTTGTCTTCTGTCCAGTGAATCAATGACCCATTTTACGAAACGTTTCGGATCAGCTGATCGCTCATTTTATGAATGAAAATTCGACAAGAGGTCGCGTCCAAGCCCGTGAGCGTGAATATCAATATCAACACTGTTGTCGTTTCGTAAAAAAAACTATTTTCAAGCATCGTGCAACAGTAATGCCAATGTCACAATCTGAATTTGTTGTAATACACTCGCACCGCTACACGGGTTACACGTGTTACACGTTACACGGATGTAGTAAAAATCGCGCAACACGTGTATAAAATTTCAATGTTGAATTTTTTTCGAAACTGATTTGGAACTGGATCTGTGGAAAATTTGTAAAAATAAAACAAAAATCAAACTAATTTTAGTACAAGCGAGTCAGAATAGGGTTGCAACTGTGATTTGATCTATTTCCAACCCAGGTTAGAACTAAATCAGATACCGTCTACCCCCGTTGGTTTGACCTCATCTAAACTGAACATTTTTTAATTTGACCCCCGCTTATCTGCACATCGTTCAAACTAAAAATGGTTCAAACATCATTCTGCTCATGGAGGGTGAAACGGAACGCAGAATCACAACAAAACAGCAAAAAGGGTAATCATCAGTTTTTCGATGCCCACAGGGTTACTAGAAACTTCGAGCTTGTAAATATCCACTGTAAAGAACAATTATTAGATCTGATTTTGAGCTTGAAATGTTCGAACCTTTTGTTTTGTTATTAACAAAACAAAAACGCTAAGTCAGAAAAACCTCCCGAATCAGTTGTTTTGGACTCACAAAAGCTACGTTCAAAATTTGAGCAAAATCCATTAAGTCAAAGGCGACGCTCAACGAGCCTGAAGTTTGATTGGGAAAACTTGGCCAAATGTATGCAGAAATCCTAAGTTTTCGAATTTTGGCGCTAGGTTGCGCTGAAAGCACACAGAAAGAAATCATGAAAATTAAACAACACGTAAGTTAAGCATCGACTGAATATTATAGCAGAAGCTACAAAATTACAGCCATTTACCGTGAGATGATACTGTCCGCTCAGTAATCAGCCAATCATGCGTACTGTTTACAGAATTTGAGGCATATTCGATTGAAATTTACATGCAGTAACGTAAACGAGGACAGCTACGCTCAGTCGTCTGCTTCGCTGCGGGGACTGCTCTCTCTCGCTCTCTGTGGCCGAAGCGGTACAACATTTTGTTCCTTTAAGCTTAGTTTCTTGTTGCCAAGTAGAGCGCTCAAGTAAAATTCCACCTTTTTCCGCAAGTAATTTTGACAACTGATCCAGTATGGGGAGAAACGTCACTTTTCCTTACGGAATAATAGCGCGGACTATTTTTCCGCAAGGAAAAGTGACAGTTCCATTTGATTCGCACGGGAGGCGTTACGAGTGTTACACTTTTTTCCTTACTTGCCATCTGCGAACTGCACAAGTAATTTTGAAGCGGAATCATTACTTAACCATTACTTGTCCTATCTTTTTGCACAGTACGTACGAGGTGGAAACTAGCCATTATGGTGGAACATGTTTATCTTTGATTGCCTTCTCTTCAGCTTGGTGAGACAGCCTGGAAAGGTTAGGTGTGAACTCTCACTCGGATGATCTGAGTTCGATTCTCGTATAAAGTTTTTTAAGTTTCTCCGAAAAGTCCGTGCTATAATTAACACTTTTCTCTCAGCAATCAGCAGTGTAATTTCAAGATCACATATAAATTCCTATCGAACACGATGGAGGTCAATTTGTTACATTCAGTTCGTCATAAATTTACAGATTTTGTTCGTACTGTGCATTGAATAATTAAAACCTTTGATATTCTTATTTTATGTGCCAAACAGCTTTGTCGAAAACCGCAAGGTGACGCTTGTAAAAAAGTTGTGCCCGAGACAAAGTGAGGCGAAGCATTGGGATTTTATTATTGATGTTATTCCTTTCCTTGTATTGGAAAAACAACAGTAATGTTTCACCTCATTTTACCCGCTGTATAACTTTTTTAACAATGACGGATTTTTCAACATTGTCGGATCACTTTGCGGTCTTCCTTCGACGAAGTTATTTTTGGCGGTCATATGTTGCCTGTGGTTCCTATGCAGATACGACCTATTTAAATCGAACGCAAGATTTTGCATAGAATTACCAACAAGAACAAGGTTTAAATCATTGAGCGTTTACAGCATCACCTAGCGACAAAATTCGAAAACTTAAGATTTCTGCATACAGTTGAGAAGTATTCCCATACGAACTTGAAGTTTGTTGAGCAATCCCTTAACTGAATGGATTTCTGTCAAAGTTTGAACGTAGTTTCTGGGAGCCCAAAACAACTAATTCAGAAGATAATATGTGCATTTTACGATTTTTTCACGTAAGTAATAAGAACACTGGACCAAATGGATATAAGCCAAAAGGCATAACCGATGGGACAACACTATTAAAAGAAAAGGAAAACCCCAGATAAAAGATCAACCAAACTCACCAAACCAAACAACCAATTTGTAAAGAACTAGTATAAGTTAATATTCCAGAAAATAAAAAGATTAAAAAAAGAACAGTTTAAATTCGCCACCTAGCGGATGTATTTCAAACTAAAATCAATTAGCTCTTCACCTGCTGATCAGTTTTGCTTAAGACTGCATTCTTGTGACTGTTCAGGTTTTCGATGTACAGGAGTTCACACGTTTTTGACAATAAGTGCCATCTAGCGGACGAACTTAAAAACTAAAATCTATATTGATTCTGTTCAATAAGTTTGACGAAGGCGCTATCCTTCTAGCTAGGGTTTGTGCGTAATTCACGTCTATCTACGCACCGAAAAATGATAGAATCCTTGCACCTTGCCTAATGTCTCAAAGTATCAATTACTAATTTATAAATTAGCTTGCAAATCGTGTGATAAAAACATTGTAAAAAAAAAGAACAACCCAAGTAACAATCAGCATGCCTTGAAGGTTTATTCATGTTTTATCCTGGTTTTATACGAGCATGTCAAAAAGCTAGTTGTTCTAAATAAGTTTTATGTGGTAGTTTTTACTTTGAACCTTTGGCGTTCCATAAAACTATCATATAACTTCTGCTAGAAACATCTTCAGTTAAAGACTTGCAAGTAGACATGAATTGGTTTTATCACTTATTATATACCATTTCAATAAAACTTGCATTTGCGGTTGTTGTCGGAGAGATTTTTTTGTAAACAAATACACAAAACTGTGAGACAATGCATAAAACCAACAAAAGATTTCGTGGCCGTAACATAAACCAAAAAAATGCTGTGATAAAACCGCTAGTTCTATCATGAGCTCAGTTATGACTACCTCAGGAGGGTTAGCCCTATTGGAGGAATCATCAGGAACACAGAGTTTTATCAGAAAAATATGTCACCTAGCCGGGATAATTCATGTAAATACAGAAAAAAAATATTACTCAATTTTATGATTTCACCTACAGCTTAAGATCAAATTAAACCATACAACACGTTTCCGTCATTTTATTTTGTCAGAAAAATTACATAATGTCTTTGAAACTCTGTTGTGTAGAAAAAAACGTTTTTGCACCCAATTCCACCGAGTAAATAAAATGCATTTAACTTCCAAATTATGCATAGTTTGTGTGGCGCACTTGGTTTTTGTCATTATCACAGTCACATTCACCACAAATTTTCCGTGGCATGTCTCCTGACACGTATTAAATAGGAAAACAAATCTGAATTCCATATCTGCATCTTTCCAATTGATGGCTGGATAAACAACCAAGCATAATTTATTCTGACGATCGAACATTGAGAGTGAAAAATAATCAAAACAATTATTTGACAAGGATGGTTTTATTTAGAAAATTGATAAAACTATGATACAACCCGAGATCCTGAGCCAACTAGCCAAGCAAAATTCATCGTATATATGCTACAAGATACTCCCAAAAATTGACTTCCATTATAATGCACTAATAAAATATTTAAAAATATTATTCCTGGTCATGCGAACATTGTTCATTTTTTTGTATTTACGAGATGTTTAGCCTTAGGCTAGTTCATCTCGGGACCCACACTTTACTTCCCTTCCGAAGGAAGAGAACTCACATTTTGCGAGTTTGTCGGGAGTGGGATTCGATCCCAGGTCCTCGGCGTAATAGTCAAATGTTCTAACCATCACACCAGGTCCGCTCCACGACATTGTTCATGAGTTTTCTCAACATGACTTCCATTGAAATCTAGGCCGGTGGTCGGTCCATTATCGATGGTTTTAATCAACATCACCTTAAGATCGTCTTAAACTTCTTTCGACTCATGCCAGAGCTAAAAGCATAACTCAAGAATACTAGGATTTATAACGTTCTCAATGCAGCCTGGTTGGCCTCCATCAAGAACGTCTTAAATTTATTTCATCTTAAGCAAGGGTAAGAAGTATTTCTCAAGAGTACTCAGGTTTATAACGTTCTTGATGTAGGTTTATGCAAACTCCGCCTAGAACGTAATAAATCATGTACGCCTAATTGTAAACAAACAATAAACTGTCGCACCGCGGTGGATTTTGTGAATCTCGTCCGGTTAATTTTATCATCAGCCCGGTACCGTTGCCAACCAGGCAGACCTTTTTCGATAACCGACCTTGATGCGGTACAGTGCCTCATTCCTCCGGTCAGCATTTCCAACAGGTAAGTAGTTGTTGATTTTATAGACCGATGATTGGAACCCGAATTGCACGGGAATCGACGTCCTGGATGACCAAACCCACCTCATTTCGGGTACTGCAACCGAAGGAACTTGGCACTGCACCGCACCGCGTCGCGGTTGGGTTTCTGGGTAGGTTTTCTTGATTGGCAGCAATAATAGAACGATGAGAATCAAAATCTGATGCTTGAGTTTTTTATTGTTTTTTTGTACCAAACTGTTCTTATGCGAGAACAGTTGCTCTTGATCAAGAACGGATGATTGAAGTTATAAGACTGAAAACAAGCTCAACAGTTCTGGTTGTGTTTATGGTTTTATGAACTGAACCTCAAGTATTCTTGGAGGTGTTTATAAAACCACATATTGACGAACAATAAGTGCGCTCAGCTGAAACTCCAATAAGATCAACTAGAATATACAATGTTCCGATAAAACTATCATAAAAACAAATAACACCAAATAGAATCAATATTGATACTTGGGATATCACGCCATCATAGTGCATCGAAGATATCTTTCACTATTGTTGGGAAATAAGATGTTTCGTATGTAGAAAATCCATGCACACATATACTTGCATCCTCCCTAGGCGTAGATAACCGCAAACAAACATTTTACTGACGGAAATAAGCAATTGATTTGACGCAGGGCTTTTGTGAATTGAAAGTTTGTTTAACAAGTGAACCTGGCGAAGTGATAATTGAACGGTGAAGAAGAACAGTTTGGCTGGCTGCTGCTTTAGCCCGGTTGCCATCGTCGTGCGCAAAACAAGAAAAAAAATTCAACTCGTTAGAGGAGAGAAATTGAAACGTGAAATTTCGCAATTCCAAACCAAGGCCTTTCGTATCAGTTATTTATTAATATCACTGAACATATTTTGCTGAAGACGGTAGGCTTCTAGCTATTCAAGTTTTTGGCCCCTATTACCAGCTAGTCCTTTAATAACTTTTCTGAAGACACCCGTCTGCCAACTAGTCGGAATCGAATGGCATAAGACCCATTGTAGGGGTCTCCAGGTTAAGGCTTTGGATCGCCAATCCGGAGACGGCGGGTTCGATTCCCGTTCCGGTCGGGAAAATTTTCTCGACTCCCTGGGCATAGAGTATCATTGTACTTGCCTCACAATATACAAATTCATGCAATGGCAGACAAAGAAAGCCCTTCAATTAATAACTGTGGAAGTGCTCAAAGAACACTAAGTTGAAGCGAGGCAGGCCAAGTCCCAGTTGAAACGTAGAGCTATAAAGTAGAAGAAGAAAAAGACCCATTTTTAGTACCCCAACATAATCCAGAATAACCTGACCAATATGATGACAAGAACAAAGCTGCAGAAGCCTTTCAGTAGCTTCTGCAATAGCTAAATTCTACCGACACACACTGGGGCAGAACGCAGTTATGGACAGACAAAACCTCTAGTGCTCTGGATATGCATCCTAGAGATTTCGTGTCTTTAGAGAAGTGTCTTGTAGGAGTTTTGACTAAAATCTGGTCACTCAATAATTGATCTAGCCCCGAGTTACTCCACTTTTCTTTCCCCACTGTATCGATGCTAGTGGTATTGACATGTTTTGGCCAAAAAATTAGCTGCCTCCTCCTGCTGCTTCATGAGTTATCAATTAAATTTTAAATCACCTTTTTTTGTTATTTTAATAAGAGAACCCTCCAATTTTCGTGATTATATAAGTTTTTGTTATGGAATAATCTTTTTCATATATTTTTTTTGCTAACCTAACGTTTGAATTTTTTTTCTGATTTTTTTACTTCAAAATATTGATCAAAATCGATTTTTTTCGACTATTTCAGTAAAGTAGCCCACTGTGCCTTTTGCGTGCATTATAGAGTATAAGTGTCTTCGGAATAAATGTTAAAAATATCAGAATGAATAACTTTGCAGAAGAAAGTTTTCTTCTATGATGCTTCTATAAAAAGCTAAAACTGATCTAGATCAGTTGCGACTTATCTAGATCAATTATTGAGTTACCAGATTTTAGTCAAAACTCTTACAAGACACTTCTCTAAAGACACCAAACCTCTAGGATGAATATCCAGAGCACTAGAGGTTTCGTCTGTCCATAACTGCGTTCTGCCCCAGTGTGCGACATGCGAAAATGGACGTCGAATTCTGTCCAAATGGTCTCCGGATGGACCAACATCTCGACGAATAGTTCTATCAGACATTGCTTGGCTCTACGATCTTATTACACCTTATAAGATTAGATTGAACGATTGGCCCGTAGTAGGTACTCGCAAAATTCTTTGCTCGAACCGCTCTTCCACGAACTGCACAGCAAAAACACTATTGTGATATCACAACATTTTCGCTGCGCATCAGTCCAGTCGCGTCGTAAAAGTGATGTACAAATTACTTTCTTTCCACGCAGAAAATTTGCAGCCGCAGCTTGAAAGTGGATCCAGCAATCGCTAGAACCAGATCAATAGATGAATCATATATAAGTAGAACATTTGCATGGACTCGTACACGGGTCCGTTGATTGTGAGGCATATCCTCTACCTCACGACTATTTCACCGAGTTAGAAGGTGGATGATGCATATGATAAAGCTTCTAGGTTTCTGCTGGAATGGGTTTGTTGACACTTTCCGGCGCCAACTAGGGTGTACACGGTGAGCGTGATAATTGTTAAAAAACGATGTAACCGATTGAAATTACGTTCAAAATTGGTTACATCACTAGAAATTACGCGCCTGAATAATACAAAATTGTTTGCTGTGTGAGTGTTTGACCCACCAGATCTACCCGAACAACAACCCTAGTAGACGATACCTGCCTTCATTCTCGTAGGTATTAATCGATTTGGATGACTCTGGGAAAGCATTCACAACCTGCCTGTATTTGAGTAAATATCGTTTCGACTGACGAAACGATCGCCGTACGCCTGCTATATCCGCCAGGTCCAAGGTTACCTCGACTCGAAGTCATAGAAACGCACATGCTTACCCAGATATCAACTCTCGTCTGCACTTCTGTTAAGTCATTTCTATCATAAGGTCCAAAGAAGTAGTATTTTGGTGCATATTATTCTTGCGGTATGCATTCAGCGCAGCTGAAAGCAATCGTGGAATTGTTCACTATGAGTATGCCAACCGTCAAGGGTTTGGCCACCCTTATCTTCGCAACTCCGTCAGCAAGCTAATCAACCGCTCTAATATGCAGAACAAGGTTCCTCATTATCTGGGAGCTGACGGAAGCTACCGACAACCTAGTTCGACTAACATCAGACAATTTTTTTCCACAGACATAGCAACTGCAATCAAACACGATCAGGTAGATTTAAAACTCTACATACTCTCGCTCCAATTCTCGCCGAGGAATGCGATCAGGTCCTAACAACGTCTATCGTATTGAACTACCATCTCAATAATTAACACGCTGAACCTCATCTACTACCTAAGCCACACACATAGGTACAGTACACATAAGAGATACAGTAGTGCAAGTTTTAGTTGTAAAGAAGTCACTGTGACTTACTTCTAGCCTTTTTGTGTTAAGAAAAAGTCACAGCCACAGGGGTAAGGCGTCTCAGGCCATGTTAAGAACCTTCCATGTCCCAAAAAATCCAAGCATGCAATTTTTCACGCCAATCGGTCCAGCTGTTTCCGAATCCATAAGGTTAAGACAGACAGACGGACAGACATCCGGGGGAAGTTCTGGCCAACTTGCTTGCCAAGTTGAGTGAGAAGCAGGGATGCCAGATGATTTTGAAAAAATCTTTATAACACTTTTGGAAAACCTATACCCTATTCAAAAAATAACTCATTCTGCTTTTCCAAAAATCTATATTTCAATCTGTACAAGTGCTCGAGTGTAGACAAACGGAAGGCGTTACGGGTGTTACTTTTCCCTTTTGCCATTTTTGCCATCTGCGATCTGCTCAAGTAACTTTGAAGCGAAATCATTACTTGACCATGACTTGTCCTATCTTTTTGTACAGTTTTCTCGAAGTGGAAAATAGACCAAAAGGGGAAAGACCAACAATTTCTACATAGCTTTAATAAAGAGCAGCTCCTGAGGATTCGCCGAAACCCTTTGAAAAAGTCTTGTAAATTCAATGTAGGAAATCTCGAAGAATCCTTGGTGAAATTTACTGAAAAAGTATATTGAAGCTGTTGATTGGAATATTACTTTATTATTATATTTAAGACAAGTCTAAAAATCCAGAAATTTCAATGAAATTTAGGCGAAATTGCTGACAACCTCTAGCAAATAGGCTACATCACCCATTGTTGCACAGCCTAAAAGCTCGCCAGTTGTAGCAAACTCTATGCTTTTCTTACGAGTTGTGTAACAATTGGCAAGTTTTTGGCCGTGCAACGATAAGCGATCGGAGTAGCAATCATAGATATGAGCAGTAAGTCTAAGTGTTCTATTAACCTTTCAGGACGCGCGCCATCAAGCAACTAAAACTGCACCACGCTCGCGTTGTATACGATGAGCGAGGTTTTTTTTGGTAGTATTGTACTTTTTACAACGACGCGCGTCCTAAACGGTTAAAATTTCAGATAAAGTTCAAAAAAAATGCGGAGGAAATTATTGAATTAATTTCCGGATGTATACATAAAAAATTGAAAACTTTCTGGTGAATTTGTAATAAATTTCAACATAGTTTTTACGGAAGTTTCTTGAAGTTATAGGTTATGTACCGGAGTTACAGGAAAACTGAAACTACCTGCACATTTTTTTTGAGAACGTTCTTGCTAAATCGAAACACTTTTGCAATAAGAGCTTTGTAAAATTTCTCGAAAGTTTTCCACCAGACAAGTCGTTCAGTTAAATCAACGAAAAATTCCTCTTACTCAAATATTAAATGTCAGGTTGTGCGAATTTATGACACAGAGTTCCTAAAGAAATATCAAGAAGAATTTCAGCTATAACGATCGGGAGGATTCTTGTAAAATAGCGCAATCACCGGGGTCGTTTTTACGAGAGCTCCATAAGAAAACATCTAGCGAGTACAATTATTACAGGAAAAACATTCGTTTTACTTACTTTCTTGCAGGCGTATTCAAATACAGAGGAACTCTTTCAATTTCGCTTTAATCAAACCATTTCTGTTTATCTTTGGTCATCCGGACTCCATTTGACCGCACCGAATTCCCTGGCGAAGTAAAAGCAACTTGAACGGACTTCCACTATAATAGTAGCAGCAATAGGGTGATCCTTTCACGGATAGTCGGTATGCAAATGTTCAATCGCATACTGCAACGAAGCCTGCTCTAATAGTTTGTCGTACGATAGTTTCTTTGGATGGTATAACTTTGAAGGTACTATTATAAAACAACTGCTGTTTTGGGCAAGACTATGTTGAGAAATTCTTAGTTAGATTTTCAATATTGTCTAGTTGCTTTGCAAAATTGATATTTCCTTGGATTTCCATGGATATAAGTATTTTCGGCCTTGCCACACAAACTACAAATGTAAAGATGATAATATGTCAAACAGGATGGAAGTGTCCATACAGAATACTTAGCTGAGAAGCTTCCTAGTGAAGATGTCTTACCAGAAAGACTAAAAATATTTTTAAAAATATCTTCGTAACTGTTGAGAATAGTTTAATCAATGTTTAGATGTAATACAACTATTATTACTAGATAAATGTTTGGCTTCTGTTCAGATTACACTAGTTTACAGCATTGTTGAACTCGGTAAGCTGATGATCGTTTTCGGTGAAGGATCATGTTCTGACTTCGAAAACGCGAAGGAAAAAAATTACAGTAGAGCGATTTTTTTCGATTTTCCATACAAGGTTGATGATTTGAAATCGATTTTTGTTCTATTTTTAAGCAAAGTCACTAGCTTCACACATGCCCACATCTCATTCTCCGTAATGAATGCTCCGATTTAGCTGAATTTTTTTACTGTAACTCGCCTACATATGATCTGTCAAATAAACGTTGAGAAAGATTTTTTCAATTGTTTTTTTCTTATTGAAAAAAAAAAATGCATTTCTTCATATATTTTTAGAAGTTTTGCTAAACTTTAGGGACATCGTCTCCAAAATTCACCAATATCTTGAATTTCATCAATCTAACGCAAAACCTGCATTCAGATGATCGAATGGTATTATATTCAGCTTTTAATTTATGGAAAAAGATTTAAAATTGGATGAACAAAACGCAAGATATTTGAATTTTATTAAATTCCATATAAAAAGTTGAAGCTGAAGAAGAAGAAACATATTCATTTTTAAGCGACTACTAGTAGGAAACTGGACGAAACACGTTAATTAAACAGCCGAAGACGTAACTAAAGAAAGCTTCCTACTCAAGAAATTTGCGAAACTTCGAGAAAGCCACAAAAGAGTCCACCCCAATACGGAAGCACCATTTTAACAATGCTAGAAAATGTGCCAGCCACTAGACTGCAGGCCAGCCGTACAAAAGAATCGCCATTCGGTTGGTCGGAGACTGCTTCTTCCGGGCTTCCTCTCCCCGGTGTGGGTTGTGGTGGGTGGGTAGAAACTAATTTGCATAAGATAATCATTTGAGTGCTTGCTGTCGTCCGTGCGGTTTAAGCACACTTCAAACAGCTAGCTCCTCTCGGTGGTGGTGGTGGTGGTGGCCTGGCAGGGTGCTTCCTGTGCAGTATGGCGGACCACACCGTAGTGGTAGATTCTTTGTCACATTAGCGATTCAGGAAAAATGGCTGGACATCCTGTGAATCAGTTGGAATGGGAGGCTGTAACTTACAGTACCCGAATAATAAGCTAGGGTACTCTCGATCATCCAAACTGTCTTTGATGTACAACCTACCAGTAACAACCTACGCCTACCACTCAATGATCCACGCATCAACGTGAACCTCTACCACGAAGAATCCACATAAACTTGGGCAGAACCAGTGTGCTAGTGGTTGCATAATCACTTATCCATTTTCCACGTTTTCAAGCACTCTAAGGGGCGAAGCGATTGAGGTTATGAACACGTACATCTGTCAATGTTAATGTTGCATGTGGGCATTTTTTTTATTATCGTACAAATTGGGCCGAGGGGTCTCACATTTTCATGAAACTTTTTTTTTTTTTTGTCTGTATTAACGAGATTTTTAGCCCTAGGCTAGTTCATCTCGGGACCCACGCTTTACTTCCCTTCCGAAGGAAGAACCCACATTTTGTGAGTATGTCGGGAGTGGGATTCGATCCCAGGTCCTCGGCGTGATAGTCTTGTGTTCTAACCACCACACCAGGTCCGCTCCACCTTCATGAAACTTTTTCCACAGGATATATGAACAAAAAAAATGAAGAAAATTCAGGGTCGCCTATTTTCCCGGAAAACTCAGGTGGAATTTTTTTGTTTTCCCCTGAGACTACTTACTTTGAAAAATCATAAATCAAGAACGAAGCATCGTAGAAACGCAGATTTTTTTTAGAAAATGAAAGCAAATTTTCTCAGAAATCAAAAAAAAAATATGAACTGGAAAAAGTTTCCCACAAAATTTTCCACAGTTGAGAAAATTCTCAAAGAAAAGCCAGAAAAAGTATGCCCGAACTCGCAGAAAATTTTTGAAAAAATATTTTTAAGAAGGTTATTTCATTAGCTTTAGTCACTGAAATTTTTGGAATGCACATGTTTTCGTTTTTGAGTTATGGCCAATTTTGTTGAAAAATGTCCAAATGTGCCATAAAAGCCTTGTTTTTTTTTTTGAAAAATCATAACTCAAGAACGAAGCATTGTAAAAACAAAGTTTTTTTTTAATGAAAATGAAAGCAAATTTTCTCAGGAATAAAAAAAAATATGAAGTGGAAAAAGTTTTCCACAAAATTTTCCACCGTTGAGAAAATTTATAAAGAAAAGCCGGAAAAACTATGTCCGAACTCGTGGAAAATTTTCAAAAAAATATCTTTGGGAATGTAATTTTATAAGCTTTGATCGCTGAAATTTTTGGAATGTACTTTTTTCTCGTTACTGAGTTATGGTCAATTATGTGAAAATGACCATGTAAGCCTATATTATATGGTCATTTTTCACAAAATTTCCCATAATTCAGGAACGAAAATTAAGTGCATTCCAAAAATTTCAGCGGTCAAAAACACTGTGGCATTGATTTTTTTTTCTTCTGCTCTCCCAGATATATAAAAAGTGCCTGATTTTTCGATTGTTGCTTCCCTTATAAAAGTTACCTTCGTGGATTTCCGACAAATTTCTGCGAGTGGCTTCTTCCGGGGATTTCTTTAGAACTTTTTCCAAACAAAATAGGAATTGGAAGTTTCTCCAGGGATTCCTTTGAAAATCCCACCCAAGATTCATTCAGAAACTCTCACAGAGTTTCCCTTAGAAATTCCTCTAGATATTGCTTCAAAAAATTTCCCATGTTTTTTGAGATATTTTTTACAAAATGAGTTTTATATTTTTTTTTCCGAAAAGTCCTTTAGGAAATCTTTCAAAGGTTCACAAATTTTTCAGAAGTTTCCCAGAAAATCTTACAATTTGAGAAATTCCCTATCCTTAGGTTTCTCCAAGGACACTTTCAAAAATTCTCCAGGAAATTCCATCAGGGATTCTTTAAAAAAAAAAAATACAATCAGTATTCATTGAGAAACTTTCTTCGAAAATTCCATCAAAAATTCCCCTATGGTTTCCTCCGCAAATTATGCGGAGAACTCTCCCAGAAAATTTAAAAAAAAACATCCAGTGTTTCTTTCACAAATTCGAAATGTTGTTTTATGAATTTCTCAAGGGATTTCTTTAAAACAGCGATCGAAGGTTTTTCCAGAAATTCTTGCAGTTTTTTTAGAAAATCAACCAAAAAATACATCGACAAATGCAATCGTCAATGATTCCTCCAGATTTTTTTTTTTCAGAAATTCCGTCCTTTTTAAAATACGTTTTCCAAGGATTGATTTCGAAATTTCCTTCACACTTGTTTTAGGTTTGTTTAGGGATTGGTCCAGAATTTTTAAAATTGGTTCCTCCAGAAATGTGTCATAAAATTGTTTTAGTGAATCAGACATATGTCACTTCAGAAATCCAGAGATTAAACGAGTGATTTTTTCAAAAAAAAAGAAAATCTTGCGTAGATTGCTTCAGAATAATCTGCATGCTTCTATACGGATATTCGTCCAGTGATTCCACTTGGGTTCCTTTAGAAACTTCACAAAAAATTATTTAAAAGAACTCGCATAGATTGCTCAACAAATTTCTCCATGAATTCGAAAAAAAATCTTTCAGTGAAACCCTTCTTCAATTTCTTCATGGGCTCCTTCAACAAATTCTCGAGGTATTCCTTCGTGGATTCCTTCAAAAAGTCAAGTTCCACAGAGTTTTTTTTTTCTGGTAAATCCTTTAGAAAATCATTTAGATATCCCTCATAACAAAAGTTGCCGTATAAGAGCTTATGGAACCAACGCATTCGAAAGAAAACTCGATAAAGCTCTTATCCAGCATTTCAAAAATTCTTCAAGGGTAAATTTAGGAAATCCAACAAAAAAAAATTCAGAACTTCCTCGGGGGGATCCTTCCGAAATTTCTAGATATTTCCCGCAAATTTCTAAAAGAATTGCTTTTTAAAAACGTTCAGAAGATTGATTTAGAAAATTCTTCCGCGAGGCTTTCAGGATTTTTTTTCTTGCATTTCTTCTGAAATTATTCTTATAAAATTTCTTAAAGTCTTCAATTGAAACCCTTCATTTCATTTAAAATGGGATTCTCTCAGGAAATCTTTGTATTCCTACAAGAATTGCTTCAGTCATTTTTCCCAAAGATTCAATAAAGAAGGCATTCTTACCACGAATTCCTTCTAAAATTGCTTCATGGATCCCTTCAGAAATTACTACAGGAATTTCTTCATAAAAACATCCAAGAATTTATCAAACATTTCTAAAACGATTCCATTAGACGTTCTTCTAATGATTCTTTAAGATTTTTCTCAGAGATTCCTTCATGTACGCCTTTAGGGTTTATTAAAAAAAAACCTTTACTGGCTCCGTTAGACAGTCTTTTATTGATTCCTGCAGAAGCTCCAGCAGAAAATCTTTTAGGGGCTCCTGTGGAATATCATCCAGTTATTATTTAACAAATTTCTTAAGCATTCTCTCAGAAAATTTTTCAAGTTTCCTTCGAAAATTTTTCCAGGGATTACTTAAGAGATTTTTCTAAGGATTGTTTCGGAAATTTCACCAAAGCTGTTTCTTTTAAAATTCTTCCAAGACTTCATTGTCTCAATTTCTGAACGGTGTCTCCGGTATTTTTTTTTTCAGAGATTTCTGCCGATATTACTGCATGATTACTTTAGTGGTTCCAGCAATAATTTCATAAATATTTTAGGAGACTATGTCAGGAATTTCACAAGGTTTTTCAGACAATCCTCCAGGAATTGCTTCTGAAAATCCTCCTATTCAGATATTTCATAAGGGATTCTTTCAACAATCCTTTCTTCCAAGATATTTTTACAGAAATGCGACTTGAGATTTTTTGATACATACTTTCAGGAATTCATTTACAAACATTCTCAGAAATCTATTGAGGAAGCTCTCCTTTTGAAATTTCTACACATACTCCTTCAGTATTCGAAAAATTTCTTCGGGAATTTTTAAAAAAGAAATTCAGCAGAGTTTCTCCAAAGATTTTCCCTGGTATCCTTTATAATGCATTCCTATCTATGTATTTTTTTTTCGAATTTTTTTTCAGGAATTCCTCTTTTAATTCCTTGGAATGAGTTCGCGGGTTTCTTCAGAATTCTTTCAGAAATTTCTCCTGAAATTCTATTAGGAAATTCTTTCAAGGATTACTACACTAGTTCGTAAATGTTTTTCTTCAAACATTTTTTGAAAAATTCCTCCAGAAAAAATATTAAAAGTATTTTTTAAGATTTCTTCAGAAATTCTTCAAGAAATTTTCCAAGAAATTCTTCCAGAAATTACTTCAAGAATTTCTCCAGAAATTCCTACAAAAATTTCTTATTATTAATAATTATTTATTTTTACCTATGCTCATCTAGGGCTTTCCTTACAAAATTCAGGTATTTTTTTCAATTACTCTTTCTGAAATTTTTGTAGAAATTTCTCCAGAGATTCCGGCATGTGAACTCCATGTATTCAGTGATTCTGTCAGACTTTTTTTTAGAAATCATTCTAAAAAAATCTCAATGCTAAGCAAATCTCCGAAATTGATGAGCTGGCTGCTAATCACGTCAGCATCCGGAACACGCTGTCACTGTCAGTTTATATTTTCCCATCTGAACTGAACTGACTGTGAGATCACTGAGAGGCCATTTTTTTAAAATTTGGTTAAAAATCAAAATAAAGACATATCAGAGTGATATTTGAATATATAAGTGCAAAATAACAAGTATTGTTACCGCCAAAACTTCACACCAGATGCAATAAAAGCAATCTGGAGGGCCGCTCAATTTCGAGTAGTTGCCAGTCATTATCATCTTGACATTGACTGTGACGACGGTGCAACATCAAATGACATGACTGATATTATGCAGCTCTTCTTAGAATATGTGCCCTGCTTATAATACATTCAGAATTTTCTTCTGGATTTGTTTCAGGATTTTTTCTGGTGATGCTTAAGAAATTTCTTCAAATTTCTTCAAATTTTGAAGAAAATTTGCTATGGATACCTGTAGAGAGTTCTCCAGTTCGGCCGGGTATGCTTTCAAAAATACATTGTTTTTAGAATTTTTTTTTTCAGTGATTTTCCAAAGTTTTCCTCAAGGATTGTTTGCTCTTGCAGAATGTTCTTCAGACCATTCCCCAGTACTTTAATGTTTTTTATGTTCTAATATTTTCAGAAATTGTGTAAGATATTTTTTTTAAGAATTCCTCCAGAAGAAAATTCCACAGGAATCCCTCAAAATTTTACTGAGGGATTGCTTCAGAATCTTTATTTGTTATTTCTGCAGTGATGTCTGCAGACACTTTCATAGAATATTCCTCCAGAAATCTCTCTACGAATTTCTCCACGAATCCCTCAAGAAATTTCTCAGGCAATTTTTCTCCAGAATTACTTTCCAGAGTTCCTCCACAAACCTCTCATAATATTTTTAAAGGAATTGAGAAGGTAGCTAAAGGAATTTCTTCTCATATTTTTTTCAGGTATTCAAGTATTCCTCCAGAGATAACGTTATAAATTGCTTCAGGAGTTTTTGTCAGGTAGTTCCTCCACAAAATTTTCAAGAATTTCTTCAAAGAAAACCAAAGGTAACACTTGGAGTTTTAAAGAGATTCTTTCAAACAATCGTCCTCAAAAATAGCTGAGTGGCGCCACCGCGCCTCATAGCTAATGATAACCCGGAACCACGACAGCCTGCACATGGCAACTTTCCAGGAGCGTCGGATCTATCTACTACCGAGAGCTACCGAGAGATTAGGTGAGGATGTTTCATTTTTATTTTCCCTTTATGTCTTTGAAAATAATTGTTCAATTCGTAAGAGTTAAAGAAGATGGGTGCAAAAAATTTTTCGTTTCACAGAACGAGCAATGGCACTTAAGCCTAAACTTTTGAGCCAGGACATTAGGCGGAAATTCCCATCCCATTGTCCCATCCCAGGAAGAAGAGCATCAATGGAGTGACATTAATTTTCATAGCAACGTCACTCCCAACGCTCTTGCTTCCCATCTATATCATATATTATACGGAGCGGCTGACGAGAGGTTGCCGTTCTATGATTTTGTTCATTCGTTTTCAAAGACTCTGCCTGCACATAGGTCTGGCCACTTCAAAATTTGTAATGCATCTCTGATATCTTGCAATTATTGTAAAAGACAAGAAAAATGATAAAATTAGTCAAATCAATCATTTTCCAGGAATTTCTCAAAAGATGGCTATGTATCTGTAGACTAGACTAGATTAGATTTCTTTCAAAATCTTCAATGAATTCCTTCAAGAATTCTTCCAGTATTTTTTGTGCAATTTCTGAGAAAACTCCAGAAAACAATCCTTGCACAAATCTCTGAAAGAATTCCGAGAGATATTTCTGACGGAACCGTAGGAGAATTTTCTAAAAAGAATTCTTGTAGGAATTCCTGAAGAAATTTTTCAATGATTTTTTTTTCAGGGAAGAAAGAATATATTTTCCCGTTCAGGGCGATATCAGCCAGTTAATATGCGAAAGCGATAGCCTCCTCCGACCGAAACGGTAGATAATGCCAAACCGGTCCGTAATGAGGCCTCTCCATCCTCTGAATTGTGACGAAGATTGCCGTTTCATAAGCTGATTTGAATATTCAAAACACGGACAGAGGACCGGGACCTGACCGGATCTGAATTTTCTGTATTTTTTTCGATCTCAAATATTTTTCGCTCAGCTTCCTTCCAGTAGTGACCGGGATGGGTCACTTCCTTCCAACCAAAGCGCTCGCCTTCTAGGAAAGGTCAGATCGCATCGCTAGGGAACCCCCCGGGCCCCCGGGGGCGAATGGTTGTTGTGAATGATGAGTTTTCGTTTCTTCCGGTTGACCGTTTCTTAATTCAATAGAACCAGTGCAGAGAAGACCACCGCCCGGTGAATTCAAATGAAAAGGTTCACTCCTCGAAAGAATGATGTGAGGAGTCTTCCACCACCGTAAGCTGATTTGTAAGGGACGACGGACGGGTCTTGACAGCGAAA
Source organism: Aedes albopictus (assembly GCF_035046485.1). Classification (NCBI taxonomy): domain Eukaryota; kingdom Metazoa; phylum Arthropoda; class Insecta; order Diptera; family Culicidae; genus Aedes; species Aedes albopictus. Next base: position 9,693,556 of record NC_085138.1, read on the forward strand.
CCAGCAGCCCGCTCTGGCCGAGTCTTTTATTATTGTTGCAGTTCGACGATGTTCGTTAGTGGCCGCATCCGCCCGCCACCACCGTAATCGAATAGAAATAGGATGCAGGCAGAGGAACCGAGATAAAAAAGCTTCCAAAGGAACCAACGAGCCATAAAAACTGAACGAACCCTTTTCTCTCGGGGGTCCAGCAGAGACTTTTTTCGCTTTCTTTTTCCGGGAACTACATTTCCGTACAAATAGACTATGGCCCGCAGGCAGATAGAGAACATCATCCACGGGAAAGACGGCAGCAGCAGCAGCAGTAGTAGAACTATAGTAGCGGTGTTTGAAGTGGAAACGTACCCATAGAGTGGGCGTAAAATAAACATTCCACCATTAGGAAATTCGCCGAATGATGGAGGCAGGAAAAAATCTCTCGTTCAGTGTTGTAGTAAGGAGAATTAAGCTTCTACAATTATTGCTGAAGGATCATTCTGGAAAAATTTCCAGAGCTACCCGAGCAGGAACGTATAACTGACACATAACTAAAGCATACCAAAGTCAGGTATCATACCAAGACAAGGTATTGGTCAATTCCCCAGGTATTCAAAATAACTTACTTTGGTATTTTGTAGGTATTGATAAAATACCTCAACGAGTTATTGGTTTGATGTTGAGGACTAAATAAATAAATGAATAAATACCTGATGTCATTATTCACTAGTTATGCACAGAATATACTCCAGTTATTATTTGAGGCATTTTACCTCTTATGCATGGCTAATTAATAACTCATTCAGGTTGTAGGTATTGGGTTTTCATACCTAAGTTTGTTATTCTTCAGCTATTTTCTCCTACTCGGGTAGTGTCAAAATATATGACTCTCTATATTCAAAAATCATATCTCAAAAACTAAAAAATATCCCTGATTTTTTGATATGTTACGCCATATTCCCTGAATTTTCTAACATTAATATAAAATCAGGGTCCCTTTTTGGTTCCGAGACCATAAAACGTAAAAAACATATACCTTTGCAATGTTTCTGCACCTAAACACATTTTTTTCCGTCTCAGCGTTTTTTTTTTCTTAAAACTTCAATTCAATAGTTTACAAAACAAAAAAGAAGACTGAAATAGGTCAACTGGTTCAAAATCTATATTTTTTTTGAAAATTTTAAGTTTTGAAAAACTTTCATTTTTTGGACCATTCTATCTGAAAATTGATCAATCTAATGACGAAATAAAACATATAGTTCTGATTATTTTCGATGAACTACAAACCCACCAAGTTTCATGACAATCGGAATAGCACTGTATTGATTTTCTATGGAATTGCTGAAAGATTATTTGAAAGGAATAACAAAAAAAGACAATTGCCACAGGAATGCCTAAGAATATTGTAGAAGGGATTACCAAAAAAAACATGAAATACCATAAAACATGAAATACAAGGGATAGACAAAATTATCGGGACAGGCAAAATTTTCACTTTTCAAAAAATGGTCAGCTAGTAACAATTCGAAAAGTGCATTAAAAAACGCTCAAAATTACTCATTACATTCGGTCCATTGAATCCGGAGATAGAACAGTTCAAAGTTGGCTATCGGATAATTATGACTTTGACCAGAATCTTTCTTACTTCATGTAGTCAGATCTTTCCCAAATTTGGACCATTGATAGACAACGAAAAATTACAACTATGTTTGTTGAAAAGTGAAAATTTTGCCTGTCCCGATCATGTTGTCTATCCCCTGTATAACAATTGAAAGCGAATAAAGTTTAAAATTATACCAGGAAGTTTACTCCTTATCCTTCTTTAGTGATTGTTGGCATGACTGTCAAAAAATTTCAGGATATTATATCTCTGTTGTTTCCGAAATTTGATTTTTTAGAGATTCATGCATCAGTTCCTTTTAAGATTCTTCAAGGAATGCCTCCTGGAATTTCTCCTGCAGGTATTTCTACGATTTTTCAGGAATTGCTTCTCAGATCCCTCCTGAAAATTTTTTCGTGATTTTTTCAAAAAATCTGTCAGAGATTTTTTCTGAGATTTCTCCTAGACTTACTTTAGGTCCTTCGTCCTTCAGTTTATGCTAAGGCTTCTTTTTAGAAGCTCGTTCTGGGGTTCCTCCAGCAACTTGTCATGGTATTTCTCCAAAAGCTCGTTCTGAGAACCGTCAAGAAGCACTCTCCCCGATTTCTCTTGGACTTTTTATTTCTGGCATTTCTTCTGGAGATCCTATTGATTCCTCCAGATATTTTTCGTGGGATTGCTCTAGAAGTTTCCTTTCAGTTTCGCCAAGAAGATTCTTCTAGCATCTTTCAAAGAGTTCCTTCTGGGATTGCTCATAGAGTTCCTACAGGGATTTTCTCTGGAAATGTTTCCAGTTTTTAAGGAATTTCTTGTTACGGTCATTTTCTTTGGGAATCTTCCAAAAGGTTCTTTCGCGATTTTTTCAAGGAATAACATTTGGTATTTCTCCTGTCCTTTTTGTGAATTGAATATTCAAGAATTTCTTTTGTAAAACCTCCAAATATTTCTTCTGGAACTCTCTGGAATTTCCTCTGAATTTTTTCCTGGTATAACTCTTGAAGATTTGTTTTAATAGTTTCTCCTGAGATGTTTCCTGATTTTGTTTTGTGGGATTCCATCAGAAATTCATTTTAAGATCCATCACGGAGTACTTTCTTAAATTTCTCATGTTTTGCCTTTCTCGTACACCACCAAAGTGTAATGGAAGGTTATATGTTCACTCAAAAAAATAAATTTTCGATAGAGGGCTCG